>NC_133016.1:15807500-16487500 GCF_048564905.1 Vicugna pacos
ATTCTCATAATAAATCAAGATATTCAACACCCCAGCTACTTGTTCCCCAAAATAAGCAATTCATGTGTAATTTACAGTGCCAATCCGGCAGCGTATTAGAAGAGAATGCTTTTGAGTGGTGATGTGAACAACAAAATCAGCTGATTCCAACTACAGAAAAATGTCTGTTACAGCTCACGTGCATTCATTCAGCAAATATTGGCTGAATGCTCACTATGTGTCAGGCGCTGTTCTAAGCATTCAGGATATATCAACAAACTAAGTAGACAACAATTCCCTGCCCAATGTGCAGCTTACATTCTATTAGAAGTCAGGACAAATAAACCAATAAATAAAAAGTGGTAACATACATACTACATTTAGAAATGGTAAGTGCTATGGGAAAAGAATAAGCAGGGGTGGGCAGAAAATGTTGGATGAGAGGGGGCAAGTTTAATAAAGTGATTCCAATAGGTCTTGTCTGCAGTTTGGTAAAATTTCCTAGAAAATGAAGTTTTATGCTAGTCTCCACTCTATTGGTGACAAGCCATGTGCCCAAAGACAAGTAATATACATTCTTCGTCTTTCTTACTCTTCAGATAAGTGGATGAAGTCATAAGCCCTTTCCAACAACGTATCTCAGAAGGTTATGGTAAAAATTCAATGAGCTATAGAAGAAAGTGCTTCAGTAAACTTTTAAACTCACCATAAAATTAAAGGGATTAGTAGTTGCCTGTCTTTCCTCTTCAGAGAGAAATTAATATACATCTAGGTTTTTCACATTCCTGCCTTCAAATTTTCACCTCTCCTATCTGCTTTCTATCCACTCCAGAGAGAGGTGTTAAGATCCATTCTTTAAATAAATTTAAGAGAGGTTTTGGGTAACCCTTCTGAAAGATGATCAGTTCTCTCAAAGCCAGGTTATTTCTCAGACATTTCATACTTCATACTTCATTTGACTGCTCCACACACCTAGAATAGTCTCTTCCTCTGACACCATCTCCTGAACTTGCATCCCACAGACTGCAATTTTTTAATAGACAAAAGCAAAAACTCAGGGTTAAGAATGAAGCAACCAAGTAAATCACTATATACAAGGATCAGTCCATGGACATGAAAAAACCATGAAAGAAAAACTAACAGATCAACCGATAATGCACCAAGCACTTGTACTATACAAGCAGTGTGCTGAGGGGCTGAATGGAATACCAGAAAACATAACCCATGCTTCTAACCCTCAAGAAAAAAGCTGATATTCATTTTCATAGCAGCTGACCCAGGGGAAAACAAACACATCCAAAAAACCTCTGGATCATTCCAAGCCTTGCCCACTAATGACCCAAGTATATAATGTGAGACCACAGGTAATGAAGGCAGCATCTCTGAGGCAATCATCCATGTTTGGGGAAAGTTGTTTTAAACAACGTCAGTGTATATTTGCTGACAAACACTGACACTGACTGGCTGTCACCATGGTGGCACATTCTCACCTCTTTTGCATTCTTAGTCTGAACTAACACAGTCGGCAAACTTTGATTCTTTTTTTTATTAATTTGCAAAGCTTTGAAATAAAAAGTAATAAATTATTTCTTTAAAAACGGCAAGGCTTCAATAGCTACAATTTCATCTCCTGTCTTTTTTTTCTATTTAAGTATAGTTCTTTCACAATGTTTCAAAGTGATTTAATTATACACATATATATACATATATACTTCTTCAGATTACTTTCCACTTTCATTATAGGTTATTATAAGATAGTGAATATAGTTCCCTGTGCTATACAGTAGGTCCTTGTTGTTTATATTTTATATATAGAAATGTGTATCTATTAAACCCAAATCCCTAATTTACCACTTTCCCCCTGGTAACCACAGGTTTGTTTTCTATGTTAGTCCATCTATATTGTATAAATACGCTCATTTGTACCTGTTTTTAGATTCCACATATAAGTGATATCATATATTTGTCTTTGTCTGACTTACTTCATTTAGTGTGATAATCTCTAGGTCCATCTATGTTGCTGCAAATGATATTATTTCATTTTTTATGGCTGAGTAATATTGAATTGTCTGTGTGTGAGACACACACACACACACAGACACACACACATCTTCTTTATCCATTCATCTGTTGATGAACATTCAGATTGCTCCTATGTCTTGGCTATTGTAAATAGTGCTATGAACATTGGGGTGCATGTATCTTTTTCAAACAGAGTTTTCATCTTTTCCAGATACATGCTTAGGAATGGGACTGCTGAATCATATGGTAACTCTATTTTTAGTTTTTTAAGAAATCTCTATACTGTTTTCCATAGTGGCTACACCAATTTACATTCCCATCAATAGTGTAGGGGGGTTCCTTTTTCTCCATATCCTCTCCAGCATTTATTTATAGACTTTTTGATGAAGATCATTCTGACTGGTGAGGTGATATCTCACTGTAGTTTTGATTTGCATTTCTCTAATAATTAGTGAAGTTGTCTATTTAAGTTTTCTGCCCATTTTTTCATTGGGTTGTTTTTTTTTTTTAATATTGAGCTGTATGAGCTATTTGTATATTTTGGAAATTAACCCCTTATTGGTTGCATCCTTTGCAAATGTTTTCTCCCATTCTGTAGGTTGTCTTTTCATTTTGTTTATGGTTTCCGTTGCTATGCAAAAGTTTTTAAGTTTAATTAGGTTCCATTTGTTTATCTTTGCTCTTGTGTCCCTTACTCTAGAGGATGGATCAAAAAAAAAATTACTGTAATTTATGTCAAAGAGTGTTCTGCCTATATTCCCCTCTAGGAGTTTTATAGTATCTGGTCTTATATTTAGGTCTTTAATCCATTTTATTTTTGTATATGTTAAAGAATGTTCTAATTTCATTCTTTTACATGTAGCTGTCCAGTTTTCCCAGTATTACTTATTGAAGACACTGTCTTTTCTCCATTGTATGTTCTTGCCTCCTTTGTCATAGACTAATTGGCCATAAGTGCATGAGTTTATTTCTGAGTTTTCCATCCTGCTCCATTGAGCTATGGGTCTGTTTTTGTGCCAATACCATACTGTTTCACTGTAGCTTGTAGTATCATCTGGAGTCATAGAGCATGATTCTTCCACCTCCACTCTTCTTTCTCAAGATTGTTTTGGCTATTTGGAGCCTTTTGTTTTTCCATACAAATTTAAAAATTTTTGTTCTAGTTCTGTGAAAAATGCCATTGGTAATTTGACAGGGATTGCACTGAATCTGTAGATTGCCTTAGATAGTATGGATATTTTTAACAATATTGATTCTTCCAATCCAAGAACACAATATATCTTTGCATCTGTTTGTGTCATCTTCAATTTCTTTCATCAACATCTTACAGTTTACAGAGTACAGGTTTTTTGCTTCCTTAGACAGGTTCATTCCTAGGTATTTTATGCTTTTTGATATGATGGTAAATGGGATTGTTTTTTAAATTTCTTTTTCTGATAGTTCATTGTTAGTGTATAGAAACGCAACAGATTTCTGTATATTAATTTTGTATCCTGCAACTTTACTGAATTCCCTGATAACTCTAATAGTTTTCTGTAGTGTCTTTAGGATAGTCTATGTATGGTATCATGTCACTTGCAAACAGTAACAGTTTTATTGCTTCCTTTCCAATTTGGATTCCTTTTATTTATTTTTCTTCTCTGATTGCTGTGGCTAGGATTTCCAAAACTGTTGAATATAAGTAGCAAGAGTGGGCATCCTTGTTTTGTTCCTGATCTTAGAGGGAATGCTTTCACAGCTTTTCACTGTTGAGTTACGATGTTAGCTGTGAGCTTCTCATACACGTGTGGGCCTTTTAATGTCTCAAAACACAGGAAGTTCCTCTGAACATGGTTCACTGCTCCTTATACCCACTTGCCAGTGCTATTTCCTTGCTTCCACCTTTCTATACCCTAATACTCAAACTAGGTTAAGTCCTCCTATAATACATCCTCAGAACACCTGTGTTTCATTTGAAGTTCTCATTTCAGTTAAATGTAAAATTATTTGTAACATGAGTGCCTCCACTGCCAGATTATAGATTACATAGAGCAGAGACATCATCATTAAAGCTTAGCATAAGGCGTGGCACTTAACAGGCTTAAATGAGTAAATCATTGACTCTTACATGATCTTTACATCACCTCTCTTTCCCAAAACCATCACCAACTTGTGACCAATGCATCCAGGCTTCATCAGTCTCCCTTTATCTTAACCTTCTAGAATGCTGTTAAATAGGAGAAAAGCCAAATGGTCAATGAAATCACATACAGAATTTTCTTTAAAAAAAAAACCAAAAAAACAGGTATGGTACAGCAATATGACAAGGTAAATAAGAAATATCAATGTGAATTCGTGTAGACATTTCCATGTCTGTCCCTGCTAAAAACAGCACAGCAACAACTGTAGCAGCTGTGCTTTTACCCACCATCCACTCTTGCAGCTGGTGTCCAGACTTTGGCCTCTAATACAATTCCCTGCTGTAAGGAACAAGAACTCCCAGTTCCTTGGGAGGAGGGTGTGACTATGTTCTACTGCAGGGAAAAAATCAGGAGGTTCTGGAATATCCTGTTTCCCAAAAGCAATGATGTTTTCATGAATGTCAGAACAAAGGAGGCTTCCAAAGGACCCCACAAGCCAGACTGTGATAATTTGAGCTTCAAATAATAGTTTTATTGTGGTTAACTGTAATAAACCTGTGAAAGGTTCTAAGTTCATAATGATACTCAAAGGATAAAAAGTAATGTAAAGTGTTCATAATGGTAGTTGTAATATAAAAGGATAAACATAATAGAATGTATTCTATATTTTAATGAGTAGAAGAATATTAATATATAGGGACCTTGTTTCTTCTACTAATGATACATAAGATCCCTGTTATAAATTACAGATATGTTATTTCCACCTAGATATTACAGTAAACGTAGGGAAGAGAACAGTGAGTGAAATGAGTAATCCCGGGGAAAGCAGATACTGCGCCCAAACCAGGAACAACTGAAGTAAGCCAATGGTCACATATAGTAGCCAGAAGGAAGAGAGTGCAACAATTAATCATCGCCTGTGATTACACACACTAAGGAAAAGAAGGGTTCAAACTGTGTGTTCTAAAAGGAAGGATTAGCTAAACTTCCAGAGATAGTTATAGAGTCATTCCTCATTCCCTGAGAGAAAAAATTTCTAGATGGTCCTACTAATGATAATAAAATTAAGAAGTGCATATGTTTTTTAAAACATATGCCAACACACCAGGTCAATAAAATACAGTAACAGGACAATGGCTCAGGTATGGTTGTCCACGGGAAATTTAAAGATTGGATTATTTCTGATACAATGCCAAGTTTCAAAAGTTAAATCTCTGTGAAAGACAAGTACTTAAGGTCTCATGAGGTAGCAGGTAAAACTCATGATGTAACTGTTGAAAAAAAGGGGGGGGGGGACTCCCTCTAATGCTCCTATAAGCAGATCCAACATCTCAACCAACAATTAACTGTTAATATTCAGTTCCTGCAACATCACATGAAATTAATAAAGCCCTGGGTAATAATCAAAATATTACTAAAAGCCCAGGAAGTTATCAAAAGTAGTATACCAATAATCCTTGGAAAATACAGGATCTAATACAGAAATAATGATTTAAAGTCACAGTATTGATGTTTTAGGTTTACCATAATGCTAGAAATATTTTTTGAATCATTGTATTTATGTATTTTTTATCTCTTATTTAAAGTAGCCAAAAGAATCAGATATATGATTTGGAACTGCAGTTTAAATTACCTCAAGGAATGTAGTCAACTTGCAGTCATTTAAATAATTGAAAAAGTTAGGTTTTAAAATTGCGTATGTTTGCAAATTAATCATTTATTGTTAATGGTGTTCTTGTCCATGTTCAGAAGTCTCTGGGACAAAGGATCTATCAATAAGAATTGAAAATATTTGGAAAACTCCAGCCTTAGGCTGTAACTGAGTCTCCATAGGACTATAGGTATTCAATATAATATTCTGCCATGTACTTGGAGAATTACTTCTCAGTCTAGTATTCCAAGAACATTCCTCTAGAGCATGGGTCAACAAAATCCTCCTGTAAAGAGCCAGATGGTGAGTATTTTAGTCTTTGTGGTCCAAGAGGCAAAATCAAAGATATTACATAGGTACTTACATACCAAGAGAAAAAATAAATTTCCAGAAATATTTTATAAAATTCAAAATATGAGTACAATTTTTTTTGTAATACAAGTCTGATGAGAAAGATTGAATTCTTTCTGGGGAGACATCATCTTGCTTAATTGAGATTCAGAGTTAGCGCTCCTTATCATCAAAACCACTTACAAATGCTCATCTGTTCATACTGACCCATATGAGATTTTACATATTTCATCTCTGAAAACATCCTTTCACACAGTTACTGACAAATACTGATGCCAGTCCACAAGCATATTATTTTAGCTGAGCATATTCATCATTCGGAAAGCATGTAGAGAATTCTATTAGATTCTTCTCTTGATATTTGCCTTTTTTAAATACACTAATCACCTCCAATTGAAGGTGAAAGCTCTTCAACTGCATAATTAGATTTTTAAATGTGAAAATCTCCTTAGTACTTGCATGGAGGTCCAAAAAATGCTCCTAGTTTTAGCTTTAAAATATATACAGTGCAAATCTGTAGAGGAGTGGAGATCTTGCTTTGCATTTTAACATCTGAGAGCGTGGGAAGTTTGATATTACTTAAAATTCAAGCAACATTGGCTGTCATCAAACTGACTTTACCAAAATATAAGATATGCATATAATTGATGTTTTGCCTGGCAACTTTAGGTTGAATTCATTAAGAAACTTACGAAGTCTGCCTCAAAATCTAATTTCCAAAACCATTCAGTGTTCCATTATAGTGGAACACTGGTTCTGCTCATTAAAAAAAACCAAAAAATTCAATTTTAGCCCTAAAAATTTTTTAAATCACAATAAAATCACGTTACCACTGCTGTCATCAAACGGATATGCGGTAGGGCAAGAGAGAAGATTCAGCTTCTATTTCTGACAGTAATTCACAGAACTGGTAAAGGTTAAGTCCACAAGAACAAATGAAGCTCACCATTGACACTACTGGTTCAGCAACACGTGGTAGACTCAAGTATTTTCTGCAAAGCACCTGCTACTAAATAATTCCACAAATAATCTGTAAACATTACATTGTCACAAGATTTGTAAACTTGTACAGCTTAGTTTTTTTCTGCTTCACACATATTTTTATCACTGTAAGTTGTAATGCATCATAGCAGATTCCACTTCATGTTTACTGATTAATTTTTCTCAAATTCCTTGAAATATTCCCTTTTTAGTTTTAACATGCAGACTATTCATAGAGGCTAATTCTATTGTCACTTTAAACTTAGTGTTGACTTCTGGAATAAAAAACAGCTTAATGGTATCAGTAACATCTTTTGGACTCAAGAGCCAAGAAAAACCAAAGAAATTATGTGCCCTTATTTTTAACTATTACTGTTGCTCCCAATATCAACTCTTTGGTTAACTATTTTCCCCAAGAGGCTAATAGTCTTAAACAAATGTATTTTTCCTGGACACATTCCTTCAGTTGCTGCAATCAAGCAGAATTTAATTAACCCACTATAGTAACTAGTTTTCCTTATTTAGCTAACAAATGTGCCACTCAAAAATTACTGTCACTTCAGCCTTATTTTCATTTTTTATATTTTTTAAGAAATTCTGCTGTGATGATTAAACAATTTTTTTCTAATATGACTGTTGTTTTTCTAAGTTGAAAATATTGTGAGTGCCTAGTCCAGTAATGTCGAGAAAGATTAGTTATTTTTATGTCATAAAATATTCATCTTTTAAATTTTACTCAACCATTTACAAACATAAAAAACATTCTTAGCTTGTGGACTGTCCAAAAAACCAGCAACAGTTAAATTTGAATCATGAGTCATATTTGAATTATGACTCATATTTTGTCCATCCTTGCTGTAGAACAGAGTTTAATTTCTCCTCCCAAATTCAGGACCTAAGATCATCTAGAAAGGTGTGTGAAAAGAATCAGTCATCATTTACTGGCTTCTCTTCCAGGAAGGGTGGATCCTGCTTTATTCAAGGATAACTGTACCTACTGTTTGTAACCCAGTTCCTGCACGAGTGGTTGCTCACTTTCAGTCAGTGGTTTTGGGGAAACCTCTCAGCTTTCTCTAATTTTCACTCCTTAATTCAACTCTGGCAGCATTAAAAGCATTCCTACCTTGCCCCCTTTTTATTCGAGGTGGTTCTTGGACAAGATACTGTTCAAATTACTGAACCAAAGCCCTCATTTGGGTCATTCTTGACAAGTGAGGCCTTCCAACAGCCAGAAAGGCCTCTGCTTACATAGTTAATGCTCAGACTGGAGTTTTTCACTTGAATCAGAGACTATGAATCAGAATGTTATTTAAAAAAAAACTCTGTGCTATAAAAATCTAGACATTTCTGGAACTTGAAATGAGCTACACGACTCCAGCTCCTAGTTTTACAATTCAGAACTCCACAAAGATGACTCAGAGGGGAGCCCTTCTTCTAAGCCCACTGGGGATAGAGAACAGAGAATCCCTAGCATTCCAGCCATCCTGGCAGATCCTCCATTCTCCTCCTCACCCCTTACCTCTGTCCCTTACTCGCCCTTTCACAGCTAGGGGTTCTCCTTTGTGGCCACAGCCAGTCGAGGCCTGACATAGTAACCGGGACCCTCACATTTGACATTCCACGCTATACAGACTGAAACAAGGGAGAAAACACTAAGTCACGTGCAAACTAGGAAATGAACATTATAACATCTCCTGCAGAGGTACTTTGAAGGCATGGCCACTAGCTAGGAATCCGAAGCTATCGATCCATGAGATTAACGCAAGCAGGGTCTGGTAGTTCAAAATAGTGGTGTTATCAAAATATGTATTTCACCCTTTGTTGCCCCTTTATGCCTTTTCTCTGTTCCCACCTCACACCGTATCTTTCCTCCCAGACTTGAAATAAGTGTGTAGGGGAGGCTAAGGCCACTGGTTTAGTCCACTAGCCAAACCTGCTTTAATCATGTATGGGGATGAGGCCTTAAGTACAAGGGTACTTACCTTGAACCTCCACTCCCAGCTCAAGATGTCAAGTCTGTATCCTGCTGAAGACCCAACAAAGCCAAATATTTTTCTTTCAAAGGTCACCCCTTTGCAATGACAAACACATGTGCCTAGGCTCAAACACCCTTGTATTGTGTGATTGTGGGGAGGGTAAAGAGATGAGTACAAAAGTCATTAATGGTCTAATAGGATCCCTGGGCTGAAGCATGCTGACGAGAAGGAAGAGAACTGGGGTCCTAATCATAATGCCTACAGTCTTAAAGAATATATCTGGTTTACAGAATGGAGAGATGCTTCCTTCTCCACGGAACAAGATAGTTATACCTTTGTGTGAGAAGGGAGGGAAAGATAAGAGCATTTCTTAGCACATTCCAGCACAGTCTTCAAGAGTTATAACTGGAGAATGAATGCCAGGGGTTGAGCTCAAAGCCAGATTAAGGGGTAGTGAGCCAATCAGAAAGTTTCTTAATCTTGTTACTGCCAAAGTACACAGTGCCCTCTAGTGGGAAATTTTTTTAAACAGTCCTTCCTGACACTGACCTGTATCCGTTTCTACAAAATACCCATACAGAGGCAGCTAAATGGCAACAATTATAACTAGCTGAAATTCTGAAAACAACTACTGACATAATCGTATTTAACCAATATAGCTAGCGCTGGGCACCTCCCATGGTGAGGCGCTGTGCTAACTAAGCAAGCACTTAACCGGCATTCTTTCAATCCTTAACAGCGAGAGGCAGGCTCCATTAGCTCTGCTTTTCAAATTGAAACTTACAGCTGCAACCTGCCCAAGGCACCCCGACTAACAAGGGGGGAAAACAGGACATTTAAATTTTAAACCCTTGTTAAAAATCTGACTCAGAAAAACACACACAGGATGAGAACTACAGCAGAAAGTTGAGAAACGTTACACTTTGCTCGTTTTTAATAGAATATTGATTCTGCTTTAACTGGCAATAATGAAATAAATCTGTTTCTGAATAAAATTTTTTTTATTTCTCCCAAGTTTCCCTAAAAAAAAACAAAAACTGAATGATCTGAAGGGGTGCTGAAGGATTGATTACTTTGTTAGGGCATTATCAAGGTCGGCCCAGGGCTCCTGTCATCAGCTTCTGAATCCCATTCCAAGAGACGTCTTTGTGCTCTTTTGTTGTCTTCTTATACTCGTGTCCAAAATCCCACATAAATCACTCAGTAAATCAAATAGCATTTAGTACTGCAACCTGAGACAAACAAACAGCCCTCTAAACATTATTATAGGAAATAAAACCTATATTCTGGAACTTATTTTATAAAACAATATCATAGGAACCTCGATAAAAGTAACTCTACTTTTGAACAAAAACTAAATAAGGCCTGCTTTCTTTACTTCCTGAAGAAATTACTAATATAATGCATTTATGCCACAATATCAGGTTTTAAGGACTAACTACTGGAAAGAAGGAAAACTGCTGATTTTGGTATTTAGAAAAAAGTTCAATAGCCACAAATTAACATTGGGACTAACAACAACAAAAACTAACATTCACTTTAAGCCACATCAAAAATATTGGTCCCGTTCATTTTGCCAACAGCATAAAATCCAAAATTCTTAGTTGAGCGTATCAACTGCCTCAGATGGGTCCCCAAGTCACCTTCTCAGCCTCATTCATTCAGGGAACAACCATTTATAAGTGCGTTGTAAATTACTGCTAGGCACTATTCTAGCTGTTGGGGAGTGAATAATGCAAAGTTCCTGCCCTCAACATTCAGTGCAGAAAATTAAGGCAGTAATAAAGGGGCAAAGTATAAGGGCATGGGGAGCAGTGGGAGGTCAGTAGGCCTGTCTGACAAAGTGGCATTTGAGCAGACACCTGAAGTGAGGGAGTGAATTAAGGGGGGTATTCATGGAAAGACTGACCAGACGGAGGAAACACTGCAAAGGCCTGGAGACAGAGGTATGTTTGTAGTTACTTGATAACGGCAAGGCTAATGTGGCTCAATCAGAGCAAATGGAGTGGTAGGAAAGGTCTGGCTTTAGGGGGTGAGGGAAGAGGTATTGGCACATCACATAGGGTCTTTTAGGCCAGGGTAGGAATTTCACAATCACTCTGAGATGGGAAGCCACTGGGAATTCTGAGAAGAGGTGCAACATCATTAGACATATTTTAAAAGGATAATTCTTGCTATAATGTGGACACACAAGGGTAGAATCAGCCTTATGTCTTATTCCTAGTGCCTCCCTCAACCAGATGAATTACCATATTAGCAGCTAGTGTCGACTGAGATCACATGTGCCAAGCATATCACTTAATCCTTGAAACAAAACTGCAAAATAGCTATTACAAATAGAAGGGAAATTTTAAATAGTCTCAGGCAAGGTCAAAAAGCTTGTTCACAGCAAAGAGGTAATAAATGGTGGAATCATAAAACAAATCTGCCTGATATTAAAGCGCGGATTTCTTCCACTACAGCACACAACATACCCTTCCAAGTCAATAAGTTTTGGATGAGATCTTTTTAACAATTTAAGTCTTTGCATATCTTACTCTCTGCCTAGAGTATATACCCTTCCATCCACAAATTTCTTTGATGGAAAACTTGTTCATTTTTCTACATCAACTCAAACATTCCCTCCTGAGTGAAATCATTCCTGATTCTTCCGGCCACTTGGCTGTTCCATCGTCTGCGCCTTAATAGCAGTGGCTCCATCATTTCTCAGAAACAACACTTACCTGGTGGTAGTGGCACTGTGTCCATTTATACATTTCCACCACGGAGTTCCTCATGATAGTCGTATCTTATTTGTCATCATCTCTCTCACCCCTACTACCCTCTCCTCTATCCACCTCCACATGGAGCCAAATAAGTGCTGGTTGAATGGAATTATAAATTACCAAAGAATCACGTGTACATTCTTTATGCATCCACTCTATGCATCTTGGGCATCTGGAGCCACATTTTTTTTAATGAAAAAAACTCACCAAAAAAAAGATAATATAAGGTGATAAATGTATTAATAAGATGAAGGCTATCTTTTCACAAAATGTGTATATCAAATCATCATGATACACACTTCAAAAATCTTACAATTTTGCCAATTATACCTTAGCAAAGCTGGAAAAATTAAGGATGGCAATAAGAAAAAAAGTAAATGGATGTTAACTAGACGTATACACAAATGTCAAATCATTATGTTGATTTGAAATTAATATGTCAATCACATCTCAATATAAAAAATAATAAAGTGCATGTGCTAAGAGTTCTGCTGTTAAGTAGGGCTCTCGGTCATTTCTACAATACAAGCTTTTAAACACCATAACAGGGAAAGCTAAACAGCATTCAAAAAAAAGTGAGACAATTATGAACATAAAACTTTGCCCAAAAAATGTAGAAACTGGAAACAGCCTGAAAGATGGAACGTTACTTTTGTTGGTTTCAATATTAGGAAGACTGAAATGTGCATGTGAAAGGCAAAAGCAGGAAACCATATTCAATATCTTGTAGTAACCTATGGTGAAGAATATGAGAACAAATGTATGTGTGTTCCTATATGACTGAAGAAGTATGCTGTACACCAGAAATTGATACAACATTGTAAACTGACAGTACTTCAATAAAAATATACTGAACATTCAAAAAAAATTTTTATACGGAAGACATGGAAAAACAAACCATGGCATAACTGAAGCAATATGCTACAAAACAAAGCATTCCAATTGCAGGAAAAGCTCAATTTCCAGAACCATTCAGATAAAAGCTATGTGGCCACCATGACGAAAAACAATTGAAGGAATGCACTCTACTCCTATTTCTGATATTCTGATTTTCATTCATATGACTCCAGAATATTTATAATAGTCTCAGATTTCTAGTTCAGAACTGTTTTCTTTTACAAAATTATCAAATTAATTACTTTTGAAAATATTGGTCCAAAGTTTATTAGATTTTCTAAATGACTTGACATTTTTGCTATTTTACCTTTATGCCAGGTTCTTGGCTTGGACAGGCTACGTGGTATACTGCAAAACAGGGAGGTCAGAGGTAGACAGGTGAAGCATTTATTATTTCCCTTATGTTTTCTCCCACAAAAACCTTTGTAGAACCTGATGAGTTTCTGTGCCAGCCATCAATTTAGTCTCTCAGCTCCAAATTCACCCTGAAGGGGCTCAGCTGCTGTTTTCTGGCAGCTCCACCATCAGTAAACAAGGTGGGTATGAAGATATCCAGTGGTTGTCTGCCCCAGTCGCAATCCCAGAATGTATGGTTCTCCTGGCCCAGGCTGGTGATCACCTCTGACCTTTCCAATACAAACACCTTATGCTCTAGGTGTCCTGCCAGCACTGTCCAGCATGCAGACGGATCCCTCACTCCCTCTACGAGCCCACGCACCCACTCACCAGCTGCAGCTTCCCTGAACCTTGGACCGTGGATTACTGCTGGCCTAGTTACTAAAAACTAAATCTGGTCCAGGCAAACCAGTAAACTTCTTTGCCATCCAGTGGGCTGCAGCCACACCTTCAACAAGTTCTGATCCCAAATCTTAGTTCCCTCTTACAAGTTTGAACTTCTGTGGATACTCTCCCTTAGCTCTGGGGTACCAGAGAGTTCTCCTGTATCTTTTACCCCTCTTGTCATAGTTAAAACTTTTTTATATTATGCTTCCCTTGTTTAAAATCATGATATGGTTTCTGTTTCTAGACTGGACCCCGCATGATATAGTTTGCCATGAAGCCAGGCTCAAAAAAGCAACACAATGAAAACCATCCACTGAAAGTTTCCCTAGAGTTAGTCTTAGATCTGTAAAATAGCTCATGCATCTGGTGAAGTGCAAAATTTACAAAAACTCAAAAAATATTAAAGTTTTGGGGGCTCAAGAGGTTAGAAAGCTTACAGCCAAATCATCAAAAGTACACAAATGTTGCCCCACTTGATAAACAGTATCATCAGAAAATAAATAACTCTCCCAAAATAGGTTTAATTTACCTCATTTTTAAAAAGACTTGCAGGATATCACAATAAATAAAGGATGTTTCTCCCATCGTGAGCTTATGACCTTATACAGACTTTTGAATTATCAATTAACACTTTTAAGTTTACATGTTTCTAGTTATACATCGTAATGTAAGAGACACTATCAAGGAGACAAAACAAAATCAATCATCTAATTTTTTTGAGACACTTTCTCCCCTAGAGAAACAACGTGCTACAAGAGGGAGAAGGAAAAAGGAGAGCCAAACTTCCAGAGTCTGGAAGGTTAGAATGTTTGGAAAAGGAAGTATAAACTCTGTCAGAGATTTAAAGAAATAGCAGAGTAAGTTTTAGATAACCAGAATGAAAGAAAACAGAGTGTTTCAAGCACAGGAAATAATATGCACAAAGGTGAGAATATACATAGAAAGTTTGGGAGAATATGAGTAAAGCAATTTAGCTACAGCAAACTTGCTGAAATAAATCAGTAAGAATACAGTGGTGGTGTGTACAAGTGTCTTGCAAAAACTAACCAGGCTGTCTTTGGGGGTATGGACTGAAAATGAAGGGAAGAACGTTTATGGTTGAAATAGGTATTAGGAAGCATATGGACTAGTCTCAGTTAAGGTAATAAAGTTACTACACTGTGAGAAAAGTTAATACACAGACAGATCTGGTCTAGGGTATGGACAATGTAGAACAAACTGGGAGGGTAAAAAGCTAAGATGTTGTTGTTGTTGTTGTTGTTGTTGTTTGTTGTTGTTGTTCAAAAAAGGAAAATAATCTTAGCCGCAGATGAATTTTGTCCCCCTTCATGCTACTTGTTTTTTGGCAAGTTTACTTCTTGAGGGTACTACCAAAGAGGTTTTAAGACATAGTGAAAGGTGGGACAGGAAAAAAAGGACACAAATTCAAATCTATAAGTGATGCCATATATTCAAAAAACAGGAGGAAAAAAGAAATCTTGTCATGATTTATCTTCAGGCAACATTTTGGTAAACCCCATACAATTTAACAAGACATTATCCCAAACATTAAATACAAAATACTCACCAAAAACCACACTTACAAACTTCAAAAACAAATAATATAACTAGAGAGACAAATAACTGAAGACAGAGTTTCTCAATTTGGTCAGAAATCTCTACAGAGCTGATATAAACTGTCCCAGAAAAAAAAAAGAAAGTAGTGTTTTTACTGATAGTAAAGAACATTTTCACACATTCATCACTTTCATCCCTAGATCTCAAATAATTTCTGGAATTAGGTTTGTTAAATTTTTTTCATACCCAATTAAAAATTTGAAATGTCTCATTAAATATTTCTATTTAACATTTTTCAATATACCTAAATGAAAAAAAAAGTTGATGAAATTTTATATTCGCAATGCTATTTCTTAAATCTAATTGTTCTCATTATCTGCTCTATAAATTCCCAACTCAGCAAGTCTCAATACTGTTGCCTCCTTTTTTGTCTCTGGAAACCTCAAAACAAAAAATACTGAAATATTTCAAATGTAGCTAAGTAAATCAATACCTTAAAGAATTAATTAAACATTTATCATTTCCATTTTTCTTAGCTGAATCTCCTATATATTTCTTTGAGGCTGGAATTTATCATTCAGATAAAGTTCATTTCCCTTCTTGCTAAAAGACTTAAACTTCCATATTTAACACAAAGGAAAAATACTTAGGGGTCAGTATAATCAAGCTCCTTAAAATATTTATATTAACAAAACTGTGTAACAAAGCTTTATAACAGGCTTACCTTATATAGTACTGGAGATATGTTCTTGCAAATGAGGGCATTAACCAAGTCAGTGCTATTCAGTCATTACAGCATAATCCCTTTGGAGATGCTTTCTAGGTATACTAAATACATTACGTCTGATCAACATATAATATGTAATTATCTGATGCCTTTGTCTTCTCTGCCTTTAGAATTTGTCTAATACTGGATTTCACTGGAACAGGATTAAAATCTATCTGCATTTTAGACAACCACACTTAAATCGTCAAAGTAATGCCTTGTTGGACCGTATGCAAACTATTTGTTGTGAAGCAGAAGACCATAATCAGAAAATAGAATGTTGGTGGCAAAAACACCTCCACAGAGTGAACAAAACAAACTTATTAGCAAGTGACTCTCAAACTGGGCAAAAAGAATCATACAGTGACTCTGACTCACCAAGCTGGGAAAAGAAAACAGACAGGATTCACTCTACAGCCTTCAACAGGTAAGTTCTATAACTAGGGTCTTATATAATGCTTTAAATTGGGAGGGAAAATTATGTACTTAGAAATCCTTTCTGACAATAAAGCTACTTAGCAAAAATGCTGCCATTTGGTAGTATATACATATACCGATATTCTTTAACTGCATCAGGCTTCATCATGTCTCGCGACTTAATTCGTTTTTGTTAGTAAAGATGCTTCCTGCTTATTAGAAGCTAACTTGTTAAAAACTGCAAAATTACAGAGCTCTGTTTGGTTCCAGCTTGTGACAAACCTCAAAGAGTACAGATAGCTTTCAAGAAAGTTCAGCAATTACAAAATAGCTTTAAAATAGAGAGAGGTGCTTTCTGACTTTCCATATTCATTTTAAGTTATCAAATTTCATAAAGCAAACAGTTCCTATCTCATAGTTTTTACGAGTTTCAGCTAACCTCAAAACTTAAATCTGAAAATAATGTAATATCAAAATAATTAAATTCTCAAATATCCCCATCAAAATATTTTGTAAACTTAAGTATCATCAAGATCATTTCTTACAGTGATTCAAAGCAATTAAATGAGGTTTTCCTGAATTTCACAATATGAAACATTCCTTTTATCACTGCATCTATTAACATGACTTGCAAATACAACATATTCTTAAATGTCTGCTTTATGAAACTTAAAAGGAACACATTTCCATATGATTCATGGTAACAATTCTGATATCCCTGTAAGCTCCTTAAAAGTGGATGCTAACTTTATGAAGGTCTATTTAAGAGATTTTGGACAGAAACCAGGAAAAATTTCTTAATGATCCAGAACCAGACAATAAAGTGATAAGGATGCTGAAGGTTAAGTTCACATAAGCTTCAAGAATGGAAATCACCCCCTTGAGACATTAGACATTTAATAATAGCCTGAAGACCAAAGTTAGATCAGCACACACAGTGTGGGTCCTGCCAGTTCACATTCTGGTATTTTGCCACAAAATGAGGATAGGCCACAAAATTTATGGACATTTTCAAGTTTGCTTTTTAAAAAAATGTTGGAACTAATCACAGAATAACACATGGCTTAAAATTATTTTGTCAGGTTAAGCATAGGAAAAAATACATTTTTGTTTTGTGGTGACTATTGGTTAGACTTTTATTTTCCTCTTCACATTTTCGGTGACTGTCTCCCACTGGTATCATCAACCAGGTCTCTCAGGCGAGATAAATGGTGCAAAGCCCTTCATTAAAAGGTATAAAACACATTATAAACCAATATTAAGGACTGAACAGGCAATGCAAACAGCAAGAAATGGTGATAACATTGTTTATTAACTTCAAAATTAGTAAGAAAAATAAATTTATAGAATATTCATATGACATAACTGGCCAACTATTAGGCAACTTTAAGTCTAGCTGTTTATCCACCAAATAGTGAGGTCTCACTGCTAACCCAGACATCAATGCTTTCCAATATTCCCTTTCTTCAACTGTTTGCTGATAGACAAGTGAAAGACCACACCATGGTTTAATGTTTTTATTCAAGCTATGAAAAAGGACTTTACACTAATATATGTTTTTGTAAAATGAATTTCAACTTACCTGTATTTTAAATGTATTGTCTTATTTTAAACACAATAAAAAGCAGCATATATTAGTAATTAGAAATTTATTTTAATGTTTTCATAGTTAATTCAACATAACTGGTTTCCTTTATAATCCTACATAGTATATTTTATGCATTTAGAAAACGATGTCAGGTAGAAAGGAGAGAAGGGGAGGGGAAGGGGGGTGGTATGATGGGAAGGAATTTTAAAAAGCTAAGTAGAAATGCAAAGTCTTCAGTCCCCCCCACCTCAACTACACAATCAGTTGGCAGTTTCTTTCATTTAACCTCTACCAGTCCTACAGAGAATAAAACAATCAATCTGCTTAGAGAAAATGTTATCAAAAGTGATTGCTATTTCAAAGATAAATATAGGGAGAAGGGAAGGATAAAACTGTAGAAGGAAATTATTCTTGATTTTCTTCTCTAAAAAAGTGAAAAAGCAACTATTGGGGAAAACATCAACTTAAGGGTTACGTTAAAACACTGAGTAGTCATTTACCTTAAAAACTAGAATTTAAAAATTCATTTTTTATTGTGACAATGTATCTATTGATAACCTTAAAAACTGATCAACCCACAGAAACTCAGTAACACTGATTATGTGATGGCAATTTAGCTGTATTTCAATTTACTCATTGGTATCTTTCATCTGTTTTCTATTAGTACTACTATACTGGCTATTCTCTTAAACACTATGTTTACTGGCCTATATTCAGCCTAGTATCCAGCAAGAACTGAATGAATGAAAGACTTTTCAGAACAACCTGCCTATCACTTCTTAGATTGAAGCAAAGTATGAGTGCACTAGAACAAAGAGAAATCTTTGCTTCAGGGTCATGTTTTACAAGTCCAAGAGCTAATTCTGTCTATTCCTCATACAGAATGAAGACTAGAAAATTGAGCCAGATGAGATCTGAGAAATAAGACAACTTTTCAGCTATCATTAAGTTTGGTCTTCAGCATGACATTTAGCATTGAGAATCACAAAAGCTTACACATTCATCTCCAAATTGTATGTAAGACAACATATCCCAAAGCCAAAAACAAATTATTTTTGGATGGCTACAGACTCTGCAATGAAAAATTTAATATGTAAATGCATAAGACAAAGCTGAGTAGTACAGGGATACAAAACAACTACAGCTTGATTCCTACTAAAAGCAAAATCCCTCTAGAAAAACATTTCAAGCTGCTATCATTCATTTATACTTCAGATCCAGAGTCTTTCTCAGTTATTTCTAATGGGAGAACATAAGAAAAATGAGTGTCCAAGAGAGTAAATAGAACCCATACTAAGATCTCGGAGTTTCCTAAGGCTAATGAAAGATATTTTAAAACTGGTTAGCAACCCAAACTGTTAAAAACAAAAGTAATTATTTAAAGAACGAGGAGAAACATAATAGGACTTACCCTAGGAAAAGTCATTAAAGCACCCAAGGTACAAGGTATAGACTTCTGAAGGAGTCTATTTAATATTTGAAAATATGAAAAGATGACCATAACCCTAACCAGAACATTTTGCAGTCTAGAAAGAATTCTGAGACTGAATTAATTTTAAATTGTCCTTAAAGCAGTCAATCTAAAGACTGAATGTGAAAAAAATGTATTAACATGCTTTTGTAAGTCTAAACTTACTTCATAACAGTACAAGTGCTTTACAGATAATATTTTTGAAATGTAAAGTAAAAGCCAAATTAAGAATGCTTCAGCTAATCCAACAGAATCAACAGCTAAAAGCCATCTAACAAAACATGAATCTTACTCTCTAAAAATGGCATTCTTTATGTAAGCAAGATTACTGATTGTCTAAGCTAGAAAAAAGTTACTATTAAAAAATTATAGAAAATGATAAAAACACCTACAGTCAGTATCAATTTTTCTGGTCATTTAATGACTTATGGCCCAGGGTTCATTTTCACCAAGAAAAACATCCTCCAGAAAACATGTTTAAGTCTGTGACACAAGTTCAGTATCAGTGCTTTTAAAAACCACAGAAAGCTTGAGCTCATTTACTTTAAATTTTAAAACAGAGCAAGGTTTCTATCCTAGATAATCAATTGAGGCATTGCACCTTGTCTCAAAGGCTAATGCACCACTATCATTAACGAGAGGAACACAGGCTACAGAATCACACTGCCTGGTTTGAATCCCAGTGCTATGTTTTACTAGCTATGTAACCTTGGGCAAGCTAGCTTATTACTTGATTTTTATTACCTGATCTGTAATATGAAGATAATACCAGTACTTTCCTCACAGGGTTGGGAAGAGCATATGAATTACATACAAAAGCACTCAGAACATAAGCTACTTGGTAAATGTCCAATAAATGTTAGTTATTAGTATCATTATTCACTGAATCCTACTAGATATGAAATGCTATACCCAAGCACTACGGCAAGCTACAAAGAAAGAACTATTATTTCTACCAGAATACTATAAATTAAGTACAGGGGAGAAAAATCATACCTATATATACACTTTTTAAACTATGAAAACAAAGGAGACATATATAAATATGTATCATGACAATTAGAGTTTACATGACTAGTGTTTCACTTTTCCCCCACTTCTTTAGATAAGAGAATCCTAAGCAAATTCTGAAAGGACAAAAGGTTGACAGTATTTTTGTCCCACTTACAGCCAAGTAAAATGGTGTTACAAAGCAAAAAATTTTAATCTTAGCATTTCTCAAGCTCAATAGTCCATCTTTTGTGGGAACTTCATATTTATACAACCAAACTCATAAAATAAATACTCTTCTCTTCTGCCAATATCATGACTATAAGAAACATCTGTATTCTTCCCAACTTTTTTATTCAAGATAATGTAACTAAAAAAAAAGTAGATTAACACCTTAAGGCATTTAGACCTATCTTTATATTCAGGACATTATATCCACTTCAGATTTCTGTAGAGAGATGTCAAATAATAGTACATTTATGATTATTATATTTCTTCTAGAGGGAATATATGAAGACACATTTCACAAACAAGTTGTTCTTCCAGGATATCCACACCAATACAGCAGTATCTCAAATTGTTAGTATTACTCAGAAATGAGAAGAGAATTTCTCTAGGCCATTCACATCTATTATGTTTGAGGTGTCCAAGGTTATCTTATTAAGTCCTAAGAACATTTTACATAGAAAATAGCACAAGTTTTAGGAAAAACCTCAGGATTAAACAATATACTCCAAGAAGCTTAAATATGCCTAGAATATCTATTCTTAGAACTACTTAATCCATCCTGTAACTTTCTGATTTCAAAGAGACAGCTAAAATGGATTTGTTTCCATAACACACCCAGAAATTAAGAGAGAACACTTACTTTTGAAGTGACTTAGTAATCGGAACCATACTTTCCTTCAACTGTAATTTAGAGAAATCATCTTCTGATACCTAATATTAAAACACCAAATATAACAACATAGTAAAAATATTACATAATTATAAGCTTAAATACTATTTAATACGTGATTAACAAGAACCTTAAAAAATATTGTCTGCATTTCCAAGGGAATAATTATAGCAAATAACTTTCAGTAAAGCATTAAATACATATACTTTTTTTATTCTAAAAATACTACAACTACAACTTAGAGTCACCTTTCAGCTGTCCTAAAGTATGCTTCTAAATGTTTGTTCAATAAAAATCAAATCTTAGCTTGAAATTATGACTTTACTGAATAAGGTTATATCTCAAGAATGTTTAAAAGAAGAAGGAAAAGAAGGATGGATTATACTCAACATGAATGTTATGATCATCACACTGTATAGAGAAAAATTAAGAAATACAACTTAAGTGAGTAGGCCATGATAGTCCTAAGAGCTGATCGACTCATTTGTAGTGAAAACTGAATTTCATAAGGATCTACTGAATAACAAAACAAACAATAACAATAAAAACATTTATTAAGTATTTTCCAGGTATCAGGTTTTTACCAGGTGTCATGCACTATAACAAGCACTTCTACAATTTGTCTCAATTTGTCTTCTCAACAATCTCATTTCAGAGAAGAAGAAACTGAAACTAAAGAGATTAAGTGATTTGTACAAATACTGCACTTGCTAGTAAGTGGCAGAATTAGAATTCACAATCAGACTTGGGAAAACATAAATTATGTTTATGAACACTACACTACTGTGAGGAAAATTCAACCCCTAGGGAATAGCAGCCCAAAGCAGAAACAGATTCCCAAATTCCTAGGAAATATACAAAAACACAATGGTTTTAAAATAAAACTTTATATAACTGTAATAAGAAGAGTCAATAAACACACAATGACAAAATTAAATTTTAGATGACAAAGGTAATGTGGAGAAGTTTATTGCTGAAAGGTTTTCCAGGCCACCCCCAATATGAATACAAGAAGCTAGACTATACTGAATAATTTTATAAAACATTAAAAAGTAACTCTTACAATCCTTTCATAATATAGCTGGAATGTCATCATATACAAATAAGATGTTAATCCAGCAGTCCCACTTCTGGGTATATATCCAGAGGGAACTCTTAATTTGAAAAGATACATGTACCCCAATGTTCACAGCAGCACTATATACAATAGCCAAGACTTGGAAGCAACCTAAATGTCCATCGACAGATGACTGAAAAAAGAAGTTGAGGTATATTTATACAATGGAACACTATTCAGCCATAAAAAAGAAAAATGCCATTTGCAGAAACATGGATGGACCTAGAGATCATCATTCTAAGCGAAGTAAGCCAGAAATTGAAAGAAAAATACCATATCACTCATATGTGGAATCTAAGGAAAAAAAAAAAGGAAAAGAAAAAAACAGAAACAGACTCGCAGTCATAATAAACAATCTTATGGTTACTGGGAAAAGGGGGTGGGAAGGGATAAATTTGGGAGTCTCAGATTTACAAACGTCAGCCACTATGTGTAAAAATAGATTTTAAAAAAAAAGTTTCTTCCATATAGCACAGGGAACTATATTCAATATCTTATAATAACTTTAATGAAAAAAATACAAAACGAATACATGTATGTATATGCATGAGTGGGACATTGTGCTGTACACCAGAAATTGACACATTGCAACTGACTGTACTTCAATAAAAATACATAAAAAATAAATAAATAAAGATGTTGTATTTATAACCATAAATTTAACAGAACAATCCATTCAAGGGTACACAACTGAAGAAATCTAATACTATTAAATTTGAATAAATTACTTTCCCAAAAAGAGAATAACAGTATAACTCTACAACATGTGTTATATTACCATGCTTATTAACATAAAACTAGAGATTACACTAAAAAAGATCGAGAAAGAAATCTTATCTTTCACAGATCTCAATTTACATTTGCAGATTTCAATTCATAAATTAAGTTTATGCTTACTTGTTTAACTTCTCCTTTTGGTTCTGCGGTTTTATTCTGATTAAAACTTTCTTGCACTGCTTGAAGATTAAATAACATTTGTTTCAGAGCTTCAACAGGACCGTGATGTTTCCCTCCAGAAAGGGTACAGCTCTAAAGTTAAAATAAATGAGTGATAAACCATCCAAATTCAGAAGTGGAAAAGTTATATTTTGTATTATTATCCCACAGTAGAAAATTAATGCAAAAATCCAAACAATACATGTCAATAAAGTGCTTTAAAAAAATCAAAATTTTAACTCATCAACCTCCCCTTACCCAGTTCCTAGATGGATTCACTTAAAGACAGTCATTATTAACAATTTGGCATATCCTTTCTAGTCCTTGCTCTTTTAAAATTAATAGTATATGGTGGGGAGAGTACAGCTCAGTGGCAGAGTACGTGCTTAGCATGCATGAAGTACTGGGTTCAATCCTCAGTACCGCCATTAAATAAATAAACCTAATTACCCACCCACTAAAAATTTTTTTTAAAGTGAGCACAATTTTTAAAAATTGACAGTACATGTTTACATTTGCAATTAATTCATTTAGTATATTTAAAAGCATAGATTTTTAGAACTGAAAGGTCCTCAAAGAGCAGGTAAGCCAACAATGCTCCTTCCAAGTGTGTAATGAAATCGGTTATCAGCTGGGCAAGGACTAGAATTTCAAATATAGTATTTTCTGCACAGTTTTAAATGTTTTCACACAAAGAATACCAGTTTTTCACCTCTTTATGGACATTCCTTGCTATCTAAAAAACATTCATACCTCAATTATCATTGATCTTACCTGCATCCAAAGAAGGCAACAGCACTTAACCATTAAAGGTGGTCAGTTAAGAGAATCTGTACAGGATATTTTTAAACTTCTTTTTAAAAATCTTATCTTTATTTTTACATCTTTCAAATGAATTGCTGTGTCCTGATAACTATCCACAAGGTGGCAAATAGGCCCCTTAAGATGTCTATAATTTAACATATTCAGCATAGACAGTATAACATATACAAAGTTAAGCATAATGGCTAAAAAGATTTTAAAGACACTCAAGAGTCGGGTATAAGAAATAAGAAATAAGGTGTGTGAATGTAAAATGGTGCAGCCACTGTGGAAAACAGTATGGCAACTCCTCAAATAACTAGAATTACCATATGACCCTACAACTTCCCTCCTGGTTACACACCCAAAAGAAGCAAAAGCAGAGATTTAAGCAGGTATCTGTACACCTATGTTCGTAGCAGCATTATTCATAATAGCAAAAAGGTAGAAGAAACCTAAGTGTCCATCAACAGATAATTGGATAAACAAAACATGATACATACAATGTTGTATTATTCAATCTAGGAAAGGAAGGAAATTTTGAAAGATGGATACAACAAATCCTGTGGTATGACTGGAATCAGAAGTATGAGCATGAACTCATGATTTTATACCTACATATAAAATATACATATATATACATAGAAATATGTATGTGTGCACGTGTGGGTTAGTAAACATTTATGCTTCCGAAGTCTGCCTGCTGAGAAAGTCTAGAAATATTATAAATAAATTATAGCTTATTTATATTATATTATAAAAATTATAAAATAAACAAAAAATGTAAGTAAATAAGTAATAAGTAAATAAATAAAACTCAGTAGCCATAAGCACACCGAGTGTCTAGATCTTAGTTTCTATACACTATTTTCCAATAAAAAGAAGCATGGTTCCTCAGAGAGGTGCTCAGAAATGGACAGGGGCCCGTCAAGAGGACACAGAAGTCAACCTGAAGGAACTCTTTATGACCTAAACTGGAATAATTTAAACAAAATGAGTAACAATATTTGATTATAAACCTAGAATAAAATATCCATGAGTCTCTTTTGATATAAATATAATTTATATTATAAAAAATAAATGAGGTAGAAGGAATTATTCATTATACAAGAATTTAAATTAATGTAGAAGACAAAATCCACCAATAGATACAAAAATTAGTGGATGAAAGTTTTGAGACTGCTTAGTCTCAAAGTATTTCCCATAAAATATTTATTAATTGTAAGTGCAAATCATAATTTTACCAAAGAAAAAGCCAGTAGGCACCAAACGTTCAAGACTAACATCACAAGTATTAATGCTATTATAATTTTATATTTTATACAGTATTGTATTAATATATTGCTAATGGGCTGAATGTTTGTGTTCTCCTAAAATTCAAATGTTGAAGCCTAATCCCAATGTGATGGTATTTGGAGGAGAGGCTTTGTGAGATAATTCGGTCATGAAGGTGGAGTTCTCATGAATGAGATTAGCACCCTTATAAGGAGAGACACCCAAGGCTTGCTTTCTCTTTGCTCTCTGCTACGTGAGGATACGAGAAGATGGCCATTTGCAAACTAGAAGCAAGATCTCACCATCTGGACTTCTTAGACTCCACAACTGTGAGAAATAAATGTATGCTGTTTAAGCCATTTGGTGGCATATGGCATATTTATTACAACAGCCCCACCTAAGACACAAATCAGTACTCTCAATAATATCAATATATCATGAATCTTCCGATACAATGCACTGAGGAAGGCACAGCATGATTTCTGTTGCATTCTTGCCAAAAATTCATAACCTCTTTCTAATCATCATGAGAAAACTTCAGATAAACCCAATTAAGGATCATAAAAAAAAAAAACCAACTGACCAGTAACTCCTCGAAAGTGTCAAGGTCAATGCAGGACAAGGAAAGACTGAGGAACTGCCACAGACTAAAGGAGATTAAGGAGACATGACAACTAAATGCAGTGTTGGATTCCACACTGGATCCTGGAACAGGACATTGGTAGAAAAACTAGTGAAATCAGAATGAGGTCTGTAGTTTAGGAAACAGTATTGTCTATGTGATCATTATACTATGATATATGAGATGTCAGCATCAGGGAAGCTGGGGGAAAGGTAACAGGAACTATCTGTATTATTTTTGCAATTTTCTGTACATCTAAAATTATTTAAAAGTAAAATACACCGTGGTGGTGAGGGGTTTCTGTATGGACAGAAGGAAAGGGATCAGTTAGTGTTAAACAGTCATCCATCTCAAACTTTACAAAAACTTCTGCAGATCTGTTCCTCTACCAGTGCTCCTTGCCTACGTAAACAGCACCACTCAGTCCTTTTGTTGCTTGGCTCAAACATCTTGGAATTATCCTTCAAATCCATTCTATCTCCATCCTACCAGGTCTACCTTCAAAATACATCCCAACAGTTAACTACTTCTGACCACCTCCAATGCACTCACCCTAGCCCAAGCCTTCATATTTATAATCCCTATCCTCAAAGATTGCAAAAGCCTCCTAACTGGGTCCGCTGCTCCTTCTCCAGCTCTTTTCAAGCCTATGTTCCAAACAGCTGCCATTTTATATTTCAAATGTAAATCTGATCATTTCATTCCTCCAAAGTCTTCCAGTGACTTTTCATCTCACTTAAATAAAATGAAAAATCTTCATTGCATTGCTTACATAGCTACATGACCTGATCCTCGTTACCTCTCTGTCTTATCTCTTAACTACTCTTCCTTGCTCACTCTGACTAAGCTACAATGACTGGACTTTGATATTCCTTGAACATGTCAAACACATTTCTGCCTTGGGGTTTCTGCACTTACTATTTCCTCTACTTGTAGTTATTTCCCCATGGTACATGGATTATTCATTCATTTTAGGTTTTGGCTCAAGTATCACCTCACTAGAGAGACCATTCTTAACTACTCTAGCTAAAATGTACCTTCATTTCTCTATCCCAATTAATTTTTCTTCACTATATTCATAGAACTCCCTTATATAGTACATATTATATTTTTGCTTAGCTTATCTTTCTAACTTGGAAAAAAAAATCCAAATGGCAAAGATTCTTCTCTCTTATTCAGTATTAGGAATATAGTTCCTAGAAAAGTAAGTACTTGGTACAAAAATATTTGATAGTTAAGCTTCACTTACACAGCATTGCTATAGTATCTTATATAGAGCTCTATGGTCGGACATATTTTAACAGCCTCTACTTTCTCCAGTAAATTTCACTTAAGGAAAAGATATGTTTTATTAAAACTTTCAGGGAATTTTTGTTTTGAGTGTTCAATCTCTCAAATATTCCAGATGTTAAGATCCCAAAAGTATATTTCAATATTTAACAGTCATGGCTTATATTTCTAAATCATATTATATATCCTTCCTTATGTGCATATATACACATTTACACTTTATTTTAGGGCTACTTGCAAGATGCACATATGCTCATTTTGTAAAACTGGATAATAATTCTATTTTAAATTATAAACATGTATAATTGCATCTTAGGAACACAACTCATAATAAGCAACCTCTCTATGGGAAAATATAATTTACCCCATAAGGATCTGTCATGTGTTTTCCAGAAAAGAAAAAAAAAAATTGTAATGACAATTTACGCTCCCTGTAGAGTTCAATTCCAAGTCCTGCTACTTTAGAATACTGAAATAAAATTATCAATAATTCTAGGAGTGATGGTTTTATGGATTTGTGCTGGGGAAGAAGGGATCTGGGTCATTTTTTTGTTTTACAGTACCTAAATAACTTAGAAATGTCTATATATTAGTAATAAATCTTCTTCTAATAAGTTAAAATGATTTAACTTCACCCACCTGATTATCATTGTTTAAAAAGTCTTCAAGGAATTCTTTAGGATATTTTGCCCTTGAAGTTTGTTGAGGATTATCATCAGCGTTAACAGGAACAGGAGATTTGCTAAATAGGATTTAAGGATACAGGACAGCAACTAAGTTCCCAATTTATAAAAATTAGACAGTATATAACTGATGGTTATCACTTAAATAAAAGTGGTCAACATGAAATAAACATTACAGACACAATTCATATTGATACTGCTTGGTAATTTCTTCATCTTCTCCCTAAACTGCTAACAGAATCCAACCTCCCCCCCCCACATCTCCTTGCTTCTTCTTTAAAGCTTTAAGAAAAAAGATAAAGAAACTAAGACATTAGTCTTCAACTAAACAAATAAGCCTTCAAATATAAACATCCTCCAAAAGCTCACTTGTTTGAAATAAGCAGTACATTTTACCAATTAAACATTGTTAGTTACTTAATGATAATACCCAAAACCCCCACACATATATAAGCATTTCTACTGATGCCAATTATATGCTCTTCAACATCAAAGCAACAGACTTCTCCAGAACTGGCACTCACATAGAGGACAGATTAAAGTGAGAGAAGAATCAAATGAAATTTGAAATAAAAATTCTTGAGTTCAAATCCCAGTCCCACTTGCCATATGACTTCACATAGCTCATCTTAACTTCAGCTTCTACATTTGTAGCCCCACTTATCTCACAGAAGTATTGCATAAATTAACTCTAGGTGCCTGGTATGTTTAATAGAAGCTCAATAAATAACAATTTCCTGATGTTCAAGGGGAAGGCAAGGACATCCCCAGGAAAAGTAAAAGTTTTCCAAAACCAAATTCTATCAGTCACTGAGAAAAAACTCATTCTGTCTTATTTACACAACAATGTAAGATGTGTTTCTAACTCAAGTACTCAGATATCTAAGAACCCTCTTACATTTAAATGGCATAATGCTAATTTTTTTCTCAATACTTAGCAGCACTTCATTACTGACTCATTTGACTTGTAATTTACTATGAACTTTTTCTGATTCTCAAGTAGTCTTTCCTCCCATTCTTTACCAAAGGAACTTGTACATCATCCAAAAAGCATTTATATGATTAAAGAAGATGGGTGCTGGATACAGAGGTATTTATTATACTATTCTTCTACTTTTGTATTTGTTTGAAATATTCCATTACAAAAGGTTAAAGAAGGGATAGGTATAGCTCAGTGCTAGTAGAGCGTGTGATTTGCATGCCTGAGGTCCTGGGTTCAACCTCCATTAAAATGAATAAATAAAGAAATCTAATTATCTCCCCTCATAGAAAAAAACAAAACAACAAAAAAAGAAGTTAAACCAAAAAAAAACCCAATTACTCAGTTGTGGTTATTTTATCTTTTAGCACACAATCTTGAGTACTTCCTAGTTAATTTTGTTTTTGATGACAGAATGATAATAATTTGTCAATATCACACTGAAGTCAGGTCTATTTCTTTTTTTCATACCATCATTAAATTTATATAAAACATACTCATCATAACATGAATTCAATCTTCCAAAAATCACCTACTATATACAAGGTACTAGGTCAAACCATTGATAATAATAATTATACAGGTCAGAAATTACAGTATCCAGTTTTAAGATACATTAAGTATATTAAAAAAATTTTACTCTTAATTTAAGCATCTCTGATATTATTTTGGTTCGATTTAAAAGCAAAGTATTGTAGCTATGGGACTTTACAAATACAGAGACCAACTGGTAAGAAAATAAGAAATTAGTAAATATGAAGGATAAGAGAAGTTTAAGAATTAAGTGAGCTAATTATTAATTTGAGTTTTTCTTTTTCTTTTTTTTTTTTTAAGATCTTATTGAACCAACAATTGAGAAATGAAGCCAAAACAAACAAAAAATATTCTGGATGATCATCATCACCATTATAAGTTACCAGAGAGCATCATAAGTCAGAAACTGTCCTAAGTACCTTATATGTATTTTCTAATCAATTGAATCCTCACAACCCCTAAGTACAAGAACTTATCCAAAGTAGAATTAATTTGTACAAAGTATCAGCAAGGAAGTGACAGAGCAAAGATTCCAAATTAGAATTAAAGTCAATGTCTACATACAAAAAAATAAGATGTTTAACTGAGAAGTAATTAAAAAACAGATCCTGGAATTAATAGGCTCTGTCTATAACAGAATGAAAGTTTAGACAATGGAAGATAATAAATTATCAGAACCTAAGACAGGATGTAGGGTTACCAAGGATGCATTTCTGATGAATACAGAGGTAATAATATCACTAAGGAAAAAAGCTTTCCTACCTAAACTCCCGATTCTTACTCTACAAGCACATACATGAGTAGGTAAATGCTTTTTAAATTATTCGGAGAAACTATGTCATAGAAAAGACAGGCACACAAACAAAAACAATCTTAGGAACTACAAATATTTACTATACAAGAAAAGGTACCATCATTTATGGAAAATAATAGACTTATGGAAAATAAAAACGTAAATAAAAAAAATGAATACCTCTAATGTGTAGAGAATATAGAGGGAGTAAAAGAAGAAAGTAACAAGAATTCCATAGCCTTCTCAATCTGCAAAATAGTTGCTTTTGGTTCTAATTCTTCATAGTAAACATATATCAATATTTTATAGTGCAACAAAAGAACCATGTAACAAAGACAGAAGTTATATAAAGAACCTAAAGTTAAACATTACATCATCTTGCGGTAACAAGTGAAAAATGCAATTGAAAGCAAGCAACACTGAAAGCTATGTTCTATAGAATTACCATGTTATTATCATTGTTAATTATCATTAAGTTATTTAAAAGATAAATCAGATGTTCACATGACATTCTTCATTTGGAAAACTAAACAGTTTTTCCATTGTAACTTACTTACAAAGTAACAGGAATATTTTCCCATGATCTTTCTGCTTCAAGTTTATCTAATGAACAAGGACTGTCATCCTTTTTCATAGACTTCGGTAATTCTTCAGTACAATCCTCTAGATTTCTCTTGGCCTTCAGGATAAGCAATTCAATTCTGTCACCTAATTTAAAAGATAACATTAATTCTTTAAGAAAAGAAAGAAATGCAAAGCACGGCAAAATCTCACAAAGGCAACAAGAATTCAGATAATCTGCAATATACACATATCTAACACAGAAAGTTTTGTTTACATGTGACATCTGTTGTGACACAAAGGAAAAAAAAACACTTTCTAGTCACAAAATGCTACATAAGAGACTATAAGAGTTCAAAACAGATACATCACTTGATCATTACATCGAGAATATAACATAAAAGCTCCGAGATGTCAGGTCAAATTTACAGCAGTTTCTTTTGGTTCTTAAGAACAAAACAGAAAACAAAACAATTACCACTGAATGGCTTTTTGGATCCTGGGAGAAGTGGATTCTCACACTGGCATTGGCTATGTTTTGAATCACATTTATATTCATTAACTAATCCTTTATCATCACTCAAGGAATTTGAAATGTTTGAGGGTTCAAAAGAATATTCAAAACCATCTAATTTATTCATTAGCCGAGAAGTTCTCTGTGCCTGGTAACTATGTCTAGGGGGACACTGATCTTCTTTAAGTATTTTATAAATCCTTTGACCATTTGTATCAGGTAGCAAGTCTTGATTGTAGAGCCAGACTGGGTAGTTGAAATCAGGTATACTAGTTATCCCGGAAACATCAAGGTCAGATTTCTGGCTTGTGAGCCACCTTGGGTAATTCTTTTCAAGACTGTGCTCTGAACTGTCCCTAAAAGATGATTTCTTGGAAAAAGATAAAGATGGTACAGAAATGCATTTATGAGCCTTATTCACAAGTTTTGGGTTTCTTAGCCTACCACATTGCTTTCCATTTGTATTTGTGTATACAACTGGAGTAACTATGTTATCCTTGCCCATGAGAGCAGAGGATTCTTGAAAATTTTGATTCTTTTCAGTGTCCGATGAACTCAGTCTTCCAATGCGTTTCTTGTTTTTCTTGCTACTTCGGTGATGTGATTCAACGTAAGTGAAAGAAAATGATCCATCTGCTGGGAGTTTTAATAGTTCATCAGTTGTTAGGCTAATGGAGTCCATGTCATTAATAGTCTGTTCTCTATAGGGTAAGGACAAGGAGTTTTTTTTGTCATCAAGATTTTCAAAAGCTGAAAAACAAAGCATAGTTCTGTTTATCTCCCTATATCACATACAAAAATACTTCATAAATTCAACAGTAAATGAATTAAGAATTTAAAAATGATGTTTGCTGCTTTCCCTTTATCTTCACTAGAGCTTTGAATAAACGTATAAAAGGTATAGGTTGATGAAACAGGATGTGCCCTTCAAACCTCTTCAATTTAACTAATTCCTTACACTTTCCTCTCAAAAAGTGAAATTTCTCCTAAATTTTCGTATGTTCTTTAACATTTTTCATCTTTTCTTCAACTTTTTTCATCTAGATATACCAGATGCACTAACATTCACATTAATATTAGTCACTTAACACTGGCTGCAACATAAGAAAAAAACATGTCATTAAACTAGATGGAAAAATAATTTGCTTTCTTGCCTACTAACCTTGCAATAACATTAGCACACAGAGAACAGCTGTTCAAATTCTCCTCTTGTGGAATATATTGCCCACATCCTTCTAAGAACAGAATGTAAACTCATTCCACACTAGAGGCCATTCTGTAAGCACTCAGTAAAGTGTTAACTGGGTTATTAACAGATGCATTTTTGAAACTTGTCTTCATGGAAACCTTATCATGGAAAAACTTTTAACATCTTACAAATATCACTGTCCCACAGAAAACAGATTAGGAAGACTGATACAGCCCTAACCCATCAACTGGAATTGATCAAAAATACATTCTGAAAGACTGAGATTTGTTTAAAGTCGTTAAACTAATTAATCAAAGTTAGAACCGTTAGTGTCTTTCCGTTACACTATAATAGAATGGCTTAATGGTTTAGGATATGCCACCTGCTAGTATTAGTTACATTCATCAGCTTTCTATCCTCCAAGGTCAAAAGAGGCTCTTAAATAAAATTTAAAAAGTAAGGACACAAATGAACTACTTAACTCACATGACTGATTTCTTGAATATGTGTAAGCACAATCTGACTGTCCTTTATGACTGGATTATCGCATTCTGCTGATTCTTATTTTGTGGTTGGCTATATTCCTTTGATAACTATGTAAGTTTAAAAAGCTAAAGCTCTAATCTGTTCTTAGAAACAATGATCAATACACATATGTAAATTAAAAAAAGTGCAATATATTGTATATGTGTATTTACATGCAATATAATGTATATGTGCAGCCAAACTGTAAAAATTCTACCTAATAAAACTAGAAAAGAGGATCTTAGCTGAAAAATTCTTGAGAACTAGAAAATTGTACAATCATTTAAGAAATATATCCAGATCTCAATATTATAAAAGTCATTTTTAACCACAAAAGAACAGGGTTGCCACACAACTCTCAATATGCTTTAAATCGGTAGGCAAAAAGAATATAAAGAATAAAAGCATACCATGGTTTGGTTTATAAATATAGTTGGAGAATTCTGGCATATTAGCAGAATATTTATCAATGTTAATCTTTCCAGTGCTTGCACCAGGATACATTTGGCTTAGGTCAAAATCATCAATATAGGCCTGGAGAGCCTGAGATGCAGAACTGTACAGTTTATCCTTATACTGAAAAGAGCCATCAGAGTTAGAGGAATTACTACCACTCAGGCTGCAGCTTGCTAACAGAGAAGATACTGAAGATTCCCGAGAACAAACTCTGTGTTTTGTACTTGATTTTGCCATGGCTTCCTCAGAATGGGTTATTTCTATTCACTTCTCTTAAAAACAACTGAAATACAAGAGCAAAAGGTTCCAGTTAAAAGGAGTAATTGCCTTGTCATACACAGAGAAATTATTAAACATGTAAACTTTTATAACCTTCTTTAGAGAATAAAATTCATTATAAATTATTTTTAGGTAAAGCACATAATAGATATCCTATTTTAATTATTCTGAATTCCTTCATCATTGATTTAGAAAACATTTATTGAGCATCTACTAGGTACCGAGAATTGTGTATACAAAAATTATCTTAGACTATGTATAGAAAGTACCAAAGGAAGAGTACTCACTTTTTTTTAAGTCCTAAAAACCACTGGTGTACAGTCTTATGCTGATGTGGTCTATGACATCACAATACCTAACACTCCCCTATACAGAATATTTTTCAATTCATAAGCCTACTACCACGCACTGTACATAGCAGGTAGTGGATAAATTTTTAAAAGCATCAAATGATGTAATGGAAACATAAAGGAAAAATGGAGAATATACACTCAACGTTTTAAATGCCAATATGTAACTTCGGCCAACTTCCTCCCCTAAAAGATTTGAGAAAACAAATTTGCAATATTTATCTATAGAGAAATAAACTACAAGTCTTACAATAAAATAAGCTACTAAAATAACACTGCTAATAATCATTTTCTGACATACATTTTTTGTACTCTCCTCACTATTTTCAATTCTTAAGTAAAGCTAATTCACCCCATCTAAAAATGTGGAAATTGCCTTAATGTATTCATCTGTTTTTCCATTACAATTGAGAGAATTCCTGTCTACCTTAATATAGCAACAATAGGATCTGTATTGGAAAACCTAAGAAATAACAGAATAAACAGGCACTACTTCAGTAAGTAATACGACGTTCTTTTAAAATTAAATCAATGATTTCTGAAGTAAAAATCAAAGATTAGTGTCTAGGACTCAATACATGTTGTGAGGTAAATTAGTATGTTTAATTTGGGCTATGATGTTTAAGTTATAAGAATTTTTAATGTAATCTTAACAACTGTCAAATTTGACTTTAAAAATATTGAGAACGTTTTCCGTTGAAGAAGAAAAGACAGTAAAGTAAAAGTCAGAGCTGACAGCAGTCAGTGGAAGCAGCAGCAGACCATAGGATAATGGTTATTTAGCCTGATTTCCCTGACTGCCGTGATACTACTGGTGTATCTCTAAAGCAGGGCCGGACTAAGTCAGCTTCGCCCCTCCTCACCCCTCTCGCTAATGACTTTAAATTTTCTCAAGTAAATATTGTTTGGATAACGAACTTGACCAAACGTTTCCTCCCTTATTCAAACACAGTATGGGTTACCGATTTTATTTTTTTATTTTACAAAATCTTAAAAACAAAAACAACACCCTAAAAGGGAAAGCTGCTGAATTACAGTTCTCAGTAAATGGGCAGTAACATTTAGTTTAATTCACAGGAGGCAAAAAGAAAATTCACAATTGAATTTTCATTGTTTAAAGTTCCCTAAGATACACAAAAGTAGAAAGAATAGTTGAATAAACTGTGCACTCATCATCCGGCTTCAATTACCAACATATCCAAACATCTGAGCCATGTACTTCTCCCCACTTCCGCCACAGAATTATTTGGAAGCAAACTCCACGTATCTTACCATTTCTTCCGTAAACACTTCCGTTTGTATCTCCAAAAGAAAATCCATTATTCCGACGAAAAGAATGTTAAACGAGTGACCTGAGATTTCTATTACCTTTGATGCAAAAACAGAATGCTCAGCGTTAAATAACCCACGGGAATAGCTCACAGGAAATTAAGAACAACTCTTAGAAATAACAGCTCTGTGACTTATGTTATGAAACTTAACATGTGTTTGCTCCTCAGTAAAAAGACAAGAATTAATTGCCCTAGAAAGCGAAGATCGCTGGCGCCCCTACGGCGGAGCATCTTCGGGTTCAAAGCCTCGGCCCGGAACTAGGAAACACCTGCCACGGGGATTCCAGCACCCGGGGGAGGTCACAGCCTCAGGCTTCTCACACACCACGTATGAGGCAGCAGGAGTGGGTGCAGTCGTGGGTGAGCAGAGTTTTTCCGAGGCGACGGCTCCTAACGCCCAAGACCCTCCCTCCCCGCCCGCTTCTATCGCCGAAAGTGCCCTGAGGTCCACATCGGGTCCCGTTCGTCCCGTACCGCGACCCTCCCCCTAAAGTTGCCCCCTTTCCACGGGGACCCATAGGGAGATGCCTTCTTCCTCCCTCCCTCCATACTTCCCTTAGCCCTCCCCTCGGGCTGTCAGAGGATGGGGCGTCCCTCGAAAATACACCCCCTCTTGGGGCCGAACTCACCGATGAAGGCCCGAAAAGAGAGAAAAATGCACGTCCACAGCTCTCCACCGAAAGCCTTGGCCTGTCACCGGACGGGAGACGCGACAAAGCATCCTCGACCCGGACGCCGCTCCGCCTCAGGCCCCACTCGCTCGCAGCCTCCTCCGCCGTCACAGCCGAGCGCTACGCCCGCGCTCGCTTTCAAACTGACCCAACATGGCGCTGGCTTGCGGTGCGCATGCGTGGCGCGAGGGGGCTGCTGGGCGAGGGGCGGGGGCGGAGGGGACGCAGGCGCGGCCGGTTGTTAGGGCGCTCTCCGAGCTGGGAAGTGTAGTGTCTCCTCCTGGTTATTCTGGGGTGGGGAGGCCGTGGGCTACCTCCACGTCGCTGCCCTGCTCACTGTCCCCGCTTTGTTCACGGCTCTTCGCGGCCGGTCGGCGCAGAGGACAGGCTGAGCTTCCTTCGGCCAAGTTTCCGGGACTTTGTGAGGGGACGGGCCGGGGAAGGGGTCGTGAGCGCGCGGGCGGCTGTCGTTTCGGTCGCTGAGAGCCGGCCCCACAGCCGTCCTTCCAGCACGCGCGCCCTCCCGGCTTTCAGAGCACCCCCATCCAGGACAAGAAGCATTTCCGCCGGCTGTGTGGGGGGAAAGAGGGAGCGGCTACCTCGACCACTTTTTTCCTCCTCCCTCGTCAGTGCCTTCCCGGTCCCGCCTCTGAGCCCGGTCCTCCGGGGCTTCCAGCCGGCCCCTCACACTGAAAGCAGACGCGGGATTGGAGGAGGGAGTGTGGTCAGGGATGGGATTTAACAAACTCCTTGGGGACCTTGATTCCCAGGGAGGAATGGCAGTGACCCAGCACGGACTAGGGACCCCGTCAGGTAGCCCAGAAAGAGGGAGATCATACAAATAGATGTAAAGACCCGCTTAACAACATGTGTGAACCTGTCTACAAAGCTGAGACAGGATATGAGGTGCGAAGAATCCGGTTTCAACCAAGTGGTGTATCAGAAAAAGATGCCATCTCAATATTGGTTTATGTTTATTTTCCACTGACCCTGTGGGTGAAGATATCCTTGACCATTACTCCATCTGAATATATTCCAGTTCATCCGATGTTCCATCACCAGGTAATATGTAACTGTAGTCTTGCTGTTTGCTCTTTTCTTCTCTTCACCTTCTCTAGTCCACTAAGCTTAACCTTCCCTTTTTCTTAGCAAATGAGAAAGTCCAGAAGTTATAAGATTTAGTTGAGCTACATTTTTTGGTGGCAGTTAAGTGATGCTAGTGATTTGAAAATGAGTAAGACAACGTCCCTACAGGAAGTTTAAATTCTACTGGTATGTTCCAGAAATCTGCAGTTTCTTGATCAGTCAGAATCAAGTGTCTTGCTGATAGGAAATAAAGAACTGTGTTATGTATGCTGGGAGAAGCCCAGGTCAGGAACCGGGAGCCAGGCGTTATTAATGGCATGAGCTCAAAAATTTAGACTTTTTTAAATCCATGTTCCAACTAAGTGTCCTTTTAGTCTGTTCTTTTTAAAGATGATTTCTTAAAGGTTCTTTTCATAAACAGTATTTTCAACGTTTCTGCTTTTCTTTTGTCGAGGAATCATATGGCAGATGTTTCCTAATGACGGCATAAAATGTAATTAGAGGACGATAAGAAACTAATGAGGAAATTATCAAATACATAGAACTAATTCATGGATCAAAATAATTCTACTTCCACTTTGTTCCTTCACAGGTTGAGAGATATGAAGATCTCCATGAGGATTTGGAGAAGACTCTCGATAGTTATTGAAATTCTGGACTAGATCTACTAGGAAAGGTAAAGAAACCAAGAGTGTACTAGGAAGGAGGAATTTTAATGGTTTACTTACTAATACTTTTCAAATATAGGTGTTAACTAGCTGTGCCTTGCTGGGGAACTAAACAAGAGAAAATAGATTGATGATCCAATCTAAAGGCCTTTAGGTAAAAGCTAAGGAAGACATGTGCTGATAATTAAACTTTAGGGAGGTTTTTTTGAGGCAGCTTTTGAGAGAGTTGTTTTAAAGGTAGATTTAAATGTGTCCATTTTAAGAAAAGAAACTAATTTTTTGATTACCGAGAAGGGGCCTGATACTCTTTCAATCGCTTTTACGTGTATTAACTCAGTTAATCCTTATAATGACACAATGAGATAGGTATTTACTATCCCCAACCTATAGAAGTGAAAATTGAAATTCGAGGGGTAAGCTGTTCACCCAAAATGATAAAGCTGGTGGTGAGTGGCAAAGCCAAGTTTTAAATCCAGCTCTGTACCAGCCAGCTTCCCTAACTGAAAGCTGGATGTTGGCCAAAGGACCACTGGGACTCCAGCCTCCTGAGCTCATTCAAAGCAGAAACAGTTTCTTACTCAACTGTTTTGCCACACCTACCACAATACCTCATACCTAACAAGGATTCAGTAAATGTGTTTGAATTGAATTGATCCTCTCTGAAGAGGTAACATTTAAGCAAAGACAACAATGAAGAGGAGTCAGTCATGTGAACATACTGGGGAAGAATGTTACAAGCAGCGAGAATAGCAAGTGCAAAAACCCTGAGGTAGGAAGTTACTTGGTTGTATTTAAGGAAGAGCCAGGAGGTAAATGTGATTGGAGCTAAGTGGGCGAGAAGGAGACAGGTAGGAGTTGTCTTTGGAGAGGAAGCCAGGGGTCAGATCATTTCATGCCCCTGCCTCTCACTTTAAAAAGATGAATTCTTAGTAACACATGATCAACAGATTATGATGCTTTACAAGAGAAAGGAAGCATGATTTGGCTGTTAGAAATACTAGTGATTTATTGAATAACTATTATGTGCCAGGCAAAGACATTTAAGTGCCTTATTTCATTTAATCCTCATATCAGTTATACAGAGTTAGATATTATCCCAGTTTTACAACTTGAGAAAATGGGGAAAAAAATATTAAATAACATGATTCACAGTCAGTCAGGGGCAGAGATAGGAACTGACCCAGGTCTCTGACTCCAAAGCCTGCTTTGTATTATATCACATTTTCTCATTTGAAAGACTATGAATAAAAAGGAGGAGTTTCATCTAAGTATGCATTCAAAAATTATTATTCATTGCTATGTGACAGGCATTATAGAAATAGTATTAAAATGTAGTACAGCATTTACCTTTTTTTGGTATGATTACATTCTTACCAATCATTTGTTTTTAAAACTTTGCAGGTAAATGGACTATCAAGCATTTGCCCAACAAACTACTCAAGAAATTTTAGGTTACTATCAAGATACATCAGGCTGGAAAGTGATTAAGACTTCAGTAAGAAAAGTTAAATATGTTTCAAGAGTTTGTTTTTTAATGAGAAACAATTCATTGTAAAGACATTTTAAAAAATATTTTTATTTTAAAAACCAAAAAAAAAAAGTTTTTACTTTTGTTTTATTTTTTGTTTTTGTTTTTGTTTTCATTTTTTCTGTATCTGACAGCTAATTTATATGTGGATTTTTATTCCCCTTTGAGAAAAAGATAACTGTTTCCAGCAAGGCTTCTAAAAAATTCCATGGAAATCTGTGAGTACAGTTGCTTTGAATTCAATGGCATTGATGTATCTAGAGTTCAGTGCTGCTTCATTAACTATAAAACATTATTTGATTGTGATCAGAAAATAGAAATTAATTATAGTGACTCGATTGAAATCTAATATTAATAAAATAGAGCAGTATGTACCATCTAATTTTCAAACCTGAAGACAATCAGAAAAAAAAATTACTTCTAGTGAATAATTCACTAAGATAGGAAATTTATACTTCAAAAAATAATTACTATAAAAATAGATTGGTATTTTCTTGGTAACAGTATTTTGTGGTCTTTTAAACACTTCACCTTTCCATTAAATGAACCACTTACAGTTTATTTCCTCAATATGTTGCTCTTGCTAACATATGCAGCTTTTTCTGTAAGCTGCTTTTTTTTAAAACACCTTTATTGTGGTATGATTCCTGTATAGTAAACTACACATATTTCAGATGTACAATTTGATGAATTTTGACAGTTGTATACACCAGTGAGACCACCACCACAATCAAGATCGCTAACATTTCCATCCCTCCCCAAGAGGTACAAATTTCAAATTCCCAGTTTATTCCTTCCTGCCCTCTTTGTCCCCTGGTAACCGTTTGTTCTCTATGTCTGTGAGACTGTTGCTGTTTTGTAGATAAGTTCATTTGCGTCCTTTTTTTTCTCTGTAAGCTACTTTTAAGGATATTTTTGCTTATCCTGTTATTTCAAATACAAGTACACTAAGGGAAATTGTGCTGACGTTTTTAACCTTATTTTTAAGAGTTTCATTTATTGTTTATAATATCACATTAATGCCATCAGATCATCATATGTTATTGAGAAAGCCAAATTTTATTCAATTTTTTGGGGGTAAGGGGAATCCATTCCTTTTCAGTGCTTTTTTGCTCTTTTTTTTTTTCACCTGACTAAAATAATCTGTCTTGTGTTTCAATCCAGTTTTTTACTATAGGACAAAGCTGGTATGCTTTCTCCTATACATTTTAATAATTATCAGGGAGATAATCCCTACCTTTGTTATCTAAATAATTAATGATTCTAATAATGGTACTTTCAAAAATAGATCGAGCAGGGAGTGGGTAAGGTCAAGCCCCAGCACACTAGGGGAATAACCTTTTGGATATTGTTTTTTGGTGCCTTAGAGATCAAACAAGTGTAGACAGCAACCTATGCATCAAAGAACCCTTGGAAGTTAAAGCCACGAGATTTTCAGTGCTAACTACTATACATAAACAACAAGGTCCTTCTGTATAGCACAGGGAACTGTATTCAATACCTTGCAACGGTCTATAATGAAAAAGCATATGAAAAGGAATATGTGTATGTATAACTGAGTCACTATGCTGTACACAAGAAATTAACACAACATTGTAAACCGACTATACTTCAGTTTAAAAAAAAATTAAGGCCACAGGATACTGCTTAACCACATAAACTTCTCATCAATTACTGTTGGTTTGTGATAAATACAGAAAGTAAGTGTTTATTAGAAACAGTTTAGAAAAATTCTAAGTGAAAGTAGCCCCTTTAAAAAAACAGCTGTAGAAACATAAACGAAATTTATACAAAAATGAATTTTGAGATTTATATTACTACAGGGCATATTTACATTAACCTGGCTACTTTCAATTGAATATTAGTGTCTTAAATTGCAGGTATTACCTTCAAGTTTTCTTTACATCATTTGTTACATTAGTCTGCTTTATACTATGATAGCATTGTATTTTCAACTTAGACCTAACTTACTAAATTCTGAATTTTCTTTATTATGTTAACTATAGATACCGTGTTGAAGGAATAATTCCAGAATCAACATCTAGACTATCTGATTTCCTCTACAGACCTGAAAACAGAGTTACATGGGACAAATCATTGAAAGTGTACAACATGGTACAAAAGATTGATTCGGTAATTTGTTGTTTAATATTGGACTTTTACTGTATTAATACACTTTTGGTTTTATATCTTGGTGATTTGAGTTTATTAAACCTATACACACATATATATGGACATTGTATTTTATAGAGTCAAATCGAGTCAAAATCTTTATGAAAAGCTTAAAACTCTCTTCCTCATTAGTTAAGAGTTCAATTCCAATTAGCTTTATTCTGTTTTAAATGCATATCACGTTCTCAGTCTGGTCAGCTCTCTTGTAGATGTGTGCCTTTGGTTATGAGAGGACTGAACTCATGGATTTACCTCCTCCATTAGGTGGGAAAAAAAGATTAAGCATGCCTTGTTGATGGAAAGTCAGTAGATTTATCTTAGTCATAATACATTAGATAGCAGGAACATTGCAGACACATACCGTAAGGGCTTAAGAACAAATGGCATGAAACCTTTTTAAAGAGTAAATACGAAATAACATTATAAAGATGGTTGTGGTTATAGAAACACTTTCAAACACATTATCTCAGAGATGATGAGGGAGAATAAAAACAGAGAGAAAAGAAAAATGTAGGTAATGGGGTAGAAAGTTAAAGACAGAGGTGAGAGAAAAGAAAATGGAATGCAAGAGGTAAACAGCTCAGAAAGGGAGAGAAGAGAAGATCAGTATGAGGTGAGGGTAGAGTGAAAGCTCCAGAGCAGGAAAAATGAATGAAGTGAGAAAGATTGATACATGGTAAAAAGAGGGAGAAATGGGAAGAAGACAGAAGAAGCGGGATGAGGAATTCTGAACTTCGGTGCAGCACAGGTCTGTCATTTATTAAGACTGCTAGACTTCATCGTGTGTAAATTATACCTTAGTAAGCTGCTTTTAAAAATTGAGTCCTCCTTTGGCTAATAATTTTATAAGAAAGCAGTGGTAAATGTGAATGTTGGAGTAATGCAGACCTTTATGATTTTTACAAACAACTGCATTTGTAAAATTCCAGATCACCAAGTCTTTGGTTCTTCAAGTCTCCAAGCTGCAGTTCACTCATAAAAACAAACAAATGTCCTATATATCTGCTGTCACCTTATCATTTATTTATAACTCTGTAGGTTAACTTTACCTCCTTTTATTAAACTGATTTTAAAATCTGGGATGGGGAGAGGTTGTAGAAAAGCCCAGGAAGGTAAAGCAGTGTTATCTTGTAGAGAGGCCCTGAAGTCCCTACCCACAAAGAACCTGTGTCCATGACCCTCTTGGGATTTGAACATGGTCCATCACAAATGAAAATCCAAACATTGGACTGTTTCATTCATGACTGTGTGATACTAATTATACAGTTTCATTAGCAATTCACGTATTTCTTCTGTTGCTGCAAGTCAGCTGTAATAGTGGGAAGAATACTAGGGTTGGCATCACAAAACTTGAAAACAGATTAAGAGAAATTTTGTGATTCACCCAAGGTCACCACAGCCAGTACATGGTAGAACCAGGACTTAGACCCGATCTCCTGATTCCAAATTTGATGCCTTTTCCAGTATACCACAGTATCTCTGAATCACATTACATCGTGAGAAGAATTATCTTACCTTCCTTTGAACGTTTGTAGCATTCATTTCCAGGGGTGCATTTTAATCGACTCATTCACCCCATTGGTGAGGGAGGGATTCCTGCTGTAGGGTTTTGGGAGTGGTCAAACACGAAACACCAGCACTAGACAAATGAGATCAACAGCAGTTTATAAATCATTAATCACAGCCCAGGAAAGGACTGTTAGGACTTTGTTAAATTAACATTTGTTAGTGGAGCACAGGGTGCTATCAGTGAGCCAGGTTCAACAAAAGACCACAAGAGAAACTGAAATAGAGAAGTTTATGATGGTCCTGGAGGAAGTATACAGCATGTCTCAAGGGCCCCACGTTGGGAGGTCAAGGTAGGGTGCAGACAGAGAGGAAGGACCTGCAGCACATGCCTTTATTAGGGTCTGTGGGTGGAGTGCTTAGGAGTTAAGTCTTGGCTAAGTCGGGGTTGATCAATATGAACCAAAAAGAGCAGGGTTTTGGTAAGCTCCACGGGAGTTCTTATCTAAAGGACTCACAGGGGGAAGATCCTGGGAAGTGGGGGAGACTGTTGATCACAAGAGCTATTGGGGAAGTTGTATCAGGAACTTGCATTTGTTTGTGACCCTGCCGGCTGTTATCGAGGGCATGTCCCTGCATGAGAGGGCCAGTGTCAGTTTCCACCCCACACGCTGCTTGGCCAAATAAAATGGAGTCGCTTAGCTAAATTCACAAGGGCACACTGTGCCACGCATGTGACATGAGAGTTGCACCCAGGAACGGAGTGAATGACCAGGGCCTGGGCATGGAGACTTTGTAGTATCAAGAGGTTTAGGTGACCCCTGATTCCTGCAGGGGGATCTGATTGGTTGTTGGAATAATTCTGCAGGGTAGTAGGAGACTGAAAGCCACTATCCAGGAATAGGTGAGAACTGTGTCCAATCCTGCGGATAAGGACAGTGGTTTGGCCAAGGATTCTTATCTATGGGAACGGAGTGGGGAGAGGAACTTGCAGTCAGGCCATTCAGGACCCTCCCAATTTTACCAGATGTCAAAGCAGCACATGTATTGGTCTTTAATTTTAGGCTTTCTGCCACAGGCTGCTAAATCAACATGTTTCAGAATATATTATCCAGCCAGTATGGAGTAGTAGATACGTATTGTACTGGGAATCTCGAAACCTGTGTTCTATTTCTGTACGTATCTCTACTTCTACATGTAATTTAATGTTTAGGTTTCAATTTCTTCATCTAAAAATGTGAAGAGTAGGTAGTATCAAGATTCCTTTCTGAATTTTTTGCACTTTATTAATCCCTTATTAGATATATGATTTCCAAGTATTTTCTCCCATTCTGTTAGCTGCCTTTTCATTTTGCTGTGCAGAAGCTAAAGTTTTAGTAGTCCCACTCGTTTATTTTTGCCTTTGCCAACATTATGCCATGAAATTCTCTGAGGAACAGTACAAAGAATAGATGTTAAATAATTGTTGCAATCTTCATGATTTAATTTGTTTCAGGAAACATTCATATGTCATACTATTACACAAAGTTTTGCCATGGGCTCAATTTCCCCCCGAGACTTTATCGACTTAGTGCATCTGAAGTGCTGCAAAGGGAATATGGATATTATCAGCTGTAAGTTGAAGCATTTTTGCCTACTCTTTGGAATTACTATGAGTCCTTAATAATTTTTTTTCTCTCAACTCACAGTTTGGAAGAAACAATATTTTCAATTAATTCTTTATTTTTGTATTTATTTAGGGAGACCAATAAACACATGTATAATGTAGATAAGCCTGAAGTTTACCCAATTCTGGAAGTGCCATTTACATCATAGTCAATGATTGTGGCACCTACTAGCCTTTTTACAGCATATTCCCTGCAGCAGTGAGTATAGACAGACACTTGCAGGCTAAAACAGCACAGCATACATTTTAAAACTACTAGGAAACAAAACGGATCTTTGGATATACAATTTATAGTTGAATTACATAGAATGGGTCTGTCTAGTAACTGATAAAACACCTTAAGAAAATTTCACTTGATGGTTCTTTACATAAATGTGCTTATATTTCTTTTAAAAACCAGAGGTCTTGAGATATCCGTAGCCACCTGCCCTCCCCCCGAAAAAATGTGTCATTCTGTAAAATGCCAATGTGTAACCACTTCCTAACTGGCATTATTCACTTAAAACAGTTCACACTACACAGATCTTTGCACTCAGACAGTTCAAGATAATTCATGGTGAAGGGACTTTGGTAGGACAGTGGCCTAGAGCCCTGTTTTCTCTGTCTCACTCTTCCTATCTGAAGACTACTTGGGGAGAGGGACAGTAAGTGTTGTTAATTATTATTTTTCAGCAAGCTGCCATTACTCTGCTGTGTCTGTAGGACTTTACATTTCAGAGTCCGGACTAAGTCATAGCTCTGCTGATAGCACGCACTCAAACCCCATACCCCTGGGGGCTGGAGTTCATCACTTTCACGTAGTTGTCTCATGTAGTTTCATACAGTTGTCGTTTAGTTGTCTCATTTTTAAATGAGGGCACATAAAAATTTGTTTACTGCCTACAACACAAAATACTGTGCATTTGAATCATAGATCTGTTATTTTCTATGTTATGAAAGCAGTCCATTTCTATCTTATTTTTAGTGGTCAGAGGGAAGGTAAAAAAGAAATATGGAAGTTAAAATCAGTAAATATTTGTAATCATTCAGTGATCACTACTGAATTTGGTTTAAGCAATTTTCTTTGAGTTTTTTGATGAATACTGTTAGTTTTCTTCTTAATGTTTCTGTTGTTGTTTAGTTTACTATGTACCTTGCTTACAGCTAAATATTTTGCATGCATTATCTCACCCATGAGGAAACAAGCTCACCGAAATCAAGTTACATAGTTAATAAGCAGCTCAAGTCTTTCTGATTTTCCGAAATCTGTGCTACTACCACACTATATGCCTCACAAAAGACCCATACTTCTTTGTAGAATATAAAAAATTAGAAGAAAGACAAATATAATCTCCATATTTTAAACAGAGAAAAATATGTTAATATCACTTCTGGCAGTATCGTTTTGCCAACATAAGAGGCTCTGGTAAGCTAATGAAATAGGTGATGAAAATGGAAAATTCATTCAACCACATTTGTCTCCTAAGCTGGTCCTAAGATACCACTTAACATTGTATTTCCCACAGAATTGATTGCGTATGTTAAAATTATATAGGAAAATTCTCTAACAAGGGCGGGATTCAGCTGCACAAAATAGACATGATTTTTAAAATATTTTTAGGAAGAGTATATAATTATCATAAACTTAATCATAATCAAATCACCTCCCTTCTACATTCACATGCAACTTGCAGTTATGCTGCACAGTTCCTAAAACAAAATCTACTGGTTTTTAATTATATGTTCAAGTTAGCTACAGGGAATTGGTAGAAAAGGGCATTTAAACTACCTTTATTGATAGACCAAATAACCACATCAGATATTTTATTTTAAAAATAATGAACAAAATGTCTATAAGCCCACTATCCTAATAGAATAGGCATTTTTCTTCATATTTCTGCTTTTGCTTCAAATCTCAAAAAGTAATTAAATGATACTTCTAACAGTTTTTCCTGTATGTAAAAGGTTAACGGCACCTTTAGGAACACTGGCATGAAAAAGTTTGAGGGGACAATAGTGCTCATCCTGGTACTTTTTCATTTTTGGCCTGTGTACACATTCATATGTGCAAACATACATATATGTATAAAACTGATGTCAGTGCTGATAAAATTAAATGCTATGTCATATATTTTTAAAAATATGCTACTAGAAATGGAATTTTTCATCTTTGTGAAACAGATTTGATTTCAGTTTGTTTTTTTTAAATCACGTAGCTGCTAGTGTGGATTTCCCCACATATCCTCCGTCTTCAAATTACATCCGTGGTTACAACCATGCTTGTGGCTGTGTGTGTTCACCTCTGCAAGAGTAAGTGTCATTTCCTTTTTTAAAACAGTTTTTTAGTTCAATTTGTGATTTGTTAACTAAAGGATTCCTAACTCATCAGAAATACGTTCTGGTATATTCTGTTGGGGAAAAAAATTGCCCCTAAATGCAATTTTAAAAATAATTTTTCAGTATATTTGTCTTAAGTATAATCAGAATGGCTAATTCCTTGTAAAGTGTGATTTGAGGTTTCTGGCACTAGTCACATTATATACACAAACATCACCCCCAAACGTTAACCTTAACTTAATGTTTTTATATTCTCCCATTAGAATCACTTCTGTGAATTATTAAGGAATTTTTGCAAACTAAAAATAAATTTCTCTAGAATTACAGTACGCTTACATTTATCAAAAATGTAATAAATTCTTTCCTTAGAATAAATTCTTTCCAGTGGACTACCTGCTGAGAACAGATAACTACAGAATGAGCCATCCAGTAGGTAAATTCAGATAAGGGGAGAGCTGGAGAAATTAAAGATGAGTCACTACCTATAGGTGGCCTGCCTAGGGATGAAACAGTAACATATAACACACATATTCTGTAAATGCATGTACATTAATTCAACTAATATCATTCCACAAATTTCCTCAAATTTTAACTTCTGTTAAGTGATTTTATATTAAGTAAAAGATACTGGCACATAAAAACAGATGTAAACTTTATATTGGTCAGATAAAAACCTCTTGATATGAGGAAGATATTTATGTGAAGGAAGTAAAAATAAAATTACATTTAGACCTGTGTTCCTTAATATTTTCTCTTCTAAATTAGAGAACTAAAAGGAATTCACAGATATTTGCATTAATGGACAATGCAAATATGATAATAATGATGATGACAATATGGCCTTTGTGACCATCTATCACTTTTGAATCCATGGCCAAGACTTTATTCTCCACAGCTGGAAAGAACAAAACAAGGAAAGAATTATTGCTCCAAGTCAGCTAGGTAAATCAGCTGATGGCAAGGACTCTAGTTGGGAAGCCACACACCCTGAAGTGTGTTTCACCGGTAAAGTCCCCTTCTTGCACCTTGTCAACATTCTCTTTCCACTGCAAGAAAACATAAGACAAAAGCTCTAATTTAGATATCCCACCTAGGGTGGGAACTCTACGTAGCATCCTGCTGGAGAAAGGTACTGACAAAAAAGTGACTTTTGTACCTTCTCTTTCCTTGCAGTGCAACATTTTAGGCAACCAACATTTATAAACAAGTCAAAACATGTTATCTGTAGTACAGGTATTTTCCAGTAAATCTTGGAAAGCCTTTCTTAAGTGTATAAAGCCCTAGTAAACTCAAATAGAGATTTAAGACCATACAAACTGCTAGTGCATCCAGCCATTTGAGACACTGAAAATAGTCTAACCTCCGCTAGAGAGCGATGTAAGAAAATAGACACGTAGTTTGCTGAAGCAGTCAGCCTCATACCCCTGCTAAGAGAATTTTGTAAAACTGTATGCCACCTTGCACATACCTAAGTTGATATTAAAATTTTTCATAGGATTATATTAAGAGGGTGCAATTTCCAGCATACTCTAAACATTGACACTCCAAAAAATTGTTATATCACCCTTGTAAGAGCATCCAGTGGAGTCTAAATATCATCACAACTTGAAACCCGCCATTACATTGTCAGCTTCAAAATATGTATAACTTTTAACAGTCAGATTGTATGTCATCTCCTTTTCTCCTCGTATTTTTACTCTTTTTCCCTTAATATAATAATTTTATCCTAATAGAATATATTTTATGCTTTGGGTTCTTTTGTTAGTTATTTTACCATACCTCTGCAAAAATAAATACTTAATTTTTGAAATTTGTTTTATTTCCTGTGACTCTAAGTATCTAAATGTTAAAATAAATAGTGTGTACTGGGTTAAGTTGTTACTATTACACATTGATCAAAATAAAAAATATATTACCAAATAGGGTACATAATTGTTAGGTTTACTTTTTTCTTTAGAGGAGGTACTGGGGATTGAACTCAGGACTTTGTGTATGCTAAGCATGCACTCTACCACTTCAGCTATACCCTCCCCACCCATAATTGTTAAATATAAAACAAATTGTTATTGGAAGCATATATTAATAGCACAAGATATCATACGAAGAGGAAAATAAAACTAGTTCCAGAAAAATAAATATATCTTACATCTATGTGCCACTGTTACAATTTACATATATTGACTTATTTGGTCCTCACAATAACCTCATGAAGTAGGTTATATTACTATTCCCATCTTGCAGAAAAGGAAATGGAAACCCAGAGAGATTAAGTAGCTTTCTCAAGGTTACACATAGATAATAGCAAAGCTTAGCTTCAAACCATGCAGACTGGTTCCAGACTCCATGCTTCTATCAGTTACACTCATGGGAAAAAGTTCTGATCTAGATACTCCATCTAATAGAATGAAACAGCGTTTATTATTAAATCTACTTCTATTTTGTATTTTTATAAACATAAGCATAAGAAACTTTGGTCACATAAGTAAGTGTGTTAAAATGGAGAGTATAACTCTAGCACTGTCATTCAATCCCTTGAAATTCTTCTGTATTATATAGTGACCTATAATCAAAAAGTGTTTTTAATGACCTGTTAGCTGACAGCTCAATTAGATCCTTAAATTTGACTGAAAGCAAAGAATTGACAACATGATTTGGTGAGCTTTTATTACCCAGTCATCAGTCTTTCTCTTTCTCAACTCACTTCCAATAGATTAATTTTTCCCTTTGGCATCTCAAAGATTTTTATATGCCAGAGTAAAGCACCTTGGTACCATTCAGTGTTAGTCAAGGGGGTAACAGGTATCCCTTGGTTCTGTAAAGCAATAGAAGGGTGTTGTGAACAGGCTGGTGGGAAAGGAAAAGCTGGCATCTCCATTAGAGATGTATTCTCAGATCAGTTTAAGGAAAAGGTACATGGAAGTTAGAGGTTTGAATATTTATTCTCTTAAATGTTACTCAGCATCTCATACACCTTGGCAAGTCTTCATCTACTCTATTTTGAAGATTACTGGGTTAGAATATAAAACACTACAGTCTTCTTGGAAGACAGTTTGGAAATAACATTTCAAAATTTTAAATGCACAGACAGCTTTGTCCTGGCAATTCAGCGTGAACATTTATAGAAGTGAAAATGGATACATTACAAAGATGCTTTATTGCAGATTTCTTTATAGTGGCAAAAAATGAGAAACAACCTCATAACAGTCAACAAAGAACTGGATAAATAGAGTATGAAATAACCATATGCAGTCATGAAAAGCAATTAAGCTGATTTATACAGATTTACACAGAAAAATGCACAAGATATCATACTAAGAGGAAAAAAAACTAGTTCCAGAAAAATAAATATATCTCATTTTTATAGAAACAAAAAAAATGTACATGTGTGTAAGTAGGGTACATATACATGTATGTACATACATGTGCTATCTTTGTATATCCATAGACAATAATCTGAAAAGATGCAGTCAAAACTATAAATAAGTGATTATCTCTAGGTAACAGATTGAGGTGAAATAATTATGAAAATGTTCTGTTTAAATTTTTATACACATACATTACTTTTGTAATTTTAAAAAGGCAATAAAATGACAAAAAGGAAAAGATAACTAAAATGAAGACTTTAAGATATGGTCTGACTACTTAATATTTTTATGTAAAAATTTATGAGCATGCAGTCTTTTGTTTCCCTTCCTTCCTTCAATAACTAACTGGCCATAAGCACAATGGGGGCAATCAGTGATGCATAAGGAGACTCCTGCTCCTTGTAAATTTGTAAATGCAATAAATAAACCTAAAAATTCTATTTTTTAACTCTTCCTTTGTTTACAGGAACCCAGCACATTCCAAACTAGTGATGTTTGTCCAGACAGAAATGAGAGGAAAATTGGCCCCATCAATAATTGAAGCAACCATGCCTTCCCATTTAGTAAGCTTCATCCTCAATGCAAAGGATGGAATAAAGACACACAAAATTCCATCAAGATGTGGATGTCATCATAATGGGCATTCATCATTCCTCAAGAAGTGAGGTCATTTAAAATCATGTGTGGCAGGAACTGCCACTTTACTTCTAAGTCAATATACATAAATACTGTTACACTATTCTAGACAGTATTCTTGAACAAATTACTGAAGGAACTTTGTGAAAATAAGAGCTCATAGTTGTACAGAGAACAGCATTAAATATTGTTTTTAACCTCATATAAGAATAATGTTAAATAACAAGTGTTCTTAATGCACTTTTATCTTTTGCTTTTTTCCCTGGAAAATGCTCTGCAAAAAGCACCAATAAGAAAGCACATATAGTCAGAGGTCAGCATTAATTAAAGATTAAAATACATTTTAAATTGTTCTTCTTTCACTTACTGCTTAAATTGTTAACTGCAAGGAAATGAACATAAAAATTGAAAAGAATTCCACTAGAATGCTTAACAACTGATAACTAGAATCTAAAATTGAATGAGTCATGCATCAGTTTCTGGTCTGGCCAGAATGCAGTAGCCCTTTCCTCTCAAGTCCCCATCATAAAGCGAGAAGACCCTGCACATACACAGCAGACAAGCATAGGTGGAAAGAAGGCAGAATGGCCAAGGGCCTGGGGACTTGAGGAATGACATAGCAGGAGTTCTCTGGGTGTCCTTATCGCCGTCCATATACCCGAGTGGGCACTGCAGACGTCTCCCTCCTGGCACTGCTGACAGGCAGGTACAGAAAAGAAAGGGAGGGGGGAGGCTTTAAGAATAAGTCTGCTCCTCTGCTGCTCCTCACCATACGAATGTCTACAAACAAAAGTGTGACCTAACAGAACACCAGCCAAACATCAACCTAAAGACTGTAACTACCCCACCATATGGTGTCCCTGGGCAAAGCAGAGAGACATCTTTCACCCACCTCATCTCTATCCTGCAGAAGCAGGCAGTGGTGCTGTGACAGCTCCACCCTTTGATACTGGCAAGGTTGAGCAGGGAACTCATCTTCCATTTTCCAGCTGGCAGAGGCAGGTAGCAGTGCTTTGATATCCCTGTCAGGGTAGTGTTAGTGAGGTCCAGTGACCAAATGAGCTTCCGCCGCCTACCCCCATCCCCACCCCAGCAGCAACGGGACGTAACCAGCTAGTGCAAAGAAGAGCTAGTCACCATTCAGCTGCCCTGATGCCTGGTATCACAAAGGCCCCCAGGATGCTGAGGCTCCATCCCCACCCGGCATCAATGTTTCCCCTCTGTAGTGTGTTGAATGGTGGCCCCCAAAGGGTATGTCCTTGTCAACTCCCTGGAACCTTGAATGTGACCTTATTTGGAAAAAGGATCTTGGCAGATGTAATTAAGGATCTTAGGATGAGATCATCCTGGATTATCTGGGTGGGCTCTAAATCCTCAAAAGAGACATGTGGAGAAGAGGAGGCCATGTGAAGACAGAAAAAGAGACAGGTTTTGCAAGCACAAGCCAAAGAACATCTAGAGCCACCAGAAGCTGAAGAGTCGAGGCAGGTTTCTCCCCTAGAGCCTTCAGAGGGAGTGTGGCCCTGTCGACACTTTGATTTCAGCCCTCTTACTACCAGAACTGTGAGAAAGAATTTGTGTTCTTTTAAGCCACCAAATTTGTGGTAATTTGTTATAGTAGCTGTAGGAAACTAATAACCCTGCCTCGTGTCGGGGGGCTCATTGGGGACCTGGGCCTCCGCTCCTAGCCGGCGTCGGTGGGGTGAAGCAAGGTGCGGGCGTGGGGCCCGCCAGCGCTCCACTTCCCCTCCCCTTCCCCCGGTGTCGTCAGGGGCCCCGTGGGAAGCTGGGATTATATTTGCACTTGGAGGCAACAAGCCTATGCAAATCAGGGCCCATTTTTGCCAGGAAGCTGAACCACTCCCCATCTGTAGTTAGTGTCAGTCTTGTTCTACTTTTGCCAGGTTGGTAAGGGCAGGGCCCAGTGGGAAGATGAACTTAGGCACCCACCAGCCCTCTCACTACACCTCAACCAGGAGGCTACCTGCTGTGATGGAAGGGTTCAGTGGGATCCAGAGTCCTTCAGAGAGGAAAGAAGAACATCAGAATGGGTAAAAAAAAAAAAAAAGGTGAAAAATGTCATATACCATTCTCGAGTATATTTAATCACATTTGATGGTTGGCAAAAGTACAAAAGCAATTCAGTGGAGGAAGGACAGCCTTGCAGCAAATGCTGTTGGAGTAACTGACGTGCAAAGGCCTAACCTTGCACTCTTTACAAAACTAACAACACAGAATGCGGGCTTAAATGTAAAACCTAAAACAATAAAACTTAGGGAAAAATACTTCAGAATCTTCAACTGAAATTGATACTGTTTTAATGGAAAAAAGTCCTCAGAAAATGGAGAAGTGAGTTTAAAAGATTTCTATAAATAAACTAAGGGTTGAACATGCAAATAATGAAAGCAAAAACAAACAAGAATATAGCAGAGCTGACATTTTACTCCTAATGTGATATCTTTGCAACAAAGTAAACAATATATGTGGTTAGATCTCACAAGAAGCTAGAAAAAAATATTGTCAAGGCTATTTGAAATATAAAACTATACCCACAATCAACAAAAATGAGCTTCATCCTAAATGTCTTTCACATCTTGAGGTATCATCCAACAACATTAGAACAAATTTACAATTTTAAGGTATGTAAAAACAGAAGTACATTGAATTAAATACACATTTTGGCCAAATAGGTGAGTATTAAAATCAGTATTTGGCCAAATCAAGGCCAGCTCCTATTATCACCATCATAGAATGAGCTGGAATATGGGGATAAATCTGAAATGTTACCAAAAAATATTATACTTTTAAAATTTTCTTAAGTCTACATTTTAAAGTTTGACATTAGTGTACAAGGAAAAATAATTTCAGTATTGTCAGCTTCCAGAGTATACCTGCAGGTGCACCTTCCATACTGTAGAACACACAGGTTCAGGTGGCACACGTGATGGTATTACTGACTTCTTTGGACATCAAATCTGGGAAAAGTTTTTTTCAGTAAAATGAGTTGCAATATGAACTTCGATTTAGTATTCATAGCTTTGGCAAATCTCAAAAATCCTTTAAGTACCAAAATGGCAGTCTATAATAATTATTTTAATAAATTGTTTTACATTTTATCCTCCATTTAACAGTTGGGGATTTAACTGGTTGAACAAATTAAGTTGTTTTTCACTACCACCTTTTTTCACTAACACTTTCTTCACATACTTTATTTTTTTCATAAGATTAAGATGATTTATCATGTATATTATTGTAAATTATTATATGACTATCAGGTGCCACAATAATGATGTATAATAGACAATTACAAAACCTCAGGGGCATACAATTAACTTTATTCGTCCTAAGTCTGTAGGTTAGCTGTGCTCACTCACATGCCTGGCAATTGGCTGTGGGCCACCCAAGAAAGGACAGCCTGGGCTGGAAAAACTGGAGTGGCATCTTGGCTTCCTGAATCTCATCCTCCTGCAGCCTAGCCTGGGCGTGTTCTCATGATGAAGTTGAAGGAGCAAAGAAGGAAGCAGAAATACTGTAAGTGCTTTTTCAGGTCTAATATCTCATTGGCAAAGCAAGTCACTCGGCCAAGCTTATAATCCATAAGCAAAGAAATAGAATCTGCCTGTTTAGTGAAACTGTAAAGTCACATGGTAAATGAGTATAAATACAAGAGGTAAACAAATGAGACCATTAATACAACTGACCTATGACTGTTCACCCTCTGGTCATAATCACATTCCTTCCACATGCAAAACACACCTTCCCAAGACCTCCAGAGGTCTCATACAGTCACAGTATCAGGCGTCATGTTTAGGATTTTGTGATAATGTATCAGGTCCAGCAGCAGCTCCTCTTGATCCAGAGACCAATGAAATAAAAAGACAAGTTTCCTAAACCTCTGCTTCAACACACACACACCTAACATAAAATAATAAAAAAGGAACAGGATAACTGCAATAAAGAGTCCCATGGGAAAGGGGGTAGAATAGGAAGCATAGAGTCACTAGTTCATAACAACTCTGATGTCCCACTGGGCCTGCCATTCTGGCAGTGGGAGGTGCTCCCTGACCAGACCCGGACCCTTGCTCCTGGGAGCTGCTCTCTGACTCGTCGTTCCCCAGGCTTTGGTCACACTATCTGATATGTCCTCCTTTCCCCCTTACCCTCCTTTATTCTTTCTGAAGAAATGATCCTTGTTAGCAGCTGAATAACTTTCTCAGGCTGCTTCTTACCCAAAGAAAGTCAAGGGCCAGAGGTCTTTTTATAGTCTAACCATCTTTAGTCCAGGCAGTTGGTGTTTTTGCTAGTGCTGCTCTCTAAAACTTTGGAGCTGGCTGTCTGGTTATGAGCCTTTACAAACCCAGAAGCCACACCCCTATAACTGGTAACAACTTATGCTGCTCTGGACTCTCCTGCTTCTACTTTTGGATCAGACTTTGGTGGAACCACACCCTTAGGCTATTGTCCACTTTAGAAGATCTCAGCACAACCTTAACTCAGAAGTCTTATCAAAATACCTTATAGTCACAATCTAGATTTGATGTTTGATCTCACTTTGAGGCTTTTCTAATTGGGGTGGCTGGAGATAAGACAGCAAGTTATGTTTTCCAGTTTAGTAGTTCTGGCACTCATTATTACCTTTAACTTCTGCTTACAACCTAACCTTTTTTTTTTAAAAAAGCCTAACACTAATGTTCTCGTACATAGTACTTCAACCCATGCAGCTAAAAGCCACCAGGGGGCGCTTTCTACATTCTGCCTGGAGGTAAACCTTGCCCAAAGCCAAAAGTTCAATAGATGTATGTTCTGTTTTCCAAGGTAGGACAGGCATCTATCTGTTCTATCAAATGTTTCATAAAAACATTTTAATAAATCAATTTCCTCCTCATTATTCCAGCCTCTGCTAAGTTTTCTCAACTCCCTACTGAAGCCAATACCAACGTTTTAGGGTTTTGTTGTACAGCTCCCCACTTCTAGTATTAACTTTTGTAGCAGTTATCTGTAACAAAATAATGCCACAAAACAAATAGCCACACATTTTTTGACTCCAAAAGAATATTATGTTCATCAAAAAGTTATCAAGTATTTGCACTCTCAACATTCATATTAACTGTCAGTCTCTTTCCCTACTCAATAATTGAATTGATTTCTATAGCTTTCATAATGTTTGCTTACTGCAACATTTTACTTTGCAATAATAATTACAAATTTATACTTTGATGAAATTTGGTTACATCTGGAATGCTTAACTATATTTGAAAGTGAATACTCATGTTAATAATCTAAATGTGATACCTTATTTTTATGACTGACATTATTAACAGATTAGATATGATGGTAACCTACGTAATCACATGAAAATTTCATGCACAATTTCGGTGATGCCACAGATGATGCTGAAGTACTTGCTTATTTAGCCACCCAAAAGCCAAATAACTGAATTTGGCTAAATACTATACCAGGACTAAAGCTAAACTCTGGCACATCTCTAACTTGATATGTTTTATTTCTTGATCTGGATAGTTACATACTTATAAGTTATAATTACTCATTAACATGTCCATGTATTTCTGTACTTTTCTGTATACAGATTTCACAGTAGAAATTTTCTTATATTGATATTAACTCAGATTTGATGAAAGACATAAATGTGCAAATTCAGAAAGCACCTAAATCCTAAACATAAAAAGAAATACATATTTAGAAGTATAATAAAAACTGCAAATCTCCGAAGATAAAAATACTTCTTTTATTTTTTAAGTATCTTAAAACAGTCCAAGAGAAGTCAATTCTAAATCCAGTTCTGAAGACATGTTGCAGAAAGTTAAAATAATTATACTTTGAAGGAATGTTGAGATGCAAGAAAAAAAAAAGGTGAGCCTCCCAAAAAGATAAACATACGGGTAAACCCAAACATTAATTATATAAAATATTAATAATATTGAATTTGGAGCTTATATAAAGAACTAGAGGAACTTGATTAAAATTAATATATTTTAACATCTTTGTGTTGTTTTGGAAAAGGGTACAGATATTTACCATCTTTAGATGTTAAGTTTGTTAAATTTTTAAGGGTAATGAGAAACTTAGGATGTTTAAATTTCAAATCAGTAGAAGGAAGATATAAAACAGAAAATTCAACCAATACAAAAAGAAGACAGGAAAGGAATACGGATGGGAAAGAAGCATAGAAAGCATAGAAAAAGAAAGAGAAAGTACAAAATAAGATGGGAAAAATAAATCCAAACAGACTTGTACTTCTGCACTGTGGTGAGACAGACAATCTTAAGAGTTCTCCCTACAAAATATTAGATTCTGGAGAAAACAGACTTGTTAATTCATCACTGAGTTGTACTATATAAGGGAAATTTCCAGGCCCCACCCCTCTACACTCACACAGGGGAAAAAAAATGAGCTGAAACAAAAGCAGGAAAGGAGCAGGAAGTATGGGCAAGAAGCAAACCTGAAAGGTGGAGTTCACCCTAAAGGCAAATGCAGATAGCAGCCTGCAGCCGACCTCTGTAGATAAAATCTTCGGATAGTGTAGCAAGGTTAGGGAGCTGAAAATAAGACAAAGACAACTGCATTCAGCCAGAAATGCTGAAGGGGATACAGTGGAGCCAGTGGGTTGGTACTGCCTCACTGGAAGCAAACCAAATCATATCTGAAGGGAAGCATACCCAAGTTAGGTCTTTTGTCTTCCCACAGATTACGTTCAGCCGTGCACTAAAGAAAACAAGCCAAAACGGTACACGACAAATCCAAAACTTCAGACTTCTAAGTCTTAAAATATTGAAATGATAAGAAAGAGAATGTGAAATATTTATAAAAATTATAAAATTAGAAATGGACTTACAAAAGACTAATGAATAAACAGGAGAATCAGAAAAATACTCAAATGAAAAATATAATTACTGAAAATTAAAACCATTATGAATGTTTTAAATAGATCAGACACTGCTGAAAAATTAATCAGTAAATAAGAAACAGGCTGATGAAATTAACCAAAATGCAGCAAAGATAAACAAGATGATGAAAAATATGAGACAGCAAGGGACATGAAAGATAGAGTAAAAAATTCCACCTTTGGGCAGAGTCCCAAAATAATAGAGAAGCAACATTTGAAGAGCTAGTGGTTAAAAATTCTACAGAACTAAAATGAACTGAAAGATACATGAAGCCAGCCTATGCCAAGAATAAATAAAAATAAACTCACATCTCCAAACATTACAGTGTATCTGTGGAACACCTAAGAGGGGAAAAAAAGATTTTATTAAAAGTAGAGATAAAAGATAATACGTCAGATGCTGAGGTACAAAGATGTTGAAAGACTAACTTGAGGCCACAGACTAAGTAGCAGAGTTGGTGATATGCCTCTTGCACTCACTTCAGAAAATATACTTTTAACTACTACTTTATGTTCTCTTTTTAAACTGACCCAAACTGTTTAATTTTCTTAAACTTCTTTTTTAACTTTTCAGTTGTCCAATGATTTCTGGCTGAAATAATTACAAGGATTCTTAGAAAATTTTAAAACATGTATTATATAAAAAAGTAATATACGCTTCCTTACGAGTTTAACAACTTCACCAGAATACTACATGTAAAAAATTTTATAGTCGTTGATCCAGAGCACTAAATATTTATGTGGTGAATAATTTCTGATATTCTTGCTCCAAGTTATTGTCTTTGATAACCCCAAACTCCCTGTTAAAAATCCTTGTTAGGGAATTTTCACATTTCAAGAAATCTAAAACTAAAAGTTCTTACCTAAATGAAACTTTAAGCTACTTTCATTCGTGTTTGTATACTTTTATTTTTATTATCTTTTCTTTAGATTACATCCCGGAAGGATATAAACTTGAGAAAATGCCTCCAAATCAGTGCTAAGGGATATTTTGGTGTGTTCTAGAAACATTCTCTATGGCCACAATCTTATATCTGATGTTTAATGCAGCAGGCAAAAGGCAAACACAACAACAAAGGGAGAAGGAGGATACCCATCAATTTAGTAACTGTGTGTAGTTGTTGTGGGTATGACATCCTTAATCTCATCTCTAAATCTTCATCTACAAAAACGTAGAGGAGATTCAAAGCCATCTAACCCACTGCTTTTAGACCCTGCAGACTGGCCAGAGGAAATGGACTTCTTCTGTTACCTTACATTCTTAAAGACCTATCACTTTGAATTTCCAGTGTCTCCTTCCCTTAACTGACCTGTATGGAGAGGTCTTTCTAGTTCCTTACAACATATACATTCCTGCCCAAGTCCCTAGTGGGCCCCTGCCACACAATTTATTCATTCAGTATTTATTGAGCACCTCTGTGTGCCAGGCATTATGGTAGCTTCTAGGTGTATTAAGAAGCATTAATTGAATACACGCTGCTTCAGCATTAAAAAAAAAATCAACTTATCAAATGTACATAGTACTTTAGTCAAAGACATATACATTTTTAATAGGTTAGTTGGCAGTAGAATTCCCCATGGCTATTTCCTAAAGGAGTGAATTTCTTGAGCAATTCTGTATTTCATAGAAAAAACCCTGTTCTTTGCTATAGCATAGCAATGATTTGGCTATTTTACTTTTTATATACAGGCATATATGTCTTCGTCCCAGTGTTTCCACAATATATGGAAAATGTACTAACACTGACCATGATACTCTTTTTATTCAAAAGCAATATAAAATAGCTTTAGAAATATGAGGGAGGTAATAGTTTACATTATTTCTTCTGTTATATTTTTATGCTTTGCGCCAGAATTTACTTCCCATAACTGTGCTTGATCTGGAACATTTTATATTGTATTTCTACATTATTGAAAGTATCTATTAGTGTTCAATTTAAAAGAGCTTAATAAACTGCTAATCTGAGAACAATGGTCTTTCCCTTTTTTCTGAGCATGCTTATTTATGTAGTATGGAAATCTGATCCTGTTCTCTTCCAATCAGCCAACAGTTCTTTTTGTACCTCTTCTGGTAGTTCATAGAAAACTTCGGGATCAATGTCAGAAGGAAAAGTAATTTTCTCATCAGTAGAATCTTGCTCTCTATTTTCTGTAAGTCCTTCATGATGAGAGACTGTTGCCAGCGGTTGCTTATGGCTATCTGTAGTGCGGTTTTTGGAGAAAAGTTGCTCACTCTGCAAATGTGGAAATGAATGGAAAACAGATACAGCAGGGTTTGTATTTGAAAAGTGGAATCCTTGAGATTCTTTCGGTCCTTGACTCATTCGTTCATCTTTTAAGCTACTGTCTAAATAATGTGAATAATCCTTTGGGCTAGACAGGTAAGAGGAACTACTGCTATTTACACCTGATGTTCCTGGTTCACAGGGAGATACAGAGGATATCTGTTTGCTATTGGATAAACGCTCTCTAGGATTTAAAGAGCCATCTTGCATTTGTTTTGTAGAAAAAAAAGATAATATTCCTCTAGAAGCATGTAATGGACAACTCGAACTTCCTTTCCCTTGAGCTTTTTCTTTAGATTTCCCAGAAAGGATTTCTTCTTGAATATCTACTGGAAGCTGCTTAAAGACTTCTCGGTCAATACGCTCAGGAAGTGAGAAGAGTGGGAATTCATTTCTGCCTTTTTCTCTAGAAAACCTTGTAGTATCTGGTGGAGACTCCCCAGCTCTTGTACTCTCAATTCTTCCAGTTGGTAGAAAATCCCAATTTGTTTCTTTGTCTTTGGAAAAATCCTCCATGTGAGTGTCTTTCGTTTTCTAGAACATAAAGATAACAGAATAATTTAGATACCTGATGCCCTTTAAATATACATGCTGCTGAAGTGTGACTATAGCAATTATCCAACCAACACGATTCTATCTGGCTCATAACCGCAATCCTTCTGGTGGGTTCCAAACAACTAGAAATGATTAATCCACCACAATCCGTCACACTATCGTGTGGATCTTTACTCACTATTCCAGGAAGAGGATTTCTTCCTAGATAGTACTGAGCCAGAATATGTATCCAGAGGCCTCGAAAGGATCTTAACAATCATGTATTCAAATTTCCAATTCTGTGAATAAAATAATGGTGGCCTATAAAAATAAACGATTTACCAAGGGTATCTAAAATACATGTATATGCACAGATAGCATCAAGGGCTGGTTTTCTAAAATACCCTACTTTGAATTGTAACATTTAACTAAAAGAAAAACATACTTTTATGACAAAAACCCAATATCATTGTAAGATCTAACACTCTTTCATATTTACATGAAATACAAATTTTAAAATGCCTTCCATCTTAATTTGCATAATTTTTTCACTTATATTTTCCCTTTAGTTTGAAGCACCACAAAAATATATAGACAGTCAAATACAATTCAGAAAACATCAACACAATAGTAACTTCAAAAAAGTAAAAGGAGAAGAGTTTGGGGCCACTGTATCTATTGAGCACCTACTGTATGCCAGACATATCCAAGGTACTTTCACTTATGTTTACCTCTCTAATACTACTGTGAATATAAGACCTTTAATTCTCATTCTACAAATTAATTAAAAAGAAAGAAGTGAACATCTTTAAAAATTTCAGTTAATAAATAGAGTAATTTAAAAAGTAACTTGAGGGCACTAATTGATTATTTCCACAACACTATTCTATTCTCATTTTAAGCTTCAATGGAAATGAAAATATTACCAAAATTATATTGACTGATTATAACAATAAAAATAAAATAATAAAAACATTTTAAATTAAGAATTAATTGTAGGCATAAACAATTTAGTAAAAGATTATTTTTTAAAGCATTCCACACTTACTAAAAAATAGTTTGCCAAGTGGCCATAAATACAGCACTTTGTTTTAGTATTTCAAAATATGACTGGCCTCTGCCTCTCTATTACCATACTCTTCATTTCTATAATTGTAAAATGAACAGCCATCATCTATCAATACAGCTACCAGAATTCACTATAATTTCAAAACCAAGAAAATTTAAATACACTGGGGGGAGGGGTTGCTGGTAGCTTATGTATACATTAACACACAACAAAATTTGATTTCCAGCATTTGAAAATATTTTCTTAGGAGCTAATCATCATATTCCTATATATTGTTATAAAATGTTTACAGGGAACCTCCATAAAGGTTTTCTCTCTTATCCAGTGATGCTTATGTTTCTTCTTAGATCACAGTACAATATACTTAGCAGTAGTAACCATAATATGAAAGGTACTATGTACAAGTCAGTCATTCAAATCATATCACCCAAAAGAATCTCTAAATTATATCAGTTAAACACAAACCTGTATTTGTAATTTAACCATACAAATCCAGTGACAATGTACTTACAAAACTACGCTTGCCAGAGCATGAAGTTGTTGATAATGATGGTGTTAAGTAATAATCAATAGTCCCTTTCTTTGCAGTATTTAATGCTTTAAGGTTACAGAAGCACACACTTAAGAGGGTAAGATGAAATGGCATCTTCACATTCACCATATTTCGAAACAGTTTCATAAGTATATCAACCATTGGGGTCATCACATCATAATTTCCTAAATAAAGTGTTCAGAAGACAATATATAAACATATTATATCATAATTAATATTAAGAGTTTAATGTACTTTATTTTGCTTAGATTAAGAAATTAAAATCCTAAATAGATATCACTGGGACAACTTGACATGTACTGAATGAACTGGGACATATCAGCATCAGTACTAAGTGCTAAACGATTTTTCAGATTTGAAATACGGGACTTTAAGTTATGGAAGAACGCTGAGGTCAGAAAATCTCCCCATAAAGCTATAATACAACTGAAGAAAATGGTAAAAATAACCATTTTGAGATTCTGGAATGAATCAAAGGCAAATAAAGTGAGAAGCACTGATTTATGAAAAGCTGCTAGAACTTAGGTAATAAAGTGAAGACAGCAGCCTTATTGGCTGGAGTCATTTCTCCCATTTACACAGTGCAGTTGGCTCAGTCATTTTACCAGGGTGAGGCTGGCTGTGAAAACCACATCTTTGCTGCCAGAAAGGACTGACCTGATTTGAGGCAGAGAACAAAAGCCCACACCCAGCAGTGTTGCCGGAAAAATGAACAAACTTGGTAGGAAACAAGTGAAATCGCATAGCTGTGGAGCCCAGGGTTGCAGCTGTGGCTGGGATGAGTGAAAGATCAGTGGACCGGCCATAAGTTTAACCAGGAGATCTGGGAAAGAGAGACCCACGGAGGGCCCACATAAGCCCTCCTCAGCACCCACGCCGACTGAGAGGCTGCACGCACAGAGAGGGCCCAGGCTCCCCACACGTCTCTGACTAGAAAGGCAACAAGCATACCAGGGGGAGGTGCAAGAGGGCCCAGCAGAAAACAAAAGCCAAGCAGACTTGAAAATGGCTTAAATTGTGAAAGTGCTCTTCAACCCATGTATGTATCTGCTGACGGAGATGAAAGCCTTCCAGGCTGCAGCATCTGAGCAAACCTTTGACCAATTATTGTCTAACCACCAAACCGTGCAGACACAGGGGTAACCTCCTAAGGGAGCCAAAATAAAAATTTTTAATTTAAATTAAAAAAAAAAAAAGCTGAGCAGAGAAATCAGGAGAAACATATCACAGGGGAGGTAGATTTTGCAGCTTAAGTACAGACAAGTTACAAAGAAAAGAGGAAAAAAAGCCCATAGGGAAAAAGTCCAAATCCAGAGTTGCTACAAGGTTTTCTAGTGAAAATTCCTAACAGAACAAACGTATTTAATAGCTCACTAACACCCTATGAAGACTACCCATCTTTGGATCGTATTTCTAACTCAAAGTCTGTTTTATTAAGAGTTCAACCTGCTAAGTTATCAGAAAATTAGCCCATTACCTGTCCCTAACTTCTGAATTACGTGGGGTGGAATAGGGCACTGCCGACTCTCACGGCTACAGTGCTTCTCGGATGAATACCGACGGATTATTAACCTTACTGTATGTGGCTTCCTCCCATCTTGGCAGACTCTTAAAAATAAAGAGAAAGAGGAAACAAGGAATTAGAAAAAATATTATCTAAAGATTTTTCTAAATGGTATAATATACCTCATTTATCTAAAGGTGCCAGATTTAGTAACTAACAATTATAAAGACAGCTGATAACTAGGCAGTAAAGGTCCCTGAACAGCCCAAGTAAATTTCACGAAGTCTAGGCACTAAACATTTAAATGTAAGCTTAAATGTAGTCTTAACTTTTAAATGTAAGCTCTCAGGCCTCACTCAGAATTGAGTGCTATCAGAAAAAGAACAGAAATAAGATATAATTATAACAAGCCATTTTATATTCCAAATTCAAACCATAACTAAAAGCAACATTTTAAAATCAGCAGGAAATTTAAGAACCTGAGAATCATTCACTGACAGAAGCAAATATATAAAAAATGACATTTTTACACAAAAAAATTACCCCCAAAATTTAATGAGATTATTTTTGTCAAAAAGCACACCCCTCAAATAGATCCAAAGGAGTCAGCAGTATCACCATTATATGGCATATCAGAGCAATAATGTGAAAGATCAATTATATACTATATTTAGGAAGTTCAGAAAATGTCCATGCATCTTAAAAAGCATTCCAGCCAAATGGTCTTAGTTTGGGTGTTGAAAACAAAAACAGAAAATTCACTTAAAAAGTAGAAAATGTAATTAGTAGAGAAAATAAATGTCACCAAAGAATAACATTTTCCTTCCTATGTGTATGGCTATGGATTAAACAATCACAAACATAAAATACAAATATTATTAAACATACTCAAATTGATTTTGAATTATAAAATATAATTTTATAGTAAATAACTATTTTCTTATTGCTTTATCACAAAACCTGTTGACTCCTGCTTTGCTAAGATAATAAAATATCTTAAATGGTTCCTGTAAACATGTTACTAGTTTAAATATCCTCCAGTAAGTTAATATTCAATTCAAAGAGTGTGATTTGGTTCCTATAACTAATTAAAACATACTAGAAAAAGGTTATACTCGAAGCAATCTTAAAACCAGTGCCTAGAGAATGGATTAAAAAGTACATGATTTTATACCTCTTACATACCTATAGTATTAATCATCATATGCTCTAGATCATTCACACATACACAATTACTCTTTTTGCCAGTCACCTAGATGGTATTAAATACCTCAGTCACTAAATAAGGGGCCACTGTGTGGAAGAGGGAATGGCAAGCAGAGATAAGGAGAAATGGTTAATAGTTGATATTTCACAGGTTTTAGAGCATCTAGCCTCATTTCTGGGTTGATTCTTCAAATAAGAGAACCTATAAAACAAACTTCTCATGGTTTCTCCATGTGCAGAACTGTTTCCAATGGCCAGGCATTCACAGTAGTCTTATATTTAGCTGAAGCAAAGCAAATGACCCAGTTTCACTAGCATACTCCCAGGCCCAGGCTGAGTCATATCGCTGAAGCTGGGTCATAGAGCCAGCCAGCTGCATGCAGCAAACGGTGAGCTGCATGGTGCTGCTCAACACATGAGAACCGCCACACATGTGACGGCAAAGTTGTAGGAAATTTCACTTCATCAGTTTTCTGAAAGCTGGAGTCATCCAAAAACCATTTTCTCTAGTCACAGTAGCCATCCTAACATCATTGCAGAAGCACACCTACCCAAAACTGTTAGACCTCTGACACCTGGGAAATAGATACAGGGTGGCAAAGGAGCATCAGAAACCTAGAGGTCTTGTTCAGTTTATGCAATGCTGTTCCTATACCCTTAAACCGCAACTGACACTCTTCAAGTACTTACAGACCACTAACCCTGCACATTGCCACAGTCACTCACTGCTCACACAGTCCCATTTAGCCATTCCCTTCATTGGCTCCATTTTCTTTCATAGTCTGAGGCACAGGAGATAAAAGGGTTCTTCTGCTTTTTCCATCACTGTTACTCTTAATAATTTCCTTCCCTCAACCATCATGAATTTATAGATGCAGAAATTCTGGGGGTACCCATAAAACTCCCTTAGGTAACAATCAGCAGTTTAAGATCTGCAGTCAACCATGTTATGAAAATTAAGACTGGTGGAGATAGATGAATTAAATTTAGTTAAGAGCATCTGTCACTATCTTTGCTATTCTCTATGAAGTAGAGAAGTTCGATGAGAAATCATCTATTTTTAGATGTTTAGTCTCCAGTTAATCAGTAAGTTCCAAAACAGAGCAACAAGTATTCCTTCCATGTACTATAAACAATCTAAGATGACATGCAAAATGGAAAAATCACCTGTTTAAAAGACTAGCAAGTAGTTCTTCAATCTTATTTTTAGCTTCAATTTCTGATGAACATTTTTTAAGTGAATCTTCTTCACTAAAGGACTACCAAAGAAGCACAAACAAGGATTATTATAAACCCAAATAAGCATATCCAATTATCAGTGTTTATGTCAAATAAACATTCAGCAGCCTTTACTAACTCACCTCTTGTGCTTAGTTTGAGCCATTTAGTTCACTTTTATATTAAATCTTTTTATCTGCAAGTTATTGCACTCCACTAGAAAGTACACTGGAAGTCAAGAAAATTACAAAGCTCTAGTATCAACTCCAAGCTTTACTGTGAGATTACAGTGAGGCTCTTAATCCCCTAGGACTTGAATCTGAGCTTCACCTTGGGCAAGTTATTTAATCTTTCTAAAGTACAGTATCTTCATCTTAAAAAAAAAAATAACAGGAGGAAGAGGGAATGAGGGAGGGAAAAAATTTTAACAAATGACAGTACTACCTACCTGGAAGGTTTGTTTTGAAGATTTAATGGGATAATTTGTATAAAGCACTTAGTAAAGTGCCTGTCACACAGGAAAAAGTCACTCAGTGTTACCTGGATGATTACACCTTTCTTCATTTCCTAAATCATTACATTAATCCAAAAATAAGATTTTTAAAAATTAAAATGTTTTGCCTCCTATATAATTAAGTGGCATTCAATCAAAGTGGCTAACTTGAGATTTAAATACTAATTCTTAAGTCAGTGTAAGACTATTTATTAATCTAACACAATAAATAGCATTCTCATAGGGAAGGGAACATGTACTAACCTAATAAGCAAACTAGAATAGAAAGAACAGAGCAGTAAAACTAGAAATCTTTATCTCAAATAATGTGACAACCAGCACTCAATCAAAATAAATACCACCATCATGTACCTGAGGTGGCCCTGAGGGCGTCACAGGAGAGTGGTCCTCTCCAAAACTGAGCTTCTGGATACGCTGAGCAACTGAAATTCCTAATTCCTTTTCTAATATTTTGGATGAAAAAGCCTGAAGATCACGCACATTACTGATACCCAGTGCTTCCAGACGTTTGGCAGTTTTATAGCCAATACCTGAGCAAAAAGAGATGCACGTGGTGTTACACTAGCTTTTCTCCTTAAAACTGGCTAATTAAAATATTATATAAATACATCAACCACATCTTTTGATAGCATAATTGATATTTTGCTAAGATTAAACTTTATGAAAAATTTGGTTCTGCTGCTCAAGGCCTCTGAGTTATGAACCATCTTGAAAACCTACCAATTCTAGTATAATATAGTGAACAGACAACCAATAAATGCTGTCTTGATAAAATGAAATTTTTACCATTTGTTATATAACATTGCAGAACTACTAAAGTTATTATTCATGTAAAGAAAGACTGTCACTAGAGCAATTAAAATTAATTACCATGTGCTAATGATTAGCTAACATGACAGATTCCTATATGCAATACTACACATTTATATCTGGAAACAGTAACCATCCCAAATACAACTTCAAGCCAGAAGAAGAACAAACAAATCTTCTCATTAGCAAAACTCCTATCACAAAGTTCTTACACTACAACTCAGCCACACGTTATCACAGGAAAATTGCTCAGGCAATTTAGTGCCCCTTTACTCCTTTCATTTAAAAAAAGTAATTCTACAGTTGTCTGTTTGCCTTGCACAGTAAAAGAATCAAAGGCAATGGGTGTGTAGGGGGATTATTAAGTGAAGTGACAGACATTTTCACAACTGAAAAAAAGGGCTGGTAACTTGGCAATAAGGAAGAAAAGAGAAAGTCTGTAAAAAAAACGAAAACAAGAATTCAAGTAAAGCCGAGTAATACACAGTCCTCAATTTATTATAACTTGACATAGTGATTATTCTTCAGAATGCAGACTCAGAGTCATCCAAAAACCTTTAACTTAACTATTATACGAAATTAAGGAAGGCAAGGCAGTGTTTAACACATTTTGGAATCCAAACATGGGTTAAAAAAGTAAAGTCATGACATCTAAACATTAAGCTTCAGTTGTCTTAGAAACTCACTTCCCCAGAACCCTATTATAACATCTTAATCCCCAGCAATGCCACAGAAGTGAAGTTTAACATAGCCATTATTGATGGTCTATGAAAACATAAGTATTTGGCCTTCAAAGATACAAACTTGCCCCATGACCTGAATAGGCCACAGAACCCCTCAAGAAAATCAGTTTTTTCATCTTTAAAATAAAAAGTTGACCTAGATGCTTTGGAAGGCCCTTTGTCGCCCTAATGTTTTATATATAATCCCAAAACAGAATTAGTGTAAAACCAACTCCCGTCTCTAGACCTGATGTACAGTCTAAGAGCATGAACCAGGGACTAACAATAAAGGACCGTGTGTTTCCAGGTTATAACATTCATGATCATGTTCAAACTACACAAAAGTAGGTGAGACTATAAAAGCACTTTCATATATTTCCTCATATAGATTCCTTTCAGAAAACATCAGCTTTTTGGGTTTTTATCAGGAGCCAAGTACACAGACTCAAAGAATTAATTACGTGTATCTGTAGTTTTTAAACTTAAAGAAATACAATAAAACCAAATATATTTGTCTTACCAGGGATTTCCTTTATGTGGTTCAAACTATGAATGAGATCTTGAGAACTTTCAGGTAATAAGACTGTTTGTTGATTTGGTTTAAAGACGCCAGAAACTAATTTTGCCAATAATTTATTAGAAGCCACTCCAGCGCAGCCAGTGAGACCCAGCTGAACGTACATGGCTTCCCGCATCTCTGCTGCAATCTGAGATCCAACCAGCAGTCTGACGTGCAAGAGGTCACGCAGGTTTACAGCTATAAAAACAGCCAATTTGGTTAAAAGCCACCATCAAAAGGTTTAATTTTCCTTTTCACAAATGAGTTTTAAAAAGATAAAAGGCATAATTTTCACCCAACTCCACCCCTCAGCATCACGATCCTGCCACCCACTTAACTCATCTCTTTGGGTCTTCACAGGAATTCTGTAAAGTAAGTAACTACTGCAAGTGAGTTCCAAGGACCTGTGACAGTCAGTGCACACTGGCAGTGCTTAATGATTAACAGATTATGAAAGCTGATCTCTCATAAAAAACTCCTATTGGCATTAGTAGAATTTTTATTTATGTTTACCTGCAAGTAATCATAAAAGTGAAAGTATTACATTAATGAGAAAACATTACAGCTTTAAAGAGCTGAACCTAAACTTTACACACTAGTGTTATGTGCTACTGAAAACCATTTTGGATTTGTATATAGTTTAAGAGAACTTTTATTAAAAATGTAGGGAAATTATGCAGAAACAAATTTTCTTAGGTATGAAAATGATATTAGAGTTATGTAAGACAGCTGTTAACTCAGGAGTATTTATTTACATTTGAAGTGTCATGACATCTGTAATTTACTTTCTTTTTTTTTAAAATGAAATATAGTCAGTATACAATGTTATGTCAATTTCTGGTGTACAGCATAATAGTTCAGTCATACATATACATACATATATTCATTTTCATGTTCTTTTCCATTATAGGTTACTACAAGATATTGAATATAGTTCCCCGTGCTATACAGTATAAACTTGTTTATCTAATTTATATGTATTAGTTATTATCTGCTAATCCCAAACACCTAATTTATCCCTCCCTACTCCACTGTCCCTTTGATAACCCTAAGTTTGTTTTCTATGTCTGTGAGTCTGTTTCTGTTTTGTAAATAAGTTCGTTTGTCTTTTTTTTTTAGATTCCACATATGAGTGATATCATATGGTACTTTTCTTTCTTTCTGGCTTACTTCACTAGAATGACAATTTCCAGGTCCATCCATGTTGCTGCAAATGGCATTATTTTATTCTTTTTTATGGCTTAGTAGTATTCCATGGTAGAAATATACATCTTTATCCAGTCATCTGTCAATGGACATTTAGGTTGTTTCCATGTCTTGGCTATTGTAAATAGTGCTGCTATGAACACTGGGGTCCATGTATCTTTTTGAATTAAAGTTCCCTCTGGATATATGCCCAGGAGTGGGATTGCTGGATCATATGGTAAGTCTATTTTAAGTTTTTTGAGGAATCTCCATACTGTTTTCCATATTGCCTGTACCAAATTACATTCCCACCAGCAGTGTAGGAGGGTCCCCTTTTCTCTACACCCTCTCCACCATTTATCATTAGTGGACTTTTGAATGATGGCCATTCTGACAGGTGTGAGGTGATACTCATTGTAGTTTTGATTTGCATTTCTCTGATAATGAGCAATTTTTCATGTGCCTACTGGTCATTTGTATGTCTGCATTGGAAAATTGCTTATTTAGGTCTTCTGCCCATTTTTGGATTGGGTTGTTTGCTTTTTATTACTAAGTTGTATGAGCTGTTTATATATTCTGGAAATTAAGCTCCTGTCAGTCTCATCATTTGCAAATATTTTCTCCCATTCCGTAGGTTGTCCTTTTGTTTTCTTATGGTTTCCTTTGCTGTGCAAAAGCTTGTAAGTTTAATTAGGTCCCATTTGTTTATTTTTGCTTTTATTTCTATTGCCTGGGTAGACTGCTCTAGGAGAACACTGCTGAGATGTATGTGAAATAATGTTTTGCCTATGTTTTCTTCTAAGAGGTTTATAGTGTCTTGTCTTATGTTTAAGCTTTAAGCCATTCTGAGTTTATTTTTATGTATGGTGTTGGTGGTTTGAAGTGTCATGATATTTGTAATTTACTTTCAAATAGCTCATCAATCTATCAACCAAATCTATAAATACAGCAAGATAAAGCAAATGTGGCAAAATGACAACAACACGTGAATCTACAAGGAGGGGCATAAAGACTGTTCTCACTGTACTGTTCTGTCAACTTTTCTGCAGGTTTAAAAAAAAATTTTTTTAATTTTATGGGAAGGAGAAAGATTTCATAAAGAATTAGATGTTTTAGGATGTAAAACCTAGCTCTCTATAATATGTTCTAGCCAACAGAATCCAAGTTTGCTTTAAAAATTATACAGAAATGTATTTGGAATCTTATTACTACCTAGACCTAGAAAGTGACAAAGGAGCCACAGGTACAAAAGACACATGAAAAGCTTCATATCTTCTTCTAAAAGAGAACTGTAGCTCTATCCTTTTCTTCTTTAATATCAGGGAAGTGGAGAGTGACTGAAGATTGATGACACCACCTCTCAAAAAAGGGGGTAAGAGGAAGCATGTGCTGGCTGAGACTAAGGTGCAGGTAGGTCAGGGCAAGTCTTACATGAAAGCAGAGTAGCTTGCCTCTCTTGCTAAGAGTTGGCAAAAATAACTGAACTGATAAAAATGACTGAGCTTGCAAAAGATGGCAGGTAGGCCTGGACAAGCTTCCACAAGGGGTAACTTGGGAAGTTAGAAGGCAAAGCGGGGCCTTGGTGCTTTGGGGGAATAGAAGGGAACAAGTGAAAGAGGCAACAAAGGCAAATTTAGTCTACCTAAAAGTTTGCTTAAAAATGATTTTAGGAGAATAAAAATTACTCTAAAAAGCCAATTCCTGTAACTTCACGATCACCTAAAGAAGTATGACACCTTTAAAAATACCATTTTTAAAAATGGTAACACAGGACTGTGTCAGAGAAATGAGAAGTGCACAAAGCACAGAGCTACTTGTCATCAAAATCTCATTTTCTGCCTATTTACTATGGAAAAGCACTATCTAATTTTTGTTCTCTTAGATTACCGAAGTATGGCTATACCACCAACAAAAGCCATAAAACTTTCAGAAAGACACTGTCACCACATTGAACTGATTGAACATTAAGAAATGTAGATATTTCTAGTTACTAAATAGAATGAATAAGAACCCACTTACCCTGATTATTGTACACGTGACCGGACACAGTCAGTGCTGCAAGCTCGTCACTTTGAAGCTGCTGTAGTCTCTTCCCCACCAGTTCTGTGAGATCCACAAAATTTTCATCGAACCCAAGTCTCTCAACAACTGGACTAAATTCTTCCAATAACTCTAAATTAAAATAATATTGGAGCAGAGATGTAACTGATTATAACTAGGATAGATTTAACTCTTTTATATTTAAAAAATAACAGATTATGTTAAAGATTTTACATATATTCACAGTTCCACAATATCTTTAATAAGGTCCTCAGTTAACTGGGATTTTTTTTTTTCTGCATCACATTCTGAGTAAAGGCAGTATTTTCCAACAAAATAAGTCCAATAATAACATTTCCTGGGCAGATACTCATCACAATATATTTAGCTCCATCTCCTATACCTGTAATTTTTCTAGCTATAGTACATTAAATATCAAAGCTGTAGGTCAAAGAAGAAATTATAGTCTGCTTAGAAAAGTGAAAACAAGTAATATATTTTAGCTATATTCTTCACAATAATTTTTAAGAGGCAAAACAAAATAAAATTTTAAATTTCCAATTAATACTGAGTCAAAAAGAAAAGTCATTTAATTTTCAAAATACACTACAATGCAGTATTTTGATTTGTCATCCTTCAGCTCATTCCTTACGGGCAGAGATAGACCATGACTTACATGTATTTGAATGTCCAGCATCAAGCACAGTACCTAGTTCTCAAGTCAAATGTTTACTAAATTAAACTGAACCAAAATTTGAAATAAGTTCAAAAAGACTTATCAATTCTCATTTTTAGGATTAAAAGTAGTAACTTTGAAATCACTGAGAAAAATTCTCACTTCTCTCTGAATCACCTATTGATACTAGCTGGATGGCAGAGAACAAATTATTAGCCTCATTATATAAAAATGCATAGGTTCTTGAAGTCTTATGATATGAAAGCTCAGAAACCAAAGAGCTATGTCATTCCACAGAGGTGACTTTTTTACACAAATACTAGAAATACGTTCTGTTTTATTGATGCCAACACTGACAACACCAGGGGAAAACAATAAATATAACAACGTGATCTGGTAACCACCAGAAAATCACTTCCGACCCTCCTAGACAAAACCATTTATCTACTCTGAGGAATACTGAGTGTGTCTGACAACATAAAAGGATCCTTTTGAATTTCCCTCATCAATTTCTATATTTTTCCCCAAAAGTATATACCTGATATCCAGCAGTAACAGATAGAAAATAAAAGTTTATCAAAACAATACTATATAATAAAAATAAAGGACAAGGTTTTAAGTACTAAGCTGAAAAGCAAGTTAAATAGAAAATCACGTACAAAGCTGGTGGATCACTGAATAGTGATTGATCCTATTGGTTCTATTACTAGGTCACAGGAATAAATCACTTATCCCACTCCCAAAGTTAACCTCTTTTTGTCAACGTCATAATCAAGATGCATTTATTAAACATATGATTACACAAGGCCAAAGAGAGGAGTCTGTAATTAGAGAAAAAAGCTATCTAGACAAAAATGTATATATACTGTAGAAAATATGAAATAGTAAGGTTATACATCATAAAGAGGTCTGAGATAAGTGCAGCTTAGTATCAGAAAACTCAATACACATTTCTGCATCTTGCCTTTTATTCACTTAACGACAAGGCCTATTTCTATGAGTCAAATAGTACAGCACCAAAGCTACTCTTTTTAATGGCCATATAATAGTCCATCCTAGAGAAGTCGGTTTATTTAGCCATTCTCATCCTGTTGAGCATTTGTTTTCATTCCATGCTAAAATTATGAACCATGCTACAATTAACATTTTCCTACATATATCATTATTTTATTTCTATTAGATAAACCCTCAGCAGTGATCCTACTGGGTTAAAGAATATAGTATGTATCTTTAATTTCAAAAAATGTTTCCAGATTGCTTAAAAAAGGCTGTAATACTTTGTTTCTACTTTTTCTCACATTCTTAATTTTTTTACAAGTGTGATGGATGTAAAAATAATTCAGATTTCCTTAGCACTAATGAATTTGAGCATTCTTTTTCTATACTGTTGGACATTGGGTTTGCTCTTTTTGTCAACTGCCTACTCATATACTTTGTCCATTTCTCCTGAATTTCTTTTTCTTGGTAATTGTCAAGAACTTCTGGATACTTAACTGCTACAAATAACAAAAGAACAAATAAACATAATAGCAAAAATTTAAATAAAAAGCTGATTCTTATACATTTTAAAATTGTATCTACTTGCCACATGCCAGTACACATGTGGTTTCACTTTTCCTGTAATTTACTAAAACACTAAGATTCAAACCCGAACCTTAGTAAGCGGGAGTTTATCTGTAATGCTAAAATATATAGAAAATCTTAGAAAATATTAATATACCCATTATCTTTGCTAATAGTTCCTAACCAGTTTTTAATTATGTTAAACATCACTGAAGCCTCTCTCAATGACCATTAGTGCATTAGAGTACAGCATATTTCTTCATAATTCATTTAAACTTGACATTTAAATTAAAAATTTTAAATATCTGGTTTTCTTTGGTATATCTTCTCCCATTTTCTTCTTTAAATTTTTAAAATATTTTCTTATATTTATAAAAACACCAGTCATGACAGAGTTCAAATTCCTTCCAACTATACATTTTTTTGTCACCATTATTCAGTTTAAGTCATCCTCATGTAAATGTTTTTTTAAAGTGGGAAAGACCAAAAATAAAAAGGAACTGACTTATGGCATTTTATATTTATTAAAAGATGCATGTAGTTAACGAGCATCCTATATAAAAATTAATGCTGAAACTACATTGCCCATAATCTGTACCTGTAACCTTATATGACATCTCTCTGTAACGAGTCAAGTCTTCTCCATTAACTAATACTAGCTGTGGACACTTTTCTTTAGCATCTCTGACATTCATAAGTTTCTTAACTCCAAGCTTCCTAGCTTCATAGTTGCAGGTAACCACCAAATATTTCTGCTGAACCCCTGTAAAAACAAATAAAATGTTTTATGGAAAAACTGAACAGGATTGAAGAAACATCTTAAAATATAATTTACCAATTCCATATTATAAATGTAAGTTGTAATGCAATCTGTTTAGATAAGAATAAAAAGCTCTCAGTTAAAAAAAATAGCCTCTACTCATAAAAGTCCTATGAAGTATGGTTTAACAAAAACGACCACAAACCAACAGTTCTACGGCGTCTTCAGCAAAAAGGCACAAATAAAATTCTTCTAGGGTTGTTTTCAGACAATAGAAAACCAAACTAAGCTATACTAAATTAACTCTATATAACTTTATATATAACTGTAGACCATCTTTTACCAAAAAAAAAAATAAATAAAGCAGATGAAAATAACTGAGTACAATTAACTGGTGGCTGCTTGACATCCTCCCTTATCTTCTGAGTAACTTTCTAAAGAATTTCAAGCAAGGTTCTGTTACAGCTGCCAACCTACAGCAGTTATTAGGGATCTCCCCCAGTAAACGTTCTAAGTACTGAACTGTTCTTCACAGTAATCTGCAGAAAAGATTAGACAGTGGGGTGGAATGAAGAGCCCCCTCCTTATCAGAAAGGATTAAACTATGATCATGTACAGACTTTAAAACTTCTAGTTTATTGGTGGCTTAAAACTGCTAAAATTATTTGCTTTTCTCTTTACACAAGCTGACTACTTGTTCACCACGATTAAAGTAACATTCACCTAAAATACGTAAAACACAAACATGTAGAGGGAAAGAAAAGGTTATGTCCATTCCCCTAATGTAAGACATTTTGTTTCTAAAATTTTGATATTATAAACCAGGCAAAGAAACATTATTTCATTATTTTTGATATGTTTATACCCAAAAATAGAATCATGAGGTCAAAAGTAGTAATTTATGATTCATCAGTTAACTATATAAAAAATCAGATTAGTAACTTCAACTGAAAAAAAGTCTTTTAACACAGAATTATAAGGACTCACCACTATGTCACCAGCCCAAGTACTCATTTATTTCCTAAGTACAAATGAAAGACTATGTTCACTTTCTCTCCTAGAAACTTTCAGCATCACATCCTGGTAATCATTCATTCCTGCATCTTAATTACACAATACCTTTCTATTAAGCATTATTTACAGAGCACCTTGTTACAATGCTACTAATTAGAAATACCTTTAGGAGAAAATTTAGGTCCCCTTATCCTCAGTCCTTGACACCCTTAGGAAATTTTAAAGATCCCAGACTGACTTTGGCAAAACTAGTAATCAGTCATCCCTTTGTTCTTTAATAAATCAGCTTGGTTGGGTTGAATTAGGATTTATCAGAACCAAAGTAGACATCAGAGCAGCAGGTGAATAAAATTGCTCTTTATGCTTATATTAAAAGATAAATCCTTACTACACACATAAAAGAAACTTTCATAAATTTACTTTTCCAGTTTAAGATATAAGAAGAAATGTTAAAATAAGCCAACTTAATAGTAAGTAAATCCTCAATGTAAAATTTCCCTTTGCCTTTTATTTTAAAAGGTACTTACGTTTTTTATGGAAAGCTTGTACTATATGCCTTAATATTTTAGGTTCTGTTCAAAATTCAACTGTTTTGTCAGATGTTACACAATTCAAGAGTTATGGGGAGAACAGATGAAATTTTCCATTAAAATTAATACAAGAGGATGTTCTTGAAGTAAGGTGGTGGTAAAATTTCAAACACTGAGAAAACGACTAAATGTTTATTATGGTCTTCCTGTTCACTTATTTGGCTGGCTCTACCCACCATGTCACATTCACCATTTGTTAAACGAGGCTTATGAAGTTAACACCTGGTAGTGAAGCAAAGATAATTGTCCATAAAGCATCACAGAACTGCTTCCAACATTTACCAATATGATTAATAAATCAGAATATAATAAACATAATAATGAATCCTATTATACAATGAAAATAGTATCAAAGTCCAGAATTACCTAAAGGCTTGTCCTTTAGTTCTGGATTTGAGATCATTTCTACTTGTGCATAAAAGCAATCCAGATCCACGTGTACTATGACTCTAGATGAAGAACTTCCTGCGGGTACCACTTGATCATGAACTGCAGCAAATTATGCAAAGAAATACAAAAATACTTTCAGGCTGCTTATCATCTCTGAGCAATTGCCAGATCCCTAAAACATGGTAACTGAGAAAGAATACAGGGTAACTTTTAAAATTTTTCCTGGGTTTATTACATGTGTCAAAGAATCTGAAAATTAGACATGAGAAACTCCATCTACAGTAGGGTCTTCAGTCTGGTTTACTTAGCATTTCTTTATTTACTGTTTTTTTTTTTCAGAATAGTAATAAAGTTTAGGGGGAAAAAATTTTTAACAAGGGAAGATGCAAGGGGTAATCCTATCACTTGGAAGTTTATAGTAAAATTTAGAGTAAATTGGGAGTAGAAAAGCTTGAACACTGATTTTCAACCAACGTAATTGTTGTAAGTGGCGTGTCCTTAAATTGAAAAAGTAATCTGAAATACAACACGCAGAAGACGGAACCTATGGGTCCCAGTGTACTATATTTAGCTCCCATGAGATCAGGATTATCTGAACCAGATAATGCTGAATACCCAATACCTAGAACAGAACCTGGCATATACTAGACTACCAATAAATACTTGCTAAATTTAAAGATCGAGTAAGTATCTCTTGGATTTTAAAAAGCCAGTTCATGTCTTGGGGGAGAGGGTAGACGGGTAAGACAGAGGAGATTCCAGCTCTTAACACCAATTACAAATAAGGCAGGCTAAATGCAATGTGCTATTCTGGTTTGGATCCTGGAGCAGAAAAAAAAAAATTGCGGAAAAAAAATTGGTAAAATCTGAATCAAGCTTGTCCTGTAGTTAATCGTTATTATGCCAATGTTAACTTCTTAGTTTCGACACATGTTCCATGGTGGTGTAAGATACTTTTCATCTCTCCGTAAGTCTAAAATTATTTCAAAATTTAAAAGTTTTTTAAAAGGAGGTGGGGTGTGGAAGCAGGGAAGGAGCGCCCTGGCCCCAGGTCCCGGGGTTGGAGCGGTACAATGCAGGGCCCAGAAGCTGGAAGAGGGTCACCGGAGAGGCGGCCACTGCAGACGTGCCTCGTCCTCGGTTCCGGTAAGAGCCATCGCTTCCCGTCCGGGCTGAAGCCGGGCCCAACCTCCGCCAAGTGGGCGCTTCCGCAACCATTAGGCGCCCCGCTACCTCTCCGGCTTTCACTGGGCTGTCTGAGGAATTATAAATGCACCCTTCGCAAACAAACTGACGCGCCCACCCACTCCTACTGGGCAAAGCCACCCCTTCCGGGGTCTTCGCTTAAAAACACCAGGCTTCGAGGGCAGCTCTCTCGGCGGAGCCGGGAAAACAAAAGGACCCGCGCGGGGCGGGGACGGTCGCACCCCAACGGCCGCCGCCGCCGCCGCCCCGGGCGTCCGCCCGCCCCGCCCCGTCCCGCCCTGCTCATTTACTCCAAGGGAGGCCGCCGGGCTCCTCAGGCCCCCGCGCACCCGGCGAGCCGCCGGCCACCCCCGCCTCCGCCCGCTCCATGGCTGGAGCCGCGTCCTCTTCCTCGTCGCGGCCGCCTTCCGGCTCGGGCTCCACCCCCCGCCTCTCCATCCCGCGGCGGCAGCCAACCGCAGCGCAGCTTCCGGCGCTTCCGCCTGGTCTCCAGGGAAGCTGCGCCGGGCTCCGGGCCTCGCGCCTGCGCAGTCCGGGCCGCCCCGCCCGCGGCCGGGAGGGACGCGCCGGCTGGGAATCCTGCAGACCCACGTGCGGAGGTTCTCTCCGCCCAGGCGGGGCAGGGAACGAGGAGCTGTCGTCCCAACAGCTCATTTTTTATCTTGAGGTCTTCAATTAATCTCACACCACAAATGTTCACCTTTCACGTTTACTCAGAAGGCCGCCTGTTCTTCTGATCAACTGGTAGCAAAATCGTTCCCTTAGACGCTGAATGATTTGTGGGAGTGAGGGAAAGGGTAGAAATTAGGGTAAGAGCAAGGCGACCGTGGAAACTAGTATGATTAGCAAGTACGTTAAAGTTTGCTGCATTTTGTTTGTTTGTTTTTTGTTTGATTCAAAGAGACTATGACAGATTGGACCCGTGAATTTTTAATCGTCTAAATTGAATAGGATTTCGATACATGAGCTTGTGAGTCAGGTAAAATCTCCAATGCTAACTGTGACTTTGGGCAGGTTAAATAACGGATCCGAGCCTGTTTCTTCACTGTAAAAAAAAAAAAAAAAAAAAAAAAAATGGAGAGAGAAAGGAGGAAAGAAGGAAGGAAGGAAGGAAAAATTGTGTTGAGTGTCTTCAGATTAAATGAATGAATGAGAAGTAACATACGCTTTAATACTCCGGTGTTTATTAAACACCAGGTACATGGAAATATCAAAGGTGCTCAGTAAGTGTTCATTTTCTTTTGTCTTCTGTTGAGATGCCTTGCGTGCCTCTGTGTGTGTGTGTGTGTGTGTGTGTGTGTGTGTGTGTATTTCTTCCAATAGAGAAAATTTAGAAATTTCTCTGTGTCTGTATATATATATATATTCACACAAATATTTTGGGTTTTATGCAGGATTCTGCTCTTACAAATTGGACAGGAAAACTGGGAAACCCATTAAAGCACATGCTGATATTTCTGTAAAGAAGAAGGAATACAGGCAGAGCTGAGACTCAGTGATTTGGAGACCAAGTCTTCCTCTTTGAGTATTTTACTGTTGGACCTGTTCCCTGGAAGTCTCCAGTCTAAAATCTAAAACGCCAATTTAAAGCTATGCTGCTTTCTTTGTGAATGCTGTTAGGTAAATTTTGATTAAGTGCTTTTGAATTAAGTGTCTCTTTGGCTGTCATCAAGGGTTCAATTACTTGTAGACAACTAAGGTGTTTTGGTTTAATTCCCCCCATTTTGAGAATGATACAAACCAAGGAAATACCATAGCCAATTAAAACAGTTCCTTTATAAGAGACGTAAGCTTGCTAATGTTCAACAGCTTGACTAAAAGTGAACTGGTGTTGAAAAACAACACACATAATCAGGTCCTCTAGTTAGCTGAACTTATTTCCCTGTCAATTGTCAAGTTGAAAAGTGGCTTTTAATTTAGTAGAAAAATAGACAAATGGAAACTTGAAATCCCTAGGGGAGCAAGCAGGGCTGACTCTGTGCAGTAACACAGAGCCTCACACTTAGAAGGGCTTCTCACTTGGTTTAATGTTCTGCTGTTGCTGTCTTGAAATTCTTAATAATTTTTGAACAAGGAAGCCATCATTTCCCTGTTGCCCTGGACCTCAAAAATTTCCTAGCCAGTGCTCAGAACAAAGGAGGGAAGTGGCATAGAAAATGAAACTTATAAAACACATGTATGTCAGACACAAGTTTCAGTCTTAAAGCAGAGTAGGTTATTCCATATGCCTTAGAGGGCAGGTATCATCATTCTCATTTTACCAAAGATGAAACAGGCCAGCAGAAACTAAGATGCTTACTCAAGATTGTGAATCTAGTAGTGGTAAATCCACTTGCCAGAGTTTTCAATAGAGAAGAATTCATTAAGAATGTTTCTTCCATAGAGGAAACCACTCCCTCTGCCCATTTTCCTTGGTGCTTCAAACACCAGACAACTTAGATATACTAGGAGGCATAAAAATAAAATTTATATGAACTAATATGTTACTTTGTTGTGGGATGAATTAGGGAAAGCATTTCTTTTAATTCTGTCTCTCCTCCCCTAGTTTTAATTAATTGGCTCCAATCTTGGAGAATTTCAGGAAATAAATATTTTAAGCATACATTATAGTTGTATATTTAAGTGCCAAATGAGGAAAGCAATTGCAAGGCAGACTAAGTATTTAATCCAAAGAAAATTATGGTTGAAACAATATTTGTTGGGGAGCATGGGGTAGCAGAGTGTGGGTAGTGGATAAAGAAACTGAGGGCATTTACAAGCTTCAGAAGTCAAGACATTATGAAATTAGCATGCATTAAAAGTGGTAACCATAAACACCCATGTCAGGGAAGGCTGGGAAATTTGCCAGTGCCTGCTTCTTTTCTCCTAGCCAAATTAGCCATATATGGTTCAGAGGAAGGACTCTAGAGGATGTTCAAGGGCTTTATGTGAAAAGTGTGAGGTTGTTTATGAATGTCTGTAGTTGATGTGGTTGGTGGCTAGGTAAGTAGAGGTTGATCACAGGGTCAAATGAACTATCTGAACTGGCGAGGCACAAAAGGCCTGGTTTTGTAGTCTTTGGCCTAGTGCAGGGGTGCAAGATATTGTCCCTGGGAGATAACCTGGCAGTATCTTGGAGGTACTTGTGGTGGTCACATCTGGGGAGATGTAGCTCTGCACTGCTGGCCTGCAATGGGTAGAGGCCAGGGCTACTGTTGAACATCCTGTAATGCACAGGACAGCCCTTCACACTGAAGTTATCAGCCTAAAGGGTCAGATGGGCCAAGCCTGGTGCCCTCTGGCCCAGGAGTGTTTACATTGTCCTTCTCCCAGATCCCTCCTCAGCTTAAGGTCCCCAGTTGTAAACTAATATGTAGAATTGGTCTTCCGTTATGTGCTTTTTAAATTATAAATAGGACATTTTTAGAGAAAGGAGGATATGAGAGAGGGAGACAAGCATTATTTAGTTGCTCTCCACTGTGGGAAATTTACATTCTGAGGCTAAACAGCAAATGCATGCATGTGCTAGGAAAGAGATTTAAGAAAAATATTCACACTTTTATGAGTTTGTGAGTTGTCCCTTAGGGTGAAAAAGGCCAGTGAGTCAGAAATAATTTACATGGCTTGGAAGCTAAAACCAGAAAGGCTTCAGATGATTGAAGGCAAGCTGTCATTATTTTTATGCTGTTGTACAATGTGCATGTTGTGCAGTATTTCCTAAATAATACTCATCCAAGGACCTCACACCTCTTGCATAAAATTTTCAATTGTCATAAAGAAACCCTCCTCTCTCTCTCTTTTTGCACGTTACATTATACACCAAACCTGCAGTTTCAAGCTTTCTCAGTGTGACCTAAAAATATTCGCTGCATACCATTTGATTGTGGCTAAGAGAAGGTGTAAGAAGCTGGAGTTTTTCTAACAGTCAGCTTCTCTTTGCTTTGACCTTTGTGGTTCTGTAGAAGTCTGAAGAAAGGACTGAATAGTCATTTTAGCAATGACATTTAAAAAGTAGCTTCTCAGGGTGTGCTCAGTAGATTTTGCCTTGTCATTTTGGACAGAGAGAGGTGGGGACCAATGTGATCACGATAAAAGTCATTGGTCCCAGTTTGTAAATAAAGTCTGCAAGCTTCAGTCATTGACAAAAAGAGAACTTCTTGATGTCATATAGAAAGTGCAAGCAGATAGACATTGATCAGGTACACTGTGTTAGATTTATAGACACCTAATTTTAATTAGACATTTTGTTTTTAAAACTTCTTTTTCTGATGGCAAAAGTAGTTCGTGATTATTACGGAGAATTTGGAAAATATAAAAAGGAGGTAAAAAGAAAAAATCCATAATCTGCTGCTCAGAGATAACCAAGCTTTTATAGTCTTTTCATAAAGCACAACTTAAAAAGAAAGCTTTTGTTTAATTTTGCAAATAAATTTCTGTATCTGTTTCTTTATTAAACCACAAAACCATTGTGAGGTGCATTGCCTGAATGAATGACAGAAAAATCTTTGTATACATATTTGTTTTTGATATTAATTTGAAGGAAATGAATAAACATGGTCTCAACATCATTTTGGAAATGTTAATAGTTTCAATTTAATTAATAATAGTCTCCATTGTCCTGGTTTGAGTGTAATCCAAATTCTTTAAAAAGGCAAATACTTTTTTTTAATTAATTTTTTTATTTTTTGAAGAGTGATTTTATTTAGGTTTTTTTGTGGGGAAGGTAATTAGGTTTATTTATTTATTTAATTTTGAAGGAGGCACTGGGGGTTGAACCCAGGACCTTGTTCATGCTAAGCATGTACTCTACCACATGAGCTATAACGTCCCCCCTGGCAAATAATATTTTTATTTATAGGACTTATTTCTTAACGTTGATTCAAAGATTTGATTAAAGTACCTATTAATCCTAAAAGTACTGCTTGTGCCTCTGATTTAACATTTTTTTTCTTTTCATCCATTATTTAAGATATTTTAGTAAGACAGAACGGTAATAAGGCATAATGTAAAAATCTCCCATAATCTCCACTGCACTGTGACATCACCGCTGTTAACAGAGTTAACCACTGTTAATATATATCGATATACTTCATCAGACTTTTTCTTATGATACTTGACATAGCGGTAATCATTTCTAACTCGCATCATTGGGATTGTACTACACAGACTCTTCTGTACCATGTTTTTTCACTTAGTATCTCTTGAACATCATTTCTTTTCCACGCACAAAAATCTACTGCATTCTTTTTAATGGATGCGCTGTTTTACCAATTCCGTATTTATGGACACTTATTTCTGATTTTTTGCTGCAGTGAACATCGTTGTACATCTCTCGCTGTGCCCTTCTTCGGGAGTTTGATCCCAGCCAAATCTAACCTCTTAAAATTCTGTAAGGTTGCTATTGTTATCTTTCTAAATTAATGAAAATCATTTGAAAGCACACTGTGATATACGAGTCCTGTGGGCTTTACTTCCAGACAATCTCTCAGACCCCTCCACTTCGATGCATCGGCACTGACCCAGCACAGCGCAGGGCAGCTCACACACAGTCATTGCCCACTCAGCCCACAGCAGTGGCCTCGGAACATCTGCTCTTTACCATCTGTGGGCCCTAGAATGATGTTTTAATAATGCAATACATAAGTTTCCTGCTAAGAATCTTTCAAAGGCTTCCTGCAACCTTTAGAGTAAAATTCAAATGCCTTTTTCGCCCTGGTCCTCAAGCATTATAGCCGTTTACCACTTTTCTTCCCTACATCCTCTCATAGCAGTTTATCTTTTTTGCTTATGTTTGGGACAGACCAGCCCCCTTTCTGTTCTGGGGACATATATTAGTCCACAGTCAGCAAGCTGGAGACCCAGGAGAACTGACGATACTTCCAGTCTAAGCCCACAGGCCCGAAAACCAGCAGAACCAATGGTGTAAATTCCAGTTCAAGTCCTCGCCTGAAAGCAGGAGACCAGTGTCCCAGCTCTGACCCAGTGAGGCAGAAAGAGCAAATTCTCCCATATTCAGCCTTTTGTTTCTAGTCAAGCCTTCAGCAGACTGAAGCAGGCCCATCCCCGTCTGCTTCGCTCAGTCTGCCGATTCCAGTCTTAATCTCATCCAGACACATCCTCGCAGACACACCCAGAATAATGTTGAACCAAACACCTGGGCCCCCCATGGCCCAATCAAGTTGATACATGAAATTAAAGATCATAGAACCATTTCCTGCCGGCAGACCACTGTATTGTTTGCAAGGTTTTTCGTAGAACTGGCTTGTTCTCTTTCTCCAGTTCTCAAGTCAAATGTCAACATCTCTGACTTTTCCAAACCACACTCTCTCAGGTGGCCTTCCCCAGAATTACCACATTCTCTCACAACATGCTGACTATCATTTATCACTTATCCCAATACATAACTTTTTGCTTGCTGTTTACTCGTTCTTTATCTCTCTTACTAAAATATAAATTATATTAGGGTAGGGACCTAGCATGTGTTGTCCTTTTTGGTATCTACCAAAAACGTGTGCAATAAATGAATAGCATTATTTCAACATCAATTGGATAATTTAATATTAGATTTTAAAAGTCCTGTATAGACAAATTTTCCTTGTAGAAGAATTCCTAATAATATATGGAGATAAGCCCTCCTCCAGGAGGTGGAGTTTAATCTTCCCCCTCTTACAAGTGGACTGGACGGTGACTTGCTTCCGAAGAACAGAGGATGGGAAGGGAGGAATGGTAACTTACAGTGGAGAAACCTGGCAACCACTACCTTAATCAGAAGATCGTGCGGATAGCATACATCCCTGACAGGATGCATTCAGAAAGGCACAGCATCGCTTCTGTGGAGTTCTTGCCAAAAATGCATATCATGTAATGTAATCACACGAAAACCTCAGACAAGCCCAAACCGAGAAGCGTTTTACAAAACAGTTAACTGATTTCATCAAAAGTGTCAGTATCACAAAAGACAAGATAAAAGGAAATGTCACAGTTTGAAAGAGTTGAAGATGACACAACAACTGAATACAATGTGGCATCCTGGATTGGATGGATCCTAGAACAGAAAGAGGATATGAATGGGAAAACTGGTGAAATCCAAATAAAATCTCAAGTTTATAGAATTGTATCAATGCTGGCTTCTTAGTTTTAGCCAAAATATCATGGTAATGCAAGATGTTAACAGCAGAAACTGGTGAGGGTTATGTGAGAACTCTATTATCTTTGCAACTTGTCTATAAACATAAATTTATTCCAAAATAAAAAGTTTATTTAAAAAATAGGTAATCACAAACCAGAATCTAAATAAACTGCAATATTTTTTTTCAAATCTTAGACATAAAAGAACAAAACACTGAAAACAGAAAGTCCCCCAGACTCATAAACACACACACATGCACAAAGGTAACTATGTGAGGTAATAGATGTGTTAATTAACTTGATCATGATAATTATTTTACATATTTTACATAATGTATGTTTACTAAATTATCACATTGCACAACCTAAATATATACAATTTTTATTTGCAATTGTACCTCACTAAGGTTGTGGAAAGAAACTTATATATTGCTTCTGATATTCAAAAGTGCAATGATAAATCTATCTTTTTGTTAGTTAACGTGTATATAGAGAGAGAAACTGACAACTACTGTCCTTTGAATTATGCTTACAAAATTTCAAAATCTCCTAAGTCCCAACTATTACTTTCCACTTCTGTTACCGTCCTTCAAAATCCTTAAAAGACACTGTCTTTGCAGTTAATTCCCATTTAATGTTTATAACTGAAGGATATTGTTGCTTATACTGGCACCAAACAGATCGTTACTGCTGTTAAAATTATCACTGCTTACAAAAGTTTCCGCATGACATGATTCTTACTTGCCTATACGTCTTAGCTTATTTTTCTTTTGAATAAAGCCAGGAAGATTATTGAGCAATCAATGGTAACGAACACCTGAAGTCAAAACTGCTGAATCCCCAGTCCCTCTGAGGCGTTAGACACAGAGAATCACAACAAATTCTTCCACCAGTGTCTGAAGTGGCTCCTACTCTAAAATAGTCACTATCCAAAAGCAAGAAGAACAGTTTGTCCTTTTTGCTGTCACTTGGGTAGCTATATTCATTCCAGTGAATGGCATCTGCTACAGTCACTTGCGCAATACGTTGATAAATAATTCACTGTAGAAAACATCCTGGTTTAGGATTTACATGGAATTAGCTAAGAAATTGATACCTACTTAAGACATTTTTTAAAATGTTGACCTGAATTGTTTTTCTTTACCTTCATGGAGTCACAGATCAAAGTCATGAAAGATAAGGAAAGATGTGGAATTATCACAGTTTGGAGGAGACTAAGATAATGGAATAAATAAAAGGTACCATCCTAGGTCAGATTCTGGGACAGAAAAAGGACATTGGAGAAAATCTGGCAACATCTGACTAAGCTTTGTAGTTTGGTTAAGCACTTTATGCCCATGTTTATCTTCTGCTTTTGATACTTACATCATGTTTTGATATCACATTTTGATACTTATACCATGGTGTTGAAAGTTATTAACATAGAGAAACTGGGTGAAGGATAGACAACAGCTTTCTGCACTATATTTGCCACTTTTTGCAACTTCTGTTTAAGCCTAAAATTATTTCAAAATGAAAAGATTTTTAACCATGACATTGGAAAATTCCTCAGGAAGTTGTTACTTCAAAGAGAGACAGTATTTCTCAATAGTTCTAATACAGCCAGTTTACCCTCCAGCTTTGAAACATGCCAGTGTTTCTTCTGTCAAGCGGCAGATAAAGTGCAGTTGCTGGCTTGGGCTGTACGAATATTTTGTACGCAAGTGTGTATTCCAAGATCCTAGGATTAAACTTTGTACAGCGAAATTTTCATGTTTTGAGAGGCCTGTGGAAAGCAGGACCAGTTGAGAGAGTCACATTTTAAGTTTATTTATACAGAATATTTATGCTCATTGGGTGGAACTTTGGGTTGAATTGTCTAGAAAATTTTTAACTTGGATTTTTTTCCTCTTTCCATTTTTTTTCTTTCTTGTCTAGAGCATATAGTTGAATTTGAATAAGTAAAATATAGACAACTTCACTGTAGTCCAAAGGAGGAAGCAAATACACAGGAACTTTGTTAAATGGGTAATAGAGGAATTCCTTCTTTGAGATTACTTTAAAAGTGATCATCATGAAAAGGAGGTCCTTTTGGCAGTTCAGAAATCATACCCTGTCTTACTATTACATCCATTCATCACTTACCACTTGCCTGCCTATTCTTCTACCTCTAGCCTAACTCATTCCTCTAACTCTAGTCTACATAACTCAGCAAGGAAGTGTCCCTATTTCACAGAAGAGGGAATGGAGGTTCAGAAAAGTGACATAACTGGCCCAGTCTAGGCTTCAAATTCAGACTGAGCCATCTGCAAATGACTAATACTTGTATTGGTTGAACTACCCTGCAATAAATTCTAACCTTAGTGAATTGTGTCATAGTGAGATTCAGTATACAAGTTTAGTCTGGTTTTTTTTTTTTGACATATTTAAAACATCCTGTCAATTTTAAAAGAAAATGTGATATTTCCTTTGAAAATTGGTCATACATAATTAGATTTTCTTCAAAATGTAGAAATATATAAGAAAATTCCAAGTCTTCCAGTTACTGTTACTAGGTTCCATTAATAGCAGAATGTATCAAGCTGATAAATTGTATGTTTCATAAGTACATTAACTTAATGTGTCAACATCTTAGAGGGCCTTTTAATAACATATAGTATTGCAGCACTCTAAAATGTGTTTCTTAAAAGCCAGAAAAAAAAATTAGTGATCTAAAAGAAGTAACTCAATGTTTACTTAAAAAATCTACCTTTGGCCCTTCATTTATGGGTTCAGAACTATAGTGAGAAATTTATGAGTAATCTCCTTGGCACAAAACAAACTTTGCAAAGCAGAGATAAATAACCAGTCCTACTCTGATCTCACTGAGAGTTTCTACTAAAAAAAAAATTATGTACTTTGGATATGGGAAATATTACTCCGAGGAGCTTTTATTCTAGAATTCTGATGCTCTGTAATTGGATTGGTAGACGAAGATCATTTACTTGATAAAGAGGGAAAGAAAACTTTGTGGCCGTTGTAGCTTTCACCTTACAATTAAGAGTGACATAATTAAATGCTCGACTTTAGCACCCTGTTATAAGATACAGGTTTAAACCTATCCCTTACATCATGAAACCAGCAAGTTTCCTTCTGTGTGCCCCAGAGCCCTTCTCAGTGAAATTGAAATGCATTAATCGTTCTGAGCAGACAGTACTCTGCTCAAGCTCTTGAATAAACAGAGAACACCAACACTCCTTACAAGTTCCAAAACGACAGTGTCAACTAGATAATCATTGTTTCCTAAACCTTCCTGGTCTCAAGAATCATCTAGGTACCAGTTTAAAATACCTTTTCCTAGGCACGTCATCTGGAAATTTCAATTTAATAGTTTGCAGTGGGGCCTGAGGATCTGAATTGTAGACAAATGTCACCTGTGACCAGGCATATTTGAGACACAAATTTTTAAAAATAAAATAAAGCATGTGTTACTCCTACCAGGAGTTAATACAGAAAGAATAGAAACTCTGCTATTAGTCAAATTCAGATTTCCTCACTTATGAGTTTTTTAATCTCTCCTTCAACGTCTGCTTTAAAAGGTAATCATATGATCAATCTCTCAAATTTATTGTCAATATTACATATGAAGGATCTAGGCTCTTGCTACTCAAACTGTGGTCTGGGGACCAGGACCTAGCAGTCACTGAGAACTTGTTCAAAAATGCAGAATCTCAGGCCCTGCCCCAGACCGTCTGAACATGCTTGTTAAGAAAATGGGCTGGATGATTCACATGCCCTTTAAAGTTGGTTAAGTGCTGGCCTTGTCGCCGAGTCAGGGTTCAGGAAATGCTAGAGTCTTTCTTTCTCATTATAGTTGTTGTACCAATAATTCAATTGAGCTGAGGTTCACTGAGTGTCACCACCATTTCTTACTGCTGGGTTAAGCCCATCAGGTACACTTTCAATTCCTGTATGGTGCAAAGGCATAAATAAATCAACAAATGCATGGGCTGAACATCAGACTCCCTGCAAAAGGTAGCTGAGAATTTCACTTTCTGGCCTTTGCTCCCGCACTCTGCCGCAGGCAGGGAGCAGACGGTTCCCATTTTTCAGTCTCTTTTAGGGATTATTTCAGACTTTCTCACACGTGCCTCACTGACAGTTTCTTACACAGCTTTCACTATTTTTAGCAATTGTTGGTAGCAGGAGAAGCCTACATCTTATAACTGAACTGGTTGCAGCTTGAATAAAAACTGGGGGAAGGTTTTATTAAAAGGTTTTGGGTTCCTTTTTCTTTCTTTCTTTCTTTCTTTTTTTTCTTTTCTTTTTACTTTCAGAGCTTACCATTGAATTCTGCAGAGTCCGAGGAGGAGAATTAGGTACAACCTGTCTTACTGCCTCAAAGACACTTTCAGTAATCGCCTGCAGTTAAGGTGCACAGCACATGTTAGTACATGACAAATGAAAATGAAGACTAAGTTTTAAACTTTGGGGGTGCACTCAGGGAACAGTGGAAAAGCCTGGCTGCTGCACTGAATATTTTAGCTGGAATGCTTTCATTAAAACAGCAAATGAATTTAATGTTTGAAAAGAAATGAATAGGATAATTCTCAGATTTGTAGATACTCCAGCCACACACAAAATAGGTCTCTTCAATGCTTTGTGTCTCTGAAGAAGTGTCTATTATGTGCTTATAGTATAAAAAAACAAGTCTACCACTTTGATGGTTCTTTTTCAGTGGTAACCTTGGCTTTCTTTTAGCTTAATAGGAACAATTGTGTCTACATTATAGTTACATTGCCACAGTTCAGGAATGCTTTCACTTTTATTTTCTCATTGTCGTTACCCAGTACTTTCTCATTCATCAGCTCAGTTGATCTTCAGGGGAACCGTGAGCCAAACAGGAGCTTAGCACATCACTCTCATGAAAGGGGCCTCGTGCCAGGATGTAAACATCGCTGGTACCTTCTGTCTATCATCTTTGTTGATCTCCCATATCCTTATGGAACTGGGGGGGGGGGCGATTTTACTTCCCAATCAGGAATAATTGTGTCAGACAGCAAAAGAAAGCAGAAAGCATTCTGGTTTGAGCTACGCACATACTTTTTTTCCCCTGAACTATTTGGGAGAAGGTTCCCTGCATCATGCCCTTTACCCCTTCATATTTCAATGTGCATTTCCTAAATTCTATCACTCATTTTGGCATATAATTTTGCAGTCACAAACATTTTTTATTGCAATCTAACCATCAAGTTTATATCCTTTCCTAGTTTTAATTCTTTTCAACATACCTTATGTTTTCCGTATGCTATTGCTTTTCAAATGTTTTCAGCCCATGAGTTCTCCTATTTTACCTAGCTGAGTAGTGAGAGCTTGCCACTTCCTTGACTTTCCTCATGGCTTTGTCCCCTACTGCCTGCAGCTTATCTGTACATTTCTGGTAAGGAGTGGCCATAACTGCATCGTAACTTTTTTCCACACTGCAGCCTCAGACTGACCCACCCAGAGCTCAGCTGTTATCTTTCAATCCCTCGTAATTACCCCATATTCATATCAAAAATTGGTGCACATAATTAATGATTCCACGTAGTTATACTGTCTCTTGCATCTTTTCGTGGTCTTTGCAGGCATTCACTGTGGTCAGAAGACCTGAGTTCTTGTTCCAGCTCTGTCACTTATCAGAGAGTAATCTTTGCCAATCACCTAATTTCCCACTATCTTAGTTACCAAAGTTAAAATGATATCCAGCTTCTCTATCTGTTAAGACCAGCCTTATCCACTTTAGGCTTCTTTTGAGGACAGAATGATAAGATGTATGGGAAAGGGCTTTATGAGAACTGCCAGAGTATTTTAAAACAGTATATCTTTAAATATTCAGAAACAGAAAGGATCATAGACTAAAATGACTGGGTCATCTTGCAGACGAGGACATGAATGGCCAGAAAGATTAAATAACTTGTCCACAGTTTGGCAGAGCCAGGCTTCCTGGTTCCCAAACCAGTGTTTTTTCAATCTCAGTAAACTGTCTTCCGAGACGGAGTCAACCTCTCAGGTTGCTCAAGTTTACGCCTTGATGTTGTAAAGAACACAATCCCAAATCCCCCAATTTTTTTTTTTTTGCCAAATATTTAAAGCACTAAATGTGCAGAGTATAAAAAAAAATACAAGTTTAGAAAGAGAATTTAAAGAAAACTCACGAAGATTATAGGTGACAGAATTTTACTTGAGATTATTTGCAATATCTGTTAAGAAATCATTCTTGCTCACTGAGGTTCAAGCTTCATCAAAGTATCTGCAACTAGGATCTATGTTAAGGTTGAGCAGATTAACCCTCAGTTCAAGGTCAATAAATGGCCCCTATAAATTGTCAATAATCATTGTTTTTCAACAGATTTCGGTACAAACAAGCAAACACAGGATGACAGGTTAACAGTGGGATAGTTCTGCCTAAAGCTCAATTCAATATTGTTCTAAAAATTTCGACCTGCAATTATTAAAGAGGCGACTAGCATGATTTTTAGATTAAACTAAGTGACAGATTAATTTGTTTTTAGTGATAAATGTTGAAGGGATATCCCCCTAGACACCGGATTGACTCTGCTCTGTGTCCATTCAAACAGAATGTCCCTCGTAGAATTTCTAAAAAGATAAGAAGGGAGACGAGGTTTGAAGCTCACAAATCTAAGAAGAATTCTGTTCTGAGAACAGAAGTCTTCACTGTGTATTCTATTGAAATCAAACTTCTTATTCCAGTGAATTATAGGGGAAGTCATGCCTAGATTTCAATCAGAGAAAAGGCTGCAGCCTACAAAGTTCAGAGCAATTGTCTTAGGATATTAGCGCTGAGAATGCCCCCAAAATTTCTGTCAGGGCAACATTTCTGTACTCTCATGCATCAGAGTTATTTCACGGTTCTCAGCGAAGGTTTGAACAGTAAGATCCAAGATTTTATGCATATTTTTACAGATAATAAGTTCATATTAACAGAACTGAAAATCACTGAATTCTCTCTCAGAGAAACTCACCCAGACTGTGCCTCTGACTCACTGATCCTGGAAGTTTAAACATGAGAAGGATGATGTCAGTTTTAGGTTGTTACCGATCTGTCTTTTGGTATCGGAAAGAAACATCAATAACAGAATTTGAAAGCCCATGATTTTCAATCAGTGCGTTTCATTTTTCTTTTTTAATGTAATGTAATGTGACACCACCCCCCAAATATAAAAGCAACATGGCAATTATAGATGTTGGGTTCCTAAAAAGCCCTGCATTTGGCAAAACCACCATTATGATCCTGAGCATAAAGAATATACAGCATGAAGAGAAAAACACACGCCATAAAAATATGATCCGTGTTTTTAACTCAGTAAATAAAAGTAGAAGGCATCTGCTTTAGAAACACACCAGATTTGCTGACATTAAATATTCGCTTCAGTAAGTCACCCCCTTCCTGAGTCACCTTTATGCATTATTCAGGAAAAATTGCTGAAGTAGATTCTCAAGTTACCCTCATGTTATCAGGCTATAACTCTATTTAATGCTTTCCGAATCCTTTCTACTTTAGAATTTGCTGTTGTTGTCCTTCAAATTATGCTTTTCTTTATTTGTTTTCTGCAAGTCTCAGCAAATGCTCGCGTAATACCTAGATTTTTTACAAGGTATCTATCTCAATACTTAGGCATTAAGGGAGAGAGAAGAGAGTCTGGTCATGAAGGCATATACAGAGAGGCTGGGGAAGGCAAAAACAGAGCTGGCCACAAACATGCATGTGTCCTCTGAACTGGGCAGTGCTTCCATGAAGGGGATAGGATGGAGCCACACATTTACCTCAGTCAATCCAAGCTGGTTTTGTTTTTTTTTTAAATTAAAGTCCATAGCTCTCATGTATGGCTGAAGCATCATGCTGTACACCAGAAATTGACACAACATTGTAAACTGACTACGCTTCAGTAAAATACACACACACACACACACACACACACACACACACACACACACAAAAGTCTGTAGCTCAAATCCCCTTCAGATCATACTAACTCAGAAATAGAGCCAAGGAGACAAAAGACATTTTGCTTCTAAATTTTATTAGCCATCAAACGAGGTCTGAAGTAAAAAGCTTTTTTCTTAGGCCTTCCCTACCTCCCGCATTGCCCCACCTACCGTGACTTGAAGATAAACAGGCAGACGTGAGCAGCCAACCTGACTTTTCCACACAGTAGCAGTAGGGTGAGGAGCTGGTTCTGAGAGAACAGAGGCCTGTCGGTGCCTGCAGGAGGCCAAACACACCTGCCAGCTTAGTGATGAGAACCTGGGAGCGCAGTGAGCCACAATGCCGCGGGGGAGGCGGCCCAGGAAGGAGCTAAAGGCTGAGCCCACCCGGCCTTAGGATTGTCGGGCTCTCCCCACTAATTAAATAAACAACTGTGCTTGCCTTGGGGAAGAGAAAAGAGAGAATGAAGAAAGAAAAGAGGGAAAGTCAATACACAGCCCCTGGGAGAGTAGGGCAGAAGAATCTTCATTATTAAAAATAGTAAGAGCAATCCTTTAACAACCATCCCCCACACCCCCAGCACATACACACACATCTGCAATCGTGGAAAAATAGATAACCGCTATTATTTTGAATGTGACTCCATCTTTTTATTTGGATTGTGTTTTATCAGGTAGTATTGATTTCAAAGTCCAATTATGCACACAACTCAGCTTGGACACAGCTATTCAAGATTTAGAGGAAGGAGAGATCGGTCACTGTCTACAGAGTTCAAAGGATCGACCCTGGGCATGGGAGCGAGCAAAGAGAGCTTAACTGTTCTTCAATTTATTTCTCTGGTTTTAAATAGATAATGCTTAGCTTAAGGGCAAATACAAGGTATTTATAAAGTATCCCCTAGATTTCTACTGGCAATATCTCATTTACTTATTGATACAGTTAGAGAAAACCTTTCTGTTTATGTTGACATTCTCTCCCTAGAAGAACAGCCATAAAAACAACACTAAAAAACCTTTTTCCATGCTTGCTTTGGCAGCACGTATACCAAAATTAGAATGATACAGAGAAGATTAGCATGGCCCCTGCGCAAGAAGGACACGCAAATTCGTGAAGTGGTCCATATTTTTTAGGAGCTTGGGATTAGCAGATACAAACCACTGTATATAAAATAGCTAAACGACAAGGTCCTGTAGAGCACAGAGAATGCTATTCAATATCTTGTAATAAACCATAATGGAAAAGAATATGAAAAAATATATGTATGCATAACTGAATCATTTTACTGTACACCAGAAACTAACACATTGTAATTCAACTGTACTTCAATTTTTAAAAACCCAAAAAACCCTTCTTTTGTTCTACATTGACTGCAAGGAGGTTTTCAGTAGCACCTGCACCAAATCTAGTCCTCGTGTCTCCAATCATAATGTCTACCACAGGGTATGTGAGATAAGAAGGGCACCAACTTGTAACAACACTTTAACACGCAGCACGTGCCCTCGCTGGAAAGACATAAAGACAGAGGCTGAGGACATCTAACATACCACGTGACCGGACCGAGCAGTCCAGTACGGGTTATTACACAAAGAGGAAGGTTTAAGTCTCCTCAAGTTTGGTAGAGATCAAAGTGGTTAGCTTATCACTTCCTGAGCCAAAATGTTCAACATGAGGTTATTTGAATGCCAAACCTTTCCCAGATACACATATTAAAAGTACATCATAAAAGATCTTTTAAAAATTTAATTAAAAATGAATTTATTATTATTTTTTAAGCACATCGGACAACCCCGGCAGAAAATGGGCAAAAGATCTGAACAGACACCTCACCAAAAAAGATGTCTGACATCATTAGTCATTGGGGAAATGTAACTTGAAACCACTACACCTGCATTAGAAAGACTAAACTTCTAAAAACTGACAGTACCAAGTGTAGATGAGGATGCAGAGTGAATGGGACACTCATACATTGTTCATGGGGATGTGAAATGGTACAATGACTTTGGAGAGTGACATGGCAGTTTCTTAAGAAGTGAAACATAACACCTACCATGTGCCAATTCCATTCCTAGCTATTTACGCTGGAGAAGTGAAAACATATGCCCACACAAAGACCTATATGTGAAAGAGCATATCAGGTTTGTATGTAGTAGTTGAAAATTGGAAAACAACCCAAGTGACCATTAATAACGAATGGATGAACAAATGGTGATACATCCAGACAGTGGAATACTACCCAGCAATAAAAAGGAATGGACAGTTGACGTTCTCTACAACATGGGTGAATCTTAAAATAAGTAGCTAAGTGAAAGAAGCCAAGAAGAAGAGCACATAGTGGGTGATACCATTTAATTTCAGAAAATGTTAATTAATCTGTAATAACAGAAAGCAGATTAGTGATTTTCTGGGGAAAGGGTGGAGGCAAGGAGAATTACAAAGAGGCAAATGATGGAAATGTTCATTATCTTGATTGTGGCATGTAGTAAGATGCACCAAACTGTACTTTCCAGATGTGTGAGGTTTGACACATTTCAATTATACCTCAATAAGACTCGGGGGAAAACGCCTTGGGCAACGTAGCACTTTAGGACATTTAGATTTAGGTCTTTCCTGACTCCATTCCGGAAGAGGAAATCTTTATCACTTAGGAGGCATTTACCAAGGAATCCACTGTGTTTGGAAAAATTGTGTCATGGACTTTAGGCAGCCTAGCTGACAGTCAAAAGAACTGACCTTGTCTGATAAAATGCATGTAGTCAGATCTCAGTGGTGGGAAACTTACTTACTCAGATTTAAGGCTTACTCAGCAAAACAAGAAAGGCTGTTGTATCTTGAGGTCTTGATCCGGTTCAGTAAAACTTAGAAGGAGTGATGTCAGTAGTCCTATAATCAGACTAGGTGGGTACACATGATCAGATTATATAGAAGCTCTGTAAGTCTTATTAAAGAAAGAATTGAATTACATTATTACTTGATTAGGCTCCTGAATTTCCTAGATTCATTTATGAGCTGGAGAGCCAGACTTCCCAAAACGATCTTAATCAAACTCTTCTGTCTTTCAAACTTTTTTTTTTAAAGCAATAGACTCTTTAATCAAGCAAAATCTCACTCAAAACACCCACCTCAATCACTGCCACTGCTGCAGATAAAAGCAGAAACTTATGAGCACATGTTTATTTTACAAGTTTATATTTTTAAATCCTTATTGACAAGTATGACATAACTAGAGAATAAAACACAGGGTTGGATGATTTTAACTGATATATCGACCTCAGCTTCCCTTTCTGTTTCTTGCCGGGATTACAGAGTTTTCAGGAATTCCAGACTCATGTAGATAAGGAATTTCAAATGGTATTTCTTTTAAAAAATCAGTGCCCATGGAAAACTCTTCAATTAAACTGATCCAGAAGCTTAAGAGGATGTTAAAAAAAAAAGTGCCTCTAAGTGGAATCACCGATAATATCAAACAACTGATTTCATTTCAAAAAGGCAGGCAAAAAGCACCAAAGGTTTACAGCGTTAAAATCATTTATCATGAAAGGATCACAACTCCAAGTGCTGTGCATTTTCTTGTCCCTGCACAGCTCTACTCCGTGGTAAGCACACATGAAGTGCACTTCCCCGAGCCTTGCCAGCTATTTCACAATGGTGCACACATGTTGTAACAGTGGCTTTACTTGTACAGTTTGATGTGTTCAAACATGCAAAAACTTCAAGTCGAGGAAAGAAAAAGCTGAGTCAGAACCAAGTGACAAACTTAACAGCCAGTGAAGCAATACTGAGGAGGTTCAAGTATCTAATCCAGATGGCAAAAGTGAAGGTGTTTTGCGGGTGAAATTAATGCGCCTGATGCGTTTAGGTTGAGTCAATCAACAGAGAGATTATCCTTGGTGTCCTGACTTAACCAGTTGAATCCTTTAAAAGAGAGTCTAGAGATCAGAAGCAGAAGCCAGAGACTCTTCTGAGGAGCGTGAAGAAATCAGTCTCCTTGAGTTCTATGGCTGCCAGGAGTAAATACTGCCAACAACCACGTAGGCTGGGAAAACGAATGAGCCTCAGTTTGAGACCCTGGCCCCAGTCCACCCCTGGAATATTCCCAAGAGCAGAGGACCCAGCAAACCTTGCCCAGACTCCTGATCCGTGGAAACTGTGTGATAATAAATGTGTGTTGTTTCAAAAGGACACATTTATGGTAATTTGTTCTCCAGCAATAGAGAACGAATACAGATGCTTTATTCCCAGGCAAATACAGTGAGCACATCAAGGCTGTCATTCAGTGTTAAACACTCTTTAAACTCAGGGGTATAGGTGAGTGATCTCAGATGAGCTCAGAAAACTCAGCTCAGCTAAAGAAAAAACACTCGAGAGAGTCATTCAAAATTATGTTGTAAGAACCTGAGGAGGTTAGTGAGCAACACGCTAGGTTCTGAAATGCAAATGTGAGTTAAGCCAACGACTTGAAATGGTCTCTGAGTTAAATTTTGATTTATAACATATTCTAGTGTGTCTTATTATCGTTAAAATGTTTTTATGTTTTTAGACTATATATTAAAGTACGTATAAATTACAAAGGTAAAAATGTAACCTTACAGTGGAGGAGCTTGCCAGACACCCCCTTAATCAAGCGATCAAAGTTAACGTGACCAGTAATGGGACAAACTGAAATCCTGTGTCTGCTGATAGGATGTTAATGAGAATGACACAGCACCGCTTCTGCGGTGTTCCTGCCGGAGATGCACTTTACCTGCATTTGATCACAAGGAAACATCGGACAAACCCAAACTGAAAGAAACTATACAAAATAACAGACTAATCTCCAAAAGCTTCAAAGTCATGAAAGTCAACGGAAGACTGAAGAATTGTTCCACAATTGAAGGAGACTGAAAAAAAACCATGACAACCAAATACACTGTTATGATCCTGGGCTAGATTCTTTTGCTATAACATATAAAGAATATTTTGGGGACAACTGGCAGAACTCGAATGGGGTCTGAGGATTATGATTGCATGTATATCATGATTGTATGTTAATTTCTTGATTTGATGGTTTTACTGCTACTGTTGGAGGAGAATGTCCTTGTTTATAAGAATTGCACGTTAAAGTACTTGGGTTAGGAGATATCTTATTAGCAATTTACTTGCAAATATTCAGGGAAAAGATGTTCTTTAAATTTTTTGGAAGTTTGAGATTGTCTTAAAAGGTACACAAAAAACTACACACTTGAACTTTTAAGAAATTATGCATTTGGGCAACCCCTAAAGTACTTCTTATGGAACACTATTTTTAAAAGTCTCTACTTTACTTTTTTCCAAATATAACACTATGTTAAATAAAACTCCCTCTCGTCTATATGACAACTATACAATTCTCTATTTATTTAAAAAATTGTAAAATTGATCATTTTTCTTTTTTTGTGGTTCCACTAACTGTTTAATTTTTCTATTCCTTTGTGATAGGTTATGATTTGTATAATCATAGAGTTGAAAAATTTGTGGGAGATATTTGCTAAAATAAGTACAAATTTCGCTTTTCATATTTTCATGCATCCAATAATTTTACATTTCAAACATAGTTTTGCTTGGGATTTTTTTTCTTATGCATCCTCCAGTGCTATTTATTATTTAGAATCAGTTAATTACTGCATTCTACAAGTTGTAGTGGCGAACAGCAAATCCACCATAGATAGTCAAATGTTATTTCAGGGTACAGTATACAAATTATACAACTGGAAAGCCATTTCTTTGTCACTTAAGCTTAGATGCTAAAAAAAAAAAAACCCTTATAATCCTATCTTCTTTTTATTGTTAACTAAATTTCCAAAAATATCTTTCTCATCTACAATCACTGGATACAGGTTAACGTGTTTAGAAAAGCTTGTAAACATTTCTGTGTTTCATGTCTTTTAAAGAAAAATATTTCCCACTAAATTTTTGGACATTAATGTTTTCATAATTTTTACTGTCATGAAACCCCTATATTGGAATAATTACCCCTTGATTAACAGATGAAGATGAGTAGGGAAAGGAATGAGGGCAAAATTCTCATTAAGAGAGTAAGCTTCACACTCTTTTGCTCCCAAGGCTGCTGCTATATGTAATGTTTAGCTCTTTAGACAACCTACAGAAACTGACTTTCTAGACACACCTCTCCTTCTTCAGCTGGCACTTTCCTTAAGCCGACACGAAGCAATCAGATTTGCAGATCAACTCTGTCAACATTCAGTCTAACATTCAGGTCTCTCATTCAGTGCTAAAAATTTCTTTAAGCTCAGAGTTACAGCAGAGAGCAATCCCTGAAACTCAGATCAGCGACAGAAGAAACAATATGAAGAGTTATCCAAAATTGCACACAAGGAAAGTGAGGAAGATAAGTAAGCTGCTCACTGAAAATGTCAATTTAAGGAGTGACAGCCTAATGGACAACAGTGATCCCCACCCCCCAACGTAAATCCCATGTGAGGCTTTAGGTAACACGCGCACCAAGTACGAAAATTAAAATGATACATCATCAGAGGTAAAGCTGTATTTCACTACAATGGGTAATTCAAAGACCCCAGGTTTTAAAACCAGATGGCCGCATGCTAGCTTTATTATCTGCTGGTTAGGTAAACTCTGATGGGTAATTTAACCTCTCAATGCCTTAGTTTCCTCATGTGGAAACTGGAGACGACGCTATTTACTTTGCACCCTGGTGCATGATGAAATACGCCTGGGGAGTATCCGGCACCAGGACTGGCATGTAATAGGCACCCAGGAAAAAAATGATAATTATCCTTCATACTCATGAGGTGGTGAATGAAGGTACCAAAAGGAAGTCCTATTACAATTTTTAAAAATGGTTATATTTTTACCAAAATCACACATGCACACAGTTCAAAAATTTCAGTAATATTAAGATGTGTATAAAGAAAGTACGCAGGACTCAGCCCCGTCTCTCTAGTCCTCAGTCGCACTCTCAAGAGGTAACTCAGTTCTGCTTTACTAAGCTGCTGCCACTAGTGCAGTTTCAGCTTCCCAATATTTGGTTAAATCACTCAAATATGATTACCTATTACATAATATCACAATAGTATGACCATGATCATATTTCATTTCTTTTTTCCCCTAAAGCTAATCATTACCTCTTTTAAAATTTTTCTTAGTGTTCTATGTGATTATCATTGATTTTTTCCCCCCAACAGTCTCCAAGAGCTTTTTAACATAATTTTCTGCAGAGGCATCAGCATAAATAGTCCTTTTTTTTTTTTTCTTTTTAAATTTTTTTCCTAGAAATGTGCCTCCTATAACCTTTGTCCTCTTCCTCCAACCTGGAATATTGCTCTCTGGGCCTCCTGCACATCTCTTAGGAGCTCTTTTCCCCATCATCTTGGCCATTCCTTTGTGTCTCTCTGGTGTTACTGAAATCTCCCTTTTCTTGGGTCCCCCATCTTCCTCAAACTAGTTTTACTCCCATGTTTTGGTAAATCACATCCTTCACCAGCTTCCTGGAAAAGACTCCGTAGAAAATTCATCTTGAGGTCTATCCTGCAGTTCTGAAAATGATTATTGACTGAGTATAAAATTCTAATTTGAAAATAACTTTAAAAAAAATTAAGGCATTGTTTCTTTGCCTTAGAGCTTTGTATCGTTGAGAAGTTCAGGATTATTCTTACTGCCCATTGTTTGTATGTGAATTCTCCCAGTTCAATGGTATTCTTATTGCCAATGCTATGTATGTAGATTTTTTTTCTCTTTGGAAGTTTCCAGAACCTCCACCTATGATGTTCTGAAATTCCATGATGTTATATTTAGTGGTGAGTCTGTTTTTCTTCAACATGCTGGGATCTCAGTGGGCCTATCAATCTGGAGACTCAAGCCCTAGAATATTCCTTAAATTTCTTTTTGATAACTGACTCCTCTTTGCGTTTTCTATTCTTTATTTCTGAAATTTTATTGATCAGATGTTGGACTTCCTAGTTGTTGTTTTTTTTAATTTTTTTTCCTGGGAGATTTTCTTAATTTTCCAATACTTCTATTGATGTTTTAAAAAATTCTGCCATCATAGTTATATTTCTAAGAGCTCTTTCTTATTCTCTGATTGTTCCTTTTTAATATCATCTTGTTCATCCTAAAATGTCTTCTGAATATGTTAATCTCTGAGTATATTAATTAGAATTTTTTAAAAAAACATATGCAATTCCTTTCATTGCTCTGTTTCCTCCAAAGTTATTTTTTCCACTGTTTTTTGCTGTTTTTCTGTGTTAAGGCTACCTCAGATGTCTGGGAATCCTAGGACGCCCCTTTTAAAGAATAAAATATGAGAAAGCTGTTTAAAAGCTCTATGTGCAAGGACCAGAAAGATTTCAAGAATGTCTTCAACAAATGAAGAAATAGTACAATACACAGAAAGCAGGGCATTTATAGTCCCGCCTGAAAAAAAGACTTGGGGATAAGTGTTGAAGAGTTAAATAATATCCTCTAAAAAAATCCATCTTATATAAAGAGTAAAAGAAACAGGAAAGGAGGAAGCCAAATAAAGGTGTTTAAGCTGACCTGGTGAACCATTTGAAATGTAATCAGTTGAAGGACTTGATCTGATTGATGTACAGTGAGAAGATGCCATAAGAACCTAAGCATGGATGGTCTGATCCAAATGACAGTGAGAGAAAGCACGTGGAAGTGAATTAAGTACAGGCTGTTGTGCTGAAGTATTTAGTGATCATATAATAGTTCAAAGGAGAGAAGTCTGAGCACTGTGCTGCTTCTCTGGGGGTGACAGTGACCTATGGCATTAAATGCCTTTGATTTTGAAGACAAGGGCAACACCAAAGTACCAACGAGTAAAAGAAATATTAAAATTTTGCTGTTCTGATTACCTCTCATATTTCTACAATCCAGTGATCTCAGCAGAAGACATGCGAGGAGTTCGGCCTACAGTGCCGCCCTCCCATTCAGGAATCTACTAAATGATTAAATCACATACACTAAAATGATGTTTCTCTGGCAAAGAAAATTCACATTCTCATAATGGTCACAAGAGGCTCGCATTTCACAGTATGTTCAGAGATTATTCCCTTATCTTTTCAGTTCCATGATAAAGCAGGGTTAGGCAAAAACTAGACCTGAATAAAATTATGTTTCTTTCCAATCAGATTACTGACTTCCCCTGTGTTCCCCCTACCCCTGCAATGTACGCCCCAGTGAAATATCGCAACGTGCTTCACTTTACCATAACGTTATGGCAGTATCTTGTCCTTCTATCTTATTGAGTCCCTGAGATCTTATACTTAGTTATTATTCCAAGTTTCAGATTAACATATTTGGATGTTTTTCAAACTTCTCAGAAAAAAAAAAACACCTTTAACATATGATTTAAAAACACTGAAAATGACAATAAATTTGCTATGTCTGTGAGTCTGTTTCTGTTTTGAAGATAAGTTCATTTGTGTCCTTTTTTTAAAGATTACACATATAAGTGATATCATACGGCATTTTCCTTTCTCTTTCTGGCTTACTTCGCTTAGAATGACAGTCTTCAGGTCCATCCGTGTTGCTGCAAATGACATTATTTTATTTACAGTAGGATGATCTTGCTGATGCCAAAGCCATGCTGGCATCAGAGCACAGGGTTCAGTTCTGTGGCTAAATCTGGTGAGAAGGTGACTTAGCCAAGCTACAGCGCACAGAATAAGAAGAATAAAGATGAAGCCTCAAAGAACACCATCATTTAAGAAACTATTCAAGAAAGAACCAATACCCAATGCAAATGGAAAGTAACATATAGAATGAGAATCAGAGTAGTATGATGTCTCATAAGCCAAGGACGGAAAGGATTTTAAGAAGTAAGGGGTCACCAGAGATGAATATTAATTTCTCAGAAATCTCTTTGCTTGGGAAGAAAGGATATGATCAGGAGAGTGCCAATTAGGGCACTTTTTCCTTAAACTTGAGAAATAAACGTAATCCTTTCACAAGGAAAAAATAGAGGACCCCCTCTCCCCTGGTGTTGAATTAAATTATTTTCTGATGTTATTCATAGATGTAAAAATATGAAACTTGTTTTAACCTCATAATGCTTGTGGTTCTTATGTAATTAAAAAATGAACAGATTTATAAGTTAAATATAAGTAAAATTATCAAATAAACAGTCATAAAATTAAATCAATGTACTCTTGTGGATGACTTCCATCCTTCCAACCTCTTACCCCCCTGCCCCCAACCACCAGAAGCCAAATCACTGATTTCAAAGTGGATATGGTACAAATTGCCACTAGTCAGATAGTTTGGGTTTTGGCCTGTGAACACCACTGTGTTCTTGAGGTGGCAAGTTTTCCCACCACTTTTCTCTGTTGAAAGACAGCAGAACTTTTATTCAGTGTGCCCTGAAGTTATTTGGCTTCCATATGGCACAACCTCACATCATCCACATATTAAGTTGGCATCTGTTCCTTTGTCATTAGCCAATGTCATTCAAAATAGCACTGTTTGTTACCAACTAGATAATCCTGGACAGTGAAATAAGGTGGCATGACTCAGACACCAGGTGTTCATGGCTTTTTTTTTAAATAAAAGAGTTTATTGAAATGAAATTTTCAGCTGTAAAAACACTAATTAGGTTCTCCTTTCCCAGACCTATCACTCTATTTAGGGCTCAGACAATAGTTGCAATGAAATGACCAAGTTCAGAGATAACCTAATGGTCCATATGCTCTGTAGCTGGGCCTGTCATTGTGCGAAGCAAGGAGATAAAAATTAGAGCTGATGTAGAGATGATCTCTTGGAATGCTTTTGCTTCCAATCAGAGTATGAAAGGGAGGCCTTTCCTGGACTCCTACTGCTGGGTGCAAAGTCTACCAACCATCCTTCTTTGCTGGCTTTCTCCTCTTCTGACTTTCTCCTTTACTCTGTGCAACCTCTTACCCAGAGGGCTTAAGCTTGGGAGTGGCCCAATTTCCAGCAAAATACACACACTTAAAAACCCAAAAGCGGTTTAATCCCCAAATGGTCTAGTTTCTCACGTAACACACAAGTCTGGAGATAAATAGTTGCAAGACTTGGTTCAGTGACTCAATAATGTCATCCTCTGGCCCTGCTCTTCTTAGGGTGTCTGCCTTCTATCTTTCTGCTCTTTGCTTCTCAGTTGCAAGTAGCTGTCACAGCTTCAGGAATCATGTCCATATTTAAGGTGGGAACAGAAGGGAGAGGGTAGTGTCAACCATGCTTTAGTTCTGTTTTGCTTTAATAGAGAAGTAAAAAACTTTCTCAAAACCACTCCCTACAGTCCACTGTTCTCACCTAAACTAGACTGGGACAGCTAAGTATTTAGATTTTTTTTAGTCTTCATAATGGAAGCAGGCAAGGGAGATGGATGTTACATTAGACCAACTGGTATGTCTGCTACAGATGATGACAGACAACGTTGCTGGATCCCTCCTGTTCCCATCTTCCTCCTTACAGGACAGACTTCTAAGCTCTGCAAGAGAATATGTAACAGTAATCATAGATGCTTGGAGATAATCAACATGACATCTCAAGATTAACTGTACAATTGTAAATAGCTTGTGGGGGAGGCTTGAGGTAGGTGAAAGGTGTACCTTTCAAGCCCGCAAGTATTTCAGAAAGGAATCATTTGGCCAAATCATGGACTCTCTATTAGCTTTTCCACATTATGTTAAAAAAATTATGGGTAAGTCAGAAATTAGCAAAGCCCCTCCACCAATACTCTGAAAATCTTGTAAAAGATTCCAAAATAAACAAAAAGACATTGAAATGTATGTGTGCATATATGTTCAGAGAATATTAGGAGAAGTCAAGTTATTTGAAGTCAAAGAGCAGAAACGTAAATGTTGGTAAATACACAAGTTCAGGAATGGTTGTTTAGAAGTAGAGTCTCATGTTGTGATTAAATCTTTTAAGACACAAAATGTTTGAGGAATTGATGAATAGTTGCTTTCAATTCAGGTAGGAGAGACTGACCACTCTAAATTAGAACACATTATAACTGTCTTATAATTAAGCATTTTTGTAAAATGAATTTAAGCCTCATTTTTAATTGAGTTAAATTTATTGTTAAATAACTTTTGGGACATGGAGATCCATTCACATTTTATAAGAATAAGAACAGCTGTTAATACTCTGATTTCAGATAATCCATGTGATTATATACTTGCATTGAGAGGAAAATATGCTGCTCATTATTTTGAGAGTATCCAATTTTTACAAAATGCATGAATCTGATTTATTCATCAGGTATCTAATAACCCCTCCCATGTTCCAGGCAAGCCCCGTCAGGCTCTGGTGATGCTGTGGTGACAATAAGAATGGCCTTCTAGGCTGGCTGGGGAAGAAACACAATTAAATAACTAATCACAGTCAAGTACAATAAATGGTTGGGGGAAATATCTAATGGTATACATACAGCACACAACCCAGGGGGGTCCAGGAATGAGGGGGTGGAGGGAGGTCAGAAAAGGCTCCTTGCGGGAAGTGATGTCTAAGATGGGACCTAAGGGATAAACAGGAATTAGCTCAGGAAAGGTGCTGGGGTAGGGATGGGGTGGAAACAAGGGAACTTCATCCATTCTGAAGCAGGACTAAGTCCAGGGGTGAAATAAAAGAGACAATGCGGCAGTTTGAAAGCAGCTAAGCAGACAAAGCTGTAAACTCAAGTCCGGAGACGTGGGTTCTCGGCCTACTCTGCTACGTCTGAGACGTATGTGAGACGCTGGGAAAGCCACTCATGGCATGAAATCTCTTGGCGAGATGCATTTCCCAATTTACTCAGTTACTGTTCCTCCCTCTGCTGTGAACAGCAGCCCTTGTCAGCCCTTGTTTCTCTGGATCACACGTCCTAGCATTCTGGTGTTTTTGAGACCAGAATTAAGTTAAAACAAAATAAATCAAAACAAAAAGCCACCAGTGTTTAGCGTGTTAAGTGGTATCTTAGAGCTCTGAAACCTAAATGTCGTTTTCTTTCTATTCCTAGTCCTATGTTTTCTATTTTTAGGAAGTTAAATCAAATAAGCATCTCTCCATCCCTTAATCCTAAATGCCTAATACTAGCCACTTATGGATGGCTAATATAACAACCAGCAGAAAATTTTAAAAATGCCGGACACTAGCTTCTGAAATAATTTCCCTTGATTCAAAACTTACTTCTCCTTGTCTTCTCTTGCCTTTTGAGTAATTAATGCTTCTCTTTTTAGTTTGAACTATGCAGGGTAAGATTCCTCTGTAGTCATTCCAAGTGGAGGGTAATAAAAAAAAAAACTTTATTTTGCATGTACTTGAAAGTGTCATCGGCCCTTCTGACATGCCACGCCAGAAGCCTTTCGTTTTAGTTGGGAAGCAGTTGAACAGTAGTTGGGCCAACTCAGTGAATCATAAAACCTGCTAATTGGCGCTGGAAAATGGTTTTTGGCTATGCCCTCCCTCTTGTTTAATGTCTTAATAAATTCTGACCATTTTGTTTGATCTCTGTTAAGAGAAGGAAAGTGATCCCCCCTGTTATCACTTGGTGCAAATATACTCATTAGAAAAAGTTGGATTCTCCAATATGTAAATCCTTCTTTTACTAAGTATCTTATCACATTCAAAAATTCAAATGCAGGTTATATTTGTTAATAAATATATAGATCTCAAAACTAGCCATTACTTCCTGTTCTTTTAAGTTTCATCCCTTGTATGTGTTCTATTTTTCTTAATAAAAATCCAAACTGACATTTATTTTTCTTGAAAACTATGTTTTATTTAATGGCTTAATCTCAGGTTTTTTCTTAAATAACAAAGGGAAAATATCATAAAAAAAAATTAGCAGTCTTCCAGGGGTGACAGCTGGTGTTTCAGCACCTGCTTTTACACCTGGGAGGAAGAGATCAGAGGTGGTTAAATCTCTTTTGTTCGCTTAATGGACCAGATTTCATCCCTAATTCTCTCTTGCTGTTGTCTTTCATTTTTTCCCTAATGTGAAGCCAGCAAGACCTTTTCCACGGCAAGAGAGATAAAATTGAACAATCGGTCACTACTTTACTGACTGAGAAAAACAATGCTGCTCTTCTTCCAAGAGTGATATAAAATGCATTTCTCCAGAATTATAAGAGGGCTATTATTTGTCCAGTATTTTAAGGGAAACAAAGGGATCTACCTCTTAGGTACTTAGCGTTTATCCTCAATACTTTAAGGTGTCAATCTAGTCCCTGTGAGAATTTGATTAATTAGATTGTTTCCTTCTTTTAGTGGAAGAATAAATGTTTTTGTTTGGTTTTATACTTTGCTTTATGGTATCACAGCAGAAAAATTCAAGTGTGACCCAAAAAAGCTTCTGAAATGCCTAAAGAAGAGTTTTCTTAACAGAGGGAACCTTCCACTATATTTACTGCGGTTTAGCAAATGGAATCTGGTAGCAGAAGTCAAAGTAATTACCTTAAATTGACAGTGATTTATTCCTTTAAACATACTTTTATATCCATTATATCATTTGATCTATAGCCTTGTTAGACACAGCATGGGAAGATAAAATTTTCCAAAAGTATATCTTTGCCCATCTATTATCTCAACTACCATTTCTACTGAGATTTTTGCTCATGTTTGCCCTTCAGTTTTTAATTAGGTGTGAAAACCAAAGCCTGCCTCTTGCTGGGTGTTTGCTACCCAAACTTTGATCTCATAATTCTCATTTATTATTTAACCTGAGCCTTAAATGTTGGTGTTCCTTAAGATTCAATTCCTGCTTCATCTTTCTTTTTCTTTTATCATAATTTTTTAAATTTAAATTTAAACTTAAAATGTATTTAGTTATTTATGTATTTATTTATCTGTCTATCTACTTTTACCATGTGTGTTTTTCCTTGGAGATCTTACTTACTTGCAGGGTTTCCTTCAATTGTCACTTTCACAAGATGACTTCTAAATGCACATCTCAGAACTGATATCTCTCCAGCGGACTTGACTTTCCAACCCTTGGCTGGACACATTTTAAAACAGATTTTATGGAGGAAGCTATAGCTTAGTGTATCTCAACTCAAGGACCTTCCTTTAATAAGGAACTTTAAGGTCAGGCTCAGAGACAGACAAGTTTGCATGTTTGAGTTGGTGTTTGTCTGCATATGTTGCAAAGACAAATCAAATAAATTTTGATTTTCCATTATTTTATAGTAATTGGTTTTTTTCTATATATTAAACTTGGCCCTCAACATTAAGGTCCCATGTGTACAAAAACTGAAGTTAGTTTATTGCCGTTTTCACAAAATGTAGTTTCCATGTTTCAGTCTTCCAAACATTTCATAATATACCATCTTGAGTTTAGAAATGTTAAAACACATAGAAAATGTGGTCCTCTGAAATGGCAATTAGTTTTCTTAATCAATTTGTCATTATTTTTTAAAATCACTCCTGAATGATGAGTTGGCAGGTCCAAATGAATTCCACGCAGATTCCTAAAGGCCGGTGACAGTGGGTTAAGTTGGTCTTTCAACATAGGGGTGTATTTACCAAGTCAAAGGCCATGGGTATTTGTCGCAGGCCATTAGAGAAGGAGGTCCAAATTAAGAAAAGATCCTAAGAAATGAGGTAAATTCTAGGTGGATTCAGGGATTCTGGTCATTTTATGCGGAGTTTAGAGGTGAACCCTGCCGACCTGGAGGGAACTTTTCAAACTGTCATTTCCCTTCCAAAGTTCTAGGAGGATAATCAATCCAGGGTCCGGCGGCCTGGGAGACAGACTCTAGGAGGGTAGCGATATTGCCCTATTGGGACACTTCGACTTAATTCGTGAATCTGAGCTCCCGGGCAAGCTCTGATATAAAGATGCAGGAAAGAGGGTACCTCTTAAGCTGATAAATGAATAGTGAGTAAATACAAAACATGAGATACAGTTTGTTCGTTGTTCATTAATCGGGAAGCAAACGTGGCTAAAATCGCATAGCTGAAGAGGTTAACCCTATTTGAAACAAAGTAACCCCAGTCGCTCAGACATCCCCCCACCGGTGACTCGGGGCCCAAGTCGTGCGCCCCGTGGGGGCGGGGGCCGGAAGGGCGCGGCCGGGGGCGGAGCGGGTGGGGCGGAGGCGTGTCCTCCGGGAGGCGGAGACAAGATGGCCGCCCCTAGCGCTTGGAGGACCTAAGAGGCGGTGGCCAGGGCCACGCCCCGGGCGGGAGGGCCGCTCTGTGCGCGCCCGCTCTATGATGCTTGCGCGCGTCCCCCGCGCGCCGCGCTGCGGGCGGGGCGGGTCTCCGGGATTCCAAGGGCTCAGTTACGGAAGAAGCGCAGCGCCGGCTGGGGAGGGGGCTGGATGCGCGCGCACCCGGGGGGAGGCCGCTGCTGCCCGGAGCAGGAGGAGGGGGAGAGCGCGGCGGGCGGCAGCGGCGCTGGCGGCGACTCCGCCATAGAGCAGGGGGGCCAGGGCTGCGCGCTCGCCCCGTCCCCGGTGAGCGGCGTGCGCAGGGAAGGCGCTCGGGGCGGCGGCCGTGGCCGGGGGCGCTGGAAGCAGGCGGGCCGGGGCGGCGGCGTCTGTGGCCGTGGCCGGGGCCGGGGCCGTGGCCGGGGACGGGGACGGGGCCGGGGCCGGGGCCGCGGCCGTCCCCCGAGTGGCGGCAGCGGCCTTGGCGGCGACGGCGGCGGCGGCTGCGGCGGCAGCGGTGGCGGCGGCGCCCCCCGGCGGGAGCCGGTCCCTTTCCCGTCGGGGAGCGCGGGGCCGGGGCCCAGGGGACCCCGGGCCACGGAGAGCGGGAAGAGGATGGACTGCCCGGCCCTCCCCCCCGGATGGAAGAAGGAGGAAGTGATCCGAAAATCTGGGCTCAGTGCCGGCAAGAGCGATGTCTACTACTTCAGGTACCGCCTTGGGGGGGGAGGGGACGCCGGGGTCAGGCCGGGGTCAAGGGTCAAGAGCTGACCCGGGTAGGGGATGTCAAGATGAGAGCAAGGGCCGAGGGGAGTGGCTAAGACGGTCTGGCCTGGTTGTAGAAGGTGCCTGAGCCTTTGGGTGAGAGTTGACCCCAGTGCAGTGACAGTCACAGTGTCTGAATGGCGAGAGCCCAGAGGAGGGCGTCTGATGTTAAAGGTGTTGGTGAAAAAGGTTTGGAAAAAAGGGTTACTCTGGCAGGAATGGCTAGTCCACTGAAGGGTTAAAAGAAGGTGTAATTCATCGAAACTATAAAACCAGTCACTGTTGGCTCCTGTCCCAGCCTGTCCCAGATTCATCATCACAAGAGTGTTTAATCATGCACATGTGGAAGAATTAGCCATCTACAGTAACAAGGTTTCAGTTACTTTGTGGAATCCAGGAACGTTTCACGTACAGTAGCCATTTGGAATGCCTGTATTTTCTTGGAACTCTCTTGATGTTGTAGAACTTAACCCCTCTTGAAAACAAACACTGTAATAAGTTGTTAGACTCCTAGGCCAAAATTTGTACCCTAGGGGACATTTTGGTTGTTGCACCTTGGGAGGGGTCGCTACTGGCATCTAGTGGGTAGAGGCCAGGGATGCTGCTAAACATCCTATAAGGCATCCTACGAGGCCAGGGGTGCTGCTAAACTTCCTGTAGTACGCTGGACCGCCCTCACAGGAAAGAATTATCTGGCCCAAAAATGTCACAATTGTGGGTTGAGAAATCTTGGTCTGAATGATAAAAGAGTTTCAGCCTGCTGGTGAATCCTGTGGTCATACTGTCTGTGTCATTAACTTGGATGACCCAGTAAGCCAGGAAAGTGTCTGTGGCTATTCATGCCAGTGGAATTTTCTTATCAACAAATTTACCAACTTTTCTTATAAACCATCCCATTTGTAGAAAATATAACCATGTTATGTACTTGGAGGGCTGTGTTTGTGGGATGACTGAGTCATTTTTTAGGGAATATATATGGATGTTGGAGTAGTTGTCTTCTGCCATTTAGCCATTGGAATATGATATAAAGGATCTCCTTTTTCCAGCATCAAGTAGGTTTAATACATTACCCCTGGGAAGAAGTGTATATGCACACACACACACACATACACATATGCAATATGGTGTTTATGAAATGCAAATACTCTTAAATAGATTGGTGATTAAAAGAAGTATGTGTGTATATATACATATATACTACACATGAGAATGTGATCACTACTGGTATAACATATAAATATAAACATATTCTTGATAGTTGCTCAACTGTATGGGTGAGTAGTTTCAGTAAAGTTATTTTACCTCTTTTAGTTAAAAAATAAATAAAAGTGATGTGGCCTTAGACCGTATTTTGTCACTGAGTCTGAGACCACTCATCATGAAATCTTAAATGATAAACAGAAAACTTACTTTAAACGTATGGAGGTGACAATCCTGTGTTGTATTTCCCGTATCATTAAATATTAATTTTGCTTCAGTGACACTGAGAAAGTTATTGTGGAACAAATGGTTACTCCTTCTCAAGTTCACTTGTTTCATTTAGTGCTTTTCACAGTTGTTCATTTTTGCATATTCTTTCATTAACAGCTCCTGTTTTCTTTCTAAGCAAGTAGTGTGCATAACCTTAATGTGAGCCAAGTATTGATGTCTCGTAGCTAGTTATATTTGACGGGAATATTCTGTGTCTGGGATTGAACTCCTTGAGGAATAAGTGGCTAGTCTATTCTCAGTAGAGCATTTTAAACTTTGAATTTCACTCCTTATGGCATTTCTCCTGGGATATGGTTTGTTTGGTTTTGGGATGATTTATTTGTTCAAAGTAACTTTCAGATATTTCAGAGCTTTTTTTGTTTTATTTTCCTTGCAGTAGCTGGAAAAGTAATTTCAGAAAGGCAGATTGCTGTAGTGCTCATTCTGATCTGTGGTCACTTAATTTTTTTTTTTTGAATGTGTTGTAAATTTTCGATGTTAATTTTTTGATACAAACTCAAAAGATATTTTATGGTAGAAAAACTGATACAAGCAGTTTAAAACAAACTTTCTAAACAGATTCATCCTAAGAAGAATCACAAACTAGTTTAGTGATAATTACTCTCTAAAGTCTTCTTATGAAGCAGTGCAACATGATTTCCTTTTTACTTGTTTACGCAAAATAAAAAGGCACATTGAACAGATTTGTGCCACATTCGCTTAGTTCGGGGCTGGAGGGAGTGCTGTCTATTGCCTGTTGACTAGGTACAAATCAAATCGTAGTTACTCTGCAGAATGTAACATCCAGTCTTGCTTTCCTTCTGAGAGGTTACATTCTGAGGCAGGAGGACACATACAGTATGATGTGATACTTGTGATACGGTGGTTACTCTGACTTCTGCTTTCAGTGATGAAGTCATATTAAAGGTGAACACATTTTTCAACAAAGTGTCACTGCTTTGCATGTGAGCATCCCCGTATACATGCTAGCCATTCAAAACCAGTAGCTCACAAAATACAAGCCATATCTGTTAATAGGTGGGTTTGGCGTTAACTCGTCCGTTGGTAATGTGAACACCTGCACCTGTTTGTTCACACAGATTCTAATAATGCTAACTCCTGATTTAGGTTGCCCCTGGGGAGGTTAATTTAAACAAATCTGTGACTGTTAATGGAGGGAGTGTCTACGCTTACTAATTGGGCTTAAATCAAGCTCATCGAGAAAAACCTCAATTTTTTTTTTTTTTTTTTTTTTGCTATTTCCTGAGATTGCCAAGTTCTAATAGGAAGACTCGCCTCTGGTTGCCAGTTAAGCAATGTAACTATCCGTTCTGTCTGGATTACTGGTAGTATTGTGGCAGTTTGTGTAGTAACATCCAAAGCTAGTTTTTAAAAAGGCTGTGATTTGATAAAATGATGGATCTATTGGTGTAGTTTCTGAAAAAGTTCATTGCCATTATATGAACCCATTATTTGAACAATAGTTTTCTAGCTGGTGTACTTGACTCCTGTCATTTCTGGTACCCTGCACTTGCAGACTGATATGTTTGAAATATTGTTTTCCTCTGCATAGGAACCTTTAGTAATTATCTTATTGCCTGTTTTTAAAAAATCAAGTCTAAACTTGTTGGGTTCTAGACTCTTGGTTATAACTGGGTTAACGGCCTGGGAGTCATGGTAAACTGTTACGACTGCTACCATAAAATATCATCTGGTTGAATATTGGAAACATAATAGTAAACATTCTTGACTCTTTTATCAAATTATGATGCATTTGCAGCTGATCACTTCTCTGAAAAAAAAAGATAAAATGGAACCAGAGAACAATTAAAATAATCATTAGAAAGCAGGTGCATGAAGAGAGACTAAAGAGGTTTCACCTTGATCTGAAATTGTATAATTGAGGTCTTTAAATCATGAGTGATGTGATTAAAGTAGGAGTCTCTAGGGAAGGCAGCAGAGCACAGGAGTTAAGGGATCAGGAGTCAGCATGCTTCCTCTGCACTGACCAACCGTGCAACGACGAGCTTGTCACTTAAACTTCCCAGGGTTGTGGTTTCTCTCTTTGTAAAGTGGGTATGATTGTACCTGTACCTCATAGTGTTATAAGGATTTAAATCTAGAACACTGAAATAAATACATAGATCTCTTGAAGCTTTGAATATGTTTAAGGACTAATTAAAGAAACCAGTTCTTCAGATAACTCAAGCTGTATGGGCTGAACATATTAAATAGGTTTTTAAAAGTGTACAAGGCGTATCCCATTTGTTATTAAAGGTCAATATGGTGCTTTGAAGGCATGAATTCTGAATCATTGAGGATGTCAAAGTTCAATTAGTCTCTTTCCCTTTTTTTTTTTTTTTAAATAGACTCATCCATGTAGTCTTTGTTGGATTTGTCAGAAAAAATCTAGCTCAGTGGACCGGGGGGGTCACAGTTCTTTAAGTCTCTCTGACGTTCAGTAAACTGTTCTTCATAATATTTTCTTTCTATTTATCCACATTTAGTTAAATGTTATAACTCTCGTGTTTCCATAGAACCTGTGACTTTCTCACATTGGCTATGTTCCTCCCTTAAGGCACAAAGCTGAACACACAGATGCTAAGTGTTTACCAATTCATATGACACTTAAATTTTTGTAAAACAAGTCTGAAATGCCTTCCTAGCCTTTGTTTTATATTATCTGTGATTTTGTGCTGTACAGTTGTCTCCAATTTGCAGGTGGTGGGGTTACGACAGGGAAGTTAAGTAATATGCTCTAGGTTGTGCTGCTGGTAAGGGCAGAGTTAGAATCCAGATGCAGGCGGTTTAACCCTGAAGCTCTTAACCACCCCGCTCTGCTGCCTCGCACAGATCCCTGCTTATATTCTCAAGTATTGCACCAACTCACGCCTAGTCTGCTTTATTGAGCTTCGTGTACCATCTAAAATAATGTAATTACTTACTACGATGCTTGCATCCTGAAGTTGACAAAGGGTAAATTCTAAATCCGATTTGGTAGTGAAGCCATTGTATCAAAAGATGCTCTTCCAGTTCTGTGCAATATTAAAGGGGAAAAAAATGGAAAAATTGTTGTAAATTAACATAATCAAAGCAGTTTTATTCTGGATAACATAAGTAATCATTTTGTTCAGAAATGTTTTTCTCTTTGATAGACATCTATCCTAGGATTGACTCTCATTTCTCAGATATTCAGATAGGTAACACATTCCCTAAGGAACAACCTATATAGGTCTTCTTCATTTAAAAAACTTTCACTTAAATTAGAAGAAATCAAATTGTAACTTGCAGGCTAAATGTAGCTTATGAGATAGTTTTATGTGATTTCTGCAAAAAGCTCGTGTTTCTTTCAGAGTTGAGATACAGTTGAAATGTACCCTATAGACCAAGTTAAAAAAAATCTGTTTAGTTAAAGAAAATAACAAAATGCAATATTTATTAAACACTTAATTGCATAACCAAAAGTTTTACTTGCTTTTAGTCTCTTTTTGATAATGCCCATGTGAAGCCTGGGCCCAGAAAGAAAAGCCATAGGTGTGGTGGACATTGTGCTCTGGTGATTCTCTCTCAACTGTACCATCACATCTTTTGTAATGTGCTAGAGAAAGTTTTGTTAGGGTGCACCATTGCCATCTGTCCTCCGTCTGATTTTTAGAGTCTGACATGCAAAGTCTCTTGCCAGAACGCCCGCAGTACCTGAAGTAGAGGAAATACATAGCTCAAAAGGAACTGATACATGTTCATTCTAAATATGATCTCCGGCAGAAATTGATGTATGATTTGTTTCAGATTGCTTTTAAATTTTCATTTGTGAAATACAGGGTCACAATTTAATTTTTCATAATTTAGCTTTAATTAACAGAGCAGAAGTGGATGATTTGCGAAGTTAGTGATTTTTCTGTTTTGTTTTGTTTTTGTTTTACTCTTTATGGTTGGACTAATTTAATAGCAATTCACAAACTTTAGCCTGTGTTTGAGATTCAGACCGGCAGGATGACTTAGAAATAAACCATCAGCTCTTGACTTGATACTAACACCCTTCACAGCTCCTGTCTGTTCTCTTACTGCTGTTTGCCGTTTCCACTGAGAAATAACTTGGCAAATTGAAAAATGAAATTTTACTTGATAAGAACTTCTAAAAACTGAAACTTCTCAAGGAAAGAGAATAGAAGTATGAAATAGAATGAAATTTGAATAATATATGGAGATCTTATGGTTTTGTCTTGTCTTATTATAACATAAATTCATACTCATTTGGGAACTTGATTACATAAGGAGTATGCAAATACAAATAATAGTGAATATAACTTAAAATTAGATTTTAAATTTGAGCCCTTAGTATTTGTCAGGAACCAGTAGGAGTGATTTACAAATGTGAGGAAGAAAAACATCATCCTTTTGATGATTTTTGAATAATACATCTTGGTATTCTTTTCTTTTTATGCTGGAAGAGCTCATAGATTAAAGCAAGGATGAATAGCCTTAGAATTCTTTTTAACATGTATGCGGTGATGTATGCATCTCTTTAAAAAGGTCTTTCCTGGAGGCCCCTAGAACAAATGGGCAATATGTAATATAAACATGGACGTATGAAATACATTTTGCAACGTTTACTGTTAGAGCATACAAGGCATAACTCACCATGTCAGATTACCATAGTTTCTAAATCCTTTCTCTCTATTTCTGTACTTGTCTGAAGGCCTTGTTTGAAGTAAGGCTGTCCGTAGATGACACAGGTTTAGAGTAAGAATGGGGACTTTGAGTCAGAAGATTGGGCTTGAATCTTGAATATTGTTTTACTGTTTTAACGTGGACAGATTTTTAAACTTCTGTAAGCTTCTGATTTCTCAGCTGTAAATCAAGGGTAAGAATTCTACCTCATGGAATGTTTTGAGCTTAAATAAAAGTACATGTAAGGCATTTGGCATGTATTGAATTGTCAGTGGATCAGTAAAATGTTAGTTCCTTTCTCTTCACCTAATTAACCAACATAAATAGAAGCATGTGCTTGTTAATATGTAAGGATTCACAATATTTTGTTCTATTTTGAAGTGTGATTAGAGAAGAACTTAGGTTATACATGTTCATCAGAGTTTTAAAAAAGTATTCCATTTTTTTTCTCTGATTATAAAACTAACCCATGCTTAGTGTGGAAAATTGGGAGAATATTATAATGAGAAATGACAATCCTTGTTTAAGTCCTAAGGTGATGCACTGCTGATATTTTGACATACTGCCTTCTATTCTGTTTTCTGGATATATTTGTCTACGCACACAGGTGTGTGCGTATGTGCGTATGTTCTTTCTTGGTACTTTTCATACTGGAAGAATCCATAGATAAAATCAAGGATGAATAAACTTTTAACACGTAAACAGTAGTGTATGCATTTCTTTAAAAAGGGCTTTCCTGGAGGCCCCTGGCCTCTTCTTTAAAAATATAGTTTTTTGGGGGGTGTTCTTACCTATCGGTCTATATATTTTTTATTATGGGAAAGTTCAAACACATGCAGAAACAAAAGTGGATGGAAGAGTGTAATGAATCCCTCGTGTGCTTGTCTACGAGCTTGAACAGTGACTCCTGGCTGGTCTCATTTCATCAATATCCAGTGCCCTTCCCCACGTCTCCTGTTATGTTTTGAAATAATTCCCAGAAGTGTTTCATTTCTGACATTTCCTTAGCACTGTTCAGTCCCCAATTCAACCAAAATAGCCACTGTTTTTTCCTTTTTCAGAAAGTGAGTGCTTGTGGCAATGGGATGAGATTAGGTAAAATTCTGCATTCATTCATTTTTTATTTTTTGGTGGATAATCCTGGCTTTTTATTTTCTTAATCATAGAGATAACAGAATTTGCTACCAACAATATACTTTTTGCATACAATTTTTGTTACTTAAATGCTAGTTTATGGAATGAGAATGATTGATACAGAATTTGAATTATATTTGAGGTCTTTTATACCTCTTAAAATTGTGTGGTGATTCTTTAAACATTTAGGTCAAGGGAAGAGGTGAAACGCTGTCATATCTTATCAGTTGCCAAATTGTAAATAATTTTTTCCTTATTGATATTTTAAAAATAATTCTCTACCTCATCCCTTACCCCTCCCCAACTGCTAAGGAAATTCTTTAATGCTCAAATTTACTTATCCAAACTCTTCTTATTTTTAAAAAACGACTTTTCAGTTTTCAGGGAGAAGTATTCAGCTTGCATCCTTTAATGTTTAAATATTTTATTATAGAACATTTGAAACATATGGAAAAGTAGAGAGAATTATGTAAAAACTGCCAAGTATCCAGTTCAACAGTTGTCAGTCTCATTTCATCCATACCCAGATCTACGACCCCTGACTCATTACTTTGAAGTATATCTGACATCCTGTCATTTCATTTGTGAATAACTACACTTTAATATGCTATTTGTGAAGATAGGATTGAAACTTGTAGACGTTTTGCAACTATACAAAACTCAGTGTTTCAAACTAGAATACAAGAGATGCCAACAGGCAGTTCGTGGTTATTGGCCTGGTTCCTATTACTTCTTTCTGCTCAGGCTTATGGAAGAGGTGTGAGACAGATTGGTATTTCTGGGCTCTTGGGTACTGAGGTGGAGACGTACATACTGGACCAGGTAAAAGATGTGGTTTGCATCGGGCTGAAGAGGGAAACCATTCAGCCTGTTTATTCAGACTTGAATAAACCAGTATGGCTGGGGTGAAGGTCACTTGGTAAGAGGAGTGGAAAGTAGGGTTGAAAGGTTAAGAGAAGACTAGATGAAAAAGAATCTAACTGCAGGGCTAAGATGTCTGACTCCCTTTTGCTAATGGGTTGAAGTCCGTTGAGGGCTTTTAAACTGGAGCTGTGGTCACAGTGGTGTTTCAGGAAGTTTAGGATAGTTTAGGATGCAGAGACTAGCAAATAGAAAATCAGCCTTTTGTAATTTAGTCCTGAGGTGATACAGACTTGACTTAGGCAGTGGGAATGGAAAGGAAGGATGGATTCAAAGGTGATTGTGAAGGAATTGGATTTAGTAACTGATCAGAGATGGAAGGTAGAAGTGGATGAGAGTAGGTAAATTCTACCTGGCACAAATATAGAGGGCTGAGGATGGTTCATTTTAGGAAAGGCCTCCATTTAGAGTTTGGGGAAAAACGAGTGGGAGTGGGCGCTGACTTTTAGATAGATTTTCTTGTGTGTGTGTTGTGTAGTTTTGAAAAAATGAGATATGTTCTTTGAATTAATTGGTTTGGCAGTTTTCTGATTGTATGTTTTGTACCTAGGTATGGAAAGCTAATTTTAATTTCAGATTTCTAGTCTTGGCTAACGTTTGATTTCTGGAGATAATTGTTATTTAAAGTTAGAGAAATCTTTCTTTCAGTACTTAACTCTTGTAAGTAACAAGTAACTTTAACACTTGGAGAGAAGAAAAATAGGAAGTTGATGTTTCTTCATTCTCAGACTTCTCTAGTGCTGTAGTTTGTGGCATTTTTATTATTCCCCGCAAAGCACTTCCCGACGTCGTTGGAGCGTGAAGCACCTCGGCACTTGCCCTTGAACCACGCGGCTGACCACCTGCCGTCCACAGGGCACCTTGCCGCTCGCAGGCCTGTCCATCTCACCCCATCCTGGGTGCTGCTGTCCCAGAAATTGGTGTCAAACTGGTGTGAAGATATACTCGTGTCTGCTCACATCTCTCGTTTCATAATGGTTTGACTAAGCGTCATGATTATCCGTGTTACCAAAGTAACTTGAAAAAATACATTCTGCCGTGTTACTCGCTTTCAGAGTGCGGGTTCACATGGCAGCGGCAGGTCTGCAGAAGAGTCCATCTTCTCATGGTAAACTGGCAGGGAGTGAGTGTGCAGTGGTCTAGCTCAGGTAATGCTGATTAGAGATGAGTTGACAGAGTGACAAAATGCAAATGCCACTAAGGTAAGGAGACTGTCACTTAGGTCCTTCTGGTGTCACAATTAAATTTTTTGTAGATTTGAAAGTCAGATGCCAAATAAAATCTCTTTCTTTTTGGTAAACTATAACTAGAAACCTCTAAGGTAGAGTTGCATTTAAGAAGTGCTTTAAACAGTTTAATCAAAATGAAAGCAGGCAGAGACATAGTTCAAGTGATGAAATGCTCTTATGAGAACTGGAAAAATATAACTCATGCTTTTGATTTTCATTTATTAGGTACTTTTTTCACGGTATTTAGCAGGGAGGACAAGTTAAAGGTGAGATCACAGGTTGCTGCAGGGTAGGCAGATCTAGGGGGCAGTTGGTAGGGAATTTTTTTGTGGTTGAAAGTGAAATATTAGTATTTCATTACTGGGATTAGAAGTAATCACTTTGGGCAGAGAAAACTGAAAATGACTAATATCCTTCACTAGTCTACTAGAGTTTAAAAAAAAAGTAATTTCCCTAAGTTACAGTCTGGTGCTTTTAGAATAAAAGCTTAGTCATGTTAAGCCCTGGTGTGCCGGAGACTGTTACCTAACAGCAGCCATCTTAGAGGGCGGACAGATGATAACTTAGTCACTTTGGGCAGGACAGGAGCCTTAGTGGCGTGGGGTCTTTCTGTTCACCTAGCACTGACTTCCTCGGCCACTCCAGGGCCGTCTTGCCAGTGTGCAGGTGGTCTGTACCTGACAGGCAGAATTCTGCTGACCCATTCCCGTGGGCCTCTTCCTGCTAATATGCTTGCCTTCAGCTCCTGGTCTTAAAGTCCCCCTGGGGCAGCCAGGTTGACTTTCCTCAAAGCACCAAGCACAAGCTAGAGCAGTGAGAAGAACGCGGCTTGTACCACTGTCCTGAAGGCAGCAGTGTTGTATGAACAGTGTCTGCAGCTGTGCAGTGCAGGGGCTTAGGTCTGTGTATCAAATCGTTTATCAGAATCTTGTTCACCAGTAACTGGCATATCTGATTATAAGGACAGTGTGGCTGTTTTAGCTTAATTAAAATTAAATGTAATATACTGTGACAAAATAGTAATCTACCAATTTTTCATTAATTTGGGTCTTGTAGTAATACTTCATTTTTTATGTAGCATAAGATTAATTATGAAAATATATTCCGGTTCAATTTTTAAAATTCCAGGCAATATAACTTTTAAGTAAGCATAGAATTTCTGTTTCATTGTGTCTGCAAATGAAAACCTTATTCTTAACTATGCATCTAATAAGGATTTTTTTTTTCACTCAGAAGTTGCCTTGTTCCATGCTAGCTTATATAAATTATGTTTGAGGATTTTAAAAAGGGACACTGTAATGTCTGGTTGTTTTGACTCATCAAGGGGATGTATAGAATTGTAATGAAGTAGAATTGCAGGGTTAGTAGAATTATTTCTAAGTGGGCTGGGGGAATCACAGACAACTTCATAAATGCAGTGACATTTTAGCTGGGCTTGGAGGAGTTAACAGTTCCGCGACAGACAGGATATTGCTTATGCTCATCCTTCCACCTGCAAAGACATGGCCGGAAGTCAAAAAAGGTGCATGGAGTATTTTGGTGACATTGAGTTTAGAATGTGGGGTATCTTCCAGGTTGTTGGGAAAAAGTCAGGAAAAAATAAATCTAAACAGATTGAATGTTTTTGATGTTTCATTGAGGAGGCAAAGCAATTTTGTCAGTGTTGAGGAGTCTCTGAACATTTAGAACTTGGTATTGGATGTGTGGCTGAGGGATGGGGCATTGAACATTGTGATGTGGCCTTCTAGTTTGAAGATTGGTTGCTAGGTAGACAGTGATGGTTTGGGGGTGGAAGTTTGCAGTGGGCAGAGATGATTCAAGTTTTGGACAATATTGAGGATTATGTGCTATTTTCTTTTGTGATGCTCAGCATATTTGGAAATATGGGTTAGAATGGGAGTTGAGGTTTGCCTATACACAATCCTATATTCTTTCATCTGCTATGTTCTGTTTGTTGCCTGCTTCTTTTTATTCTGTTACATTCTGGTCTTAACTGGTTGTTGCTTCTTCTGGAGGCTGAATTCTATACCTTGAATTGTGTTTCAGGAACAGTTACACTGTGTGATTGTGGAAAAAGAATGTTGATACGATCTTGAAGTCTTGTGGTGGCAGAAGACCATGGAATTTGTGTTACAGAGTAGGGTGTGTTAATTTGGATTTGACCCAAAAAGAAGTTTTGCTGTTTCAGGAAAATGTAAATTGCTTGGTTTTCCAGCCTTTTCTATTTTGTCTTCCGGTTGAATTATTTTTCTGTTATTGTGGTCAGTTGGTAAAAGCTTAAGTTCTAAATATGACATGTTGGCTTCTTTGAGAGGTATTCTAGAATTCTCACAATTCTCTGCTGGTGACACATCACACTGAAATGTATTTTAGCACATTTGGCTCAGAAAATTAGATAAGACTTTGGGGCATTCTTCCTGTAAATCTTTCTTACAAATCAGTGCCACGTGGGAAAAAATTTTTTAGGAAAGACTAGCTTAGTTTAGCCATGTTTATAATTCTGGCACTTTTGTAGTTTTCCAGCTTCGACACTATTTCTTAACAAGAGGTAAGTTATTCTTGATACACTTCTCTGAGGTGGAGTTAGGCTAACAAAAGTTATGTCAACATTGTACAAACACATTTGCAAATGTTTGCCTTAGTTTTTTCCTTTTGATAATTACATTAGGGAGCATTTAAAGATTGTCACAATTTATTAATTTTAATAATTTTTTTCTATTGTAAACGTTATGAGTTCAAATCAGTCGCCCAAACATTATATGGATTCCAGGTGTGTGTAAGTGTTTTCAACAAAAGTTGTTGACTTCAAAAGAATGTGAAGTTCTTTCTGACTGCTGTTGGCATTATGTATATTAATACTTACAGAAAAAACAGCATTTTGAAAATCACTTTGGAAAATGTGTAAGATTGGCGACATCTGAAGTGCTGTACTTGCAGTTAGTGTTGGGATTCTGTTAATGATTGCTGAGTGAGTGACCACTGGGATAATCTCTATTAACATCTGTTATGTGTTCCAGGGCTGTACCTAGTGGGCTGTTATGTTAGGTGACACATTATCTCTTTTTATAGGAAGTTACGAAGTTTCTTTAAAACTTTTAATATTTCTTTGAAAAAAATAAAGGTATGTAAAATTGTCACATGGTAACAATTGGGAACGGAAAGGAAGGCATGAAGGAAAGGTTTATGTAGAGATCTAGGGTAAATATTACTGTCTTTGGTACAATTAACATTATCTTTCTTCTAGTCCAAGTGGTAAGAAGTTCAGAAGCAAACCTCAGTTGGCAAGGTACCTGGGAAATACTGTTGACCTCAGCAGTTTTGACTTCAGAACTGGAAAGATGATGCCTAGTAAATTACAGAAGAACAAACAGAGACTGCGGAATGATCCTCTCAATCAAAATAAGGTTGGTTAATTTATTTATATGAGTGCTATTTCAGAAGCTCTCCCGAAGTATCTTACATTGTACTGTGTCACTGGAATTTGGGTTGTCTGAATATCCCAGTTTTTTTTTTTTTTCTGCTACTACTACAGAGCATTTTGACTTACAAATCTGATTAATTTTCTGGTAGTTGGCAGTGCTTACAGAGAGAGCCTATGTAAGTTGTGCACAGCTGAAAACAGCATGTCAGTATCTTCCTATGCCAGAATACATCACACATTTGACCCTTTGGGACTATTTACAAAATACTTCTTTGTTGATGTTAATTGTCTCCCCCTTTCTTTTTTTTTTCCCTTAAAATAGTTCCTATTGCCCAGAAAGAGGCAAAATTTTATTGTGGCAGGTATCCTTACTTACCACATAGTTTATACTACCTGCTCATTTTCAAGAGTAAGCTTTGAGAAAGAGCAGTTTTTATTTTGGCTTTTGGATGGTGTTGAGGACAGTGACTTTAGGAATAATACTCTCATTCTAATACTGTGATTGGAGATTTTGTCATTAGCTCTTTTACGGAGCTGCTTGGTTGGTTATTGTACAGGAATTTAAACAAGCAGCACTTGAATTATGACGCTAACGTAATTGTATTAAAGCACCCAGTACCGCTACAGAAAAAGCCCTTCTCTCCCCTCTAAAACAGCTGATCTTATAGAACCATTTTTTTCTCCCTAAATTTCAGAGATAGATGGGTATGCGTGTTGCCACCACCATTCTCTCTCACTGACTGTGTGAAATGGCGGAGGGAAAAGTAAAGGCTTTTCTTTCCAGAGATTGGACTGACGGGACTGTGCGAGCCCCTTGGCAGCGCGCGTCCGCCTGCGGCGCCCCGAGGCAGCGTGCGGGGCGGCGGGGCCTGCGTGCTGGCTCCACCGCTGAGGCGCCCGTGTGGGCATGGGCTACTTCATCAGCCTCCGATGGCCTCAGATTTCCCATTTGTAAAATTAAGACAATAAAGTCTTTCCTCTAGCAGTGTTGGGAGGAGTAAACAGGGATTTGTATGACATCACCTGCAGGTTCTTTTCCTTTTTCCGTTGTAGCTTCCTAAGCACCAGGCCGCCTCCGTGAGCAGTGAGGGCGCTGTCTGACCCGAGCTCTCCTCCCCTTTCACTTCTCCTGGAGAACGTGGGGTCTCTGCTTCATATCCCTCTTTGTTCGGAATCTAGCTTCCCAGTTAGTTTACAATAGCTTGGTTTCCAGGAAGTGGTGTGGAGGTAGGAATGCACTGTTCCCTCACGTACTGTGTAGTTACCTGGCATGGTTTCCACAGGGGCATCGCAGGTACCTTGTTTGGAGAGGCGGAGCAGGAGGGGAAGGCTGAAGGTGCCTCTGTATTGCTTATCTGTGGTGTTGCTTTGGGGTGATGGCTATGAAGCTGTTAAGGACACGAGGCAGTGGGAGGAGTTGGGGTGCTCAAGTTAGCACAGTTAGGGCCTTGAGTGTGTACAGCTGAAGCTGTGTGATTTCACCTTAAAGTCTTTATTCTGGGTTTATTATACTTCTTAAATGTGCAGAGGAAAATTAAGATTATTTTTCTAAAACTGCCTTTTAAACGCTCTAAACAGTGCTGGGTGTCTTTTGAAGGAGCTTAAATATTTATGAAATGAATGGAATGCTTTCAAACTACCCTATTGTTACCAGAATCATAGTTAAGCTGCACTACATGAAATAGGAAGATATACTTCCTGACAGTTACGATTCACTAAAAACCTGAAACTAACTCGTTTCTTTAGTTTGTATGCACCTTTCTGCTCTAGCTGCGCTGGACCGCTCGCCATCCTGCACCGTGGCATGTGCTTTCAAGATTCTGCTTGCTCATGTGCTGTTTCCTCTGCTTGGAATGTGCTTCCCCCTTCCCCTCCATCTGGTGAACCGCTACTCATCCAAGGCCCAGCTCCATTGTCTCCATGTCTGTGAAGCCTGCTCTGCATTCTCCAGGCAGAACCGGTCCCTTTTCCTGCAGTGCCTCCCTGGTGCTTTGCCGTTGTATTTGTGATTGTTTGTCTGCTTCAGCTAGACTGTGAGCTCCACGAGGGCAGGGCCTGTGTCTTGTTTTGTTTAGTTTTTTTTATGTATAGTCCAAACCCTAGCGCACGGTAGGTACTTAATAAACATTTGCTTCGTGTTTATTGGTTTATTATTCACCTCATTCTAGAACTTTATAGTGGTTATATATGTTTATTGAATAAATTAATATACCATACATTGTTTTGGAAATGTCTTTTATTATCATTGTTTTCTGAAACTCTATCTGAATTTTTCTGGGCGTGGTCTTATTTGTGCCTCTGATTTTATTTTAGTTAAGTAGTCAGAAAATAGAGTTTTTCATTTTTTTTTAAAGTAAGCTCTCTTTTGGAGTAACATGAACATTGAATATCTCTATAAAGCAGAAAATGTACTTGTGGGTAATTAATAACTATACATATGTGGTAATAGAAGTGAATAGATCCTAGTTCTGATTTGAATATAGAATTGACAGAAATTACCAATGAGTTGAGTGTAGAAGATGACAGAGAAGACTCAAGTGTGAGCCCTTAGATTTTAGTTAGACTGAGTGACTAGGTAGATTTGATTGCCATTTACTGAGATTGCCTTGGGGAAGAATTTATATGGGTGAATAAAGTAAACTCAGCTTTGAATACAGTAAATTCAGCTTTGAGTGTGAGATACTTGTCAAACATCCAAACGGAGAGATCATGTGTGCAACTGGTATACTGGTGGAGAGGTTTGAGCTGGAAAGTCATTAGCACCTAGGTAGTATTCCAAGTAATGGGACTGGAGATGATTGATAGATAGATTTGGAACCAAGCTCTGAGAAAATCCAATAATTAGAATTTGCTTAGAGTAGAAGGAATCAGCAAAGTGGATTGTGACATGATTGCTGGTAAGGTAGTAGAGACATGGGAGAGGACAATGTTTCAACAAGGAGCGTGGTCTGTTAACTTTGATTGCTGCTGAAAGGTGGATGCAGGAAGACAGGAGTTTCCATTGAGTTTGGCAGCATGATGGTTATTAATAACCTTGATAACAGTAGTCTCACTGGGAAGAGAAGCCAGACTGGATTGGGCTGAAAGTGAATGAGAGTTGAAATTGGTCAGCATGGACAATTCTTTCAATAAATTTTCTTGGCTAAGGAGGAGAATCACTAGACGGTGGATGAGAGGGCTGCCTATTTGGTTACTCTCCCATCTTAAAGGCTTTGGAAAGGTTAAGAAGAAAGGAGTCTATAACACAAGTGGAAAAACCACAGAGGTTTAATTAATACATCTGCAGTGTACTAACAATGATGTGGATCATGGAGTCTACTGGGTAGGGAGGAATGTGAAAGAGGTTATGGAAGAGTAAGAAAATAGGTCATTCAGTGGATAGGAGATACCAATGGCTTCAAAGAATGCAGTCCTAAGTGAGTTGCAAGGATAAGAAGTAGCAATTGGGGAGTTAGATGCTTGATGGAGATACTGGAGATGGTGCAGTTACTGGTGTTGACAAGCCTGTGCCTATTTTAGGTGGGTGAGATTGGGTGGAAGAGTGGATCAGAAGACTCAGGATGTGGGTGAATTATCCACATGGGTATTGAGGCCCCTAAGAATGAGGACAAGAGCTGACATGGGGAGGAAGATACAAAACAGAAACTGAAGTCTTTCATGAATGAAGGGGAAAGCAGGGAGGAAGGGTGGAGGAGCACAGTCAGAGGACTGTGAGCTTCAGAGGAGCTCGTGTTTCTGAAGGAGCAAAAATGGGAAAATGAGTTGAGAGAAACGGGGAGAGAGAAGGGAAGCTGTACCACTTCTTGGTCCTTAGATAGGTAGTGGTAAGAGAAAAAGAAGAAACCCTCAGAGCCGCTCAGGGTCTTCGTGCTTCTGTGCCGTTGCTCCCAAGGGGAACAAGTTAGAGCAAATGTCTGCAGAAGACAAACTAGGGATGTCCTCTTCGGTCGGAAGGGCAGACCCACGAATTATTGTTGATCTGAATTTAAAATGGTTGCTTTAAGTGAGAGAGAGTGTATTTGTGAGAAGAGCTCTGGGATAGAAGTTTTTTAATTAAAAAAATTTTTAATTATTTATCTTTTATTGAAGTATGGTCAGTTTACAATGTTATGTTAGTCTCTGGTGTACAGCATAGTGATTAAGATAATGCATATATATTTGATTGTATTTCATTCCTAAAACAACCTTTGTGTGTACATATACTGCAATATAATTCTAATATTAACCACCTGGAATTAGCTGACTTCACAAATAAAGATCACAGTCCCCGCCCCCCCCAAAAAAGAAGAAAAGCCTTTATTTGAGAGAACTTTAGGGGAGATAGGATCTTTGAGGGGCAGCCAAGTTTCAGTTAAGTGCAGAAACTGGAGAGAATGTTTAGAGAAAATATTGAGGTTATAGGAGGGCCTGCTGCCCAGTCATTCAAGAGCATGCAGTGTAAGGACAGGGGTGGGGATGGGTAAGATTAGGGGATTGGTTTTCAAACTTCGGATCATTGAATCAGTGTAATTGTTCAAGACTAGAATATTTAAGATATGAAATACAATAGGTTAGAAAATAGCGCACACACCCCTATTAGTAAGGGTAAGTATTTTAGATGACTTTTGTGATACTGTATACCCTTGTGTATACCGAGTCATGATGTAAAGTATGTATTTCTTCTCTTAGCTGAAGTCGGAAAAGTTTGAGAGCCACTGAACTAGGAGGTAGATGTACAGAATATTATGGGGATGAGTGCTGGGTGATGACTTATGATCTGGGGGACTTGGCTGTTGTTATGAAGATTGGATGTGGGGTGTGATGGATTCATTTTGATAATTGCTAGAGCAGAGTACACAAGCAGTTGAAATATTACTGTCCTGACTTTTTAGAAAGGAGGTCCGTGTATCTGCTGGATAACTATTGTAAACAAACTTAGAACTTTCTTAGGCAACTCAGACCTGTCTGGAAGTCTGAGCTCTGAAAGAACTGGCTTTATTCCTGCCTTGATTCTCAGCCTCTTGCATGAGTGATCTGTTACAGGACTGCTCGGCAGAGTGTGGGCTCCTTAAACTCGTTTGCTTACCTCCCTAAGGGGGAAAAGTTTTACTGTTTGGAGCAAGCCGAATTCTCACTGAAGTTTTTAGGATCCAAAATTGATTGTCTCTGTTTGCCTCCAAGTTAATATCATTCTTACCTGTTAAAGTTTCTGTGTTCAACCAAGCGATCACCTGTCTCATCCCTGTAATTTATCCATTGATGTCCTATTATTTGACCTTACACTTTGTTCCAAGGTTTTAATCTCCGTACCAGCCTCCTCAGGTCTGGAAGCACTGTGCTAAATTTAGGTTATTTTCTATACGGATGGAAAGTCGTTATGGCAAGTAAGTTTCAGTGAGATGACTTAAGTTTTCAGATCCGTAACCAAAGAATATTTTTCCTGAATCATAGCTCTCTAACAGCAACATGGCATGTTCCCTGCCAGTGCACATAGTTTGTTTTGATGTCTTAATCTCATGTTGGCTGTCTGCTGAGTTCTAAATTCTTTGCACTCTTTATTTCCCATTATTTCATGATATAACATCACTATGATTGACAGCGACTTTGCCAAGAGCACCATGTGTAGACTGAGGATTGTTTTCCCATGGGATGCTTATGTAGGGCTGGCTGTGTGACTCAGAGGAAGACACTGCTACGTACCCATCAGCATAACTTAACGTTAAATAGTCATAAATGGAACAAGTCTGAGGATTATTTTACATTGGTAATCTTGAGGTATATGATACAGACGACTATGCTGAATAATTCTGAGATAGACAGTGTAGACTACATGGAGTCAATATTTTCCGCTTATGTAGCATGTGTATGTTTAAGGCTGAAAATGAGACTATTCAAAGACTGTAACACAAGGCCTTACGTGTAACAGACATTTTATGCATTTATTCCACAGAAATTTTTTTTAGCATATTCTATGTGCTCAGGCATTATTCCACATTCTGGAAATACAGTAGAGGAAATTTCTGTGTTTGTGAACTTACATTGTAGTGGGATGAGAAACTAAGACACAATTTAAATATTAAAGGTACACATTGAATGAAGTAAGGATGGTTGAGATTGACTAGGGGGCTGCTTTAGGCTGAGTACTCGGGGAAGTTTTCTTTGAGGGTGTGATTTTTAGGCCCAGATCTGAATGAGAAGGAGTCAGCTGTACAAAAACCAGGAAGGAAAAGGGAATAGTGCAGAAATCCTTTGAGGCAGGATGCATTTAACATATGAAGGTAGAAAGCAAGCCACAGTGACTGGAGGTTAGTGGAAGTTCAATGAATGAATAAAGGAAGAAAGGGTAAGCTGCAGCAAGAGACAGTAGGACTATAGCTGACCTTCGAACAAAACGTTTGAACCTCACGCCTCCACTTACATGTGCATTTTTTCAATAGCAAGTATCGCAGTGCTACACAATCAAGGGTTAATTGAATCTGTGAATGCAGAACCATGGATCCAGAGGGCTGACTATAAGTTATGTGTGGATTTTCAGTTATGGGGCGGGTCGATGCCCCAAACCTTCATGTTGTTCAAGGGTCGACTGTATTTAGTATTCTCTTGTCTGAAGAACTTCTAATTTTCGCATATGCAGAAATAACCTTAGTAAATAAATAAAGGGCATTTATTTCCCTTTAGCTAATAAATGAAGATAACAAGCAAGTTGTTACCACCTAACAATGCTTTCATTCTTTGGCTAATTTGAGCTAGGTATTTAGATACGGATTTGGATAAAATTGCTAGAAAGCAAAAAGCAGACAGAACTTTATAGTCTGTTCAGTATGAGAGTAGATTTAGCACATTGTAAGTTACTGTTTCAGATGTATCCAAGTGCAGTAGATAGACCTTTTGAGACGGACTGGGCTTGGCTTTTGTGCTACTAATGAAGGTAGATTTGGGGACGTAGTTCCCCACGGTACGGCTTTGGCAGGATTTATTTTGGATGCCTGGGTTTCTGTCGGCGATTGAGTCAGTTTCACCAAGTTCTGCTAAGTCCTGAAGAGTTACTTGACTCTGTAGACTCTAGGTCAGCTAGAGAATTAAGCCCTATAGAAACCAGTTTGTGTGACTTTCTACAATTCTAAGGGTGTGTACTCAGCTAGTGCCAACTCAGACATAAGGGAGATAATTAATTCCAGACACAGATGCCTTAGTTTGAGTAGAGCTGCTCTAGCTATCTGTTTGAAACTCCTTAGTATCTTTTCCCATCAGTCCTTTTATGACTTTATAGTAACTAAAGCTCTCAGAAGTAATTTTTTTAAACAAAACTCTTCAAAACTTACTTTCAATGATGAATTTCAGTCCTATACCTCTTCAATTAACTGCAAGTATATATCCTTTTTTAATGAGCTCAAAGTGTAGTCCACCTATTTTATTACTTTTTAAAATATGATCCCATTGATCTTAAAAAAAAAATAACTTGTTCCTCACTTAGGATACTATATGAAGTGGATTTTCAGTATAAAATCATAGATCCCAGGTGTATTTTTCTTTACTTTCTGCAGAAACCTATGAAGGTTGCACCACCTTGTGAATATACTAAAATCCACTGAACTGTGTAGTTTAAAATGGTGAATTGTACGGTGTGTGAATTCTCTCTCAAAAACTGAAGGACTGTAAAGCACTTTGCATTGTTGGTTTTTGATTTTTGTGGAAAGGCATTAGCTGTTAGCTACTGTGTGTATCCTGGAGCAAATCTGAAATTACTTTTTTGAAGATAATCTTGGTTCAACCTGAAGATACCACTTAGGCTCACCTTTTTGTGAACCAGGGGATGGCTTTCCTTACGAGAAAGCTTAATAAGTTACCTTTCTAAGTGTTAATAGCGTGTTGAATAACATGTTAATGCTGAATTTAATAGAAATAGCTGCTGTTTATTCAGAATTTGTGTGCCAACATAACTAAGCTGTAGCCCTATTTTGTTAATTGTTGTCTTCCCCAACCCTGACAATGTAAGCTCCGAGGTGGGGGCTTTGGTGTTTCGTAAATGACTCTGTTCCCAGCATGCACTCACAGATGGAAGCTCTCAATATTTGTTCAAGACTGAATGGAAGCTGCACCAGCGGTAGCATCTTACATGCATGATCTCGTTTGATCTTTGTAAGAGTCTTGTAAACAGTTACTGATTATCTTCATTTACAGATGAGGAAAGTGGCCTTAGAAAAATAAAGACTTCTCAAATCGGGGCATGAATATCTCTTGGGGGTATGCAAAGCCACAGAATTAAAATGTTACTTGAATGATACTTGGAAGTGTCAGTTTTATTTGAACATTTTTGGGTAGGAAGAGCAGCATTTTTACATGACAACAAACAGGACTAATTTTAAAAATTAAATGCAGAATTTGCATGAATTTTAAGGGTAAAATGAATCCTCAAGACTCTTGTCATAGAATATGTACAACTGTGAGCTATTTACTGAATATACTGTATTTTAACGCCAGGCTAAGAAAAGTGGTATTTAGAATATATAGTTTAAGTTCCTGCTGTTCAAACTTTGCCATGTGAAAGGCTTTACATGGTATCGCAGCATGGGTAGTTTTAAAGGGGTTGTTTCTATGTCCTTCCTTCTGAGAATGTATCTGAGACAGAGGTACAGGTTCTTCCCCCCATTAGCTCCCCTTTCATAGTCAGCTTTCTCCCATTTTACAGAAGAATAGCACACCTCTCGCTTGTTCGTGGTTTTACTGTGGTATGGAATGTTTGATCTCCAATAAAGGAACAATTTGAAATGTTGGTGATGACACTGGCAAAATGGATGACTTGGTAACAGTTAAGTCTTTCTGCTAATACAGTTCTTCGCCTGCAGTAAAATTTATTAAGCGTTAATGTAGATGTTGATTATTAAAATTTTTTGATGGTTCACTATGTGATATTTTAACATAGTACTCAAAAGAAGGCCAAAGAATTAAGTGACAGACTAAAATTCATTCATTTTCTCATTTATGTGAACAAGGTTTCTCGGTGTTAACATAAAAAAAATGAAGAATAGGAATAGAATTGATATTAAATCTTATCCCATTCTAGCATTTAGTAATACTCATCCAAGGCCATGGAGTTCATTTTTTAAATAAACAATTATTTTCTTTTATATGTATGTATATATATAATTTTTATAGCCTGTGTTCAATAATTATTTATTAAAATATGTAATTTACCACTTTTTGTCAATTATACACTATTAATTGTAATAAACCAGAAGTAACTTACTTATTTTTTAATCACTAAGCTTATGGTCACAGAAAGTTAAATAACTACGATAATAAATGATTAATTAAACATTTTCAAGTATAAAATAGGAAATAATTCTGGAAATGGAATATTAGTCCAAAGAGAAAAAGGAGTGAAATAAAATGAATTACTGTTGAAGAGTTTGTTCCTTTATACATGGTTGATGGTGGGTATATTTAGATTCTGTTAGACACACTGTAACATGATATAATAATTTATTATTGAAGTGTCAGTATTTAAAATACTCTATCTGGTAAATGCATCCTTTGCAACTCTTTAAAATATGGAATATTCTTGATGGCAAGTTTACAATGTAGGGCGGATATATGAATATATATATTTTTTGATTTTAGTGGGTAGGAATGAAACAGTATTTGAAAACTACTGGTTGATGACACATGCTCTTCACCCACCTCTTTAGTCACCCTCTTTGCTAGCCTTACTCAGGTTGGGTCACCGAAAGTCTGCACGATCATCAGGCCGCACTGGTTCAGTCATTTTCATCTTCACTGAGTTGTCCTTTAAATATGTTCTCGGCTTTTATGAAAGGTCACTGGAAAAAGAAACAGCACTTGGAAGTCTGCTTAATATTTGTTGTGATGTTAAGTGTCTTTAACTTTTTTTCGCTAGCTTTAATACCAGAACTGTTTTTGTTTTTCTCATTAACTGGTATGCTTCCTCCTTTCTGACTATGGTATCTGTATAATTTTCACCCACACCCCTAGAAAGTTCACATCTACATTTGATGCTCAGCTCTAGTATCCGTCACTATTAACCTTTTCCAAGGAAATTTGTTTTCTCCTCGTCCTTGATTTTTAACAATTTTTAAATTAATTTTTATTGCATATTTGTCCTTTGTGAGTTTCAAAGCATCTTCTCAGATGTTAATTGGAAAGAGATGAAGTAAAAACTTACAAAATAAAGATTTATTTTTGTATTCATCCCAGGGGAATAGAATAAACCCTCAAAAATTATTTGAGTTACTTGAATACTTCCTGCTTAAAATACACGTTATTATAAAATACATTAAACTTTGATTTGAGCGGTAGCCTGTATACTGAGATTCATCAAAGTTTGGAAAATTGTAGTTCTAATATTAGAATGTGTGTGTCAGTTTAATTTTATAAGGAACTTCTGTTTCACTTTTTTTTAATATTAAAGGGAAGATTTCAGGTATCTGAATAGCTTTAATCTTGTCCCCTAAAGTGTTTGCTTTATAACTTCTAAGTTTATGGCAGATGGGTGGTTATTTAGAAAAACTCAGACAGCAACGGGGCATGAAGGACTCTGACAGTGTTCAGGGAAGAGCAGTAATAAAATTTACTGTTTTTGTAACAGTTTCTGGGAAAACCAGTTAGTCCAGCTTTTCAGATTACGTGACACTGTTGTAGAACACAAAGTTAATTAGTACAAAAATTCTGTCTGTGTTCAGATCTTTCAGTCAGTTAAAAGGAGAAAAAAGTAATAAATACCAAAATAAGATCAAGAGAAGAGCCATGCAGCACACTCTTGAGTAATCTCATTCCATGACACTGGGAAATGAACTGTTTCATTGTCAGACAGTGGAAGCGAATGGTATATTTTAAATAGTTTTAGCCAGCGTTTTCTTCAAACTTTTAATTTATTGCAGCGCAAACATAAGTTAATGGGAAAAAAAAGATCAATCTTACCACTGTGGCACCAGTAGTTTTACATGTTCCATGCTTGTTCCTAGTCTGCGTGGATTCAGGATTTTATAGTTTAGAATCGTTTAGACTAGTCTTTGCTGCCGCCAGTCATCCTCAGTAACAGTGAGAATCTTAATAGGCCCGACTGTGTGCTCAAACAGTCACTATATACTTCTTTGTCTACTGGTACCATCTTTGTTCTAATACCAGCACAGTACATTGCTCTTTATTAAAGACCAAAAACACTAAAAACTAATTAAGGTATTGTCAGTGATAGGTACTAATTATAACTAATTATGACAGGAAAAGTTCTTTGCAAGTATTTATATATCAAGCTTCTTTAGGATTGAATATTGACTATTTTATAGGTTGAGTGGCTTCACTTAGGGCCTCAGGATAATCTAGATGTTATAAATCAGGGTGGTCCAAACCCTCTGCACATCACAGAACTACCAGGAGAGCTTTAAAAAAAAAATTCTTGGGTCCCACACTTTTTAGAGATGGCATCCTAAGTGGTTACTCAGCAGCCTGTCGGCCAAGTGTGCCTACCTCTAAATCAAATTTATTTGGGAAAACCATAAAGATAAGAAAGTGAAATGCCTGAAATGGCATTATTTATTTATGATGAATACATCTTTTAAAGGTAAGCACGTACATTGTGAGAAAACTGAGTGAGAGAAAAGAATGAGAAGCATGGCCAGTACGCATAGCGAGGAGTGTGTAGGGGTGGGCTGGGGGTGGGGTGGAGGCACATTTACCAGTGAGTCCAAATAATACTGTAATTCTAATAAGGGTCGGATTAATTTATTGTGGCCCTTACCTTTCTAGTCATCCTACTATTCTTTAAGCACATTTCACGAGCTTGATACCCAAAGGGCTCAGACAGGTACCACAAATGTGAGTTGTGGACTTTTGCAAAAGGAGAACTCTTACCACCTCTAGTGGGCAGCCACCACTTGTCAATCATGGCCTGTGTGGGCTGAGTCAGGCCAGTATTTCTAGATCTTTGGGTTTTTAAGTGAAGCTAGAATTCTGGATTTTATGTGAATTTTATTTGTAGATGTTGGCTTAATTTATTAAAGACACTACAAAATGAAACAAAAGGCATCTATAGGTTAGGCCTGGTTTCCCTGCCACCAGTGTGCAATCTTTGTCTGAGGGCAGTGGCGGTCCAGGTCTGGTCCCTGGACCTGCAGCAGCACCTGGGCCGTAAGAGAAATGCACATTCCCAGGTCCCACCTCAGACCTCCTGAGTTGGAACTTCTGGGCGTGCGGCCCAACAGTCTGTGTTAATAAGCCCTCTGGGTGACGCTGGTGCATAGTGAAGTTGGAGAACCACTGTTCTGGAGCCTGGAAGTTGATACAATTTTTGTCTGGAGATGTAAAGATAAAGCTCATTGAATATCCTGTAGATTTAGCAAGTATATTTCTATACTAAAACTATGATAGATATATATATATATATCTCAGATATACATGATCTTTTATATTTTTTTTGCCAAAATCAGAATACACAATGATTAAATCACATTTTGTCCTTTTTCTTTCTCCAGCACCCAGCCCCACTGTTGGAGTATTTTAAATGAACTTAGCAATTCTATGCCACTGTTTGTTTTCACTAGAACACATCTTAACATTTTTTTACTAGCCGATTAAAAGTAGATAAGTCTGTTGTTTGACTTTCTGAAACTTCCATTTTAAGTTTCTATTCAAAAAGTTTTAAGTGTGCTATAGGATGTTAAAAATGAATCTTCCTCCTTATATTGTTCTAAATTGAGTTCTGCTTGCGAGAATTAGAAGAACCATTTCTAATTATCTTTTTTTACACAGGAGAAGATTAACTTATGTGGTTTTATGTAAGCCTGACCGCCTGACAGCTGTTTATATTTTAATGACCACGTGTGCCATTATTTTCCTACATTCTCAGAGTGTAGAAATGATTGTTGTCCTGTAAGCCCCCGTCCCTTTTGTATAACCCAACCTTAAACATACTTGTTCATTTATAAGTCCCTAGTATCTTGCTAATCAAATTAATTATGAATTTTATATAGAGAATTTTCTTACATTTAAAAGTATACAAAAAGCTTTTTATGAGAAAACTTTACGTAAGTCTTACATAATAACATGCTTAAGATGGACTTTACAGTTTTAAAATGATGAGATTGAGAAGTTTGGGACAATCTAATTTAAAGTAGTGGATATAGAATTAATAAAATAGTTCATTTAATTATATTTATATATAATGTTTATTAATTAAAACACTTATGTCCACAGGGTAAACCAGACTTGAATACAACATTGCCAATTAGACAAACAGCATCAATTTTCAAACAACCAGTAACCAAAGTCACAAATCATCCTAATAATAAAGTGAAATCAGATCCACAACGAATGAATGAACAGCCACGTCAGGTAAGGATCTAATTGGTTCTCCATTCTTATTTTTCAGAAGATTCTGGTATTTTTACCAGACATAGTTCAAGTATACTCTGGTTAAAATGGAATATATTTGGAAAGAAAATTGTTTTATATTCTAGGCTATTACACGAATGCTGGAGAATAACTCTAATATGACATTTAGGTAAAATGTTTTAAGAAAAAAATAAGTTAATTAGAAATAAATCTAAATTTAACATTAAGGACACTTGTATGCTTTTGTGTGGTAATGTACATCAGACTTGGTTCTGCTAATCTTAGTCTTTTATAAAGATTATCTTTCCAGGGGTAATATTTCCTAAGGGGATGAAGCATGCAGTTTGTGTTGCTTAGTTTAAAAATATATTCTATTATTTGGAAACTACTTTTTGTCCTGATTTCTTATTACATGAAAGCGGTCCCTCCCCTTTTGAAAAACAGAATTAAATAAACTTTGGTTAATATGGTATATTGTCCTGTGACTTCCATTTTTGTATAAATTGCATTTATTTTTCTCTTTCTTTATTGCTTCAAGCTGTATTCCACCAGAATCTTTTCTTAGAAAAAAAGTTTTATCTGAAAGGCCTCCCTGCTGCTTAATAATGCCTCAGAGCCAGGAGAGGGAGACTTGACAAAATGCTTAAACTTTCCAAGTAACCTTGCTTATTCACTCCCTAATTGTGGTCAAAAGTTTAGGTACGTCATGAAATTTTAGTAGCAATTGGGGTGAGGGAGTGGAGGGAGAAACATCTGTGCATTTTTTTCCTCTCCTTTCTCTGCCTCCTCCCACATAAGGGTCAGAAACGCTGATTTACCTACGACAATTACCTTTTGCTCTCGTATTCCCCTTTTAGATGGCTCACTCCACCTTTTCATTTGAATTTTGTTTTTCACTAGTCCCTCAAGTGTCTCATCTCCAGACTTCATAAAGGATTGGGCCAAAACTTTCAGACAGTTGCTCTAAAAGAAACTACATAAAGAAATTCAGTTCCCACATCCTCTGTAGTGTTTTTTCCTCTTCAGGTGAGCCAGGAAAACAGAAGATATTTGGAGCCACATTGGATCAGCATCTTGCTATAGATGTCTCAAGATTTGAAGTTCTAAACTTGCTTTACTGTTGGTCCCCAAGAGATTCAACAGGGGCCATGTAAGTGTATCACATCCAATATAAAAGATGCGTACCTGCATGTGCCTTTAGGCTCTTGTCACCACTTAGATTTTCTTTGGGCCATTCAGCTTTCTGTACCAGGCTTTTCCCTTCTGTTTTACTACTGCACCCAGTGACAGTCACCAAACCGCAGTAGTTGCAGTGTATTCATGACGGCAGGGAAGGAATTCTGCCATTCTGAACTTTGCCCACCTTGATAAAGCCATTCCCTGATTGTATTCTTTCTCAGATGCTGTCTAAAGTCTTGCACATCTTGTCCTTTGGCTTTTTGGTGATTGTAAAATCGTTTCCTTGTAAAGATTTTTATTAATTGAAAATTTTGGAAGTGTGTAATTGGGTAAGACAGTTTGCTTCAAAAAGCCCAAAAGATAAAGAAAGTGGAATAACTAATAATATTAGTTCTGGACTGAAAATTTGAGTTGTCTTATTGAGAACAGATAGTGTTTAGCAGATTTTATCCTCATCATTTCCTTGCCAAATCATTCTCAATATAGTCTGTAAACAAATATTTTGGTTAAAGGCCAACCGAGTAGCAAATTATGGTCATTTTGTCAGTAATTTGTTTTCTGCAGCTAAGTTTGGTCACAGATTTTGAAAACTGCAGTAATTATATTTACTGGGCATTTATCTGGCTATAAAGATATTGGTAACCTAGATTTTTAAACTGAAGCAATCAGATTTGTCGCTCCTTATTCTTTGGTATGTTGATTAGTTTTAAGTTTTCCTTCTTTAATTAAGGTTTCTGAGATTGTTCTCAAATGAAAAGAATATGTCAAAAATGCAAAACCATTCCCTTTGCCCTCACCCCCCCCAAAAATCCACTTACGTCATTTCAGCCAAGATCTTCTGAGGGTTTTATCTTTCAGCTTTCATAGACAGGGAGTGTTAAAATTATTTAGGAGATTGCTTCTCCAAATGTGTGGACTGTTTTTCACATTATCCTCTTGTTGCCTGACAGTTTTTGCTGGATGTTTTTGATTATAAAAAGACATTAGTTGTCTCTCCCTCTTCTTTATCTTGAACATAAGAATTGAAGTAATATTTGATTACTGTCTCGCTAATAGGATTTCAAAATATAGGGCTGTGCATTGGGTAAACATATGAAAATAGAAAGGAGACATCTTTTGTATTAGTGTTTTTAAAACCATGATCTGTCATCCTGACTATTTCAGTTTAGATTCAGGTTTTTAGTAAAGGAAAGATACTGATTTTAATGATATTCTGACATACATGTGGCAGATGACTGCCATTGAGCTATTACTGCTGAGGAAATAGTTGGCAAAAATTACATAGGGAAAATGATTTTTTCCAATTTTGGTGTATTTGGCATAGCTGTTTTGAACTAGATTGGTAATATAAATTGCCAAATTTTTGACTTGGAGAAGTTATTTTGATCACAGATTAAATTAATTAGACAGTGAGTTTTCTATTTTTGAGGTTCCTGCATATATAAATATTTTTATCTTAACTGTATCACATCCTTTTAATAAGATATTTCAAACTAATGGTATTTTAATTCCTTTTGGAATGTTAAAGATTGAGACCTAGAACTAGGATTTGATTTTTGGATCTTTTACCTTGAATAGGTTTGAAGTTATTAGTCTAGATGTGAGGCAACCATAGAAATTAAAAATTCTGCTTTTATATAACAAACATCCTATGCTTAGGTCTGTCTATATGGCAGTCTAATTTGAATTCTGTAAAATATATAAATTATGAATTTCTGATCTATCTACTCCCTGAAAATGCCTTAGCTTTAAAAGTGCAATCAAGGATATGTAAATAAATGTGCATTAAACAGAATTCAGCAGTGATTTCTGCCTATAATTAAAATTATAAGATAGAAATGACATTTGAAATACCTGGTTATGATAGGATAAGTAGCCAGCCTTTTTTATATATACTATCAGCATAGTTAATAAGTACTTGTCTTTTCATTAGATTAGAAAGAAATCTGGAGTGGGCTGGAGGGAACTCTACCAGCTATAAGACTCTTATCCCAAACAGTAAGATCATTAAAAGATCCTTATTTGGCCAAAAGTGTAAAATACTTCTAAATTCTTTTTAATCTAATCAAACTGAGACCCTTTTTTTTTTTTTTTTTTTTTTTTTTTTTTTTTTGCTGTTTTGGGTGTCTTTCCTAGCTCTCTTTTTTCAACATATGAAAAACTCACGTATCTGCTTCTTTCTTATTTCTTCGATGCTGTCATCTTTGATACTTTCTGGTCTCTTGCTTTTTCTTTTTTATCCTAAAATCAAAGAAATTTCATCTGTGAGCCGTTACTTCTTCCTTTAATTAAAGCTGATAGACTTTAGGTGTTTCTGATAGTCTCTGAATATTAATTACATTTCTTAACGAATACTCACTTTTTTTCCCTAAAAAGAAAATATTTAAATCAGTGAAGAGGTGAATTTAAATCTTCCATTTGATCCTAGATTTTTTTTCTTTTTCTTTTGTTAGCTAATTCTTTGTTCAAAAGATAAAAACTTAACTCTCTTCCAGAAGCAAGTCTTTTTTTTAGAATGATTTTTTTTCCAGCTTTATCAAGATATAATTGACATGGCATTATATAAGTTTAAGGTGTACAAAGTAATGATTTGAATGTATATATGTATACATTGTGAAGTGGTTACCACAATACGGTTAGTTAATGCATTCATCACCTCACATAATGACCATTTTGTGTGTGTATGGTGGTGGTGGTGAGAACATTTAAGATCTCTCTCAGCAACTTTCAGGTATACAATACAGTATTGCTAACTGTAGTCACCACGCTGTACATTAGGTCCCCAGAACTTGTTCATCTTATACCTGGAAGTTTGTACCCTTTGACCAACATCTCCACATTTTCCCTCCCCTTAGCGCCTGGTAGCCACCATTTTACTCTTGTTTCTGTGTCAGACTTTTTAAGATTCCACATATAGGTGACATCATACATTATTTGCTTTCTCCTTTTGACTTATTTCATTTAGGATAATGACCTCAAGGTTCATCTATGTTATTGCAAATGACAGAATTTCCTTCTTTTTTATAGCTGATAATAGTCCATTGTGTGTATGTGTGTAAGTATATTTGCAATAACATAGATTTCATTTCCTTTGGATATATACCCAGAAGTGGGATTGCTGGATCATATGACAGTTCTAGTTCTAATTTCTTGAGAAACCTTCATAACGTTTTCCATCATGGCTGCACCAATTTACATTCTTACCAACGGTTCATGAGGATTCCCTCTCCTTTACTTCCTTGCCAGCACTAATTTCTCATCTTTTTGATGATAACTAAGAATGACTTTTTAAAGGTGTTGAGAATAAATTTTCTAGATGAAATATAAATTTTAAAAACATGTACTTTAAAGACATTGTGTGTGAAAAGTTTATAAAAGAGTTTATATTCAGTTATTACAACCCTAAAGATTACTGTTTATTGCTGGTATTCTAACGTTTACTTCTTCCTAACCTGACAGTTGAAAAATTTCTAGTGTGGTCTTTATTATAATGCTTTTATGACTAAGAAATAGGTAAGTTAAAGCACAGAGTTCAATGGAGAATATTATATTCCTTGTCTCTAGACAGTGAAATTGGCTGCCTGCACAGAGGAAATAGACATGTTGTCCTGTACTAAATTTAAAAGCACTCTTGTGGGTGAAGTTGGAAAGATGCCATGTATACATATAGACTTTAAAACATTTTATCTAACATATTATATGTATTTAATCCATGTTTTATATAATTTGTGTGCTATAATTTTATAAGTAATTGTATATTATTCCAACAACTGTGCCTTGTGCTAGCATATGATTTACTTAATTATTTCCATATTGTTATTTCCAATTTTTCCACTACCGTAGGTAGTACTCCAATGAGTTTCCTTATGTATGTAAGTTTCTTCCCATATTTTTCAGTGTTTCCTTGGGCTAGATTCCCAGGAATATAATTAGTGTGAATATTTATGACTTTTGATACATATTGGCAAGTTGATTACCAAAGAGGTGTACCCAGTTAAAAGTCTATTAACAAATTACGTGCAATTCAGTTTCAGCTTACCTTGTAGGGTATTGTTATCAATACTTCTTCTTCTTGGTAATTCAGCATATAAAAGCTGCATTTTATTTTAAATTTGCATTCATTTGAATATTTGTGAAGATGAACAGACTAAAGCATTGGTGTTTAATTTTGCACATAGGAAATGATTAAAGGATTTTGAACAAGGGAGTAGCTGAACTTGACCATGTCTTGTGACCTAAAGCTAATACAGTATCTGTGCTTCCCAGATGCATTCCTTCTTATCTTCTCAGAGATCTCACTCAGTGGCTTATGTTAACTATCTTTCATCTCCAACTTTTCTCTCTAAACTGGCTTCTCTCCCAAAGCATTTAAACATATTCAAATCTTCCCTATCTTAAAAAGTTATGTATTTTACTGTGTCTCCTTTTGATTCATTTACTTTGCCTTCCCTTTACAGTCAAACTTCTTGGAGTTGTATTTATTATCAACTTTACCTCTTAATTTTTATATCTCTGAAATAACATGTTTTGTTCCCACTATGCCACTTGAACAGTTCTCACCAAGATTGGTGCTGATCCTAATTAAACTGGATGGACAAATTTCAGTCCTTAAATTTGACCAGACCTGATTTAGCATTAGGCCCTCTGACTACCCCTGCCTTCTGAAATACTGTCTTTTATTCTGTGACACTGTACTCTCTTGGTTTTTTTTTTTTTCCTTCCTTGTTTTTTCTCAGTCCCCTTCCTAGGTTCTTCTTTGTGTGTCTGTCTTTCAAAATGGTGGGGTTTCCTAGGGAATACTATGCATTCTTCTCTGTATGTAAACCTTCCATGGATAATGTCACTCATCCTCATGGCTTCCATTATCACCTGTGTGTTAATGATTTCCAAATTTACATCTTTGTCCTGAGCTTCAGTTGTTTGTATCAATCTATCTACTAACATTGTTTGCTTGGAAGTCTCACCAGCATCTCTGATTCATCTACCAAACTTCACCATCATCCTTTCAAACCAGCTTCTCTCCCAGTGTAAGTACCACTGTCCACCAGGCCACCTAAGCCAGAAACCTGAGCATCATCCTCGACTCTTCCCACCTTCCACCCCGAAAATCTAATTAGCCAACAAGTCCTATTGACCCACCTCCTAAATATTCACTTGCTCCGTCTCTCTACCAAGTGACCATCATTTCAACTCATCTCTCTGCTTCTTACTCTCTTCAATTCATCCTCCATATTGCATCCTGAAGCTCTGTTTGACTTGATGACCAGTTAGTGTTATTCTGCTGAGTACCTTTTGATGATTCCCATTAGTTTTTAGGTCAAAACACCTAAATATGACTTACAAAGTCAAAACACTGAACATGACTTACAAAGTCCTTCATGATTTGACTTTTGCATATCTCTCTGGCCTCACATTCTTCCCTTGTTCTACAATTGAATCATGTGAAATTCTGCAGATTTTTGAATGTGCTATTCATCTTCCCCCTGCACCCCCTGTGCATTCCCTGATCATATTTCGTGCTGCTTTCTTTCCCACCTTGAATTAGCTATTTCCGACTCACCCCTCAAGCCTGAACTTAGATATCACATCATCTCTTCCAGAAATCTCTGATTCATCAAGCCTGGATTTAGAGACCCTCCTTAGTGTTTCTCCCTTTCTGATCATAACTGTTATTCATTGCTTTATCCATAGTTATCTCCATTATGTTGACGCTTAACATGTATCTGTTGAATTAATGAATTAATTAATTTTTCTAAATTCAAAAATCATGAATTGAGCCCTCAATTTGTACCAGGCACTTCTCTAAATTGTGGGAATACTGCCGTGAACAAAACAAAGTCCCTGCTCTCAGGGAACTTCCCTTCTAGTGTGATAGGGAGACAGATAAATACATAGATAATGCGTCATGGTATAGTAAATTCGACAAAAACAAAAAGCAGAAGAGTGAGAGAATATATGGTCTTCAAAAGCACAGAAGTATGGGGAGAGCATTCTAGATGGAGGTTTTAATCTGGCTCCTGCACGTAACATGAGAGCTGACTTAGGCTAGGAGATCACTGAAGAAATTATAGGACGTTAGGACATAAATGATAAGATTTGTTCCATGCTGGTCATAAAACAATTGACAAAATGTATTGCTGGATCAGCCATGCCTATGAGGAGTGTTTTAGAATTTAGGTAACTAGGAAAACAATGTCATTGACAGGAATATGGAAGTATTTTTTTAAATAATAAACTATGAATATGAATATTAGCAATCGTGGGAACTAAAAGATCCAGGTGGTAAAAGATGATGGGCCAGAGACCTGGAAAGAAAACTGGTTTTGCAGTTTTCTTGATGTCTTAGGCTTTATGAGGTAAGAGGTGTAGCTGGAAGATTATATGTGAATTAAAAAAAAATTAATGAATCCATAGGTTTTTCCTTCATAGTAACCTTTAATCATCATGTATTTTTGTACATCATTTAAAAATAATTCACCAGTCATGTGGGGAGATCCATGACATTTTTTGAAATTTTTGTATTTCTCTAAGTAACATAAGAATATAGATGAAAAAAGTCAAAAACTAGAAAACTTTGTTTCAGAACAGCAGTTTCCTACTTTTTATGTCATCTAGTCCCATTTCCAAAAGCATTTTTTCTCAATTCTGGTTATTTTTCTTTATAGTTACCTCCATAATTCTAAATAATATACTTACTATGCTATTTCTTTGTTAATTTTAGACATTATTTCTTCACTTCCCACAGTGGTACATGAATACATTCATAGTTCCCTCTCTCTGCTTCATGCTCCCAACATAGTTGTATCACATTTTTAGTTAAATAGGTTAAATAGTCGGGGTTTACATTATTATGATGGAAAATATTCATGGTTAGGCTAAGGAACCCCTGATCATCATCATCAGAATTCTTTGTTGTTGTCAGTCTTAAGAATGGTGTGCCATGTTTTCTTTATAATATAGTTAATCTCTCCTGAAGCTCTAACAGTTCTGCCACATACCCACCCTCAGTGATATTTGCCTTATTCTGGAAAACAGTGCGGTTCCTTCTTATGTCTTTCCTGGGGTCACCCCTTGCTCCTCTTCAGTATGGATTCGTCCTCTGGTGTTGCTCGGTAGCTGTACCTCTGGGGATTTTTCTTTGCTGTGCTTCTGTGTAGGGAGTTTGTTTCCTGGGATTCTGTGTTCCTCCCTCTCAGTATACGCCCTCAGTTTTAACAAATCCTCCAGCAGCTTTCCAATCAAATATAATGGGAGGTAACGTTTTTGAGAACCTGCATGTTACAAATAAGTGTTATTCCGGCTGGACACAGTCAAGTTTGTGTGGGTGTGAAATCCTTAGACTGTGATTCATTTTCCCTGGAGTTTTGAAAGCATGCTTCATCGTCCTCCAGCTGCAGTGTCGCTGAAGAGAAGTTCAGTGCCACGCGGAATCTCTGTTCCTCTCTTACGGTCTTTTTTTTTTTTTTTTCTCTCTGGAAATGTTAAATATATTTATGATTTTGAAAAATTCACTGGTATGTGCCCAGAGGCCTTTTTTCATTCACTGGGCACTTGGCAGGTGGTGGACGTGACTCCTGTCCTTTGCGTGGGAAGTTTTCTTGTATCATTGTTTTTTTCCTTCTTCTCCTGAACCCTCTAACTTTCCATCCTCTCTTTGTATAAGTGGAGTATTAGCCATCTTAGAATTTTCCTGTTTCTGCTTTAGTCATTTCCATCTTATTGTTGTTGTTCTACTTTGTGGGATATTTTCTTGATTTTAACTTTGAGTCCTTTTCTGAATTTTTTATTTTGGTGACCATATTTTTAATTCCTAACAGCTGTTTCTTGGCTTTTGTATATAAAATTGTGCCATTCTTCTCTTACGGATACAACTTCTACTTTTACCTCTCTGAGTCTGTTAATTATAGGATTTTTATTCTATATTTGTTTTTTCCTCTGTTCCCTGCATTGGCTATTTTGTTGTTATTGTTACTGTCTTTCTTGTTGGCTACTATGGATATTGCGTCAATGAATACCTAGTTCACGTTTATAGTTTGGGGTTTATACAGGAGTAGAAGTGCTGGGTCCTAGAGTACGCATATGTTCAGCTTTAGTAGATGCTGCCACATAGTTTTCCAAAGTGGTTATGCAGAGTTACTCTTCCACCAGCAGTACAGTCGCTCCAAGTCCTCACTAATACTTGGTATTGTGAGTCTTTAAGATTTTGAACATTCTGCTATGTGTTTAGGGGTATTTTGTTGCAGTTTTTAACTTGCATTCCCTTGGTATTTGATGTGCACTTTTTGTATGTCTATTGGCTGTACAGATGTCCTTTCTTTTAAAGCGCCTGCTTTTATGCATTTTTTTGTTATCTTGTTTGTCTTTTTCCCATTGACTTGTGGGAGTTCTTTGTGTGTTCTGAATACCAGTTCTTTGTCAGATTTATCTTTCACAAATACCTTCTTCCAGTTTGTCGCTTACCTTTTCGCTTCCTTAGTGGCATCTTTTAATTAATGTAAGTTCATAATTTTAAGAGAGTTGGTGAGGCGGGAAGCCCCATAAAAAGACCAGCAGGACCCATAGGCTGGGCCGCTGCTCTCCTCTTAGCACCATCTGGTTCCCTGGCCCAGAAGCTCTATCTCACTTTTTGCCTCTAAAGCGGCTAACTTACAGCTAGAATTCTATTGGTTCCCTGAGCTCACTTCTGATTGGTTATTTCCTTCACTCCTGATTGGTTATTACTCTCACTTCTGATTGGCCCACTTCCCTAACTTCTGATCGGTCCATTTGTAGTACTTCATTTGCATGGAGTTCACTCCTGATTGGTCTATTTCTACAAAGCTTGTTCTTGGTTGGTCAACTTCTGTTGTACTTTATTTGCATATGACGTTGCAAAGTGTTAAACTGGCAGCCTATAAAAGGCCTGTGTAAACCTAGAGACGGGGTCCAGAGCTTGAAGTGTTAAGTCCTTAGGGCTCGGTGGTGTAATAAACCTGAGTTCTCCAAGTCTTTGAGTGCTGCTTGGTCTCTCGCTGGGATTTGGGTTGCTGCCACAACTGAGCTGGAACACTGAGCTATAACACATTTTTCTGCAACGTTGGGAGGTGGTATAGAGACTGGAAAAGTGCGGGGCTGGAGGCTTATGGGCTATTAGTGATATTCTGTTTTTCAATCTGCATGGTAGTTAACATGAGCATGTTTGCTTTAGAAATCTTCAGTGAGCTGTGTACGTATTTTTTTTACACTTCTGTGTATGCAGTACTTGTGATGATCTACAAAAAGTAAAAGATATAATTTATCAGTCTCTCTCTTATTTCTGTGACATGTGTAAGACATTTTTGCTTACTCCAATGTTATCAATATATGCCCCGTGTCATCTCCTGAAAGCTTTGTTTGATCTTTGCATTTAGGTCTCAGTCCACCTGGAATTGACTTTTGTATATGATGTGAGGTGGATTTATTTTTTCCCATATGAATGTCCAGTCGACCCAGCACAATTTGCTGAAAGACCATTCTTGTTCCATTGCTTTGTGTTGTCTCCTCTGTCTGAAATGAAATTTGTAAGTGGGAAAGTCTTGTGAAAGTCTGTTTTTGGACTTCCTGTTCTGTTCCTTCGGTCTGTTTGTACATGTGAATCTGTTTCACTGGGCTGTTTGTCCGTGAATTCCCACCACTGCACTGTTTTAATTGTTCCAGTTTTATAAAAAGTCTTGCTATCTGGTAGTGTAAGTGGTCCAGCTTTGTTATTCTTCATTCAAGACTGTGTTGGTTAGTCTTGGCTGTTGGCATTTCCACATACATTTTAGACTGAGCTTGTCCTGTCTTCTTCAAAACCTGCCAGAATTTAAATTTGTAGATTAATTTGGGAGAGAATTAAGGTTTTTATAATATTAAGTCTTACAATTCACTAACTTTGTATATTCTGCCATTAAGATTTTGTAATTTTCAGTCTAGAGATCTTACGTGTCTTTAATTGATTTCTAGATATTTGATGGTTTTTGATGCTACTCTAAGTGATTACATTAAAATTTTTCCAGTTGTCTGTTGCTAATATGTAGAAATAAGCTGAATTTTGTATATTGACTGTATACTTAATTATCTTCCTAAATTCACTTATTAAATAATTAGTCTTTCCAATTTTTTACACAAATAAGCATATTATCTGCAAAGAAGGATTTTATTTCTTCCTTGCCAATCTTTAAACCTTTGATACTTTTTTTTTTTTTTGGTCTTCACTGGCTTAGAATTCTAACACAATCTTGATAAAAACAGATATCCTAGTCTGTTATCGCAGTTCCAGGGAACATTTTTAATGATTCTCCATTAAATACGATGCTTGCTATAGATTTTTTGGTAAATATCCTTTGTCAAATTAAGGAAATTCACTTTATTTCTAGTTTACTAAGAATATTTTCATGAGTGGGTATTGAATTTTATCAAATTCTTTTTCTCTACCTAGTTAAATGATAGAATAATCTTTATTTTGTTAATACAGTGAATTACAGTGATTGGCTTATGGGGTAAATTGCAGTTCTTGATTTTTTTTTTAATGTAAAACATACCTTGAATTTCTGGATTAAGCTCAATGTGATCTTGGTGTGTTATCACTGTTTAGATTTGCTATTGTTTTGTTTAGGATTTTTTGCATTAATATCCACAAGAGAGGTTGACTTGCATTTTTCTTTTCTCATAATTTTCTTCTCAAGCTTTAGTATCGGGGTTTTGCTGGCCTTGTAAAATAAGTGAGGAGGTGATCTCTCTTTTTTTTTAAATTTTTTATTTACAATGTTGTGTCAAATTCCAGTGTAGAGCGAGGTGATCTCTCTTTTAATATTCTCTGAAAGAGTTTGTGTAAGATTGGTACTTTTCTTTAAATGTTTGGAAGAATTAGTTGTGCTGTTTTTAAGTGGGAAGGCTTGAAACTGCTGCTTCAATTTATTTAATAAGTGCACCAAAGAATATGCATAGTTTCTATTTCTTCTTATACCAATTTTGAGAATGTGTTTTCCTAGGAATATGTGCATTTCATACTTTTTAAATTTAATAGTATAAACTTCCTACTAAAGTTTTTATTATTTGTAGTATCTGTTGTGATGTTATCCTCTTTTCTCTGACGGTGGCAGCATCCAGATGAAAGGTGGAATAAGGTATTGGGGAGAGCTCTCTTAACAAGTTCTGAGCTCAGTCTGTACATGCACTTTTCCCCATGGAAATCCAAACTCCTATTTTATCATCAAATGTATTAAGACAACATTTATTTCATAGAAGTTAGTTAATTATATAATGGATTATGCTATGTCTTATTTGATACTTACTGCCTTGAAGTAATCTTCTAGTGATATTGGGACCTCTGTTTTCTCATTGTCTATATTTGCTTGCTATTTTTTTACTCTTTGTCTTTATTGTTGGCTTTCTGTGTCCCTTTATTTTTAGACTGTTTTTGCATAAAACATAGCGTTGATTGTTTTCCTATTGAGCGTGTGTTTTTCTTTTATAACTGAGTTCACTGTTATGTTTATTGATTTTATAGATACGTTTGGTCTTGATTCTATCTTTCTAATTACATACTGTTTTTAATATTTTATTGTCATTTTCTGGTGTTTCTATTTTTGTTCTGAGGTCTGGTTTTCCATTTACATTCGAAATCATTTATTCATCTATTCAACAACCTGTATTGCTGCATATATTACAGGTGCTGTATAAACACAAAAGTCAGACATGCACGCTGTACTTAGTAAGACTTCCAATCTAATAAGGAAAACAATGTGACAAATACATAAAATAAAGGGGCATACCTACATTCCCACGTGGACTTATTTGTTAATAAGAAAATTATTGTTCCGTCTTTTCAGCAGCACATGGAAGCCTTATAGACCTCATGAATGAGTATTCTTATTCCACAGTCATCTTAGGATCATGCATTTTCAGGCGTCTGACAAGTAGAACCTGCCCACATTGTGTAAGGTCGGTGGTGCTCATGACAAAGTTTCGACAAGCAGCTACAGCAGATGGTCACTGCCCCTCCGGCCTCCTCAGCTCTGATTTTTGCCTCTTGCTTCATCCTTTCATGCTCTTTAGCCCAAATCGTTACCTTTAGCCTTCACAGATCTCCCTGTAGTTTGCGCAGCCACATGAATCACGCTTTTCCTTGATTTACATAATAATTTTCTTGTCATTATCTAGCCCGTTCTTCCTTGGCCACTCCTACAAAATAAGCAGGTAGCTCATGCTTGACTTCTGATGTTTGCAGGCCATGGTATTTAAGTTAAGTTGTTTTTGCTGACCAAAACTAGACAACTCAGATATCATATGGGGTTGATTTGAAATAGAGCAGTTTATGAACTGGACAGCGAATTCTTTCTGGGCAGGAAGCATCATTCCTCTGTGTAGCCCTAACCAGTGTCTTGCATATTTAGCCTTCCATGAGTCACTGAATATAAAGTGTACATTTTTGGGGTTTTGCTTTAGTCTACAAATACATGACAGGATCCTTTGTTCTTTGATTAGATTTCAACAAGAGCCTTAGAAAACTGAATAAGATATTCATTGAATTTATGAAATCCTAACATTAGAAAATATTCTGAGGCATTCAATAAAAATTTTATATTTTCAAAGAACTTTCTCATTTTTTATTAGTGTTTTGATAACCTTCTGAGTTACTAGTATTTCTGTTTTACTAGTGAAAATACATACAAAGGCAATTAAGTAACTTCCTTAAGACAACACATCTACTTAATGGCTGAGTCAGAACTAAAGGATTAAGCTTCCAAACCAGTATTTTTTTTTTCTGTTACCCTGTATTCCATCTACTTAGCCACATATTCATTCCACGAAATCTGAGTGTCTCTCATTGTGCTCTTGACAGAGATGAAGACTATGCAGGTTAAAATTCATAAAATAGTTAGATTGTTAAAGTAACTTTTGTTTCTTCTACTTTACCAAGTATTACCATTCCTGTCTTCAAATACTTTAAGAAGTATACATCTTATACATTTGTTTTAATTAGGGAAAAATGCTTATAGTCTTATTTCTTTGATAATTACTGTTAAAAGTTTAAATTTGTTGCTTACTAGTAATAGAAAATACAGAAATATACAGAGAACCACTATAAAAGATAGACTTCCCTAAGTCTTCTGACAGGAGGCGATGGTAGTGGTGAAGTAGGGCAAAGGAGGCTTGAACCAGGAATTATATTTGGTAATTCGAAGGTTACTGTGACCTTGGGCAGGTCAGTGTTAATCTGATAGTAGAAACAGAGCCCAGGTGAGAAGGAAGGAATGAGTGGAAGGTGAGGAATTAAGACAGCAAGTTTCTCTCGTAGTGGAAGGAGGAAAACAGAGATGGTTTGAGGGAGAAGTGGTATAAATAAGGTTATTTATAGGTTCGCCGTGTTCCAGTGCGTCTATCACTTCAGGGGAAGAAGCCGGAGGAGAGGAGGGGGTAAAACAGGAAGTGTGAGAGGAGGATTTGGGTAGACCGATGGGCAGGACCAAGGGGAGGCAGGAGAAGGGAGGACCAAGCGTCATGTGCAGAGATGCTCTCAGAATCACAACAGGACACATACTCCTCTGAGGGAGGAGAAAAGTGAAGGAAGGTGGATGGTCCAGAGGAGACATGAGGGAGGGGAGGGGAACTCGTGGCCTTTAGACTTGAGCTATTGTTATAGGCTTCTTGGTTTAGGAGCTAATGTTCAGTTTGTGCTATTTAAAATGAACAGTGAATTTTAAAATGTAGAATAGATAAACAAGATTACATTGTATAGCACAGGGAAATATATACAAGATTTTATGGTAGCTCACAGTGAAAAAAAATGTGACAATGAATATATGTATGTTCATGCATAACTGAAAAATTGTGCTCTACACTGGAATTTGACACAACATTGTAAAATGACTATAACTCAATAAAGAAGTCTAAAAAATAAAAAAATTAAATGAATAGTGAAAAATAAGAGTTTGGACATATAGGACTTTCAGATGTATTTAGTTTCATGATCGAACTGTCTGTGTGTTTCTATATAATCAGTGTAATGTTTTCTAATGGAGCTTTTAATTTCAAAAGTGAAGGGAAGATGCATTTTAAGACAAGATATGAAACTTACATAAAGATACAAGTGTCTAGTTGTTTGTGTGGCTAAATTTGGTGGAACACTTTTTCCCTGGGCTTTTAATTTGGAATTGGCCAGGCCCTGCTGATAGCGACATACTAAGAATTTATGGAAATTAAAATGTTCGCGATCAGCCCGTTGGTTGTGTTTTGTCGCTGTGCCTCCACTCAGACACCTGAAGCCGTTCTGAACGTAGCTGTGTTTTTCCTCAGTCGTCAGGATACTTTATGGCCTCGGGTCCTGTGGCAATAACAGAGAGCTCCCTCTAAAATCTGTACATACAGATGCAATTGCTGACTTATGGGTTGGGATATAAAATGTCATGTTTCAGTTACTTGGATCCCCATGCCTACCAATAGAAGTGGTATTATAGATAGTTCTAGTGTCCTAGGCAAGACCATTTAATCTAAAGTGTGTCTGGATTGTTAAAAATAATTACTGTTTATAACCATGGAAGTGTGTTAAATTTCAACTCATAAGGTGAGAAGTGTTTCTCCCACTTCTGCTTTATCTTACTTACCCCCTGGTTGTCTGGCCACGACAGAAGAGGCACGCAGCCAAGGGTGGGATGGAGACTCTTTGAAAGTTGAGAAAGGAGCTGGCTGCAGTGACACATATGCCAAGGTGGGGGGGGGGGTCTCCACCCTGTCTCAGCTCTGAGACCTGGGCCCCTGCCATGGTGAATCCCCTATCCCCTCACCCCTTTCTCTTCCTCTGTACCCATGGTTCTCAGCCAGACCTGACGTGGTCCTCCCTCTCCAACCCCAAACACCCAGGGAAGTTGGGCAACGTCCAGAGACATTTTTGGTTGTCACAGCTGGGGTGGTGCTCCTGGGATCAGGGACACTGCTCCACAACAGATAATCACCCACCCCGAGATGTCACTAACACCAGGACCAAGAAACTCTGCTCTAGGTTGTTGCTGGGGTGGGAGGGATTTTTTTTCCCCTTCTTGCTTCACTGCAGAACAGAAATGTAGTTTGTTTCCAGGTTCTCTCCTCCCTTCTATTCTTGAAACAAACTCAGAGCCTTTCTGAGGTTTTTCTAAGGGCTCTACTCTCATCACAACATGGAAATAGATGGAGTAAAAATAATAAGGAAATTACAGTTTCATGAGATCTTAATGAAAAGCTTCCATGTTACCCACTGGACTTAAATAGAACAAAATTCTCATCCGTCTTTAGTCCTCTGTCCTTCTTCCCCACTGGGGCTTCCTCACTCCCTGGGTTCCCTCCTTTGGCAGGGACCCTCTCTCCAGGAGCGGCGGGAGGGAGGAAGCGTCCTCGGGCTATTGTAAGGAGTGAGAGGAAAGCTCCTTTGTTACCGCAGAGATCTGGCCAGAAGTATTTTCAGTTGCCCTCCTTCTTTTAAGGAACTCACAGAATGAGATTCTTATATCACAGCATTTCCCTAAGTGCTGCTACACGGCACAGGGGTCTCCTTTCTCTGCTGCTCTCTCCTCCTTTCCATCCTGCACAGTACTTCCATCCCGTCTGGCTTCACGGGCGTGTGACCTGAGCAGTTGCCTAGAAGGGCCTGTGCCTGGTCAAATGCTTGACTGTCATCAAGAAATAATAGTAATACTTTCTGAACAATGGGCCTCCCATTGTCGTTTTGTACTGGGACCTGCGAATTACTTGGCCAGTCCTGCTTTCCAAAGTTCTCCCAACCAACTCTGGGCCTAGGAGAGAGGCAGTCTGGCTTGGATGAGAAAAGGAAGAGGATGAGTTTTAAGATGCTCGTCGTAGTGAGAAAGCCCCAGCTGAAAATCTGGGCGGGAAGGGCAGATTCTCAGTCTTCACTTGTAAATACTCCCCTTTCGGAGTTGACTGTTGTTTGCTTTGTGTTTGTGAATTTTAGTAAGATGACCAACTTCTTATTAGGCACTGTGGTGTGGCGATCAGCAGCGCGCTCGACGTGGTGGGCAAAACTAGGTAGTAAACTGATATTTACTCTCTGCCGGGCACGTTCAAGTGTTTGTAAAACCTTTTTTATTTTCCGTAACCATCTGAGACTGTTTTAATTGTCCCATTTCATAGGGTAGGAAAATGAAACAAGTTACACTAGCTGTCCAACTTTATAAAGCTAGTTAGTGACAGAGCAAGGATTTGAACCCAGATCGGTCTGAGCCTGAAACCCAATCCCATTCACTCTGCAAGTCAGAAGTTACATCTTCCTACCATCTGAGCTGACTTTCAAGTTGAGGTCATGAGTATACGTGGAAGATCAATTCCTTTTAATCAGTTTCAAAATACTGCACAGTGCTTTTCAAATTGAATATGGTGGTGGATGAAAATATTATTGGTGTATTTGACCCAGATGCTTTCCATGTGTTCATGAGAAATAGATATTAGCGTAAGTGACCTAAGAAGTATTCTTATAGAAAAAAACTCAAAAGCCTTCAGTTTCATGTGCTTCATGAATCACTCCCTCTCTCCTGTTTTATGAAATATCTGCTAACTCTCTATTGTTAGTGTGAATTATCTAAGGGTATCTTCTTGGAGTGCAGGTCTCAGTCTTTAATTTCCACCCACCAAATGAAAAGTGTGGTGTTCAATGTTATTGATATTTGCAATTAACTCTAAGAAAGCTAATTTGTAGAGACTGTATATTATACCAATTCTTTGGTTTTTATCATGTGAGCTACCCCAAATTATGGTTTGATGTCATCTTAAAACCCTATTCGAGCTTTCGCCTAAATACCTCATAGGTGGCTGGGCCTCTTAATTCTGCATGAGGAGGAGGCAGGCATTGGTACCAATCATCTACAGCAGACAGCGTACATAGTATTCCTTGGTAGGTAAATGGATTAAGTGCAACTTGATAATTTTCTTAGCAGTTATGATCTTTTATCCACCTTTAATTTCATGAATAGAAGGATCTGTGGCCTGTTACTATTAACGCAGAGCCAAACATGTAAATGCCCTTCCAGAGCACAGCGTTCAGATCAGGACTGTTTAATAATCACACCAACCTGAGTTTTAATTCCAGCCGCTCCACTGACTAGTTTGTGTACCTTTGGTAAGTTACTGTAGCTGGGACTGATAATGTCCTCAGACGCTGTAGGAGAGACTAACTGAATTACTGTGCACAAAGCCCTGAGCAGAGTGCCAGGCTGCGGGAAAGGGCTCGATGGGTAAGTGGTAGTTGTCATCCTCCTCCCCTTCCTGTCCCATCAAGAGAAGATGGCGGGGCACATGCAGAACGTGGGCAAGCCCTTTCTCTGTTTACACCTGAACAATTTGGAATACTCTTCAATATACTTTGACACACATCCTCCTGCAGTGAAGAACAAAAAGACAAATCTCTCCCTTCAGTCCTCTGTGTGGACAGGATAGCATAATATGTTTTTTTCCATCTGGTAGAATCAGGAATCGAACTTGGGGATCAGCTCTGTGTGTGTGTACTGCCCTTCTCTGAGCACAAACCAGACCAGCCTTTCTCAAACTGAGATTCCCTGGCCTGCATCAGATCACATAAGACACTTGTAAAAAATCAGTCAATCAATCGATCAATCTAGCTCTCTAACCCCAGATCTATTGAACAGATTCTCTGGGGCTGAGGCCTTGGAATATGCATTTAAATAAGTCACGCTGGCTATTGTGTGTACAAACCATTTAGAAATACTGGCCTGTACTCTCCTTCTCACCTCCTTGCCTTTGCTTAAGCTATTTCCTTGGCTTGGAGTAGCGTTTCCTCCTCTGTAGAATTCTTACGTGATTTTCCAAGAGCTACTTCTTCCTAAAAGCCTTTCCAGATTCTCCCAAGTTGGAGTTAATTTTGTATCTTCATTATTGCAGTTATCAGTCTCCCTTGTAGTTTTGCTAGTTTTCTACCAAACACCAACCATTTAGAGGGCAGTGATTGCCAGTTATCTTGATGACCATCCCAGGCGCCCAGCAGAATACTTTGTGTATAATGGACACTGAAAGAATGTTGTTGAATTTGGATCGATTCCCTCCTGACTTTATTCCAGTAAACCATTCTGTCCTGACTTCCTCAGAAGAGCACAGATCTCTTCTGCGTATGTGTTATTAAGCTCCGGGTGATGGAGGACTGTCCCAGTGAACATGACCAGCCTTAGTTCCCAGCCTATCAGAATAGGGATGTGTGTTTGCGAGTGGCCGTGAGGAGTTGTCTGACATCCCTGTTCCCTCGTCATTCTCATCTTTGAATATTATTCATAAGGCGACTTGAAGGAGTCCACCAGAGTCCCAGTTAAATCATCAGCCATTAAGAAAAGAAAATGCTAGAGTCGTATTCTGGGTTGGTTTTACTTTCGGGAAGATGGGCTTGACCCTTCATCTCACTAACGGAGCTTCCAGAGCACGCCGTCGTGCTTGCCTGCCGGGACCCTAAGGCAGATAAACCGCATGCAGCTGCTGCTGCTGATGCCCCAGAGGCCCTGCATCCGTGTGAGGAGCAAAGGTGTAGCGGTGGTCTCCACCTCGTCGTCAGATGGTTTCTCCAAAGCCGCACTCTCCCTGCCAGTGATACTGTGGGCGCTTTTGTGGTTTTGGATAACTTCTAATCCCATCCTGTGCTTCTTCATCAACTGGTTTACTAGCTGGGCATTGCTGAGACCATTGGCAATATAAAACGATGCACACATGGGAGCTATCCAGTTTTCTTATACACTGGAGGGTGGCAAAGAGAACAAGGTATTAGAGGCACCCGCAGGGTTGGATTAGCGGGGGTTAAAAGGGGTGTGGTAACTGTGGGTGGTAGCACATTAGGGAGTTTCTCCAAATCTTAGACCATCGACCCTTAAAAATATTACATTGACTATCTGACCTCACACCAGGCAGCAGGGTTAAGCTGAAAAGATCACTGGATTCGGCAGGTGCAATCAGATTTTCGTTGAGTAGGTTAGGATTTATGAAAGCAGTAGTGTTCATGAAAGTATGGTGGAAGAGACAAGAGGGGGGTGCCTTACAAATTTAGGGAGCCTCATCTTCTTGGTATTCCTGTCTTTAGATTTCTAATAGTAATGCACCAGGAAGAACTGCAGATGACCTAGTAAACATGCAGAATGCATCAGTGAGCAGACCTGAAATTTTGAATTCAGGGAGAGGAAGACCGCTCTCTTTCCCTGCACCCCTCCAGGCATTCAGGGATATACAGTGACCAGAGATAATGAGAAAAGGTCACTGAATTTGGGGAGAGGAGCTGACCAACTGCTAGAATAAATTTAATAGAAATTCATGGAGTAGGAGCTGGAGTAATACAGTTGAAATGGAGCTGGGAGAATGAAGAGGGTGCATATTGATCATTCCTTGAGCACTTAGCTTGGAAAAAAAAAGAAAAAGGTAATTGTATAAGCTGAATAAAGTTTGTGTTTCTATATATTACAAAAAAAAAAGCAGATTACAATTCCAACACCCTAAGGAATTCCCTTGGGCTGACCTCTTGTAGTCAGACTGTCCGTCCACCCCTGACCCCTGCACCCATCCCTGTAGTTTTTTCTTTTCCAAGATGTCATATAAATTTGGTCATACAGTATGTAAAAGACTGGCTTCCTTTATATATATGTGTGTATACACACATACATACATATATATATATATTTATGTAAATTTTAAAAATATTTTAAAGTGCAAATTTAAAGAATCCCCGCTCTCTAAAACAAATAGAAGAAGCAGGAACCTGAGATGGATGTAGAGAAGGTGAGTTAGGAACATGCTGAAATGTAAACAGACGTCTATCTCATGAAGATGGTTTCAGTCCTCACAGGACCTAGGGGAGCTTACTGGCTTTGAACAAGTGGTGGACAGGATGGAGAGGTGGGCACTGGTGACCTTGACCAGTTAAATGTTTTCTTTGCTCAACTAGCCTCCTTTCCTTCTCTGACCTTTCTCAGTTCCCCACCCAGCTCCCCGCTGGTAGGGATGAGGGGAGAAATACACACACACACACACACACACACATACATACATAAATACGTTCATCTCCATTTTCAGAGCATAAGCTTTTCATTTATGAAGAAGTCATCAAACCTGTCAGATTCAACTTTGGATTTAGTTGAGGGCTATCAGATGTCACGTGGTGGCTCCAGGACTTGTAATCTAGAGTGGTACACTCGTTTCTCAGTCCAAGATTTATTTTGAAAATTTTTTCTTCCTAAATTTTTGCATTATTTCCCTTCAGATTAATAGAAATTTAAAAATTAAAAATGATAGAATGTAAACATTTAACTTGATTTCTAGAATTGGAATTTTTAGATGTAAAATATTAATAATCATCTCTGTACATGGTTTTTATACTTTGTTTTTGGTAGCATGAGTTTATTTTTACAAATTAAATTATGTATGTATAATTGTATTATAAAAGCACTCACTAATCTCATATTCACTGATTCCTCTGTATACTTATTCATTAGGAATGAACTGTGCTTTCGTATCTTCGGTTTTTTTCCCCCTGTAATTGTGACATTCAAAGCACAGACGATGTTATTTCCCCAAAGAGAAAACAAAAAGCAGGCAGGGTTTCTTGAGACATTTATCACCTTCATCAATTATTACCTTCACCTATTTTTCCCTCATGATGGTTAATGTATTCATGTCCTCACATCAGTTGACCGTGTATTCTGCCGCTGACGTAATTCATAGGGAGACGTAAGGAGATGTGACTGTATACCAAAGGTCTTCAAAGGACAGTGAAGCAGGCTACCTTTGGTGCTGGCACTTTTGGTTATTACACAATCTAACATATTACTCTTCTGCCATAAATAGAATTATTTTACTGTGTCTTCCCATTTGTCTGGAAGGTGATTATCTGATACTTTTCAAATATCCAGAAATTAGAATAAAAGCCTGAAAAGCCCTCCGAGTGGTCAAACTTTGTGGAAAGTAAATATAATAGACCTTGCGCCTATACTGTGGCAGTATGTGGACATACATTACAGTATGTGGACATATATTAATCACTTTATTCAGTCCCCGCAATAATCTTATTTGATAGTCATTGCTGCCACATTTTACAGAAGAGAAGATTGAAACTTTGGAGGTTACAGAACTTGTCTAAGGTCATACATCTATGGCTGGGGTTTCAGCTTAGTTTTGTGTGCCCCTCAAGATCCTCATTCTGGGTCCATTTACTCCCATATTCAGTCATTCACACAAACACTTTTTTAGTATTTACTCTATGTCAGGCTCTGGGGAACCAGGATGAAAGACAGATATACAGAATCCTAAGGAATTCCTTTATCTGTTTTTGGGGGCTACAGTAGATATGAAGCAGACTAGACAAGAGATAAGGCTTGAGGACAAAGACAGTATCTATTATATTTTCTGTTGCATCCGCAGGACAAGCACAGCACATAGTAGGAGCTCAACAAACACATGGTGAACGGATGAGTGGCACAGTGAGGAGCACCAGCCAGCTAGGAGTGAGAATTGAGTGTAGAGGAGACATAAAACCAAACAGCGGGACTGTCTTGGCCCATTTAGTGTTAGAATAAGCAGTTGCAGACCTGAGTAACCCCATGGGGTATGAGGAGCCGTCAGTGTGCTCACTGAGGCCAGAAAGATGACCTGGGGCCACCGAGTGACTAAGGCAACCCGGGCTCTGTGCAGCAGGAAGAGAGTTACTCATGAATGTGACATCCTGTTTAAACAGCAAGGAAGTATGTAAGACATTTCAGAAAAGTTTCCATAAAAATTAGCCCTTTTTCCCTTTAAAGTATGCTAAAGGGCTGAACTTCAGTGTCTTGGAAAAATCACAAAGGTGGAGGAGCTCTTTGCCTAACAGTATTGGATACAGGAGTACTACATGATCAGTTTGTTTTCTTTTCCCTGATAAATTGTGACATTAAATTTTCATGCCAAATGAATCTTTTAAGAAATTCAAGTTATATTCTTTGGAAGATACCTTATAAAGGACTCTATACTGTAGATAGCACGTAACAATCTATAGTATGTAACAAGTGAATAGGTTGCATAGAATAACAAAACAACAGTTTTTAAGTAATATTTGAAAGGATTATGATATGTTGAAGTAATTCATGTTTGGAGTATCATTTAGCTTTTCGTAAGGGAAAAAAACGGGGAAATTAGGAAACTACTGAAATGATTTCAATTTCATTATTCAACAGCATCGATGCGCTACTTTCTTGTTCCAAGAATGTATCTATTAACAGTGATGTTTTGCCTTACAGCTTTTCTGGGAGAAGAGGCTACAAGGACTTAGTGCATCAGATGTAACAGAACAAATTATAAAAACCATGGAACTACCTAAAGGTCTTCAAGGTATTATCCCAGTTCAGTTGAGCAGTACCTACTATGTGCCAGGCTCTGTGTTAGATGCAGTGGAGTCACACATGACTGAGACAGGTCTCTGCTTTGGGGACTGTACGCCTTGCTGGATATGTACCTCTTAGGTTTTAGTAAACCCAGAGGAAATGTCCATGAAAAGCTTGTATGGGGATGTTTCAGGACAATGTCCTACCTAAGATTTTTTTTTCTGTGTATACATTTTTGGCTTTAGGTTAGTTAGGTTCATCATAGAAGTTAACCCATGTGCTGCTTTTAGAACCAAATGTAGCTGAGTGGCAGAATGTTCCAGGCTTCCTTCTCGAAGCATCATCTAGCCCCTGCACTTGCTCTTCCTCTCCTCCTCGTACCAAAAGAACAGCCAGCAGCTCTCCTTCTGCCTCTCCCCTCCACAAACCGCTGCCGCAGGTAGCAGTGGGAGCAGATGCCCACTGGTCCCGTGACAGCAGCGAGGGGGTTCTGGGGTGGAGAACTCAGTTGCTGGCCAGTGTGCTTATCAGTCATATGTTAACTCCAAGTTCTAGAGAAGCGTTCGTTTTCAAGTTAGAACTTTGGCTTTGAAATCTTGATATATTGTGGGTTGCTCAAAAATCCTCACAATTCATGATTAGAATATTGCCTCATCTCTTTATGTTCCTGGAAACTGTTGCTGTAACTAGGTTTAACAAATTAATTCTATTCATTTGGATATTTTGTTAGGTATTTGAAAAGGCTGTCAAAAGTGCAGGTACAACATACTTGCATTGGCTTTTCCTTTGAAAGCCCTACACAAAGAAGATCAGTGTTGAGGTACGGATAGGAATTAATGTTAAAAGCTACAAGAGAACCTATTCCAGGACCCTAGGGATGCATGAATAGGAATATGTGAGGATGATACGACTTGAGAAGGGACGTAGATCATTAAAATAATTGACCTTGCTTGAGGAAATACAGCCAACTTTTAAAAAGTTAGTACTTGGAAAATGTATTTTTAAATTCTGTTAAAGTTTTATTAACATACTCAGGTGTTTTGTTACTATTTCTCAAATGTTGATTTTTGGTGTATAATAACTGAGTAGATACGCTGTTACCTTTTTCTGCTTTGGCTTGCGTCAGTTTTAAATAGCTGAACCCACATGCATATAAAAATATGAGTTGTTTTAGATTGCATAAGGTTTGCTCAGCGCGTCCAGAAACTTCCTTTAACTCGTGCGTGTTTCTGATTGCAGGAGTTGGTCCGGGTAGTAATGATGAGACCCTTCTGTCTGCTGTTGCCAGTGCTTTGCACACAAGCTCTGCACCCATCACAGGGCAAGTCTCCGCTGCTGTGGAAAAGAACCCCGCTGTCTGGCTTAACACATCTCAACCCCTCTGCAAGGCTTTCATTGTCACAGATGAAGACATTAGGTAAGGCAGCGTAGCATGACTTCAAAAACTTGTCCTTTGCACTTGGTACCTTTTATACTGCCCAGTGGGCTCAGTGGTACATCTAGTAAGTGGTGAATCAATCAAGAAGTTACGCGTGTGTGTGTGTGTGTGTGTGTGTGTTTGTTTACAGAGCTTTTGTGAAACTAATGGAAAGTGAAACAGGACGTTTAAAACAAATATGTGCTTGAAAAAGGTAGCTGTGCTGTGCGTGGCCGCGTCGTCACGATGACGGTCGATCTCTCTCCGCATCATGTTTGCAGTGTCTTATGCAATCTGGGGTTCTGCCCTTCTGCTCTGAAGAACCCCTTTCAGTCATGCCTTTTGTGACTGCTTCTGCATTGGTTTGTCTCTCTTTAAGCAGATCAGAGCCATGCTACTTTAAGCTCAGCTGTGTTTTCAAAGTTCAGTTTACTTCTCTTGATTATGTTTATCTCATTAAGCTCAATTTAGAGATTTATTTATCTTTACTTCACCTTGTTTCAAGAACACACACACACACACACAGAAGCAAGATGAGAAGCAAATGAGAAGAAAGATGAAGCAGAGGGTAAAGCAATAAAACAGAGCCAGGAATGAGGAGCAGACACAAGCTGCACCCATCAACGTCTTTTACTCTTTCTAAGGCTGGGCCACAAATTAAGGCTTTAGCAGCAAATTATTTAATAATAGGACAGTGGGTATGCCTCACTATTTCTAGCCTCTGAATGTAAACCAGGAGGCTGACTACTAGAATATTATTCCTAGGTGAAACCAGCAGATGGCACTTTTGAATTAGAAAATATGTATTGTATTTGTATTTTTTAAAAATAAACCTATGAAAGTTGGCATGAGAATGTTTTTAAATATGTGAGTCTAACTAGGTTCATAATCAGAAAGCCTTTCCTGAGTTTTTAAGTCGTTCCTTTTGCAAAGACGTAGAATGGTTCAAAGTTGCATTCAGATGCCTTGATTACACAGGATTTATGATCGGTGTCATTTTTTAAGAAAAACAAACTGTAAAATCTAGGAAAGGAATCAACTTGCTCTTTGTATTATCCTTACCCCTGAGGAAGGAAATTACTCCTGAGACAAGTTCCCATCTGCCTTGGAATGCGTGCCCAGTTAATCAGCAGGGATTCCACTAGGTCATTATGGGTGTTGACTGAGGTTCTGAGTGATGTGATGGGAATGTGGAGGACTTCAACACCCTATCTTTTGATAGCAGAGGAAACTGTCTCAAAGCCAGATCTGGACGCTTGCCTTTTAGGGTAGACTTGTCTAACGAATTGTCCATTTGATCTCACTGTCATAACAGAAATTATGATGCAGACATTTCTCGTTGAATTAGTACAGGTTCAAAAAAATAACTGCAAATGGAACTGTTACCCTTTCTCCAACTGTGAAACCAATAATCTGTTCCTATTAAACCTTCAACTAAAGATCTCAACACTAAGCATGTAGTTTTTTCAGCAGTCCTGATACAGTTTCCTCTATGGGTGTATTTGTTTCCTGATATTGAGTAACAAATTCTCATCACCCTAGCAGCTTAAAACAATACCCGTTTATAGCTCTCAGGTCTGTGGGTCAGAAGTCTGGGCCAGGCGTGACTGGATTCTCTGCCTGGGGTCTCACAAAGCTGAAATCCAAGTGTCATAGTACCGCCTTCCCTTCTGAAGCTTGGGCTCCTCTTTCAAGCTCCTGCGGTTGTTGCAGAATTCATTTCCTTGTAGCTTTGGGACGGAGTCTCCTCTTCTCCTGTTGGCTATGGGATGGGGGCTGTTCTCAGCGGTTGGAGGCTGCCGGCAATAGCTCTCAACATATTCCCTCCCCCGCTTCTTACTGGAAGGGCCCAGCCCCTTTTAAGCCTCTTTTTGTTAGGTCGGGCTCTCTGTAATAATCCCTTTTGATGGACTCAAGGTCAGTTGATGGGTAACCTAATCATAGGATGATATCCCATCATATTCATAAGTTCTGCCTGCCCTTGAGGGGAGAGAATTTACTACAAGTGTGTACAGGGGCAGGTGGTGACATCTTGGGGACTGTGCTAGAATTCCACCCACCACATCACCCAGTGCTTTGATTTCGGCTTTCATAAATGTGGGAAGCAATATTCAAGACAAAAGCAAAGCCATGGCCAATGTCAGAGTTTAAGACATACTTCTCTCTTCCCAAAGCCAACAGCACCCTGCCTTCCGTTTTCTCTGTCTTCCTGAAGGGGTTACTTCGGGGCAGGTTGGGCAGGCTCTCACACTCTGTTACTAGGCGGGCGACACCGCCAGTGAGCCTGATACGCCATCGATCATAAACCCTGAGTCCCGGAGCCAGAGGCAAGACTAACTGTACAAGAAGCAGACAGCGTGTCCTTCCCAGCCCTGCTCCACTGCGGGAAAATCTGCTCAACCCTAGTTTCTGTTGATACGCCAGAGGCTGCAGTGCTCCTCTGACTCCGGGACAGCCCCCCTCTTTTTGCAAATTCATTTAAAAGGTGGAAGTCTGAGCTTTTTTTCTCTTTGTGCTGTTTCTAGAGTTCAGTAAAGATGACCTTTAAGGTTTTGTGGCTCCACCATGTATGGTCGTTTTCATTCCCTTGGACTCATGAGATGAAGAGAAAGGCGACTTTACAACTGGCTGAGCGCCCAGGGGGTGAATGCTCAGGGCGTCTTGGTTGAGTCTTCTGGAACGTTGCCCCTCTGCCCTTCTGCTTGCCTGGCGCTGGGGCAGTGCTGCAGTTTGTCTCCCTCAACTGTTGATGGAGAAAATCTTTTTTTTTTTTCTCAGTGGAGCCCTCAGTATTCCTTGTTGCATCTCTTTCCTGTCACAGGCTGTTCCATCTCCTCCTCCTTCTCCATCCTGACCACCTTTCCTTTGGTCTCAGGAGCTGATTCATCCTGTTTTCTAGTCAGAGCTACCTCCTACCTGGGCCTTTGCCTCTCTCCTTTTCTTTTTTTTTTCCCCTAAGACTTTCACTTACCAGTCTTGTCCCTGCTCTTGAGTTTCTTCAGTCTTTAATTCTCCACTGGGTTCTCGGTATGAATTTCTATTTCCCATCTTTGTTTGCTGAAACTGTTTTAGGAATCCCTCTTGCCCTGTCAGGGAGCTACTCTCAATTTTTTCCTGCTTTTTATTATTTTTTTTAAAACAACCCAAAAAATTATTTATTATTATTGTATGACTTAATTATTTGGTGGTGGTGGGGGGAGGTAAGAAGGTTTGTTTATTTTTAGAGGAGGTACTGGGGATTGAACCCAGGACCCTGTGCATGCTAAGCACCACTTGAGCTATACCCTCCCCCTTTCCTGCTTTTTAAAGATACCGTGTATACCAGTAGACTTTCTTCCTGGGCTTTGGTTTTCTTCTGATGGTTCTGAAACTTTTTTATGACTTCGTGTCATTCACTCTCCCTTTTGAGGTCCCTTTACCATCCCTAAGACACAGAGAAACTTGTGGCACGTCCCTAACCTACTTGCCCATCTCGGGCGAAGAGCCTTCTCAGGGTCTGTCCCTGGTGTACAGGAGCAGAGGTCTTGGCTCCTCCTTGATGGCCAGCAGGTCTGCGGACCCAGGAGAGAGCTCCAGCTACCTCTCCCCTGACCTCATGCCCCCACCTCCTCCATCCTTCTCAGCGCCTCACTGCACAAATCTCTTTTCCTTCTTTATTTTTCCATACGACCTACCTGCTTTTATGTTATCATCCTTGATAGGAATAACCCTAACTCTTCACATACTTGAAGTTTTTGAAGTTGAAGAAAAAGTCACAGAAATAAATCTAGTGCTCCCGCAATTCTCTGTGAGATGAGGGACACCTGCTTGTCCGAAAAGCCCTCTTTTTGGCAAGACTCGTCGCCCATGTGGCTTGCTTTTGTGAGGGCAGAAGCAACTTCTGCAAAGTCTAAGGAGAAGGGAATGCATGTTTCTTGGGCACGTTCATGACTTTGAAGTAAAGAGAAACTATATCGGCAGCTTCGGCTTTCCATTACTTGCCAAGTTATCGGAGTCTTTTTTACTGTTTTTAAAAAGGAAACAGGAAGAGCGCGTGCAGCAAGTGCGTAAGAAACTGGAAGAAGCCCTGATGGCGGATATCTTGTCCCGAGCCGCGGACACGGAGGAGATGGACATAGAGATGGACAGTGGAGATGAAGCCTAAGATTAGCATCAGGTAAGCGGCACCAGAGAGACGCGCAGCTTCAGGCCTTTCATCTCCTTGCTTTGCCCTTGGGCGCCTGCTTGGGCGCTGGCTCAGGCGCCTTCTCCTGCGCGCGCGCGCTGTGGTTTCCCGCAGTCTGTGTCCGAGGACCGTGTCAGGGTTGCATCCTTTTGTTCTCATTATGTGAAGACGTCCACACCCCTGCAGCCACTCGCAAGGGATCCAGCCTCCTTTCTTAATGCCAGGTGGAAAACCTGCAAGGTGTCACTAGAGAAAAGCAGGGGACAGAGAAAAGGGCTCTGCCCTGGGGGGAGGGGCGGCTGCAGGAGGGGAAGGCTGTCACCTCCACCACACTAGCTGTCTGGGGTCAGCAGTCCCCTCTGTAAAACTATGGTCACAAAGTAGGCAAAATCCCTCTCTTTTTCTAGCGCAGATGTGATGCAGGGAGAATGAGAAGGGCATTTTAAAGTATAATAAATAATGGACCCTAAACATTACTAATTGTGATCCTGTCCTGAACTCACAGCTGAGTTTGACAGGCTCTGTTCTGTTGGGTACATAGTCTTCTTAGATGGTTACGTACGCCCCGATCTCCGAGGGCTCACGTGGCATCTTACTTCCTAGCTCTATCCTGCTTTGTTTTGGGGGCCATGTCTTTCTACCACCCCTAAGCCCATTATTTATTTGCATCCTTTGCAACTGAGCTGGGGTGAAGTTGGGAGGGAAAGAGAAAGAGCTGGAGGGAGGGAATGAGGGAGCAGCGGGACGAGAGCGTTCCTGTTGTCGTCTTCGAGCCCTTCCTCTCTGTCCTGAGAGTCAGTCTTGCGTTCAGTGCTGGGTCCTGGGGGCGAAGTGCTGGGCGCAGTTCCACAGCCCCTGGGCACATAGAACTTACTGTACAGTTGCATGGGACCAATGCTCCCCTAACTGTATAATTAGCAATTGTGATGAGCACGGTGAAGGGAAAGTGAAGGTACTGGGAGAGCTGATGGGGGAGCAGCTAATGTGACAGCAGGGCCAACTCGGCCTCTCTGGAAGGTGATGATTCCGTGAGGCTGAAAGGCCAGTAGGAGTGAGCAGAAGTTTGGGTGAACCATGTTCTCATCAGAAGAAACAGCAGGAAGGACTCAGCTCCTTTAAGGAACAAAGGAAAGATCACCACCATGGTTGGAATGCAGTAAGTCGAGGGAGGGTTAGGGTGCTCAGAGATGAATCCAGTCATGCTGAGGCTTGTGGATTATTGTGAAGGATTTTGAGCTTTTATCATTAAAACCACTGAAGCCAGTGGAAATCCACTGAAGGCTTCCAGATGTGGTGAGATTTGCTTATTGACAAAATCCTTCTGGCTGCTGCATGAAAAGGAATCGGAGGAGGGAAAGCCTGGAAGCAAGAAGACCGTTTAGGAGGCAGCTGCCCCTCAGCAAGAGGTGATGGTGCTTCATGAGGGTCTTGGCAGTGGGTGAGGAGAAAAAGAGGAAGAGGCCGATTTGTGATGTATTCGGAGGTAGCCTCGACTGGACCCGGTGACTGACTGGTAGTGAGGGTTGAGAGCGGGAAGAATGACCCTGGGTTTTTCACTTGAGCCTCTCAGTGGATAGGAAGGGGTCCTGTTTGGTACAGGCACAGACTGAAGTCTGAGTTCATTGTTAACACGGTCTCTCCTTCCCATCAGTGCTTTTGTCTGAATTCAGGGAGTGGCCCATGTCACAGTGACACAGAAATCAGGCCGTAATGACAATGCCTTATATTTACAATATTCAGTGACAGCAGGAACATTTGATCACACAATTTCCTGACCACACAGAACCATTCAGAGATTGATCAGTCGATCTATCCATCCATCCATCCCTTTAGTAACAGATTGAGGTTTAACTTGTTACTTAAGATTTTACAATCAAGAGGAGTGCTACCCAGGTTAGAAGTGATTGCAAGAAAAAGCCCTAAAAACAAAGGTGTTAAAATATTTGGCTACAAATGAGATACAGTTTCAAATATATAAATAGTTCCGCTTTTGCAGTTGCATGGTATACCTTTCACCCAAGTGAAGCCATAATAAGACCTCAGCGTGCTTCTATCATCTCTAAGAGCTCTGAAGTAAAATAAATTATCATGAAATAAAGTAAATCTTTGTTGGTAGAAATTTTCCTAAATTTTCTCAAGATATGATTGGATTTGGCTTTGTCTACTATGTTTTTTTTCATTTGTATGCCCTATGATTTCTCTTTTTATGCTGATTTAATTAATTGTAGATAGAAAACATTTGCATAAGCATGTAAAGGGGTACATATGATTTCTTTGAAAATAAAGTGAGTATTAAAGTGAGAGAAAGCACTTGAAACGGTGAGGAGATATATGGAGCCCTTTTTAGGTACAGAACTATACCTAAACAGCTGTAAATAATGCTGTCAGGGCGTTCTGAATGCTGTTCTAAGTGAAATTCAGCCTCTAACTGCTTTTCCAGGTTTTGCTGACCTCACCTGAGAAATGCTTGGATGACTTAAGTTTGTTTGCTTTTTCTTCCAGGTAACTTTCGACTGACTTTCCCCAAGAGCAAATTCCTAGAATTGAACAAAAACGTTTCCACTGGGTTTGGCCTGTAAGAAAAAATGTACCCGAGCACATAGAGCTTTTTAATAGCACTAACCAATGCCTTTTTAGATGTATTTTTGATGTATATATCTATTATTCAAAAATGATGTTTATTTTGAGTCCTAGGACTTAAAATTAGTCTTTTGTAATATCAAGCAGGACCCTTAAGATGAGCTGAGCTTTTTGATGCCAGGTGCAATCTACTGGAAATGTAGCATTTACATGAGATATTTGTTTCCCCTGCAATTTTAATATTGAGCGGATCAGGAATACCAAATAAATTTCCCAATTAAAGATTATTGTGACTTCACTGTATATACACAGATTTTTATACTTTATTGAAAGAGGACGCCTGTACATTCTTCCATCATCACTGTAAAGTCAAATAAATGATTCTATTCACAGACTGATTGGAATTATTTCTGTCAAAGAGCACACACCATAAATGACAGCCTCCTTAGGGTTCCTGACTCGTGTTCAACTGTGATCTCTTGGCCTTCAGTTTGAAATGGAGGTGACAGAAAATAGTTGACATATTTGCAATACGCCGATGGATATCATGATAATTCTGCTGCTTTCACTTGAATTCTAAGTTGTCGTCTAGCATGGATAATTTTTTTTTCTTTCCTATAATGAGCACTTTTGTTAGTTCTATAAGAATAAAGCGTTTTCTTTCCTCAGGCATGAATTAGGTACGCAGGTACCCTTCAGGTGTTACTGGAAGTCCGTGTCTGTTTTTTCAGAACATTTCCCATTTTCCAGTGTCCACTAACTTACAGGGTTAATAGGTGCAGGTCGGACCCTTTGCCGTAGAGAAATGCAGCTTTCTAGGCAGAGCTGCGTAATGAACCAGACTTTGCTAACTGGTACCCGGCCTCTGAAGTATGAACATTTTTTTTTCTGTTGAAACTCAAAAGCATAACTTTATTACCATAAATCCATTGATGTCTAATTACTAAAACTGGCATAGCGTTAAAAAATGAGTTTTAAAAATCCAACTATGCTGAAGTTAATTGGATGCCAAGGAAAGGAGGGAGTGGCTCCAGGCAAGTTTAAGCACATTTTGAGAAATGGAGCAAAAATAATATCTTTCTATAGGAAAGGGTTATATATACTTCTTAAGTCTGAGTTCTTTTAAAATTAGCCCCCCAAATGACGTGATCGCGAATGTGACCAATTTAGTATAAATGTCACCTGTGCATTTTTTTTTTTAATCACTACCTCCAGCTCCCTTCCAGTTCCCGGGGAAGGGAGGAAAAGTGAAGGCAGTATGGCTAGGTTTGAGTCGCTGTCTCTCTAGACCTTATGCCAAACTGCATAAGAAACACCTTCTTGGCATTCCTGATCTGCATTCGGCTTTGATCTCTGGGCCTTAGGCCACCAATTTCCTCAGAGTAATCTTTCTGGCAAACTAGCAGACTGTGGGAAGACAAGTGGCAGAGGGTTCCTGCTCTGGACCCTTCAGACCGTCCCAGTTGGGGTGGCAGTGGGAAGCTAATACTGAGTTCTTTTTAAAAGCTCTCATGTCTAGTGAGAATGAATGTCCGAAGGCTTTTCTTAGACTCCCTCCAAGTCCATGATTCTTCCTTTGTAATCAGGCTGGGGCAAAACGCTTTTATAAACAACTTTTGTAAAACGAAACACACAATGTAAACACACACAAAACTTTGATTTTTGTTCTTATATACTTTGCTCAGGTAGAGAACAAGGTGTGAAAGCCATTACACGGTGTCCAGCTGGGAAACATCCCGTAAGTCAAGGGGTTCCCAGTATGCCCACAGGACGTGTCCAATATTAAATTCATCATCTTACCCTCTAAACCCACCACCATCTTGCATTCCCTAACTTGGATAAAAGCAAGTCATCTGATCCAGTTGCCCAAGGCAGAAGCCCAGGAGTGACCCCATTTTTTTCCCTTGCCTCCAGCACCCCTTCAGTCCAGTTAGAACTACTAACCAGATTTCCCACACCCACATCTCTTCTCCAGTCCTGCCACCACTCAACATGCAACCTCCTCTCCTCTCCTTGGCACTTTCAATGGCTTCCTTTTTTTTTTTTTCCTTCTCCTTCCCTCTCCATCTCTCCTTTGTCTCCTCCCTATAGTCATCAGAATGGTCCTTGAAGCAAATGTGACCATCTCATTTCCCTGCTCAAAATTCCTCCCTTCTCTGTGTACCCAGTTTAGAGCGCTTTGAAATGGAGAGAACCTGTGTTGGAACCTGGTTTTGCTGTGTGTGTGACTTGTCAGGTTCCTTCATGTCTTTGAGCCTGTTCCTCCTCAGTGAACTAGGAATCACACCTACCTCATAGAGCCGTCGTGAGGACTGGACGAGACACTGTTTGTAAAGTGTTAGCACAGTGCCTGGCGCGTGGCCAGTGCTCCCATGGGAGCACGCTCTTGTTAGGATCCTCGCAAGGGTCTTTTCATAAGGCATTTGCTGATAACCCTAACTATCCCCAACTTAATACACCCGCGATACTTTATTTTCTGCCTTGGCATTCTGTTTATTTCCTTTGTAGAAATCTTCTAAATCAATATTTTATTTATTTGTTGACTTTTTGTCTCTCTCTATCTGCTAGAATGTAAGCTCCATGAGAGCAAGGATATGTCTGTCTTGTTCCCTGTTATAACCCCAGCGCTTAGCCTAGTGCCCAGCACACAGTCAGCGCTGAATAAATGTTTGTTGACTAAATGGACGAGTAATCACAAGGCTCTTCACGATCTGCTACCTGCCTACTTGTATAGCTCATCCTGCCACTGTCCCCACCGCACCTTCGGCTCAAGAAAAACCACATCACCTGCTCCTTCGAAGTGCCCCTTGGGCCTCTGTGTCTTTGCACCTGTCGTCCCCTTTGCCTGCCTGTCAAATGGCAAATTCCCGAGCGCTGGTCAAGTCGCAGCTCAGTGGCCACCTCCTCTGTGAAGCTGTCCCTGATTTCTCCAGGCAGATGTTCTTTCTCCCTCTTCCAAATTCCCACTGCACTTTGTAAATACCTCCGTGGAAGCACTTTACTGTATTGTATTGTACATTTGTTTGCATGTCTGTTTCTACTTTTAGTCTGTAAGCACCCTGAAAGCAGAAATTGCATCTTTTCATCCTAATGTCCCCAGAGCCTAGCACAGTGCCTGGCACAAAACAGTTTGTCAGTTAATATTTGTTGAATGAATTTGTGAATGAACAAAGGGTCTTGCCATTGGAAAAGTGTTGCAAGACATCTGTATTATCACAGAAAGGAATGCCCCTGGTGGCTTCCAGGGTATTTTTGTGTGTGTGTGAGTGTGTCTGTGCTAGAGAGGAGCTCTAGAAAGCATTATGTAATCTCTTTGAATATAAGATGACTGGTTTGAATTTTTTAAAGTTGAATAATATAGATCTTCATAAATAATTGCAAAAGATATCAAAAAGCTTTGTGATCCCTCAAATGCTACAAAGTCCAAAATAAATATTTGCACTATTAGTATTTCCATAGTGAATGCTATGCGAAAATGTACAGCAATAAATTTTGAAGCTTTAAAAATGTTTGTGTAAAGTCATCTTCAGTGACTTCAGACTTTGGGGTTTGGGCCCCCAGAGCTTCCAAGCTTACCCAGTGACACTGCTTTCATATGTTACTGAGACAATTGCTCAGACGTTCTGCTGGCGTGGTTAGTGAACAGAAAGGACTGACAGGGTTCTCCAAGGAATCAGGTGGAGGCCACACTGGGCCTCGGGAAGCCATAGCCTCCAAGCCTCCGCTAGGACCATCATGGCTCCCTTGTCCTGCCCTCCTCGCTTCTGGGATGCACATATGACCCCTCACTTGTCATTACATCATCGCTTCTAGCAGGATTAGCTCTGGGATTGTGAAACAGAGCAGCCAGCTATCAAACCTGCATGTCTCAAAGGGTCTGGGGTGGACTTTAAAATTTCAAGTTGCATACTGATTTCTCTAGAAGGGCACATGTAAGCGACTGTCAATTATTTGGTTTTTGTTTTTATGACAGGAGACACACATTTGTATTTCCTCTCATTTATACAGCATATTTTACTTCTCACTTCCACACATTTTATAATTCACAAAACACATTTACCTCCATTAACATCATGGTTGAATTTTAAACTACATAGAAGCCATGTCCTCTGCACACACTATCACCTCCATTTAAGAGTTGAGGAATCTAAGAAGCAGACAGTTAAATGAGCTCCTCAAGCCAGTAAGGTGCAGAGAGGGGCACGGGAACACAGAGGTGGTCCAAGTACAGTGTGACGGTGTCCTGAAAGCTTCCACTGGGCAGAGTGACTCTTCCTGGGAAGCTTGGCCCTTTTCAGTCTGAATAGTCAAAGCTTTCCGTTGAACTCCCCTGCTGAGAAAGCGTCACTGGAGCTACTCATGTTTTAGAAGAGGTGAGAAGGGATGCGGCTTCTTCGCTGCAGGACGCTGGGACTTAATTTCATCGGAGGGGTCAGCGTTTCCTTTCTGCTGTAATACTTTCAACTTTTTGCTTCACGAGCTTGATGCTGTGAGAAGTCAGGCAGCCAGAGGCAAGTGGACCGCCGGGCCCGGGGAAGGGGCGGCGGAGTCGGGGGCGTGCATCTCGGGCACGTGGGAGAGCATTCTTTAGCTTTTAACATTTGTTTTCGTCTCATCTTTTTGAGCTTTTAATTTCTGAGGGTTTCATTAAGCACAGAATATATGAGCAGAATAGTACATGTGTTTCGCTTATAAATAAATATCTATAAATTGGGGACATATGCTTCTTTTGTTTTTTGAAAGAGGTCCTTATTGAAAGAGTTTTGAGACCACCACTCCAGGGCAGGGCTCCTCATATGGGGTTCCGGTTCCCCGGAGTCAAGGACCCTCTTGTCTACCCTCCTGCCATCATTCTGACGCTGCTTTTTGTGCCCAGTTTTGTGATGCTGTGCTCTTCTCTAGGGTAGCGTCCAGAGCTTCCATGAAGTTCTCAGTAAGGAATGTGTCCCACAGTGCCTGGTGTCTGGTATGTATCTCATCAACTGTAGCAACTCTTTCCCTCAAAAAACACCCTGGTGATTTTTTGGGGGATTGGAATCTGTCTTGGGGGGACGTTATCCTGAACTTTGCTAACTGGACAGATACCTCTTGGACCAAGAGTGAACCAAAGTGGGAGATGTGTGTGTGGGTAGGGAGGTTGGTGGTCCGCTGTCAGGGTGCCTTGTTGATCACAGTTCATCACAGTGTGATTTATACTAAAGGGCCTTGGACCCAACCATAGCTAATTGTGTAAAAGTACAAACATTTGGAAACTTACGGGGAAGGATCGAAAAGCAAATGGTAGAATGTGCTGTTCATGATGGAAGTGACTGCCTTCTTTTAAAACCTTTCTCTCTCTCTCTCCTCTGTCTCCCCCAAAACGTAGAGTCTACTATACTTGCTATAATTGAGAAAACCACAAGCTTACAGCTATGACTATTATTTTTAAAAAACGATTGTAGCTCTTTGGAGTAAGCTACATTTTAGCTTAGCAGCAGCTGCTGGGCCAAGGGGAAGAATTAGTCACCTAACCCTGAAAACCCCTCACACTGAGGGGGAGGGGAATGCATTATTAGTCAGTGAGTCCGAAACACACTCAGCTTTCCTGGAACTTTAAATTCACTCAGCAAACAGTCACAACCTTTGTTCTTCTGAATTTTTTAGAAAAACAAAGTCCGACAGGCTCCACTGCCGTATCCTTTAAGACCCATAAAGAGGCAGGAAGGAATATGGGTGAGTGTTACAGAATGGAGGGAACCCTAACCACGCAAGGACATCCCCACCTGGTCCAGAGATAGCTATCTCCCAGGACGTTTAGGGGAAGAAATCAAGGTGACAATGAAGAAATGTATGCTCTGACAAACATGTCCATGTTGCACTTGCATATTAATTCAAATGTCTATAACCAACTTGGCTCATACCCTCAAATTAAAAGGCTATCTTTTTCATTTGTTCATTTACCCATCGGATGTGTGGCAGACCCAGGAAGCTGGCTAGTCCAATAGCCATTCACAGAGACACCGATGCCACCCTTATGCTTCTAATGAAGAGCTCATGCCTTGATCTTCAGTAGCCATTGTGTGACCTTGAAGAGACAAACAGGAGGATGAAGAGTCAACACTGCAGGGATACTGGACTGGAAGGCAAGCAAGAGCCCAGGCTCCCAGCGACGTTACCTTCTTGGACCAGCCCTGATGATATCCGCTTGGGCTGCTTGTGAAATCAACAATACCAACATGCAACGAACACATGCCATTTTTTTTAAGCGATTGCTACTCGGTACATACCCTCACTCTAGGCTCAGCTTTGAACACTAATATTTGATTCATCACTGGAAGCCCTGCTGAGTTTTCTTTCTCGCTGTCATGGTTTCATACACTGCCACTCACATGCAGGCTTTTATTCACCCCTGCCTGGATTCCTACAGTGACTTCTGTCTGCTCTCCACGCCCCTCGGGTCTCCAGCTCCGTTCCATTTTGCACATAGTTCTCATCTACCTCTTAGATTATCTGATGTTCTCTTGGGCGTCTATCCTTCTAGACCAGGTCTGAATTCCTCAAATGACACCTGGCCCTTGGTCTACACACCTTACCTGTGAATTCTTCCGACTAAAACTCTTAATCAGTTCAGACACTGGATTCGTTTTCTATTGCTGGGGTAACAAATGACTGCAATTTTAGTAACTTACAACAGCATGCATTTATAATCTCATCATTTCTGTGGGTCAGAAATCCTGGCACAGTGTGACCAGCTGGTTCTCTGCTCAGAGTCTCACTGTTGAAATGGACGTGGTGGCTGGCTAGAGATTTTATCTGGAGGCTCTGGGGGAGAGTCTGCTTCCTGGCGCGTCCAGGTTGTCAGCAGAGTTCAGGTACCTGCAGTAGAGGACTGAGTCCCATCTCCTTGATGGCTGTTAGCTGGACTCATTCTCAACTTCTAGAGGCTGCTCACATTCCCTGGCTCATGGCTCCCTTAACTTTAAAGCCACTCAAAGCAGGTCACATCCATTCTATGCTTTCGATCTTCCTCAGCTTGCCTTCTGCCTCCTGTCTCCAACTCCAGCCAGGGAAAATCCTCTGCTTTTAAGAGCTCATTCGATTAGCTTGAGTGCCCCAAGATAATCCAGGAGAACTTTCCTATTTTAAGGTCTGCAACTTTAATTGCATCTGCAAAGTCCCTTTTGCCATGGAACCCAATATATTTCTGTTACTGAGAACAAGAGAATGGATATTTTTGAGGGGCCATTCTGTCTCTCATACACTGTTAGCCACAAGTAATGGAAAAACCAGTCTCAAATGGTTTGAATAAACAAAAAATTTATATTAAATGTATACATAAGACAATCGTGTTGGAGGTCAGATGCCCAGGGCAGACCAGCAGGGCCCCAGCTTTTCGTCCGGGTAGCCTTCTGGTGCTGGCCTCCCCTCCGTGTCATAGCTTCATCCTCATCTCAGTAGCAGGATGGTTCCAGGTGACATGTTTAGACAGGACAATGGCCAGATGAAGAAGGTCAACGGTTTCTTCCTGCGTCTGCTCTTCAGAATCCCCCACTTTCCCTCCTACTTTGTTGGCTAGCATTGGGTCACGCGTCCACTCCTACACTGGTCCCTGCAAAAGGGAGTTGGAATCACCCCAGGTGGTTTAGACGAATCATATGGGAGTGACACGGCCGCTGGGGGTCACCCACAACACTGGCTCCCAGCTGCTCACTGTTCTTTTGTGTCATGCACCTTTGTGCTTTCATTTTTACTGGTTTCTTCATAAAAACTAGCTTCTTTGTCTCACCATCAGTCCAAGGCCTTTGTTATCTTTAAGTTCAAGAGCATCACATATCCTTCCTGAAGGCTTGTCAAATGCATCCCTCCCTCCAGTCCATCCCTTCTTGGTAGCATGACTCGATCTGACACATTGCACGTGACTCCACAGGGCCTGCTCCTCAAATGTTTCTCCCCTTAACCAGCTTATACGTTCCTCCAGCACATGAGCAATGACTTCTACAAACAGTGAATCTGGGGATGAGTTCATCAGCTTAGGACCTGGCATTAGTTGCAAAGTTGACGGCACAGTTCTCATAAGACCACCCTCACTTCTGATACCAAGTTTAGGGGCTCTGGAAACCACCCTTGGGTTCGAGCATTTGCTACAGGGATGCACAGAACTCACTAAAAGCAGTTATATTCATGGTTATGATTTATTGCAGGGAAGGATACAGAGAAGCATCAGCCAAAGGAAGAGACACGTAGTGCAGAATCTGGGCAGATTCCAAATGCAAAGTCCCCATCATCCTCTCCCTACTGAGCTGGGACACTACCTTCCCAGCATCAGCGTGTGATAATATGCACAGGGTACAGCCAACTAGGAAAGCTCCCCTGAGCTGCAGGGTCCAGAGTTCACTGGGGCTTTATCATCTAGGCACGATTGATTGATTGCCCACGTGTTTGCATCAGACTCCACAATGAAAGATACTGCTTGACCCAAAGCCCCCACCCCAGGTCACAAGGTTGGTCTTTCTGGTGGGTCCAGCCCCTCTCCCCACAAGACTGTGGGGCCTGGTCAGCCCCATCCTAAAATCTATTGTGACCAGACCCATCCCAAAGACAGAGATTCTCACCAGTTATGACATAGCTTACCTCCCAGAAACCGAGCGCAGTGGCCAGTCTCCTCTTTGGGTAAGGCCAAATTCTTCACCATACCCTTCATGGTAAGTATTTTGGTAGCAGCTACGAACCTGGTTATTACCAGGAACTTCAGCAGAGTTCTGTTGATAACCAAATTAATATTTAGATATTCCAGAACAATCATACTTAAAGAGGATTTACCATTTTGTGCCCCTCCACCAAAGCCTTATTTTCCAAAGTCACTCTTACTCATCACATAAACTAAGCAAGAGAATCTCTCTGTTGCTTTTTCTTCACAAATTATATAAGCTCATTAAGGCATAATCGCTTCCTTTTTCTTAATCTGGAGCAAGTGAATGGTGTAAGAATAAACAACAGGGCCACAGACTGAGTAATCCTGCAAACACTTTACCCCTGGAAAGAAAAAGCAATGATCCCCATTAAACTTGAACAATCACACTTAATTACTGCAGTGGTTACAAAGTCAGAGGCCCTTTCTACCTCTAACTCAATATTTTTTAGGCCTTTTAAAAAAATCCATCCTTTCGTCAGTATCATATTAAAACTTTCTCGAGTCGAACCTTGTGACTCTATAAAAATCTAGTAAAGGAGATAAACCAACTAAGTGAGGTTATAGGACAGGAGAACAGGTCTTGCCACGTATTATTTCTACAGGAGAGTCATCATTTCTGGGGGGGGTCCTGAGGTTCCATAGTCAGTACATAAAGTGAAACTATATAGTCAAAATGTGACGGTATCTGAGCATTTTGTTTTGCCTTTTAAGTAAATGTCACTGTCTAGAGGTGAATGGAGGTGGGGGGACGGGTGGGCGTGTAGAGAAGCCTAAAGTGCTCCTTCACATCTGGAGGATTACCTATCATTCTATCGTTTTTTAAAACGATTTATTTAAAAAATTATATGTGCTAAAATTCAGTCTTTTTGATGGCGCAGGCCTGTGAATATGGAGAGTCATGTGTCCATCACTATAACTGGTACACAAAATTCTATCACGGCCACCCTCCCAAATTCCCTGGTGTGGTTCCTTCATTGTTACCACTTCCCTACCTTAAGCCCTTGTTGACCGCTCATCTGCTCTCCATCTCTGTCGCCTTCTACCTTTTCCCAGAATGTCATATGAATGGAGTCGTGCTGTATGTAGCCCTGTGGGACTGGCATCTCTCACTTAGCCTAATGCATTTGGGAATTGAAAGTTCATCCTTTTATCATTCTGGAGGTTTGTTTATCTGTGGTTATTTATTCATTGGTTGTCGGCTATTATTGCTCTGAGAATCAAAACTTGATCACTTTAACACATCTTAAAGGGTTTATTTATTGTTGAGGGGATCAAACAAAAAACCCAGGACTGAGAGAAATGACATTAACTCGAAAGAGTGGAAAATGAGGAAACTGAGAGAGGCAGGAGCAGACCTGGGAGTGAGAAGAGAACGAGGAAGGTGAGACAGTATCACTTGAAATAGTGATATGTGTATTTTAAAACCAGACGTGTTAAAGGAAAATGGAAAGAAAAGCCTGTGTCAAAATCTGATAGAAAATAAGGGGCCATCATCCCAGGTCGAGAGAAGCCACATTTAGATTTTTTAGAAGATGTTGCTTCTTCAGCATTTGCATCGTCCCTCAAACGGCACATTTTATGTCTCAAATGCTTCCCTTTTCACAGCCTTTGGTTGGAGAGGCAGCCTCATTACCGTCATTTTTTACTGGCTGTCAAGATAGCTCGGGTTCAGCCAGGCCCAGCCGAGGTAATGACCCAGGCAGGGGAGTAAGCCATCAATTCAATATATTTCCTGAATGCTACATTCTTTCTAAAAATAATATGTAAGATGTCTGCAAGCTAGTTCCTGAATTGTTTTTATTCAAGAAACTTTAAGATGAGCATTGCCAGCTCGTGCATCAGTGTTCATCAAATACTTCAAATGAAACGTGCTTTGAAAAGTCAGTGCTGAGTTTCCAGAAGAACTCTTCTAAGGTTCTATTTCCCATATTCTTTCAGAATTCTGTCCTGAGTCTTTCCTAGAGCCGGTATGTGATTCTCGCCCAGGCTGGACCGGAGGGAAGTGTTCACGTGCCGGGGCTGCTCTTCCTTCTCTGCCTTTTCTCTCTCTTCTCTCTTCCTCTTCCCTCTTATCGGTCATCACCACAGCGGGCAGAGCTGTTTCAGGACCTGTTCTCAGAGACAGAACCACCACCAGGGTTGGCTCACAGAATTGGGCTATTATTTTCCTACAACCAGCATTTGGGGTTCACCTTCATACCCCATCTACCTGCAGTAGCAGCCCTGCCACTAATTACCCTCAATTACATACGACGCCAGGATTCAAGTCCAGGTTGTCTGGTTCAAGAGTGCTAACTGCTACCCCTCTCTAACTCTCCTGTCTCATCCTGTTGTGCATGGGCGTTCCAAGCCATGTTATTTGCACCCATAGAATCAATGATCTTCACGGTCCTTTGGGTAACTTACTTTTTTTTTACCCAAAACTTACATTGGGAAGGAATTTGAATGCCTTTCAGGGCACGCATATCACTTTTGGCAACCTTGAGTAACAACACACCATTTAGTCAACAGTTTTGTGTGTGTTTCTCTAATCATGCATTCAAGCAACTCTCATATCTCTTTTAAATTAAACCCTTTTGTTGGTCTAGGATATATGGACAGTGATAATTGCTTCTAAATTGAGTAACAATCAGTAATCCTATTAATAATACAAATAACAATCTTTAAAACTCTACCAGGCTTTCTACCATGTCATAATCATTTTGTATTGACCCAACAACATTGTGAGGGGGGGAAATGACATTCTCAATAGAATTTTGACTTTCCTATAGGCTTCGGAAGAACAATAGAATTGTGTCAGCAGCCTTAAGTGAGTAGGCCGGGGCCCAGGCCAAAGTTCACAATAGCTGGCACCTGGTAAGGGGTAAATGTACGCATGCGCTGGTAGCGTGAGTCAGCACTATGAACAATACGCATGCGCAAGCAGAATATATAAAAGGGACCAGTGCGCCGCGCCATCTTGTTGCACTGGAGTAAGTGGCGTTTCGCTTCACGTCGGCTCATCCCGCAGTCTGTTTTGCGGCATGTCAGCTCCTTGCGCATTTTTCCAGTTGGGCAGCTTGCCTCCTCGAATCCCTCTCCCGCCCCCCTCAGCTGGCATCTTGTCACTAGTCTTCTTTATATATGATTGGAGGAGGTCATAGAGAGGATGTGACGGCCAGTGGACCTCTACAATCAAGGCTCCTCACGCCGTCCCGTCTTTGGGGTGTGTGTTCCAGCCACTGTTTTCACGCTAGCAGCCGTTTCAAGTCTTGAGAGAGTAATGTATTGTTGAGACCATCGGACAGTGTATGTGACTGAGGGCGCTAATTAAGGACGCTAATACCAATTTCGAGATTCCAGCAGGTGGGTGAAGAGAGTCACTCATCTTGCAGCCGCTCAAGCCAAGCCATGTAGGTAAGCGCCCTCATTTATTGCACCTGCTACCAAGCAATCGGGAGGGATCGCCTCTGGTCTTGCCTTGCCCTCTGCAGAGGGGCCGGTTTTGAATTTCACCAGGGGAGTTCCCAGGGTTGCAAACCAACAACATTCTATCATTTCCAGGACAAGAGATGAAGTCAAAGGAGCAGTTGCCTCCTTGCAGGAGTTAGCCAGCCAGCACTTCATCTTTTTCCCCCTGCTTGGCCACTTTATTTTCTACTTTATTCTACCTTTGAAGCCCAGGGGACGACCAGAAATGCCTCATTCCCTTGGACAAAAAAAAGGTGCTTAACTAATGAAACAAAACTGAAAAGGAAAGTAATATAAGTAGCTTTTTTTTTTTTTGTAATTTGGAAAGACTGGTATTCTAGTTTTTCAGAAATTGTAGATGTAACTATGAAGTCTGACAAGTTGGTAGCAGGAGCATTCTCTGATACTTTAAAAAAAAACTCAAAATACACACGGGTAAAAGAGATATATTTGAAGGCGCAAGTAGTTCTATAAGCCTTAAGACTGACTGCGGGGGGATTCCTTGCACGTGAAAGCGGGAACTCCTCAGACTAAATGTTGCCCGCAGTAAGGTGCATACATTTGATAAGTGCTCACACACTTATGTTTATCTTTTGCTTGGCTTCTTGACGTACTGACTCAAAACTGCAGGGGGAAACCAGAAATTCTGGTGAATAATTATAATGCTTTATGAATCTATTGAAGGAACCGCATTAGGTCCTCATGGGTGAAAAGATAGAGGATGAGTCAGCTCCTCCTCTGTGGAAACTATCAATCTGATTTTTCAGCTAGTCCCCTATCAAATAGCTCACTGCCTGAGCGGTTACTAGTAAAGACAGCCTGAAACTCCAAATGGTTAGTGTCAAGGACAGGGTCAAAGGCATAATTGTTATTTTCATGAACCGGGTAACTGGTTTAGCCCCAGCACATGAGTTTAGTTACATTCTGTGTTTCTATTTTCGGTGACAAATCAAGTGTCTAGATGAGAAGTCATCACCTCCCCCTCTTCACAGATACTCAGTTTTAGAAAGAAAAAAAAACACCCACGTATATACCAGCTTAAAACTCCTTCTTCCACAGTTCATAGGGATAAAGAGATCCATCTGAGATTATATTTCCCAGGCTCACCATTTTCTAATAAATTCAGCCTCTCCCCAGGTGTGTGCTCTGGAGAGGCTGGCTTTGTTTGAGATGTTAACGATTACCGCCGCTAAGAAAAGGTGCTTTAGCGTAGCTTTCTTGTAGATAAGTCCATTACTGTCCAGAGGAAAATCCATTAAGAGCCTGATCCATCTCTTGTCTGCTCAGACCGAGACAATCGGGGAAGGAGGCACGGACACTATGCTGTTTCTCCCATGGACCCCAATGGCCTCTCCAGGTTAGTTGGCAGTCCCTTTGGGGAACACCCTCCAGTTCCAATAAGGTAGCCCTGAGCCACGATGTCCTGTACGGCCAGTACAAACAAAGCCACTTTAAAACCAGAGATGTTCTGAAAGGGGAGGGTCCTGTTAAGCAGATCTGGGCTGTTTCCAGGATAAAGAGGCTTCACATGACATTTAGAGTGATGGAGCTGTTTCTGAGCTGCTTCTAAAATTCCTCATATTTTTCCTTTGTTCCTATATGTGACACTGTGTAGATTCCCTGACCATAAATGTGGATCATTTGAGTTTTATAGTACAGTCCCAGCTTTGGACTGTCTGCCCTTAGAAAGGTTCATTTTTTACTGCAACCCTGGGATGCGCTCTCAAAAACACCCTACCCCCAAAGTCAGACTCTCAGACTCCAAATCTCAGCTCCCTCAGTGTTTCATGTGCTTGATTTCCTTCCTTCCCCCGTAGAGGGGGACAGATCTGTGTATTAGAAACCAAAATTCCAGGTGCCAGAAGTGTGTCTTTGAGATTATTGGGAGAATTTGACCCACCATCCCCCACCCTGCGGCAAGGTTGCGGCTTGTGTCCCCGTGGCAGCGTGGTGTTTCAACCTAGTGTAACTCAACGCTTTCTTCTAGATCAGAAAAGAAGCAAGGCCAGGGGTGATGTGAAGGATGAGATAGTCCAGGCAGCCTGGGGCCTCTGAGCAGGAACTGAACTTCCTGTCCCGCCGCCTTCCCCATGTTGGGAGGGTCTGGAGGGGTTGGCAGCTGGTTTAGGATCTTGGCAGCCACATGGGGCAGGAAATCAAAGATGCACATTTAAAATGCAAGCACTTGTTTCCAATCTGTCTGACTAACATACAGCAAGCTGAATGCTGGTGCTCGGGGCAAGAGAAATACACTGACCAAGTTTGCTCCTATTAAGGCGGTTTTAATTGATGGCACTTGGCAGTGAGATCCCACCTTCCTGCTACTCTCCACGCCCCTTTGGATTTTAAGAAAGCAACGCAACTTTCTTTGTACTTTATTCATTTCTTTTCCCCAGGGCCAAATGCCCAGAACATTCTAAATGAAATGAAGAACCTCTAGGGGTCAGTGCAGTGTAAAAAATGGCCAAGGCTCCAAGCTGAGCAGAATCCTGTGTTTCAATCACAGCTTTGTCCCTATTTCATCCTAATGAGGGATGGCTCCCATTACCTCCTGCTGAGCCTGGCTCCAGAAGCAATCCCCTTGATGACCATTTTCCTTTAATACAACTTTAAACATTTGCAATCAAAGGCAGCTCTAATGTGGATTTCAGACGATCTGTGCCGTTTTCAGACATGTTGCTTTTCACCTGTTCTGTTTGAACCTAGAAGGTTGCCCCCTCCCACTGTCCTTTCAAAGCTTCACCGGCGGGGTGGAGGTGGGGGGAGTGCAGAGCCTGCTGCCTGTTCACCACACTTTACCCCCTTTCTTCCCTGTATGGTGAGACGATGATCATTGGTCTCGTTAAACCTTCAAAGATTCAACCCTGAGTGATGGAAATTATATGGGACAAACCTATTGTGTTTCTTCCTCAAAATCAGAGTGTGTGGCGGGGTGGCCAGCTGTCCCCCTCCTCGGTGCACAGTTGTTACTAGGCACAGGCGCCCAGCCCAGGAGCCTGGACTCTGACGTGTGGGTGGGGCCTTGTGACCGCTTCTCCCGCTGGAATGTGAGCATAAGAGATGCGAGTCATTTCCAGGCTGAAATGGTGAAAAAGCAGGTGTGCCTTCCCTACCGTCGATCCCTGCACCTGCCAGATGGAGACCAAGGCCTCTGGGCCCCAGGGAGTGGAGGAAGTCGTCTGTGTCCTCAGATCACCCTGTGGAAGGTCTGCTGCAAAACACCCTCCTGAGCTTTTACATAAAGGAAAGCCTTTCTTTTATTGTGTTAAGCCTCCAAATTCCTGCTGCTTATCTCCTTAGCAGCTAGTGTTATCCGAACTTAGCTGAAAGGGGGGGAGGCGGTTATAGACTTGTCAGCGGAGTTTCCCAGTTGGTGGGTTATAGTGGTTTGGTTTCTCTTCCTACTTCTTTGATGCACCCAGTAAAGCTCCGGTCACGTCACCTAGAGCGCCAAGCTCTGGCAGAAGTTTCCTTCTGAGACTAACAAGGAGGAGGGAGATTTTTTTTGGCCTTGGAATAACTGTTATTTTTAAGAGCAACAGATCCAGAGTGGAACATGCCCGTTTTCTTTCTTTCCACACTCCCAATCATAATATCCTATTGAATCAACCCAAGTTGGGTTTTCTCATTGTCAAAAAAACAAACAAAAGAACCCACGTGGGGTGTGTGTGTGTGTGTCCGTCCGTCCGTCCCCTATTGTATACATATGACATTTTTGGCCTTTGTCTTTCAAAGTTGAAAAGTCTTAATTTCTTTCCTTATGTTGTCAAAAGATATTTAAGTTTTAGGGCGCGATGGGGGTGGTGTGGGTGTGTTGGGGAGAGAATGATAAAAAGACAGGGCACACCAGAATGACAGGTGGGGACAGAGAATTTCTGTTGAGACCCCTCGGCAGACACTGCAGCGGGTGAGGGATGCTGGGAATATCCTGAGCCCTAGTCTCTCCTCACCGAGGTCGTTTCAGCTCCTCCCATTCACTCCTCAGCCCTCCTCAGTCCTCCTCAGTTCTGCCCCCACTACCTCACTGGGACAGTTCTCAGCTCACAAAAGTCCAAATTCCAGCTTCCCTTTTTCAGCTCTTAGTCCTATTAGCCCCGCCCCCGCCCCCGCCCCAGGGCACTCACTCCTGTGGACCATTTCTTTGTGATGTGCTTTCTTGTTGGCTTTTTGCAGTGTTGTGTCTCCCGACCCCCTTGATCTGGGAGGTAGCTACTGGCACTGGTGCCACCACTTCTAGTGTCCTCGTTCCCTGCTAACAACCTTGTGAATGCTTCCTGACACCCGAATATGGTTCCAGAATCCTCCCTCGGGGGCTCCAAGCAGACACTGCCCGTTGATCAAGGTTGACGTGATGGATGATACCTCCTGTCCAGCCTGCCTTAATTGTGTCTCTCCTACCATCTTTGATTCTATTTCATTTTGATGTCCATCCTTCCCCTGGATGACACCATCCCTTCCCACAGTTCCACTGAGTACCCATATGCCAAAAACACCCCAATCTCTATTTCGAGATCAAATCACCCCCACCCTGATCTCTAACACTGATAGTTCTACAATTCAGCAGATTTTCCCACCTGGAACAGCTACAAATGCTTCTAAGTCAGTGTGTCCTAAACCAAGTTCATCATCATACCTCCCCAAATCTGGTCTCTTATATCCTCCAGCTTTGTTAATGGCACCGTAATCCATCCAGTGGCCCAGGCTAGAAGCTTCTTTTCCTTTCTTTCAGTCTCTCTGCCCCCATTCCTACCCCCGCATCACCACTGCTTTCCCCTCAAAGTCCACCCAGTAACAGAGGCTGTATGTGATAAATGCCAGATGAGTAACATGGATAATTGCTTGGCAGGAAGGGTTGTAGCTTTGCCACGATCTCCATTTAACTACCACTCCTATCCAACCGTCCTCTGTAAACACACACTCTCAGTGTACTTAATGGTGTGCTTAACGGTGCAAACACAACCAGCCTCTCCTTACAGGAAAGCAGCTCTTAACCCCTTGTGCGTGAATTTTGGAGTTCTCTGCAAGAAAGCATTTCTAGCCACACCATTCCCCAGCCTAATCAATCTTCACTGGTTTCTCTTTGCCTGTAAGATAAACCCCCAAACTCTGAGCCTGTTATCGGAGGATGTGCCTGACTCCAAGCTACATTTCCAGCCACATGAACTGCCTGTTCCCCCTCCACGTCCAGCCCTCATGTCTGGCGTGTTCACTACCCACTAATTAGTTGGTGTTTCCAGAATATTTTTCTTGCACTTACCTGCCGTGTCTCTTTTCTTCCTAATTCTATCTGGTCACTCAGCTCGAATGTCTCTTCTGTGAAACCTCTAACTCATTCAAGTAGACCAATCAGAAGTAGGTGTTCTCTGCTCTGTTCCCCAGCACATGACACATTTCTGAACAGCATGTGCAGAATCCTGATTGGGTGTCTTTCCTGCCCTCCAGTTCTAGGTCCCTACAGGGAGGGACATCTGCTTATTTTTGAGCCTACAGCACCTTGCATGGTGCCTACCGCCCAGCGGATGAGGGTGAAGAAGGCAGCGCACGTGCTAAAAGAGGAGGTGAGCGTCATCACTGATGAACTGCTAGGATTTTTACTAGGACGTTTTAAATGTCCTAGTCAGGACGTTCAAAATCTAGAAGTGCAGTTCTGGGGTCTGCAGGACAAAGGGGCCCCGGCCTGGCTCTGCCCACCTGGACGGAGAAGCACAGTGAGGGTGGTGTCTGTGGAAGGAGCTCAGACATGTACTCTGGCCAGACTGTGTGTGTGTGTGTGTGTGTGTGTGTGTAGGGAAGGCTGGTGGGGAGTAGAGGAGGTAATTTCCATAGAATTACCTGTTGGGCAGACTGTTTATAAGCAAAGCAAGCATTCCTGGCTTGTCCACTATCAGATAAAACCAGTTGATTTTCAAAGGCAGTTTGAGCTGCTACTTGGGGCAAGCACACAGCCGTGCAGAGGGGTACAGAGCGACGGGATCAGGTTCTCACTGCTGAGTCATTTACAGTCCCACTTAGGAGGCGAGGTTTTTACAAAGCTGGGTTGATAAGTAGGGTGATCACGTTTGATCATATAGACTGGGACATTTTTGAGTGGGAAACGGAGCACCATTAAGTACTTCACCAGGAATATAGGTCGTCCCCCTGCCCCCCACTGGGACATACAGTCACACTAAGGAAGGCTGATGTTTAATGTGGACTATAAATGCCAGAGTTTCCAAGGAGAAAGTAATCACGAGGAGGTTAGGGGTCACAGAATCTCTGAAGAGGGGAGCTTTGATACAGGCCTTGAAGAGGATTTAGAATGGTGAGAGGAGGTGGGAGAAAATGTTGCAGAGTGGAAAGGGAGTGAGCATGAACAAGATGGTGGAAGACCCAGCGGTTTGAATAAAGGGATCAAGAGCATGTCCACCTGTCTGGATCAGGGGGTTCACAGAAGGTGGTGATGCGCGGGGTGGAGAGGTGGGGTGTAGACGCCAGAGAGGAAGGGGAAAGCCAGGCTGGCAGGAGGACTTCTGCTGCCAGGCTAGAACATCTGCATTTCTCATTCAAGGCAGTGACAGTTTTGAGTGGAGTGATTTGCTCAAAACAAAGCCAATGTATATATACACGTATATTTAAATTAAGGTTAACTTTGCAGTCCTTTCTGGATGTAGCAGGGGGAAACCAGAGGTGAAACAGGAAGTTGCAAATCTCCAGACAAAAGATGATAAAGATGTTAAGTGGGACAGTGGCAGAGGAATGGAAAAAAAGATATTTGCAAGAGACTTTGTGGAGGGGAAATAAACAAATGAAATCTGAAGATTGTTTGCTTATGGGAGACAAGAGAATCTAGGAAAACTTGAGGGTTTTTTTTTTTTGATTAGGTATTTTTATCTATTGTGAAATGGTCACACCATACAAGTCTAGTTAACATTCATCACCACACATAGTTAAAAATTTTTTTCCGTTGTGATGAGAACTTTTAAGATTTATTGTCTGAGCAACTTTCAAATATGTAATACAGTATTAGTAACCATGGTCACCGTTCTGTATGTTGCATCCTCATGACTTGCTCATTTTATAAGTGTTGCTCGGTTGTCCCACCTGACCCCCTTCACCTGTTCCTCTCACCTGCCATGCCCCACCTCTGGCAACCACCAGTCTGTCCTCTGTATCTCTGAATTCAGGAAACAGGAGGTTTTGACAGTAGGTGACTGGGAGGCAGGTGGCCACAAGTTAACAGAGAATAAAAAAGTAGATGGAAATAGTTCAGGAAAAAATAATTAAGCTGGGAAAATTTGACATATTTTTGCTTTTTGACTTTGATGTTGAAAGTAATAACACGCTTATTTTAGAAAATTGGATAATGTGGAATTACAGGTGATAATTTCAGCATCTGGTGATTTTGATGTGTCTCATTCCTGGGACCATCCTGATGGCCTTTTAATTCTAGAGAAATAGATGGGCGAAGGTGAAGCCCGATTTCTGTGTCAGTTTTTCAAATGGATTGCCTTCTGTGTTTAGAAAATATTTCACTCATTAAAATATGTTTGAAATGGCATTAAAGAGTGGCATGGAGCTCCCTATCTTGTAATAATCTATAATGAAAAAGAATATGAAAAAGAGTAGATGTGTGTGTGTGTGTGTGTATATATACATATTTAAAGCTAAATCACTGTACTGTATACCAGAAACTAACACAACATTGTAAATCAACTATACTTCAATTTAAAAAAAAAGTGGCATGTAAAGATCCACAGGTGGAAACTTATGGGACAAGTATCACATGAATGGTGATAAGAATTTAGGGAACGGAGAAGTCAGATACCTGAATGAAAAGCCCTATTGAAATACACTCACCAAACATGAATTCCAGTGATGGGAACAGTTAAATACAGTGAAGATGCTGACAGGTTGCTTGTATGATTGAGGTTTAGACAACTGAAGATTCTCTAGGATTTGTTTTCTATGAAGCCTGTGTTCTCGTTTCTCCAGCTTTCTTCTGTTCCCTTCATTCTTGATTCATTCACCAGAACCGTTGCTGTTTTATCAGCAACAGTATTTATGTGGCACATAAGTGAGTCATGACCAGGCTGAATTCCATGACGTCGTCCAAAAGTTCTCAATGGTGCACACGCATGATGTACCTTTCTTTATCAGGTCACATCAGCTTGAGCTTAAAAATATGCTGACAAAAATAGTAAATATGCTTCTTCTGGCTTTCTCCTGTCCTCCAATGTCAAAATCTCCAACAGCCAGTTATTTCTAGGGGTCTTCTGAGAATCTCACGTTGCTTATGAACAGAATCTTTTCAGCCCCTGCAAGGCACTCTCATGTCCCTTCTCCTTGATGGCACACCTTGACATTTTCTGCCAAGGCGTTGTCATGGATGATGCTGTTGGTTTCAGTGCTGTGGCCGGCGGAGCCCTCTGGGTACCACCACCTGCTGATGCCCCCTCAGTTGCACTGTGCCAACCACAAGGGCCCTGCAGCTGTTACTTTGGGCTAAATCACGGATGCTGCTGAAGCTCTCAGATGCTTGATGGGACAGTGCCCTGCTGCATGAACAGTTGAAGTCAGGGGACATCCTCTCCCCAGCTTTGGGCCACACTCTCTTTGTTCCAAGGCAGCGCTACCTTCTGCTCCCCAAATAACACTGAAAAACAGATCTTTCAGTTTATAAGCTGCTGTTAGCTTTCTAAGACCCTAAAATAAGACCAGAGCTCCTGGGGCCAGAGGACCGTCTGAGTGGATACTTGCCTTACTTAAAATTATTCCTCCCCTCAGATTCTAGGACTCTGTCCTGTGACCAAGTGTAGAGGCCTGTCTGCTTCCCATAGGATTTGCACTTCCTCAGGGTTTCTCCGTTTTTTCGTGTAACCATATCTCCGCAGACCTAACTCGATTATTCTCAAAGACATCCCCAGTTGTGTCTTTAACATCAAGGCAGGATAAGCTCAGACCCCTCTGCTGCAATGAACATGTCCCTCTAGTTGGTGGCACGTTTCTGTTGCAGGATCCAGAGCAGCAGCTCCTGAAATGCTAAACCCAGCTTTCCACCAGAGGGCAGGGATGTCACAGCTACTGAAACGCTCGAGTTATGCTTTACAATAAAGGAGACCAGGTTAATACAAAATGTAACCTCAAAATTATCTTCCTGTGTTGTTCTCTGTGTATCTTTAATATTTCTACAACACATATTAGTATGTTTAATGGTGATAACCATCCTAAGTGACTGTATATTCTTATGGTGGCTTTACTTATATTTTCACTTCTAGTGGTTTTATGGGCATGGAAAGGGTGTCTAGCAATACAGATTGTTTGGTGTTACCCTAGAATTTCTTTGAAGCATAAAACATACATTGCACAGGAAATTTTAAGAAGAAATATATATAGAATTAATTGGCATGGCATGCCGTACTTCAAGAACATTTGGTGCCATAGCCTACATTTGACTAATATGTATTTGAAACAATTTTGATTTATTTCTTATAAAAAATTAAATCTGATATACTGATTTATTTCTGCTTCAAGGTTTTATTTTTTCCCCATAAACTTGGAGAAGAGCTATCTGCAGTTTCCAAGTGGGACTATTTTGGTTTTGAGTATCCTTTTTGCGAATTTACTTCTACTGTATAGGAAGTGAAATCCTGGTGAATGTTACGCTGATTTGTGGTTTTAGAGAATCCTCTACACCTTGTAGAAATAGAAGCCTTATGATGGCAATGTGAGGTTCGTATAATAAGGTATTTCTCTTTGGCTGTTGAGAAAACCAAGGTGTAGCAATTATCCTGAGTCCCAGATAAACGGAAGTTCTTTACAAGCTTTTATTTGGGCCACAGCTTTTTAAAAATTGGTGTGCTAGCATGTCCACAATTTTTCAGTAAATATGTGGTTCTAAAAATATAGAGCTATCGTCTCATTGTTAGTTTCAGAGTTGATACAGTGCTTAGAGCCCAAAGGTGCTCTGGGGCTTCCGTACACCCTTTGCCTTGGTTCAAAGGAAAAACTTTACATATGCAGCACTGTTGTTCCAGAGACATCTCAAGGGAGGGAGAGAGCCAGAGTAAAAGACATTGCATTAATTTTGCTCAAAACAGTGAGCATAAGGTGGCTCAGTGAAATGATACTGCCTGAGATCAAAGCTAAAACCTTTGACCAGCCTCAGTGTGCCCTGCCTTTTCACTGCTGTTATGATATACGAAGACTCTGCTGAAAGTGTTACTTACAGTAGCTGACTCCCTGCTCCAAACACAGCCCTCCCCGGCAAAAAGGGAGGGTTGGCAATTGGCCAAAAACACAAGGAATGGGAAATACTGTCTCAATGAGTTGCCTTTTTCTCTTGATCTTTTTCCCTCACTGGTAAGTTTTAAAGACCTCAAAGTCATTTTGCCTGGATGTTCAAGGTGATGATAAACTGCATAGTGCAAGATACACTTCTAACTCTCTTTTAGAGACTCAGATTAGATCCTTGCTACTTAAAGTACGGTCTGTGGACCAGTGGCATTGACATCACCCAACAACTTGTTAGAAATGCAGAATCTCTGTGCCTCACCCCAGGCCTCTTGAATTGAATCTGCATTTTAACAAAATCCAGGTGACTCATTAAATTTTGAGAAGTGATAGCTTATGTAATCCTTTTTTCCTTCCTCTTTCTTTCTTTTTCTCCCTTTCATTTTTTCTCCCTCCCTTCCCTCCACCCCTTCCTTCCTCCCTTCATCCCTTCATCACTTCCTTCCTTCCTTCCTTCCAACTACAACAGCTGATTTCATGAACCTCATGACTGGAGCGCATATGGAGATAAAGTTGGTCAGTGTGCTGCCATTTCCTTATACTAATAATTTTTTTTAACATAAACGATAAGATGCAGTTTGCCTCACATTAAGTAAACTTGACAAAACTCTGACTGACAAGACAGACACGTGAGGAAGTGATTATTCACATTGTAAAAGAATCTCTGCTTTAGAAGGAGATTTGCTAAATTATTTCTCTAAATTGCCCTGGGGGTACGTATGAAATGGAGTTTGACTCAAATGTTGATTCACAGTCCAGGTTCTGAGATGGCATGTGATACATAAATTGAGACATGATTGCACAGATAGTTTTAGGCACCTTATTAATTTCTGAAAGAGCTCTTGACCTCCCTTCTCATTTCTTTTTCCCATTTCATTCTAATTTCTCTAAGTCTACAGTCTGGAACGACTTCTTTTTATTCATCTACCAACTCATATAAATCTCTCACTTCACATCCCTGTGAAGTCAAAGCCTTCACAGAGATTGAATTAGCAGAGAAGACACCTAAAGATGAATCCAGGAAAAATGGCCTTTAAGCCTGATGAATAGTAATGGTGGTATCATGCTTGGTTTGAGCCTGTAATCCTCTCTGATAGAATCCTGCAAAGAGAAAGAGGATACCTCCCTGCAGAGCACTGAATAACAGCAGAGAAATATTACTTGGACCCCAAATATTATCTACAACTGGTAAACCACATTGGAACAGCCACTCAGATCACCGGATCCTCCATGGCCTCACATGTTCTGATCTCTACTTACGTTTCTACAGTGCAGTCAGTGTTTTTGATGGTTTCCCCTAGGAGTTGTGGAGGTCAGGAACTTTGTTCTTCGCATCTTTGTGCACCCAGTGCCTGGTGCCTGGTAGTATTTCACACTTGTTGGATGAAAGACTTAGGAATCTGCACAATTACTGACACCTTTAGAAAGGAGCAGGAATCTGACATCTGAGCAGAGTGTCCACAGAAAGTGAAACACTGATAGGTCCTCTCTTTTCAGAGAGGCAGTGGTAACACGGTTCATCTGAAATGTCAGATAGTAAGAATTAGCATTTGACTTGGAAATTGTGACTGTATTGGGATATTAATAACAAGCATTGGAAACACTAAAAGACAAGAATAAAAAGGAGGAGGGAGAAGAGGAGGAGGGGACATGGGGAGGAGAAGGAAGGGGAAGAAGAAAACTATGGCTGTTTCATTGAAAATCTTTGACCGTACAACGCCGCCTGAGGCTTGTTATGTCCGCGGCGAACCCTGAGTCACTTCGTAGGTCAGTACAAAGGACTCCGCTCTGCTGGGAACCTTGATTGTTCATCTAGGCAGATCAGGTTTTAAAATATAGGACTTCTTTTTTTCTAGGCCTTGCTTAGGAAGAGGAATCAGAATCACATCTTTGTCATCTAAGCACCAAACAAAATGCAAAGAATATGCTTGGATTAAAAACCTGCTAAGGTAACATATGAGGAGGCATGTCACACATTAGCACGTTCCTCCTTATGTAGGTGGTGCCTTTCTTGCCGGGTGCTTGGATCCTGACGGCGGCACACATTTAGGTCCACCATGTTTAGGTACCCCCTTTCCATGCTATCTGGAAGTAGTCTTTAATTCATAAATTTGTGAAGATATGCTAGTTCATAATTACTGAACTCTTACTTTGATAAGCGACACAAGTTTTCTGCGTACTTAATTATGCACAACAAATCAAATGTGATCTAGTAGAATGCTGGTCTGATTCTTCCTCTTAAGGGAATAATGAGGAAATGTAAAGAGAAGTGGCCCTGTCCTGGTCTAATCTGGATATCACTTCCACTGTTACATAAGTTGTGGTTATCCTCTCAAGTATTTTCTGTACTATCCTTTTTTTTTTTTTAATCGGTGTATCCAGAGATTTCATTCGCTTTTATCATGGCCCTCACTATTTGAAAATACTAAGTTTTTGTTTTTAAAAAGAGGCAAAATTTTATTTTACTTATAGTGTTTATCCACTGTATTCCTAATGAAGCCTGTTACCTTCAGCAAAACTGTTGTTGATTATTATTATCCCAAGAATAGGATAATTGCTCCTGTAGTTTTCTCATCCTCTTCTCCAGTTGTTCTTAAGGCTTTGGCCATTTGCTCTTGTGTTTTCTATGATCTACCCTTGAGCACTTGGGAGAAGGGAATTTTACCACTGTTGATAGAAAATTTCACTTTTTGGTCAGAAGTAGAGCTGAAAATGGATCTCCTGTTGGATAGAAATGTGGGCACGCAGGTGCTTCCCATACAATAGTAAATACCTCCCTCTCCCAAATGCAGCAGCTAAGTCATGATTCTCTTTAAAAATACCATACTCAGTGTCCCAGAGGGTTTCAAAAATAGCCCCAAGAACTTCAGAAATAGAGTTGGTGACGAGGAATTCAGGACAAAATACAGAAGATGAAATGTAATGGAGTTAAATCTTTGAAGATAATTGGGGTGCATGATCAGACATAATCAATGGTCTGGGAGCACCAGATTTCTCATGAGTGGGGCAGCACAGAAAGGTAAGACCTCTTCGTTAGTGATGCTTGGAATTACGTGACATGCAGTCCTCCCCCTCTCCCTTGGGAAAGAGCTGACGCTTGGAGACGTGACACTTGCTGGGAACATTCACTTTATTCAAGTCTTTTTTTTTTTTTAACTTAAGAACTTACAGTTGCATTTAACTGAGCATTTCAGAAGTGAAACTAAATATAAACTTGATTAATTCCCTGGAAAATCGCGGTCTCCTTTTTGCTTGGGCAATGCAGGGATGATGTATGAGAGTGTGTGCCTCGGCTAAGACCTGGGAGGGAAGGGGAGCTTCTGAGACAGGTGACTCGGTCCTCAGCATTTTCTCAGTCTGGGCCTTTCGAAGCTGTGCCATCCCTTGGACTTCAGCACAAAGTGCTCTGGGGAGCTTTCTTTTGGTGACTGTCAGAGATATGACCAAAATTGCTATGAAATGTAGCTCGAGCAGCTGACAAGTGATAAAACAGCTGCTCTCTAATCTTTTAGGGGCTGTTTTAATGCTCGTAGCACTCTCTTGAAGGGGCTAGGAAGCAAAGCTATTGATTTCTGCCCTATTTAGGGTAGGTTAGGCTGTGCTCGTATTGACAGATTCTTGTCCCCAGGGAACTTGCTGGGAGGAATAAATGCATGTCTGGGTCAGACAGGCCCTTTCTCCAGAGGTTTCTAACTAAGAGTGAACATGGAAGTAGTCCTCGAACTCATGTTTTATACCGCAACGTGTTCCCACTGTGTGGTTGGGAATGTTGGCTGTTACTCTTTCTTTTGCTTGGACAGATTTAGACTCTTTGAGATTATCCAGTAATTTAGGGTCTTCAATCCCAGTTATCCAAAGATGAGGACCTCTTGCCCATGGCCATAGTGATTGGAAGCAGCTGTTTAATCATACGTCCCGTTTCCTCAGCATCTGCCATCCAATCTAGAATTGTCACATTAGTCTAGGATTGTTGGTCTCAATGTTTACATTGTTTCCAGCCAGGTGGCTGTCTGGATGTACTTTCTGGAAATATTTGTAACAGAAAAATCAAGCTTTAGCATAAGGGAAGAAGTATACAGCCACGTCAGACCCATAAAAAAACAGAGAGGAACACCAAGTTCAACTTAAGCACCCTGGGTCCTCTCTTCGGGTGTTAATTTAACCCTTTTCTCTATTTCCTATCTGGCTTGGGGATGTCTTCATTTTTTTTTTAGCTTTATATTAAATTGCCTACATCTTTCTATGTCAATAGAATGTAAAATGTATGTATTCTTCAACAATTTTAATGGCTGCTTATTACTCTGTTGGGTATATGTTCTTAACCAAACCCTAACTGATAGGCATTTATGTTACTTCCAATTTTCTGTTTTTTTCTTTACAATGCTTAGATCGGCATGTTCACACATGTAACTTTGTATCCTTATCAACATTATTTGAAAGGATAATCTCCTTTGAGTGGAATTACTAAATCAGAGTGTATGTACATTCTAACATGGGCCCATGTTGCCAAACTGCTTTCCAGAAGGTGTCAATTTATGTACTCATCAAAAGTACATCAGAGTTCCTTTTCTTCTAAACCCAGCCTCTTCTAGCCTTTAGAATTTCTTTAGTCAACTGGAGAGATGAAAAATAGTTTCTAATTATTTCAATTTTTATTTTTTGATTTTCAATGATTTTTAGGTATCTTTTCATGATTTCTAAGGGTATGTGTAGTTTTAGTTCTTTTATTGAAGTTTGATTCATTTTGAGTTAATTTTCACATGTGGTGTGAGGGAGGGGTCTAACTTCATTCTTTGGGATGTGGAAACCCAGTCGTCCCAGCATCATTTGTTGAAAGGACTATTCTTCCCCCCCTGAATTGTCTTAGCAGCCTTGTTGAAATTAATTGACCATAAATGTATAGATTTATGTCTGAACATAATCCTATTCCATCAATACATACATCTATTTTATGCCAGTACCTCACTGTCTTGATTACTGTAGCTTTGGAGTAAGTTTTGAAATTGGAAACTATGAATACTCCAACTTTGTTCTTTTTCAAGATTGTTTTGGCTTTTCTTTTTATGATTTGTGTAACTATTTCCCTTTCTTTTTTGAATTACCTATTAGTGCCTGCAGTTAATTACTTATTCATGTGATTTGTGAAAGGAGAAGTTTCTTAATCTCTCCTGGTTTTGGAGGATGACATGAAATGAGTTTGTGATGGATGTGGGACCCAGTGCAGGCAGCACTTTGGACATTATCAGTCTTTTATTGACTTGTGTGTGAAAAAAGAAATTTAAATGGAGCAAAATCATGAACAGGAAAAAATTAGACTTTATTTACTACCATGAATAAAGTCACTGTAAAACAAAGAAGGCTTGAATTGAGAAGAAGCAGGTACAATCCTTAAGAACATAGACCACCTCCATCAACTGCTCAATTATTTCCAAGTAAGAGAGTGAAAGTATTGCAGGATGTGCGGTGGTCCATTGGCATGTGGGGAAACAGTATTAACGTTTATTTTAAATTATTTTTACCTCATTAAAAACATTTATTTAGTGCATATGGTTTAGAACATATTAATAATACAGTGATACATATACATGTTGTTATATATATACACACACATGTTGTAATAAAACCCCTGTATTAGAAGCATATGCTTGAAATACTTTCCTGACAATGGTGAAAATAAAGAAAGTTGGAGGCCTTTGGTCTGATTTTTGTCTCAGGCCAAATGTATGGGTTTATGTCTAGACGTTCAGTCCTATTCCGTTGATATGTACGTCTATTTTATGGCAGTACCTCACTGTCCTGATTACTGTAGTACTTGAGCATGCTTGTGCATTCCCTTTCTTTCTGGGCACACCTCCTTACTGATTCAATTTCCTTGTAACTTGAGCCCAGCTATTAGGCCATCCAATTTCACTTCTTCTTGGTTAGGTGGGTCGTTGACAATTGAACGTTTTGGGTTGGTGCTAATCTCTGCCTTTGACAGTTGATTTTGGCTTCCTACTCACTGCTAGGCACCTTTAGACCCTGCTCATGTTCATCAGAACTTAGCAACATACTTCCCCCCCTCTTGCCTGCTCCTCCCATTACCCTGGCTTTCCCAGGCTTTCATCAAGTTTTGGTCACTGCGTCATCTCAGAGCTCTAGCTTGTTTGTGACTTCTTTGATATCCATCAGAATGTATCTGAGCCCCATTCTCTAATGCCCTAACCCATTCTCTAATGCTAATGAATCCTGTGCTAACATAATGCAACACAGTGGGAGGAATACCTGGTCTGGAGTCAGGAGAGTGTACTCAAGTGTCAGCTGATATATCAGGACATTTTCCTGTTATATCTGATCTTCCCAGTCTTTCTTTTAGGCAAGAGCCTTGAAAAACTTTTTCACATTATTTTAATTTGTTAATAAAGTTTTTCATTATAAATAATCATCTTTGAAAAATGGCTCCCACACATAGATGGTAGTTGGGAGATTCTGAGTCCTGCCTACAGGGGAAGGTAGCTCTGTTTGTATAAGACAGAACACACTGTAATATTATATTGTTATATTACTTAATTACAATATCTTATTATAACATTGTATCTAGTGCACATTTAGCAAATTAGTGGCAACTACTCGCCTTTTCCATAATCATTGGGCAGGGCTATCCCTACTTTTTAATGTGGTCATAAAAATTGGTGGGTTGTGTAATTTCCAAACTCAGAATGCATCTATTTTTCAATTGAAGTATAGTTCATTTATAATGTTGTATTAGTTTTGGGTGTACAGCATAGTGACCATATATATATATAGAGAGAGAGGGAGAGAGGGATCTGAATATATAGATAGAATATATATCTGTATATATGTACAAAATGCATAATTTTAAGAGTGTATCTTTTAATCTAGTAATTACCTTCATAGAAATTTATCAGATTTTGAAATACTCCAAAATGTTAACAGTGGTTGTCAATCAGTGTGATAAAATTTTAATATTCTGTGTATATCTTCAGAATTTTTAAACTTTTTAATAAAAAGAAGTTAGAAAATCCCAGTTAAAAAATGGATGTTTTTTAAAAATGGGAGGAATATCTGAAGAGCCAGTCACCACCGAATAGCACCGTGGGCCTTTCGGGGCACCCACTTTACATCTGGGTTTGCTGCTTCCTGCCTGTTTGACTCTGGACAAGGGACCACTCTAGGCCTCTTTTCTCAACTGCATAATGGGGGCACTTCCTGAGCATCTACTGTGTGCCAGGAACTATTTTCAGTGATAGAAAGCTACAAATGGAACAGACAGCAATCTTTGCCGTCTTAGAACATACTGGCCTCAACTTTATCAGCTTGTGAAACTTGGAGGAGTTAAAACATGGAAAGCAGTTAGGACAAGGGCTGACACAAGGAAAGTATTTAATAAATGTTATAATTATAATTATTATTATTATGGGCACTGCACTATTTTTCAACAGGAAATTGAGATCTTAGTAGCAAATAGCTGAATTTAAAGCAAAAATGTGAGAGATGGATGTTGGTAAGTCAGAACTTGACTTGACTGGAGCTGTGTCAGGGCCTAATGAGTGAGTTATATGAGGTCATGTTGCTGTATTAATTAACCCAGCTGCTCTGTGGGCCCACAAACCAGGTACAGGATGGACACAGAGGAGTTCTTATTCCTCTGAATATAACATGGACTCAGAGGACTGGGGCATTTGAGTGGAAACTCTTCCCATCAATCAAGCTAGTACCATGGGACACTATAAAATCTATTCTGTCCACATTCTCCCTTACATACATTTTAAATTGCATCTGTTTCATTTTATTATTATATCATATATGTGGAAACTCTCAGGGCAGAGACAGATTTCAAGAAAAATGATTGCTCACAAAGTTGGCCTTGGGGGAATACGGAACAAAAAGAAAAGTTGTCTTTGAAACACCTGTCAGCATGCATTTGCCTATGTGCCAGTTATTGTTTTAGAGAATTGTTTTCAGAAGCATGAGCACAAATTTTTTTTTGCCAGCTCGTAGTTCAATTTAAGCAGCTTGAAGATCCTTGTGTGATCATTTGTAAAAAAATTTTAAAGAAAAAAGGAAACAAAAACAAACACAGCACCCCACTCCCACGTTCACTTTCATCCTCTTCTCTACCAGCTTTTGCCAGCATGCAGCTTAACTGAAAATGCTGCGTTTTCAGGTTTTTATTTCTGACTCAAAGCCCTTGAGAGAGAGCTCTGTGCAATTTAAAGTCTATTATAAACCTTTAGGATCACACTGTTATTATTTATAACAAGGTCTCGTTGTTTAGGGGGGTAAGGTCACAACTGCAGCTGAAACAAACTTCCTTCTTTGGAAAAAAAATTAAACTCTGCTGATGAAAACATTAGATCATAAAGGAGAAAACAAGACAGTATGGTTTATTTTGTAAGCAGTACCTATTTAAGAGAAACATTGTTTAATAGGAATTTTGCAATGCTTCCGGCTATATTCCCTTCTGTCATATCTAGTGAGGAAGTTCACGAGGCAAAAAATTAAACACCTGCAGGTTTTGCCTCAGGCCCCATGTCTGTCTGGCATAGATCTTAGCAAAGGTCAGTATTTGTTTAGAGTTTTGTTTAAGGCAACAAATGGAGAATTACTGGAAAGATCTCTTTAAGCAAGACTTACAGGCAGGAATGTTCTATTTTACAAGGTAGAAAAGAGGTGCAATTTTGTTTTTGAACAAAATTAGCTGGCATAATGCCAAGAACATTGAACTTGGAGTTAGCATTGCTAGATTCTAAGTCTAGCTTTTAGGAGCTGTGTGTCTTTGGGCAAGTTGCTTTACTTCTCTGGGCTTCAACATATACGTAAAATAAGGGTGTTAAACTGGTTTTAAATATTTCTGGTTACAGCTCATAGTAAGAAATACATTTTTAAAAATTTTTAAATTTTTATTAATTTTTTTATGTTAGGGGTAGTAGTTTGGGATTTCAAAGCAGAGGAAGGCAGTTTACACAAAACAAACGTTTGGTAACAAAGTGTATTTTCTGTGAACTCCCGTGCATCTAAATATTAAATATTGTTAAAAATTGTGTGCCTTTCCTCCTGTTAACCTGTCTCTTGTCAATTTGCATGATGCAGTTGCTGAATCTAAGAGAGTAGAGGAAACATTTTTTCCTCCTGAAGATTAGCATAATGAACCCTAGATATGCCCCTTTTGTTATGAAACAAAAGTTTGTGTGTCCTACGCACAGTGAGGCCAAGCAAACTGAAATGTCAGCTTTTGGAGCAGAGAAGGGATTATTGCAGGGCCGAGCAAGAAGAACGGGTGGCTCATGCTCAAAAACAAAAACTCCCTGATGGTTTTAGGGGAAGAGTTTTTATAGACAAAATGTGGGGTGAGGGCTGCAGGGTGTGTGACTTTCTTCTGATTGGTGCTGGTGAGATAACAGGACCGTGCTCCAGGAATCTTGTGCTCAGCCACAAGTTGCTGTCCTCCACCTTGGTGGGGGGCTGGGAGATGCTGTATGTATATTCCTTGAGGAGGAGCCAGGACCCTGCCCCAAGGCTGCACTATTGTTTCTTGACTGTTCCTTGCTTGTCTCTGCAGCCCTCCCTTCTCTGATTAGCAACTGTTTGAATCTGTCCTTTGGAACTAGGGAAGGTTAGGGAGGCTGAATGAAGCCTCTTTCCTACAAACGAGAAACAGGGGACAAGGAAAGGGTTTGTACCAGGGAGGACCCCTCAGGGCCCTGCTCCATCTCACTTTGGCATAAGGATTAATTTGAGCTGATTATTTTGAGAAACTGCAGACCCAGAAGCAGCTCTGAAAACAGAGAAGTCATCCTTTTGTAAGGGAAATTTGCATTAGAAAGAGAGCCTAAACCTGGAACAGAGCTATTACTGGAGATGACTTTATCCCCGGAAGAGACTTAAGTGCAGGGCAGAGCGATCCTTGTTTACCAGACATTCCTGGAAACTGCCTTCCCCAACTTAGATGCGCCAGACCCTTAACCCTTTCCTTAGCTCAGGGAGATTTTATAAACCTCAATCTTCTGGTTGACTTTTGAATCTTATATCTTTATGGGGCTTCTGTACATAGGTATATAGTGAAAATAGGGGTGTTTTTTTCTTTGTTAATCTTTTATTACAACAAGGTCCCAGCCAAGAATCTAGAAGGATAGAGCTGATACAGGAAAATGAATCGGGGGTGGGGGGCGGGCAAGAGGACAGTCTCAGCTGAGTCCCTGGGATGCGCTCCATCAAGTGTGGGTCTTTGGCTTCACGCAGGAAAGAATTCAAGAGTGAGCCACGGTTGAATAAAGGTAGGTTTATTTAGAGAGAGGCATACTGCATAGAAAGAGTGCAGGCTGTTTCAGAAGGCAAGAGAACGGCCATGAAGTGTGGGGGTGGGTGCTCAGTAGGTACACACTCCATGGACGCAGCGTGGGCCATCTCACTCTGAAGGGAGAGTGGCCCCGAGGTGTGGGGGGTTGTTGGGATTTATGGGCTTGGTAACTTCATATGCTAACAAGTGGGGGGGTTATTCCAACTACTTCGGGGAAGGGGCTAGGGTTCCCAGAAATTGGGCCACCGCCCACTTTCTGACCTTTTATGGCTAGCCTCACAACTGTCATGACACCTATGGGAGTGTCATTTACTATGTTAATATATTACAATGAATGTATAATTAAGCTCAAGTTCTACTGGAAGTCAAATTGCCTGCCATCTTGGGCCTCAAGGCCTGTTGGGAGTTGAATTTTCTACCTCCTTGGTATTAATTGCTTTGTTATCTCTTGAATGGCTGTGCCCTGCGCTTCCTTCTTGCCTCAGAGGGAAAATTTTTTTTTCCTCTTGTGTCTACTTGACAAGATGTAAGGAGTTTATGAAGGTCAGTGTTAGTTGGCAGGTCAGGGGAAACATGAAATATAACATAGAAAAGAGACAGATCATGGAGAAACTTGTAAGTCATGCTTGTTGCTGAAATATTGGCCTCTGTACCCCGATAGCTGAATTGAGAGTCAGAAGCAGAGTTTGGGGAGAATTAGAAAAGAACAGTTTTATTGCTTTGCCAGGCAAAGGGAGTCACAGCAGGCTGTGAGCCCCACGAAATACATTTTCCATCATAACCCAGCGTACATCTGTACCCATATGAATAGACATATAAATGTGAATTAAAATTTTGTGGAAAAAAACCTTGCTGTATCTGATGCTCTGATACCGTATAATTCATTCCGTTCCATTCTCTCTCATTTAGGCCAAATGCTGGTTCAGACTCATTGAATTAATTTCACTCATAGGTGGCTGCAGTCAACAGTTTCATAAACACTGGGCTAGATAGTGTTTATGGCCTTTTTGAAGCAGAAAAACTCTGAAGTAGAATAATGAGGGATCATGGAACTGCTTATAAGTGAAAAAAGACCTCTTCGCTCTGAATGAATAGCTCTCTTCTCTTATGAGACTTGTCAGCATATTTGAAGTAATCAACCAGGTCTTGCCAGATGAGAACGTGATTTTCTGCATCATCTGTGTGGTGGCAGGTGTGCTAGCCCCTGGAATCCCATGTGTTAGTGGCTGCCTCACTGGCCACCAGATCAGCGTTAGGTGAAATCCTGAAATGGGTCACATACACTTGCAGAATCTTTCCCTCTTCCTCTGTAGGCCTCCTCTTCCAGATTCCTGCTTCATTCTAGAAGGCCCAGGAGACAGACACAGTCGTCGCATAATGCAGGTGGGCTTGGGTCAAGCATGTCCTTGAGAAGCCAGTTGAATCGCAAGCTTGTCGACATTGAAGGATTTAGTTTAACAGAGACTGAAATTCATCAAGAATTCAGTTTTAGCCAAGTCTCATTTTCTCTGTGTAAGCCTTTGTGTCACTGTCTTTACTATCCTTTTCCTTAATTCTTGGAGCTGTTTTAATCCATATCACTGTTTCCCAGGGTGTGCCAGGCTAACAGCACACAATGAGATTGAGATATGGTGATAATGGAGAATTACAGGTTTATTTATTCTTAACGAACATGGTAAATAATCTCTGATGAGGGGAACTTGGATGCGACATTTACCAGACTTACCCTCTTACAGTCTCCTCTAGACTGTAAGCCCAGTGAGGGCAGGGAGCTTACTGGTTTTCTTCAACAATTGCCTCAGGACCCAACATGTATTTATAGTCATTTTTGGAATGAAAGTTGCTGAATGTAAACTATTTGACTGAATGTAAACTGTCATTGAAGAGAATGAGACAGTTTTCTGTGGAAGTACAAGAAAAGTGGAGTCTTAACAGCACGCATTGGCAGCGTCCAGCTGGTAGGAGTTTTAGCCTTTGAGTATTTCTGGTCCCAAGGTTAGGACTGTCTTCCTGTTGGAGATTAATGTAGAGGACTCTGGATTCTGAGTATTGATATTTCCAGTAAATGAGGTGAATTGTCAAGCCAGACTGCTCCTTTAATATTGAATGCATCTAACTGACAGATTGTGTATATTTACATTATTTACATGTGTAAACATATATATACACATAAATTGAGTATATATTTAGTCATATTTAATCTATCTATCACATACATAGCATTACAAGTGAGCAAGCCAAGGCCCAGGTCATGTGACTTGCCCATCTAAGTGCACCCAGGAGGTGGAAGCGCTGGGATATCATGTTTAGTTAAGTGCCTGGCTGATGTTGCTACGTAAGTATGAATGACTCCTTTTTTTCTTGATTTTGGGCTAATGTCTTCATGAAGTGTATATATAAATACCATGCTCACATGAAGAACTTCCACAAAGTGACCACAGCCATGAAACCAGCACCCAGAGCATTCCCAGTCCCTCAGAGCCCCCTCTTGCGTCTCATCCCGGGTGCTGGGCCTCCCCACCTTGGCCACCGAGGAAACCCATTGTCCTGTCTTTCTACACCGTGTAGTACATTTGTGTGTTTTCAGACATTACATAGTTGAAATGACAAAGTGTGTACTTCCTTATATCTCCATACATATATATATGCACATGTATATTAAAAGAAATATTAGGAGCTTATACTTATTTCCTTCTTGAAACATACGTATTATCTCAGATGATGCTAATTGATTCTGTGTGATGAGCTGTTTTGTTCTCCCCTGATGAGTCACGAAGTCTGCCGTTAGATGAAGATGAATACACTTCTGTCAAAGGGGAGTTACGCTTGATTTGAGCTCTGTTTGAACAGGTCAGTTAATCAGATCGTGGCGGTAAAATATTGCCACTTTCAGGAATCATTGCAGGTGGCATTAAATTATAGAGTCTAGTCTTGATGTTTATGAATAACTCATAATAAATAAATAGACTGAGCGTTTTTACAGAGTGACTAATGGAGGTTGATTTACTCAGGTGGGCTGATTTAACGTGTTCAATCAGCTGCCAGGAATGAGTGCCAGAGAAGCACTGCGAACGAACAAAGTCAGGAAGGGGTGCTTCTGTTAAGGGAGTGAAGGACCCAACTCTTAATGGACAAAACGCAGACCTTTTACATAAACTGGTTGGGTTTCGTCAACTTGGAGAATCTCCTCATCCTCTGGACAGTTGGCTTTAGCAACGAGACAGTTTGGTTTTCTAATGTATCTCGAGAGCTACCATTATGGTTTCAGAGGAAGTGACAACAGACTGGGATCTCAGTGCCTTGGTTTCCACATCTGTGAAATGGGGCTGCTGCTTAGGCCTGTCTCCAAGTATTGCGGTGAGGATCCAATGAAACACTGCACGTAAAGCATTTGGATAGCCCCCGGGGCATAGCAAGCACTCCGTCAGTGTTAGCTGGTAGGATAGTTTAATGTATAAGTAGAAACATGGTTGCCCGCGTGGTGTGTCTTGGGTCACTGTGAGAGAGTTCCATCCACAAAAAGAATTCGTGACAACACTTGTCATCCATAAGAGATATCCTGGTGGTTTTGTTAGGGCAGTACCTCAGACGGCAAGGATGTCAGACCAACCCATTTTGACTCACTCAATCTCTTCTAATACGTCTCCTTCTTCCTGCGCCCTCTCATTACTCTGTTCCCTTGGAGAGACTGTTTGCAGTCGAGACACATGGTCTGGAGCTTCACACACCTGTATGCTCCTGTCTATGAGGTAACCTCAGATGAATATCCTGCAGACACCTCCAGCTGGGCATGTTCAAGCCCAACTTCATCTCCCTCATCTCTTCTCCCCTTCCTCTGGACTAAGTAATTTAATCACTTACTCACTCATACACTCATCATAAATACATTAAATGCCAGCACCGCGTTAGGCCCTGGGAATCCAGTGATGCCCACCGTGGTCTGGGTGCCTGTCCTCACGGAGCTTGCAGTCCAGGGGAGCACTTGGACAGGGCAGTGCTGTGACAGGAGGATTCATTCAGCCAGATGAGCAGCCAGGAGGACTTCCTGAGGAAGTCACGTCTAAGAAAAGACCGGAATGAAGGTAGCTGGGCAAAGTGAAGCAGGGCAGGTAAACGCCAGCGCCCGGGGGACGCAGAATGGCATTAGTAGTATTCTCCATCTTCGTTTCCCATGTGCACTCACAAAAGCCTGCTGACTCACTACACGCGGTGTGACTCTGTGTGTGTAGGAGGGAGAACGTTTATGAATCTATAATACATGCGGCACCATTTCTTAACATTTGACACGTTTAATGTTCGCCACAACCCAATGAGGTAAATCTTACAACTGTTCTCATTTTATAGGTGAGAAAATTGAGGCATTAAAAAAAAAAACTAAATAACTTGGTCCAGTCTTACATGGCAGGGCAGCACTGGGATTCATGCTCAGGATGTGCTCCAGAACTTAACCATTCTCCACCACTCTGCCTGGTGCCTCCTCCAGCCCATCCTCTCCTCCCGGTCCCTGGTGTTCTCATACAGGGTCCTCACTCTGGCCTGGCCACCCAATGATCCCAGCTGCCTGCAGTTTTGCTCTTTCCAAACCATCTCCCACACAAGTCCTAGGGTGATCTTTCTGAAACACGACTCTGATCATATAGCTCTGCCCTGCTAACATTCTGCAGTGTTTCCTCCCAGCCTGCAAAGTCAAGTTCAGAGCTCTCATCTTGCCATCTCTGAGCCCTCCATGGCGATGGGCCCCTGGTCCCCACCCCGGCAGCGTTGCTCACCTCTCGCCACTCGCATCCCAAGTTCTCTCCAGAATTGACCCTGGGTCTCTCGCGTTTCTGGCTCGACACCGTCTGGCTTTTGTCCTCGTTTGCAGAGCCCCTCTCCTCTTTCTGTTGGCGTGGTTCTTGCGTGTGCTTCAAAATTTGCTCCCTCCCAAGTCCGGGTGAAGGGGCTTCACTCCACGCCCCCTCCACCCTTGCAAGCCTCCCCACTTAGAGGCTCTGCTTACAGGCTAATGAGCTTTCCACGTCTTGCCTTCCTGCTCCAGTAGACTTTGAACTCTGTGCAGGCAAGGAACATTCTTATTTATTTCTACATTTCCAGCCCGTTGCCTGGCCCACAGTAGAACTCAACCAATGCCTGATGAATGAGTAAATAAGTGGGTGTCATGTGGAGAGCAGGGCCCTGGGGCAGTGCAGCTGAGAGTGGCTAGGGCTTGACGGATGAAGTAGAGGGCATGGGGCTAGCAGACCCGGGGAGCATTGCTGGTAGCTGGAGGAATTTAACAGAGGGCAAGACACGGTTCCATACCAGTCAGTGGTGTGAGCAAGGGAGCATCTCGGTGTTCCTGGTCAGCCACGGCTCTTCTCCTTTTATCCAGTACGCCCCCATGGCTTCATCCAAAGTGGTTAATGATGAAAAAAAGATCTGTCTCACCATCATCTTTCCTTCCTTTCTTCCTTCTTTCTTTCCTTTATTAAAATGACCTTTTGAAACTTACAAAATGAGTATATATGCTTTATGGAAAGGAAGAACTTAGCAGATAAGCCAAAGTTTGAGAAGCATTATTGTATGAGCGTCTTAGGGCTGCTGTAGCAAAATGCCGGAGGTTGGGTGGCTTTATTAAACAGAAGTGAATTTTCTCACAGTTTTGGAGGCTAAAAGCCTAAAATCGAGGTGTTGGCAGGATGTCCCTTGACATGGATTTCCAAGGGAAGCCTGTAGAGGAGAACCCTTCCTGGCCTCTCCCTAGCTTCTGGGGGCTGCTGTCAACCCTTGGCTTTCCTTGTCTGGCGGCTGCACCACTCTCATCTCTGCCCTGTCATCACTCGGCACCCTCCCCATGTGTCTCCTCTGTGCCTCTCCCCTCTTTAAAGGACAGCCGTGTATATGTGTATCGGATTGAGAGCACATCCCACTGCAGTGACTTCCTCTTAACTAATTACATGTGGAGGGACCCTACTTCCAAATAAGGTCACATCTGAGGTACTGGGGGTTAGGACTTCAACATGTCTTTTTGGGGGACACAATGATTCAACCTGTTAATATTTCTACTGCTCAGACATAAACACTGGTAATAGTTTATCATATATTTTCTCACATCTTAAAAAAGCACACGTGCGCACGCATGTGCGCGTGCATGCACACACACACACACACACACACACACACACACACACACATATATACATAGATATGGTGTTTAACCAAAATGAGATGATACTGTATATGTTGTTTTGTAAGTGTTTTTTTTCCAGTTAATGATCTAAGGAGATTAACTTTTATTATCTGATTTCTTTTGCTTCACTTTGCATCCCTTGTTTTCTGGCTTATTTACTGTGGTTTTCAGCCATTATATCTGAAATGTGATCCTATAATGCTTTTTTGAATTGCTAAGCGTATTTTCCTATTATTAAGGAAACTTGCTGTGTTCCCTGTGGGGATAAAAAAGAAAAAGGGAAGAGATTTACAGGGTCCATTTCATTATGCATAATCCTTGTAAGCGTGTCTTCTGGATGTTTCTGCTCTAATTGACATTCAGAAATTGAAGGCCAGGCTGAGTTTCCACCCTCCTCCCTAGTGAAGGAGGGCTGAGGTCAAGTGTGACCCTTGTCTGAATCTCTCCGATTACGTTCAGTGAGCTGTGTGCCTAATGAAAAGTTTCATCTAAGGCTCATTTTTTCAGGGGAACTTTTTCTTAACCTTTCCTTCCTCTACCTAATGCAAAAGGCTGCAAGGAAAATATAGAAGAAAGCAGCTTTGCTGCTTAAGCGTCAGATAATTGTATAAGTGAACTGAAATACAATGAGACGTTAGGAAAGAGAGATCTCATCTAATCTTTATTTTCCACCCTTTTCTCTCCCCCTTTTTCCTTTGCAGCTGACTTTGGTGCTTTTCAGAAAAAGGAACATGTTTTGTGCCTTAAAAAAAAAAGAATACATAATGTTTGTGACGGCAATGAAGACTGAACGGGAGCCATCTAGCTGGGCTAATGGAAAATTGATCCCCCGGTGATCAGGTGCGTAATCCTTCTGAGAGAGAGGTTTGGCTCTGAATGTTTTACAGAAAGTGGCAATCACCCATATGGGAGGATTTATGAGATAATGGGAATAAAGTTCCTGCCTACAAATATTTTTTCCTACTGACACACCAAGATGCCTGGAATGATGATATTATGCACTTCGTAGGGTGATGTCATCAAAGGACAAGTTTAAAGCACAAAGGTTACTGAGCTTGTTGTATGTAAAACCACTGTCTTCAGTCAAATAATAACCGTGGGAGCCTAGGACCGTCAGAATCTGCTAATGCTGAGTTTTGTTGGGGGGGATGGAGACCAAGAGTGTGTGCGCATTGAATTGTGAAATGGGTGTCATCAAAGAAGCAGAACTTGAGGGGCTTACAATGGAAGTGAGAGGGAAGATGCGGCTACAAGCAGCAGGTGTCATGCTACTGATGGCAATGTACAATGCCATCTTTTGGAATCAGGCTACTGGGGTTTAAATCTGAGTTCTGCCACTTAAAAAATATGACAGTTTGGTCAACTTGAAGTCTTAGTCTTCGTCTCTGAAGTGGGGGTAATAGCAGAACTATCTCTGAGGGTTGATGTGAAGATTAAATAAACTAATGAATGAGATATGCTTAGTACAGAGTTTGGAGCATACTAAATGCCCAATAAATATTAGTTACTGTTATTGATGTTAACCTACTAGAAGAAATACGTTCAGCAGTAGCCTGGGAATGTTTAGTGAAAGTGGTAACTTTTAGCAACATTACAACTTTTAATTCTTATAACAGTTCTTTGCTAGTATCTGCCTTTTAGAGATAAGGAAATTGAAGCTTATAAAAGTTAAATAGTTTGACCAATTTTAAGTAGCTAGTAAATCCCAGAATGGATTTGAATCTAAGTCCCTCCAAGGCTCACTCCACAAGGTGTAGCACCTGCCAGCAGCCAGCCTGCAAGGCCAGCGTCTCTAGACACAGAGTCCAAGAGGGGGATGTGGATGCCAGGGACTAATGAGGGAAAACCCTTTAGGAAAGAACCTGTAAGAGAGGGAGGAGAGTGGGACAGGAAGAAGGGCCCCCAGTGAAGACATGGTCTCAGGGAAGGTCTAGTCTTGACATGGTCCATGGGGAGAGAGGGTCAAGAAAAAAACCGTCACACATCCCAGTTGTCCCTCCTTGAGACAAGCGGACTGGTCCTGTGTGCTCACTGAGTCAGTCAGTCTCTGGCTTTGGCTGCCTCCCCCACCTTCCCCCTTCAGCTCCTGAATAAGGGGGTTCTTATTTGTGGTTGATTATCCAGAGAAGGGGATAACTGTGAGCCATTAGCTTCCAGTACTCCCAGCAGTGAGGAAGGAGTTTATCAGCCAGTACAGGTGATCTGGGGAGTGGGAGTGGGGGGTGCCAATAAAAAATACCATGCCAGGAAAATCGGGTAAATGAGCCCCAAAGGGGGTCAGTGGGGGGAGTGTTAATTTGAGGCAACTCTCAGAAACCTACTGTCATTAAATCCAAGAGTCAAAACAAGGTATCAATGGAAGAATAATATGCGAAGCTATTGCTAAATCACAAAGTTGTGAAAAATCTGGTGAGGCCAAGTGAGGAGTGAGGGTTGAGATCAGGTATGACCTTTATCTCTTACCTTATCAGCTCTGATCTACAGACTTAAGGAGACGTGACTGTGGACATGGAGGGGGAGGGGGAGCCTATAACGTAGCTTCCAGCATTACTACAGGGCCGGATGGATGGACTTGCCTGAAACACAGACCAACCTCCCAGCTAACTAGTGGTAGGGTTAACCTGAGAACAGGTAGAGCCAACCGGAAGTGGCGGCAGGGATTTAGGAGTGAGTGATGCATAAACCAAAGTTCCAGTTACGCTTCTGCAGCACACTCATGGCAGGGCCTCGTCACCCCTGTGAAACACGGGTTTCTCACCTGTGAGATGAGGTTGTCCCCTCCAGCTCTAAAGCTCAGTCCCATTAGCCAGGCACCACTCAAGTGTGGCTTTCACCGCAATTAGATGTGACACTCCACTTCACCAGTGGAGCACGATGGGTTTACTGCTGATTCTTTGTGGTCCACTTTGAAAAAAATCAATGGAAAGCCTTGAAAAACTGTTTTAAAATAGCACTTACAGAGCACACGTTTTGGTCGAGATGGATGGTCATGGCGTGGAAGCATTCTAGGTTGGAAAGAGAGAGAGCGTATAAGGCCAGGCGGGTAAGGATCACACTCCCTGAACAGTCTGGGGAAGGCCACGTGATAGGGTTCTTGACGTTGCAAAGCCCAAGGGTGCCCCCAAGTGGTGACTTATGGTCTAGCAGCACAGTTCTGGAAGCAGTAATCTGGTACAGCGAGGGCTCTGTTGATTTTTGGGATCTCTGATGCTGCCTTGCTCATTTGAAATTTTACGCTTCAGGGGGCACTATCCTCTTGGTTCTCTCTGTGTTCACAGTAGCCTTTTTTTCCTGTTCCTTGTTCATCGGACTCCAATCTGCTTAGCCTCACCTATGGTAATTGAAAACTAGCACCTGGATATCACGGTCTAAATGATGTGCTAATACTTTTCCACGTGTCTGTTGAGAGTGACTCAGGGAGTCTGAAAAAGAGACAATCAGAGGACAGCATTGAGCTGCCATCATCTGGTGTCCTTGGATGAAAGGAGCTTATACCAGTAAATGGGAAGTCATACATGGGCTGGAGTGCTTTCTTGACCATGTATGATACCTGAAGTCTTCTTCAGTAATGGGCACAGTACCATGCTTATGTCATTTGTGGGTTTCATGTCATTGCTGTGTGTTTGGAAAATGTCTGACACTCACTGAGCCACATGGATTTCTTGATTGAGTTGACCTTAGAGGGTGAAGACAATTCTTCACAGAAAGTGCTGGGGGTAAGCACATGTGAGTCCAGCGCTCAGCAGCTCCAGTATGTAGGTGGGACGCAGATCTTTTCTTTCATACTTACTCTTGCAAAAGTTTTTGGGCCCAGTCCAGGGCTGGATGAGTTGTTAACGCAACAAAAAATGTACTAAGAGTCTATTATCACTTGCCTAAATGGTAGGAAGTAAACCAAAGTCCCCTTATGGGACAAGTGTAATTTAGATTGGGATTTTTAAAGGAAAAAAAAACTTATATCATTTTACAAATTGGATTGTTTCATCCCACACAATATACAGCCTGCCTACACCCGAGTAAAAACCAGGGCCCAGTCATCTCCGGGCGCTGTGGGTTCCCCCGTGACATGGGCCCCGTAACGCTCTGACAACTCCCTGGATGTGAGGCTGGTCTATTAAGTCACTTACTCCTATCTCACTAAGTCCACATTAATCTCATTAAACCTTTCCATTCTTTTTTGTTCGAAGGTTGACCTGCTAAAGAAAAATCTCTGTCTTCCGAACTACCGTGATCTCCTTGACACCTCTTAGGCGTTGTGTTTGGGAAAACAGATACAATTTAAGCTCATCCTTCCAGTGTGAGCTTGGGGGTGGGGTGGTCCCCTGCTTCCAGAACAAACGCCTCTGCAATTGTGGTGTGGGTATTTCTTAGCTCAACCAATAACAAACCGTTTAAAAAAAAATCAGCCAGACTTAATTTGTTTGGCAGCTGAATGAATGGGAAACAGAATTTATAGGAAAGAAAATAAACTGGGGATGGTTTCCTTTATGAAACTATTTCATTTGGAATTTCCTTTTAATCACAGCCACGGACGTAAACTTGATCCCTTGTTAAATTAGCTAGGCTTTTAGGAAAAAGCTGTATACTCTCCCTGGTGAAAGGGTCCCGTTAGAACTCGAACAAAGTTCCTGCTGTTACTGTTTAATACAGACAGAGAGTCATCAGTGAAATCATAAGTGATTTGTTAGTAATTTCTAGGACACCAATGGCCTGTTATTGCCTCCCATGAAAAGCTGAAAACACCCCCCAAAGAAAAACTCAGTGCAGGAAGAATTAGTAAACACTTAAATCAAACATTGTAAAGTGTCATTGTATCTGTTAAGCAACTGTCAGAAGCCTGACTGTACATATGAGGTTGAAGAGAGAGGAAGAGAAACCAAGGAACTTAATTTTATTTCCAAGTGCGGCCAAAGTTAATCATGTTTTTGGTACCTGGGCTGATGCCTCACACTGCAAGGGGGGGAGGGCCGTGACGATGACGTAAATGTTAGTCAGTGTTCATTACTCACTTCTAATGGTTTTGAATATTAATTTGGTGGCTTTGTTTACTAGAGCAGAACCTGAAACAGAAGATGAAACGTGGCTTTTTGACACATTGTCAACAGCATTAGACTAGCCTGTTGTCTCATGAAAAATCCAGTCATGTAGAGCTTGGCTCTTAGAGAATATTAGAACTGGAAAGGCTTCAGTTTTTAGAGGAGAACACTGAGATCCAGATAAGAGTAACCAGTTAGTTGAAAAGTCTGATTTAGGAAAGGAGCAGGGATGAAATTGTTTTATTTTTCTCCAGTCGTTGCCTTCAGTCATGCTCAGCTGAGTCTCCCTTTTCCATCCCTCTGTGATATCTTAGCTTTATCCATAGCATTCCAGTCACTTTCAGTTATTAACACCTCCGGTCCAATCTAGGCTAATTTCAAACAACAACAATACAGTTTAACTGCCTTCTCCCCTCCTCTTCACATAGGCCGGGCTTGGTCCTGAAGGACTTGAAAGGGGAGAGAGGGTGCAATTGACTGTTACACACCCTCTTCTTCCTCCCTTTGCTGTGTGTCTCCCTCCTCTGTGGTTGGAGATGGCAGGAGGGAGTAGGAAAAAAAAATTTAACTTAACTGGACAGGGGACTGCAGTCTTGGGTTGGGCGGTTGGTGCTTAATATGCTCCCTGTGGCTAATGTCCAAATGCCGGCTCCCTGGAGGCAAATGTGAGTTCTGTGGAGGGTTTAGTGAGATCCTGTGAGATCTTATGAGATCTGGCTGTGGATTGTCCTTTGCTATCTCTGCACCGTCAGCACACGCAGCTCCCGAGGCTGACTGTCTTTTTTGGTGGGATCTCTTTGCTGATGACAATCCTCTTGGGTGAGCTACGACAAGAGTGCTCAAATCAGTTACCATCTGAGGTGTCCACGTTGCCCATGGGACACTCATCATCTTTGTCCCACAAAACCTTGGGGACGCTGATGGTCCTGTAGTAGATTTGTCTTTATTTTACCATCCAAAATGCAGGGCATATCAACTGGTCTGTTGCCTAAGCAGATGTCCAACCAGGGAAACAAAGCCTGAATCCCTTTCTTAAAAAGCCCTTCTAGACCCTTCCTGGCTCTAGCGCTTTTTACTAGTCTGGTCTTTCATGACTCTAACATTTTCTTCTTCCAACTCCCCTAGCCTGTTGCTGGGGAGACTGGAGGCGAGTAACATAATCTAAGTGACACAGTCGGCTATAAGCTCTAAGGAGCAGAAGGGTGGAAGGGGAATCAAAGTTACAATTTCCAAGCTGTGCGGAGACTGTCTTGATCAAAGCTGGTACCAAATCTTGCTGCTGCAACTGTTCCAGAGGCCAGATTTTCCTGTACTTCTCTGTGATTTATTACCATTGGTAATTAATGCCCTGCAGTAATGAACAAAATGTAATGGACTGTGTTGGCAAGTGGAGTGGCCTGTGACCGCCCCACTTAAGCTTTTCTAAATGCAATGCAATGGCGTTCTGGCTACTCAGGAAGCTCTAATCTCACTTTAAAAAGATGACTTGTAATATCTTCTTGAATTTGTACCTGTAAAACCGTATCAGCATGTTTTCTCAGGCTCTGTTTAATCATTTGCCAAGAATGTAAAACTCAAAGTCGTCCCCAGCTTCCAGGCAGCAAAAAGGAATTGGTGTTTAAGTTAGGTTTACCATTGGTTTCATGAATTCTCGTTAAGAGTTTTGCAAATAGGATGATGTGTTTACATCCAACAGTAATGTTCAGTGGTTTGATCTGTTGATCAAATATTATTGAAAAATAGCTGTGAAACATCTTTTTAAAAAAGTAGAGCTTATGGTTGGAATTTATACGAAATTTCATTGTCTTTCAAACTTGTTTTTAGTTTTTAATCAGCCTTATACCTTTCTTTTAAATCATTTTCTTTAAAGTCCAAATTGGGGGAAAAAAAGCACTGGAGTCAGATATGCCACTGTTTACATTAGCGCCTGCCACCAACTGCTATGCAATTAAGCTTTTGACATAATTAACCACTCTAATCCTCAGTTTCATCTATAAAATGAGGTAGTAGTTGCTACCTCATCGACCAGCCCTAAGAATTACTAGAAAGACTGTGTGAGGTACTTACTTTTTTTAACTTTCTTTTAAAAAATTTTTTTTTGTTGAAGTATAGTTGATTTACAGTGTTGTTAGTTTCAGGTATACAGCAGAGTGATTCAGTTTCATATCTATATATATATAAAAAATATATGTCTATTCTTTTTTCAGATTCTTTTCCATAATAGGTTATTTCAAGACATTGAATCTATTTCCATGTGCTATACAGTAGGTCCTTGTTGTTTACCTGTTTTACATATAGTAGTGTGTATGTTGATCCCAAACTCTTAAATTATCACGCCCCCCTCTTCTCCTTTGGTAACCATAGTTTGTTTTCTATAGCTGTGAGTTTATTTCTGATTTGTAAATAAGTTCATTTGTATCATTGTTTTTTAGAGTCCACATATAAGTGATACACGATTTGTCTTTGTCTGACTTACTTCACTTAATATGATAATCTCTAGGTCCATCCATGTTGCTGCAAATGGCATTATTTTATTCTTTTTTATGGCTGAGTAGTATTACACACACACACACACACACACACACACACACACACACATCTTTTTATCCAGTCATCTGTTGATGGACATTTAGGTGGTTTCTATGTCTTGGCTATTGTAAATAGTGCTGCTGTGAACATTGGGGTGCAGGTGTCTTTTCAAATATATGCCAGGAGTGGGATTGCTGGGTCACGTGGTAAGTCTATATTTAGTTTTTAAAGGAACCTCCACACTGTCCTCCATAGTGGCTGCACCACTTACATTCCCACCAACAGTGAAGGAGAGTTCCTTTTCCTGCTGGGAAAATGCTTGACTCCTATTTCTGGGTTTCTGTTCCTGAGTTGCAAATTTGCAGCTGTTATTTTTGGGTGTCCGGGCTCCTGGCTGAATGTCCTTGCTGGAGCATCTCAAGTGCCTGTAAAGTGGCCACGCTCTCTGTTCCCAGCTGGCCGTAGTTTTACTTACTTTACTTAGAAAACATCCATCTTGGGCTTTGAAATCCAGAATTTACTAATTTGGCAAACACATGTTGAATGACTAGTGTGTGCCAAGCACTGTTGTTGATGCTAGGGATTTAAGAGTGTCGATAACACAGTGTTATCTTCCAGGTGCAGTAAAGTGGAATAGAAGGTGTGATACAAACCTGTGTGAGTGACCTGGGGTTGGTGATGAGGGGTGCACTGGACTGAACGTTTGTATCTCCTCCAAAATTCGTATGTTGACATCCTAACTCTCGATGTGATAATATTAGGTGTGGGGTCTTTGAAAGGTGATTAGGTCATGGGGGTGGGGCCCTTGTGAATGGGATGAGTGCCCTTAGGAAAGGGGCCGTGGAGAACTCTCTCACCCCATTTCTGCCATGGGGATACAATGAAGAAAGAAGTCTGCAACCCAAAGAGTCCTCACTAGAACGTGACGGCACCCTGATCCCAGACTTTTAGCTTCCAGAACTGTGAGAAATAAATTTGTGTTTCTTATAAGCCATTCAGTCTGTGGTGCTTTGAGATAGCAGCCCAGACGGACCAGGACAAACAGTAAAGGTCTCACGGCAGAGAGGCCAGCACGGCCATGCACGCACACACATTCAGGGCAGAGCAAGAAGTTCATCGTGGCTAAGGTCAAAGGCATAGGGCTTTAAGGTTTTATTCATAACAAGAACCAGGGTGGGAAAGGGAAATGGAAATCAGATCAGATAAGGAGTGTGTAGTTTGTAGAGAAAGGCAGTCCTTAAAAGGTTTAAGCAAGGGACTGAGAGGATTGTCAGAACACTGGGAACCTGACACCAGCATGGAGGTGGGCAGCCTGCTGGGATGGAGATGAAACGCATGACTGACACAGGGGTGTGGTTATGAGTCCGGGCACAGCCAGGGCAATGGGAATAAAGAGGAGGGACTGGATGAGAGAGTTAATGCAAAGACAGAACGAACAGAAGTTAGCCTTTTATGCCATTGTGATGGAGAGGAAGAAAGGCAGTGTGTATGACACTCAAGTTTCCTTATGGACAACTGGCTAGAAAGGTTTGTTGAGACTGGGGACACAGGAGAAGGAGGATGTCTGGGGGACAGAGAAGCTTCAGCGTATATTAAATGCCATAAAAACATGAAGTTTTACTAGCTTAATCATAACAATAAAAGGACAATGAAAAAAAGATACACCCCCCAGCTCGGATGCTGGGAAATACAATTATAGGTGTGTATTTTATTCCTTTGTGTATACTATGATGTGAAATTTACAGAAATGTGATCTACAGACATAGGGCACAAGAAAGAGGGCAGGATCTAAAAGGCGGATGAGAGAAATATCTAAATCTGTGGCATCTGCGACCCAGTGTGTTAACATCTCTACTTATGCAGGGGCTCCCCAGACAGTGATTCGTGTTGTTGCTGGGTACACAAAGATGTATGCTTGGGTAAGGCTGTAAACATTTTTTTTTGAGGAAAGTTACTATACTGTAAGTCATAAAAAACCTTTATTTTGGCAAGCAGAATGAGCAAATTTGTCTATATGATTAGGAGAAATCTCAAGCAAATCAAGATATCCAGGAGTTGGCAGCATGTGCATTTTGGGGTTGTTTCTCAGAAACATATTTATTTCTCCTCAAAGGGAAAGGAAAATCTAAATGATCCCGTTGCCAAAAATAAGAGAAGATTAGGTGCTTTCTCTGCCTCCACTAAAAATGGCTTCTCCATCTGCGGGCTGCCTGTTTCATATTCTGCTACAGAACTAAATGGTTAATAAGGGGACAATGTGTGAAGGAAAAAATTTCTTCCAAATTGTGATTCAGAGTTGGAAAGGATAAGCATTTACATGTTAATGACAATAATACCATTACTGTTCTGCCTCAAAATAAGTCTAAGTACGAAGCTATCAGTCCGTGATTCAGAGAAATTAAGTTTGCATCTGGATCCTGCTTCAAACTCACATCTCCTATGAGGTGTCCAGGTCCCACACCAACTGTACTCTGTCCCTTAAAGTGGCTTTCAACAAAATCGGGTCGGGAATCGGACAGTCTAGCTTCGGGTGAGCTGGAGATGGAAATTTCTGTTCATAATGATTTTGTGAGCTATTTTACTTTTTAAAACAATTTCAGACTTACAGAATGGTTGCAAGGAAGCTTTGTGCTGAGGCTGAAGTGTCGCCATGGTTACCGTATTGGTTCTGTCATTCTAGCTCTCTTTCTATTGATACATACTCATGTTAGTACCATCATTTTTCTTGAGCCATATGCAAGTATTCTGCCTGTCACCCCCGAATACTTTGGGGTGTATTTCCCACAAAGACTGTCCTGTATGACCACAGTACAGCCATCAGAACCAGGAGTCACCCTGATAACATTGCTGTCACATAATCCACCAAACCCAGTCAGATTCTTCCAGTTGTCCTGATGATGTCCAGGGTTAGACATTTCCCTTGGCTCTAAGTATCCCATTAGTCATCAATTTGGAGCAGTTTCTCAGTTTTTTCCCACTTACAGTGGTTTTTACTTTCTTAAAGAGCACAGGTCAGTAACATCACAGGATGTTCCTCATTTGCATTTATCTGCTCTTTCCTCACAAGCGAGATTACACACTTTTGGTCAGGAGCACTTTAGATCTGACGTAGTATTCTGCACCATTTCAGGACACACGCAGTTTCACGTTTCTGCTGATATTAACTTTTATCATTTGGTTAAGATGATGTCTTCTAGGCTTCTCTACTGAAAAGTCATTAATAAGGGTTTTGTACTTGACAGTTAAAAAGTAAGTGAATTTAGTTTGGATTCTGCTAGGAGGTAGAGCTCTGTCAGTGTACACTCGTGGATTCCTATTTTATTCAGTGGGTTCTGATCGTTACTATCACATTTACTCTGATGCTCAAATTGTCCCAGATTTGGCTACCCGGAGCTCCTTCAGGCTGGCTCCCTGCCCTTTGGACATGTCCCCGTCATTCTTAGAGCACTTCCTGACTTGTTTTCCGCAGGAGCATCATGTGCTTTCCCTGTCTCTGTCCTGGGACCAGCCATTTCTTCAAGAAGCTCTGGTTTTAGTGGAAAGTGGGCTTTAAAAACCAGGATCTGGTGCTAGACATGCTTATTGTTCCTGGAGCATCACTCCTTCTTGCCCTCTTAGTGGATAGAGTTTGGAAATGTATGTATGTAAATGTGCACGTGTGTGCGTGTGTGTGTGTATTCCTTTGATGGTTTTCATAGTGTGGTCCCTAGACCAGAGCATCAGCCTCACCCAGGAACTTGTTACAAGTGCAGATTATCAGGCTCCACCCCAGACCTACTGAATCAGAAACTCTGGGGGTGGGGCCCAGCAATTTGTGTTTTGACAAGCCCTCAAGGTGACTCTGATGATACACACTTAGGTTTAAAAACTACTGATCCATTGATAAATTGCATGTGTGTGTATGTGTGTCTGTGCATCAGTCATTTTTAAACATAAGCACTTATCAGAATATGTATATAGATTATGCATATATGTATATATTTGCATCTGTATTTATCTCTATATCTTTTTATGGCTATTGAAAATCATTTCACTATGCTACTTCCAATTCTAATCTAACACCAGAGGGTTCTAGACTGCTCCTTTCCATGTTTATAATTCCTTCTTATATATTCACTTGTTTGATCCATTCCCCTGCATGTAAACAAACCTGACAAGGGTATCACCCCCCAAACCCTAAATCTGTCCCTGGCTGCCTTCTTTCTTTGGCCCAAACCCTTCCTTTGGGCCAACTTCAACAAATATTAGAGAAAGGGAAGGAGGAAGATGTATTAATTTTTAAGACGATGAAACATTACAAAAACCATTTTTAATCAGTGTATGAGATGCCAATATTGGTTGATTGACATTATTTGGATGTTCACTCTTGATTATCAACTGATGAATCAGCGAGTTGCTCTATCTTTAGTTGGGTACTGTTATTTCCTCAAGGTTCAGTCTCTTTTTGGTCACTCGTTCCTCCTTTTCCTTACCTCCATTATTTTTATTATCAGTTTATTGTTCTTTTTAAACCTCAGACGTGCACACATCACTCACATTCAATTCAGTCTATTATCTCTCCTCTGTACACACAGATTTTCTATTTCAGCAGTTGATAACAAATTGCTTTCTCGCTTCTGGGCTCATTCCTCCTGCATGGATAGAATTTTGTGTGGGGATTGCCATTTTTGTGCATTTATTTGACAAACATGATTAAGTACCATGACCTTCTTTTTGAAAAAGTTGACTATCGGGTGCTTTGGAGACACCCAAATGTAGAGCTCTGTTTGGCAGTGGACATGCAGTGTGGGACTCAGAGGAGAGTTTTTTGCAGGTGGAGAAATAAAATACTGAACCATCTACTTGCATATAGGTGGTAGTTAAGGCTGCTGTGCACTTGATCAAGATCATGTAAGGCAAAAAAAAAAAAAACAAAAAAACAAAAAAACGGAGTGATAAGATGGCCTGGGAGCAGTCCTTGGGGAATTCTGATATTTTATGGTCAAGGAGAGGAATGTGATTCTGAAAAGTAGAAAGAAAAAGATGGTCAGAGTGTTAGGACGGATATTAATCAAAGGAAGGGTATTTCAGTAAGGAGGAGGTTCAGTGATGTTTGGAGGCCAAGGAAATAAGTATCACTAGTTCACTTATTTTGGGTGCCAGACCCACGCACCCGAAAGCTACTGAAAAAGTTTCACAATGAGGGGGATCGATTCATAATCACCTAACTCATCCCTGCACTTCATTTACCTGTTTTTAAATGTCTTTGCTCACCTCAAATCTCTGCGCTTTCTCTCCTCACGCTCTCCCTTCACTTTCAGCATTTGACTCTCCTCCTACGTCAGAGAAATTAGAAGCCACCAGGCAAGGACTCACATCCTCCCTATAGCAAATGTCCAAACCAGCCACGTCTTCCCTCATTTATCATTCTTTTCCTGGCCCCTCCCTATTCCAGTTTAATGACACTCCCACCTCTCTTTGGATCCCATCCCCTCCCACTTTCTCAGGAGCTCCACATAATAATCTGCTTTCTCCTTTATATATTCAACTTCCTCCTTCCCCAAAAGTTTAAAAGCCACTGGGTAAGAGTTTTGCCAGATGAATGCGATGGAAAGACAGAGGACCAGAGCACTTAGGGTCATCTCAAGGGTATTATCAAAGTGATGTGCCATGTAATCGAAACTCAGGAAGGAAGGAAGTGAAAAAATAGAGGGGTCAGTGCTCTGAGGCCAAAGCAGAAGAGGTGGGGTGGGAGCATAGTATATCTGAGTTAGTGATTTTGAAGGTGGAGCTGTTAAGACTCTGACTGTACAAATGGATGACTGAAAACCAGTGGAGGAGGAGGTCACTGGGCACCAGGAGACTGAGTGAAAAATAAGCCACGAGATCTTCCATGTGGACAATGAAATCACCCAGGATGATGGCTGGTCATCAGTGAGATACTTCAGCAAGGTACTGAAGTCGTCAGTGAACGAGGAACAGTGGCCACAGTTCTCTGTTATAAGATGCACAGATTTTATTTCACATTTTAATGTGTGTTAGGTATAGATGCAGCTTTTAGTTCTTAATGTGTTTATCTATTGTGGTCTTTTTTGTTGCCCTCCTCCTCTTCCTCCCAAGCATTTACTGAAAGGACTCATGAACCTTGTAACTTCTCTAATTTGAGGAAGTGTGACTATATATTAATTATGTGACATTACATAATTAAATAGTGTACTATAAATGGAATAATTACATTATATCAAGCTCACTTGGTGACTAGTAAGTGCTTGATAAACAGTAGCTTTTTTTTTGTATGAGAAACTTCAGGGCTGCCTGTAACAAATGAACACTAATAGATATTACTGTTGTAGCTTAATAACTAAATTGATTTGCATGTTAAATTTCTAGAGACACCTCTTCCAGCATATATTCAACATCAATAGTAAACAAACAAACAAAAAACACACAAGGATCCCTGAATCAGCTCTTTGGGATTCTTATTAAATCTTTAATTTTTTATTATTAGTTAAGTCAGTTGCCAGACTAAAGAGTCACTTTGTTATTGTAATACTTTAAAGTAGTTAATGAAGAAAGAAACATTAAAAAAAATCCTTTCCATTCTAAAATTACCTCTGAAATACAGTGGCTGAGAATTCAACCTTAGATGTCAGGAAGCTCAGATTTACGGTCTGATTCCTACTGGCCTAAGTTTCTCCTGAATTTATGCTTTACTTCGGCAATCATTCAGTTACCTGCAGAGGATTTAGTCTCTCTGTGTACAAAGCACAGATATTTCTAAAACCACCTCTAGAAGGGACAGCACATCTAGGTGTTGCTGGGGGTGTTGTCTGATGCTGGATTTCTGTACGCATCTGTACTTTGCTTTCCACCAATAACTTTACATTAATATAAGGTTTTGTGCAGGATAATTTTCAGGTCATTTTTCTTAGTTTCAGAACACAAGTAGAACTATAAATATTGCTGCGTTTAGAGAACAGTAACTTAGGAGGATTCCTCATCCCCCCATAAACAAGTCTTCCTTGCAGTCTGTTTTGGCTGCAACTTTGGTCCCTATGTTTCTCCATATTTTTCTTCAGAAATAAGAGAAACCTTCTTAGGATTCTCGATTGTATATGGTGCTGAACTTTAATAGAAGCCAAATCATTATAAATTTGGGGGTTTTATTTGAATTTTATATTTGAGTGCCAGATTGTTGACACTTAAGATGCCCCGTTTTTCAAATCTGGAATGAAGGCGTGGTCAGAGACAGTATGGCAGACCTTTAGCTAGATACTTCACACACATTACCTTCTGTCACTCTTGGAACAGCTTCACAAGTTGGGGAGCTTGATTCTTGGTTTATAGTATGACAGCTTGGCTTGGAGTTGAGATTCAAACCCAGGTCTGCCTGACTCTGCAGCTCATGCTCCTTCTATGACACTAAAACTGGACAAAGAGAAGGCACAGGACAATATCTTAATGGTTGTTGAATGGTGTAAATCTGAGTTATAAAACTATCACCATAAACTTTTCGAGCAATAGGATTTTAGGACAGTTTCCTACGCTGTGTAATACAATTTCCACGTTGTGTTGTTATGTTTTCCTCTTGACTAAGCATTTAACTCATCTTGGCTTAAATCAAACATTGGTGAATTAGATCAGATACTACCATGTTACAGAAGATGAGCTAAATAACTTGTCTTAGTCAAATAGCTGGTGCGGAGCTGGAAACCTGGAATTCATCTCTCTGTGAACGTGTTTGGAATCAGCTAGGCACAAATTCTTCGTAAAGGTGAAAATGTAAGCAATACGTGTATCCATGCCCTAGATCCTCTTCCCTGAGTGGAAAGTTGGTGCTCTCTGTGCTTCTAGGACTCAGCCTGCAGAATACTGCTTTCTTCTTCAAAGGCTGACCTGTAGTATCATCTAATAAAAATGTTTGTGGAAGGACTTGGGATTCTGAGGGGAAGGAGAAGTAAAAGAGGAGGGCCAAAAATGGGGGAAGGAAGTTAGAAAGATGAGCATGAAGACAGTTTTGCCTTGGGCTGGCTCTGTTGCCATCTGTCAAATGCTGCCTATATAGTGGTCCTTTTAGCTATGAAGGGACAAAGAAATAATGATAGTGAAAAATAGAACATATGAATCAATTTTATAACTTCATACTTTACTTGTTTTTAATCATCTTCATTTACATGTCTAAGATTAATTATACATGAAGAAAAGAGAATTGGTGAATTTGAGTAATAACTAACATGGTGGGGGCCTTGAGTACATTAATTTTATGGTAAGCTGTTTGCCTCTGATAATTAATTTGATGATAATAATGTTCTTAACAAATCATATAAAATAAATGAGGTTGAAAGATACGCTATTCCAAATTGAAAATAAGATACAATATACTAGTATAAAACAGTGGTAATTGTATGATAGATTCTGGAAAGGAAGAAAGGAAGGCTGATTTAAAAAAGGTTTTTGTGTAGAGCCTCCAGTTCAAAGAGTGATGATACTTGTATTTAGGAATCACTGAAAAATAACATAGGTTTTGTTTTAAGAACTAAAATCCAGAGAGCTGTTTATTTAAACCAGTTTTCACGCCAAAGCTCTCAGAGGCTGTATCTGTATGAGATAAGTGGAGACTACAGAGAGGGGCACGCCTCTGCCTAAGCCATGAGTAGACTACATCTTTAGTTCTATTTTTATATCCCCCCCTCTGTTTTAAATTTTGTACTGTTTTACTTGCATAATAAGGAGCTATGGAATCTTTGGTATCAGAACCTCTAGAAGCTGGCAGACCTTTATCAGTAAGTATAAAAATTAAGCTTTCAATAGGCTAGTGAAATAGTCATCTATGTAAAATAGATTTTGTATATTTCTAATTTTAGTTTTGTTAATTGTTTTCTTAGTATTTCGTGAAACTCTGTTATTTGATGCAGATGCATTTAGGAGTGATTTTTTTTTTTTTTACAGGGAAGGTAATTAGGTTTATTTATTTATTTTTAGAGGAGGCACTGGGGATTGAACCCAGGACCTTGCACATGCTGATAAGCATGCGCTCTACCGCTTGAGCTATATACCTTCCCCCCTAGGAGTGATATCTTTCTTGATGAACTGATTCTTTTAAGATTATGAAATACCTGTCTTGGTTAAGACTATAATCTTAAATATATTTAAGAAAATATATTTAGCCAAAATTATTACAATTTTTACTCCTCATGAATGATTCCATCCTGTGTATTAATATTGCCATGTGGTATTACGTCACTTTGGCCTCAAGAACTTCATTTAGTTTTTCTTGCAGAGTACATGTGCTAGTAATGAATTCTCTTTGTTTTCAGTTGATCTGAAAATACCTTTCTTTAATCTTCAATTTTGAAGGATATTTTTGTTGGAATAAGGTTCTAGGTTGACTTTTTTTTTTAACACATTAAAAATACTGTACCATTGCCTTCTGGCTTCAGTGATTTCTGATTGAGAAGTTGTTTGTTATTTACATTATTATTTCTCTGTGTATGAGCAGTGTTTCTTTTTTCTCGGACTTCTTTTAGGATTTTATTCTTTAGTTTTTAATAGCTAGACTATGATATGCCTAGTGTGAATTTTTGTGTGTGTGTGTTTACCATGTTTTGAGTTGACTGAGTTTATTATATATGTATGAACTGTTATTTTAAAGAAATTTTAGAAAAATTTAAATCGACATTTCTTCAAATATTTATTTTCTGTTATAGTCTCTTTCCTCTCTCTTGCTCTCGCTCTCGGTCTCGCTCTCTCTCTCTCTCTGGGACTCCAATTATACATCTATTAGTCTGCTCTGTTTTGTTCCACAGACCATTGATGCTCTTTTCATTATTTTTTAATCCTTTTTCTCCCTCCATGTTTCAGTTTTTATAATTTCTGTTGCCTTTTTATCAAGTTCATTGACTCTTTCTCTTGTATTCTGTAATCTTCTCTTAATTCTGTCCAATATATTTTTTATTTAAAATGCTATTTTTAGTTTTAGTTTTAGAATTCCATTTAGCTCTTATTTAGTATTTCTTTTTCTATCCTGAAAGAGCCAAGGTGTCATCATGGGAGAGTGCAGCAAAGAGGAGTGAAGATGAAAGTCATTAGAGTGGAGAATTTTAAGAAACTGTGAGATCCCCAAAAGTCACCCATATACACCTCTGATGTCTCCCAAGATGGTAGATGAGTTAACGCAGAAAGCCAGATAGATGATGAAAGGGCTGAATGTAATTCAGCAATCAGTCTGGGAGGAAGCTGGGAATGATGGTAAATCTTGGAGGCAAAACAGATCTCTGTGGCATGTATATCAGATAATGGGAGGGTTTTTCAAAAGCTGATGGGTAATGGCCTTGAATTGGAAACAGGCCACTAGGGGAATGCTGACTCTCACGTAGGCATGGGAGAAACAACAGACTCCATTTCAGAGATCTTCAGAGGAGGTGGAAATTGGGGGAAATGTCAGAATTCAATTAAAGCAAAGGGTGTATTGTCTTTCCAAAAGTTTGGGACACAAAGGAATTTACTGATGATGGAATAGGAGTTTAAAAGGATACAATGAAAAGATAGGAAGAGGAATGACAGTGAGAAGCTTGAACCACAAGTCAGTATGAGGGAAGAGACTATGAAAGATTGATCACTGGTTGGAGCTTCACTGGGGCAATGGCCAATGTCAGGGAAGAAAGGATGGATTAACTGGTCTATAATATCTAATAGAACTTCATCAGAGTAAGAGTTGTTTGGTTACCAAAATGCTATGGCATTCCAGGGGTGGGGAGGCTCTAAGTATCACCTGTAGTTGACTCCAGATGGTGCTGAGAGAACAGAAAGTGAGGCAGGACCTCATGCTTCATTCTCAGCAATAGGAGGAGGAGTTAGCATAGATCAGAGCTTGTATTCTTGTAAATGAAGATTATTTTTACTAACAGACTCTGAGAATGGGTTTTAAAAAAAGGATGGAGGAGATACTCAGTATGTTGTCTCAAATACTAAAGGAGATCTTGGTGCCATGTAAGAGGGAAGATGACACAGAAGGAGGACTAGACGTAGGGAACCATTCTTCGAGATCAGAGCCCTCCTCACTCATCTCGCTTTCCCACTCTGAGCCCTCCCACCACTGAATGGTCTGTCCTGCCTTCATCCCTCCCTGCTACTGTCCCTTAATTTTGGGCACTTGGATAGACTGTTTCATGCTGAAGCTGTGATTAATACTAATCATAGGTTCCAGACTCAGGAGTTACATATTTCAAGTCTTGCTGTCATTGACAGGTCATCAATTAAGCTTCAATGTATTTATTCGGAAAACAGTTAAAGCTTTATTTTTTGTTGGGGAGGGAGAGGTAATTAGGTTTATTCATTTATTTATTTAATGGAGGTACTAGGGGTGGAACCCAGGATCTTGTGCATGCTAAGCATGTGCTCTACCAGCTGAACCACACCCTCCCCACATTGAGGCTTTCTTTTGTAAACGTTTTGCTTGGTAAAGGCCAGTTATCATGGAACTGCTTCACTGAGTCATTGAAATTTAGAACCAGTAGGAAACTTGGAGACCATTCAGTTCTTCCCTTCAACAATCTTGGTGACTTAGTTTACCCTTTGACTTCTAATTATTGTCCCTTTTATTCAAATAGAGCTGAATATTGCTGGAAACTATCTTGAGCTGGCTGCTCCCACATTCAGGTGGAAGGAGGACTCTCCCTTCTAACACCTCCATCAGGTTTCCTGGGCGCTGCTCACTTCTTCTGGAAATGACAAGTGTACCTGAGCAGCACAGGGGTTGTCCACACAGGGTGAGCCAGGCAGGCACCAGACAAAATCTGAGTGTGCATACGGCTGTTCCTGTCGGCTGCAGGTGTCGGGCAGCCCGGGCTGAATGCCCGCTGGAAGGACCACGGGCAGAACAAGGGTGGGGATGGGGCTGGGGGAGGCCAGCGGGGCTTGTTCATTGGAGCCCTGTGGATACCAGCTCTGAGCCAGCTTTCCAGTCTCGTCATGCTGGGCCCCGCTCGTGTGTCCCGCCTGCCGCCGCTCTGGCGTCTGTGTGAGGCTTGGCGGTGGTAGGGGGTCGGGGCTGACCGGGGGGGGGGGGGGGGGGGGGGATTCGTTCATATTTGTGCTTAATGTTTTACTCCTGCCGTAAGTTGTTGTTGTTGTTGGTATTGATCTCCTAAGCTGCAGACTTTTGAAATTTAAAAACTAATAAGAGACTGCTTCTCTGCTACATTTTCTGTTTTTAAATTACTTCCCGGAGGCAATGAGCACAAAATAGCTTAGCTGTTTAACTGGAGAGCTAAGGCGAGGAGAAAAAGAAACTCAGGGTCAAAATCACATTGGCTAACCTTGACTAAAACCTGTCAAAATATTCTAAAATCCTTCAAAATAAGCTAAAATATACAAAGTGTACCTTAAAAAAACCTAGAAGTTCTGTGCCTCTTTATAAACAATGTGCGGCAGATAACGTTGGTGTTTCACTGACCTTTAAATAGTAAAATAAAAACTGTGTAAAAAACAAACACATAAACATACAAACGGTTAAATGGTAAAAAAAAAAAAAAGAAAAACAGTAAGTAGTTGTATGTTTGCTATAATTCACTTTTCCTTTTTGCCTTCAAACTGCTTTTGAAATACATTTGTAGGTAACTTTTATAGCCATTGCTACAAATTTATAGCTTGGTGTGTTCCTATTTATAATTTTCCTCAATCACATTTTTGGAGTAAACTTAGTGGGCTAAAAGCTTTTTATATGATTTCCAGCCTCTGTGTGTGTGTGTGTGTGTGTGTGTGTGTGTGTAGACTTTTGGTGTCTGTAGAATGATCCCTCACTCATGAAATCCATGAATAATAATGAGAATGTGAAGCCATTTATTAGCATATAATTGGAGCAGGAAACACGTAGTATGCTACATGTGTATTTAGGTTCTGTTATTCATTATGCTTGCAAGATTTAAGACAAGGCTTGGTTCTAAAAACCACAGAGTGCCCCGAGGGGGCCTACAGGAGGGCCCTGTGAGACCTGGTAGGTCTACTTCTGTTTTAACTCTCTGCTCAGGTGTAAGGATTCTCCTTGGAGTCTAGGTCTTTGGACATAATTTTCAAAGTCGTATACCCAGTTTGGCGTGGGGAATTTTGATGCGGGGGATGGGAAGCTAATGAAAATTTAGGAACTTTGGTAACATTGGGCAATGCGTCTTTGGGCAAGTCAGCTCACTTGTGTGGGTCTCAGTCCCTTCCGCACAAAATTGAGAGTTGGAATAATAACGTCTAAAGTCCTTTCCAGCCCTAAAAGTCAACAGCCTCTCTCTTTTCAGTTCAGAGTTGCTTCTCATTTCAGGCCAACTTCAACCTCTTGCCCAGGAAGGGTTATAATATTCACCAGATAAATGGTAAAGTATGATTTTTTGAAATTGTGATCTTTTAAATATTTGTCAGGTCTATTTTTCCATCGAATATTATATATCCAGTATCACTACGTAAGTGGTCACACCTCTTTGGATGCTCAATATATTTGTGGATGATGAGGGTAAATTTAGTCCTCTGTCTACCCCTGTCAGATCACGATGAAATATTTTTTTCTCAGAGCTATTCTATGAAGTTCAGATCAATGTGTTAAATACTGAACTGTGCTATGAGGAAGGCAATATCTTGTCCCTAAGACAATCTGTAGAAGCTTATTAATTTTTCTTATTGTGCTGAGAAACACACAGCATAAAATCTACCGTCTTAACCATCTTTAAGCGTACAGTACAGTAGTGTTAATTATATGCACATCGTGGGGCAAGAGATCTCTAGGGCTTGCTCATCTTGCAGATCTGAAACTTGATACCCCCTGAAGAACTCCTCTTTTCTCTCTGCCCCTAGCCCCTGGCAACCATCATTCTCCTTTCTGTTTCTAAATAAGCTTATTACTTTCATAGCCAAGGCTTTACTCCCTCGCTTGGTTCCTTGTGTCTATAGATGAGACCTTTATCCACCAAGTTCTTTCGACTCACAGTCTCTCATTTATCCTTAGGTTTTACACTGGCTTTATCATGCACGTCGAGGAACTCTGTGCAGTCACACGTTTTGGATAGTCTTACCGTTTTGCTTCCCAGAGCAACATTTTTCACTCTGACTACAGCCCCACTCTTGGTGGCAAGCTGGCCCAGAGTTACACAGTGTTTTCCCATGTTACCTTTGAAGGCTGTTAATTAGAAACCCTGGACTACCAGCCACCCTCGGGTGTGGTCTGAGGCCATTGCTTGCAGCCACACATTGACAAATAGGTTAGTCTCCTCAGCAGTGAGTAGTAGTTGAGCCTAGTGGAAGGTTCAGCGTACGGAATCCTGCCTGACTGCATGCTTGGTGGAGAATAATATGGTATCTGCACTGTGTCAGGGTTTTCCATCATGTAGGAGAGATGCTAGGTTTGATATGGTAGTCAATCTCCATCAAGCATATTCAGAAAACCTTGAATCATTCAATTCAGCAAACCTCTGCTTATGATCATTCAATTCAACAAGCCACTGCTCATGTGGCACTCATGATAGCCATTTGAGTGATGAGTGAGCTTTAGAATGGCTTTGTTCCTACTGAGAACATTTCCCTTGAATGTTTGAAGGTTGATGAACTTGGCCTAAATCATGCAGGGCCATGTCAGGGACCTGCGGTCATGCTGCTGGTAATTTATGCTGCATTTTTACTTTATAGGGTTTATGCCTCTTCTGTGATTCCTCATCAACTCTTCATGATGTAGGGAATATATCCAGGAAGCTCTTTTTATAAAAGTTTGGGTTTTTGTGGGGTTTTTTTGTTTGTTTTTGTTTTTTAGAAAAAAGGGTTTATAAAGAGTTAATATCTTTAAGCAGTAGATGTAGATTTTTTCTCTTGGGTCTTTATTAAGCCTCCTGCACCATTTGACTTTGTAAGTCAGCACTGTATATAGTCTGAACATTAAGTCCCCATTAATCAATGACACAAGAAAAGCATTGGTATTTGTTGACTAGTTGATGCAATGGCTTTTCAAGCCAGACTGTATAAGAAATACCTGGAGAACTAGAAAAATGCCAGTTGTCAGGCTCCATTCGCTCAGGTTCTTATTCATTGGTCCATTGGGCTTAAAAATCTGCTTTTTAAAATTATTCATTTTTAAAGTTATGGTAAAATTGATCATTTTAACCCCTTTAGGGGTACAGTTCAATGAGGCACATTCATATTGTGTGTAACCATCACCACTATCCATCTCTAGAATTTAAAAACCTACTTTTTAAACAACACCCTTGGTGATCTTGAGGCAGGGAATTCCCACTATATTTTGTGACACATTGATACAGTGTGGACTTAGAGCTGTGCTAGGCATGGTGGGGAAAAACAGCACATGTTAAACACGATCCCTGGGTTCAAGTGATTTACACTTTGACAGAGGACCAAAGAACAGTACACGGGGAATAAGTAGAGAATGACCCCAGATAGAATAAAATTAATATACATACCATTACACATATACACATACCTGTTATACTGCTAGGCAGGGGCTAGAAAGAGGGAGACAAGCAGATATATATGACTGAAAAATAATAAATACACTGGAGGAATAGGTCTTGAGTTTGACTCAAGCAGTGTTGACAATGCAACCTTTCGAGGCATAAAGGCAACAATGTTAGGATTCCAGGCAAAGGAAGTCATGTGACCTGGTAAGGAATGTAAGACCATTTCTCCAAACATTGATGATACTTGGTGCAAGTCAGAGTTTATGCTTCCAACAATGGTGTTTCCCTTGTAGAAGTGAGGAATAAACAATTCTATGAGTCTTTCAGCAAGGAGCCAAAGACAAAAATGAGCACAAGAGTGTCGTCTGTATTTTGGTTACATGGTCGTAAGTGAAAAATCATAGATCTTTTCATTAGAAGAACAACCAGATGAGAGTTATTAATTTGTAAGGTTTCTTTCTTGCAGCTAAAACACTGAAGAGAATTTCCTCTTTAATGGTTTAAAGTACCTGGTGCCTCGTGTTCTCAAGACCACAGACCACCGTTCAGAGTTCACACCTCCAGACCTCATCCAGGATTGGGGTGGGGGGGTCACCATTTGTCCAGAAGCATGAAGTTGGGGAAGATCTAGGGATCTAAGTGCTGCTTAAATAGTTTTCCCCCAGTAGTTCTCCGTTCTGCCCGTCCCTCCATTTCCTGCAGGAACAGGGCCTTGTGTTCCAAAGACCTACTCTTTTAAAAAAATCTGTAGCATGAATCTCCTGGTTTAGGATTCAGATCCCATATATTTGTTACTGTTGCCTTCTTTACTCTTTCCTGCGTTCTCATGGGTTTGTTTCTGTTTTAAAAATCCTTCTACTAGCAAGAAAGTGTCTCCGAGTTGAGGACACTAATGAGATATGATAATTGGCTCCTAGAACAGAAAAAGGACGTTAGTGGGAAAATCTGGTGAAGTCAGAATGAAGTGCGTAGTCTAGTATTATACCAATGTTAGTTTCTTAGTTTTGACAAGGACACCAAGGTGATGTACGGTGTCAACATTAGGGGAAGGTGAGTGCAGGGCAAACAGGAACTCAGTTCTATCTTTGCAGTTTTGCTGTAAATCCAAAATTATTCCAAATTTAAAAAAAAATTTTGAAAGATCACTTTGCCATAGTTTTGGTTGGGTTCCAGGAAGGAGCAAAATTAGATGCATGTGTTAATCTGTCATTTTAGCCCAGAATTTAAAGCCAGATATTAACTTCTCTTGCAATATTAAAGTATCAATTTGTTGAATTCCAAAGTTACATTCTTTGCTCTTGTGAGTTAAACATCAAAGGTTTTGGCATTCTCCCTGATGTCTCACGGACTTAATATCATTCAGCTAGTTCGAAATGTCTGGATGGAATTGAGGTTCTAATCACAGCTGCAGCCTGGAATGCATACAATTCCTTCAGGGCTTTATCGTATATATTAGTTCAGTGATAATTTTTTCATAGGCTTTCTTTTAAAGCATGCAAAATGATAAATGGGCACAAAATTTTTTTAAACCACCAAACCCAACATTTGGAAAATAAGTTGATTCTAGACCTCGAAACCAGTTATTTCAGGCAAAATTATGTTCCTAGAACCTAAGTAGTATTGTTGCCAAAAACTGTACCACTGAGATGGGAAATCTTACATTTAGCCTCATCAGGATGCTGATCAATGGGTACCAACTAAAAAAATTTTTTATTGGGACAAATCTAGTCATTTTGGTCCTACCGTATTAGGGGAGAGGCCCACTTAGGCACTTGGCCTCCTATCCAGCCATGGTGTTTGAGATATTGCCACCTTCTTGCAAAATACATTTGCAATGGTGGCTGTCACAAATGTCTCATATTATTTGATAGAACTTTCTGTTTTTGGTTAGAATTCAGCAAATTCAAAACTTCCTTATTTTCATTTTCTCTGTGTTCATCTCTCTGGTCCTAAATTGCATGTAGGTTTTGATGAATGAGGGGCCATCCATATTCCCTGGTGAGCAGGCATCTTTAGTTTTACACTGGGGAATTTCTTAGACCTAAATAACCTGTCTCCTAAGGGAAGTTTCCTCTCCTATGTAATTAAGTCATTCCAACCAAACTAGACACCACCTGGTAGCTAAATGTCTTGATCCTATAGACAAACACCAGCGACAGCTTATCCCACAAAGTAACATTCTGTGTAGGTGCACTTGTGCTGCCTCCTTAGGGTTGGCATGGGTGGTTCAGGGAGGACCTCTTGCGCTCTTGGCAATGCAGGCTATTTCACGCTGGGATGTTTGACATTTTGCCGTAGATGATTCTTTGTTGGGGACTGTCCTGCAGCATCCCTGACCTCGACCTTCCAGATGCCAGTAGCACTCGCCCACTCTGGTTGTGACAACTAAAAATATCTCCAGAGATTGCTGAACATCCCTAGGGAGGCAAAAGCCATCCCTGGTTGAGAACCATTGCCAGAGTATGTGCTGAACTCTGGTGTCTGTCAGCTTTAAAAGTACAAAAGTTGGTCTGCTCATCTAAGTTTGAAAAGATCTAATCCCACTCCAGCTTATGACTTGCAATACCAGACTGAGCTGTGGCCACGTCATTCTACGTTAAGCCACAGGGACCTCCAGCTCCAGGCGTGACCAGTCTTGAGACAGTACCTTTCCAAGAAACCCTGTATAGAAGCATTCATTTTTCTCTGCACAGTCAAATGCAAAAATTGAGAAGATCTTGGTGCCTGCAAGTTGTGGTGCCTTGTATCAGACACAGCAGTTAAAGGCAGTTTATGATGGAGCTGTGTCACAGCTGGATTTGCTCAGCTCCATTACCTCCAGAGATGTCTGGGACCGTGTACTGACTCTTGGTCAAGATAAGGATGAGTGGGCTAGCTAGTAATTTATAATGTGCTGGTGCTTGCTGGTTTGCATTGTCTACAGATGTGTAGATCGATGGCTTATATTTGGTTTCATGGGTTAAACAGCCTGGCTGGGCTCTGACTAGTGGGGCATGAAAGACCCACTTTACTGAGCTCTTTCAAAGCCAAGATTCCTCATGGATATTTTGATGGTTCATAATCTGGAGATAAAAGTAGGTCTTGTGTGACTAAGTAAGGATACTGGGGCGGTGCGTCTTGGAATTTCTCAGGCCCCCTAGTGCTCATTTGTGCTTTTTTTCTCTATGTCCTTTGCCTCAATAAAGCCTTTTGTGAGTCTGCTCTGTAGAATGTCATGAGTTCCTTCAGTTCTCTGACATGTGAAATCTTTGCAGCTGCCACCTGGGCACTCATATGGCCCAATGTAGGTGTCCTCAAAATGTCAGGCAGAGGAGGGGTATATAGCTCAGTGATAGTGCCTGTACCAAGGTCTTGAGGACCTCCATTAAAAAACAAAACAAAACACATCAGGGTGATGTCTCCCTGCCTCTCACTAAAGTATATGAGTCACCAGATGCTTCACTAAGTTTTCATTTTTTCCCTCAGATTCTTCAAATGTACATTTTTTTTAAATAAGAGCATTATTGAGATACAATTCACATACCACGAAATTCAGAGTTTCTACAATTTAGAGGTTGTGTAGTAGTTACCACTAATTCTATAACATTTTCATCACCCTCTCTCCAGAAGCCTGTATCCATTAATAAGGAATGAGTCATCCCTCATTCTCACTTCTTTCCAGCCCCTGCAAGCCTTTGTCTCTATGGATATGTCTGTTCTGAACGTTGCGTTTAAATCGAGTCATACAAATGGAGGCTTTTGTGACTGGCTTCTTTCACTTAATACGATGTTTTAAACGTTCATGTATTTGTGACATATTATCAGTACTCCATTGCTTTTTATGGCTGAATATTATTCCATTACATGGATATACCACATTTTATTTATCCATTCATCAGTTTATGGTCCTTTGGATTGTTTTTACTTTTTGTCTATTATGAATAATGCTGCTATGAATATTTAGAAACAAGTTTTTGTGTGACATATATTTTCACTTCTCTTGTATATATACCTCTGAATGGAATTAATAGTCAAATAGTAACTCTGTGTAAAAACTTTTGAAGAAATGTTCAACTGTTTTCCCAAGTGACTGTTCCATTTAATATTCCCACCAGTAGTGTATGAGGCTTTTAATATTTTCACATCCTCACTGACATTTGTTATTGTCTGTCTTTTTGATTATAGCCATTCTATTGGCTATGAAGTGGTGTCTCTTTCAGGTTTTGATTTCCCTAATGACTAATGATATGGAGCATCTTTTCTTGTGTTTATTAGCCATTTATATAACTTCTTTGGGAAAATGCCTATTTATATCTTTGCTCATTACTAAATTGGGTTGTCTTTTTCCTATTTAGTTGTAAGAGTTATTTGTGTATTCTGGATATAAGTTCCTTACCAGATTTGTGATTTGCAAATATTTTCTTCCATTCTGTAATTTGACTTTTTACATTCTTGATGATATACTTTGAAGCACAAAAGTTTTAAATTTTGACATAGTCCACTTTTTGTCACTTGTGCTTTTGGTATCATGTCTAAAAAAATCATTGCCTAATCTAAGGTCATGAAGATTTGTTCTATGTTTTATGCTAAGAATTTTATACTTTTAGCTCTTGCATTTATTTTTATTTTTTAAAATAATCTTTAGTTCTTTATTTTATTATTATTATTCCTAATGAAGGTACAGGTGATTGAACCCAGGACCTCATGCATGCTAAGCACATGCTCTACCACTGAGCCATATCCTCCCCCCAGCTCTTGCATTTAGATCTATGATACATTTTGAGTTAATTTTTGTAGGCTGTATGAGGTAGTTGCCCAACTTCAGTGTTTTGCTTATGGCAGTCCAGTTGTCCCATCACCATTTGCTGAAAACATTCAAAACTCTCTTTAGTTCTACTTTGGTACATTCTTAGGCAATGTACGAGATGTTAGGGGCTTTACCCTCATACTTGCCTTTCCTACAGGGGACAGAGATTTCACCTGTAAAACTCCCCCACCACGGCCTGGAATTGAGATCACATGTCTGCCACACATAGCTTGGTCCCCAAGATGAGGGAGGGAAGGACTTGGATATGCATGCCCACTGTTTGGTGTCAAATTCACCCTTGGGGAGGAATGAGTGAAGGGCTAGAGAGGGCCCAGGGTTGGTTTTAGCTATTGGCACTGACTTCACTTGGAGAAAAATAATTGGGAGTAGGAAATATATTATCCTGTTTTTATAAAAGCCAAATTTAATCTTTCTTTGAGTTGCTAAAAAAAGAATAAGCTTTCTAGTTGAGTAACTTTGAGTATGTAGTGAATGTTGGATGATAAGGTATTTATTGTTAATTTTGTTGTGGTAAAGGCATACTGGTTATGTAAAGGCAATACCCTCATCAGTGGGAGATGCTCTAGAAGTTGGGTAGCAAAGCAAATGTCTGGGATTGCTGTGAAATATTTCCGAAAAAGTTCTATCAATATTGGCCAGATATTGATAATTATTGAGCCAAGTAATGGGTACACGAACATTTATTATGACATTGTCTCTGTTTTTGTGTATGCTTACAAATTTTAATGAATTTTGAAATATAAACATCTAATACAACATGTTATCTCTAAAGGACTAGGAAAATGTTAAATATAGAAGAACGTTGTCATCAGAATGCTTTCCGATTCCTTTAAATTATCACTTTTTTAAAAGAAACAAATCGAAAATTACAGATGGCTAATTATCATCTGAGTTTAGTGTTTATAAGAAAACTGAAGTGCAGTTCAGTCAAAAGATCCATATTTGCTGAAATCATCTTAGTTTTATTTCAAAAATAGGTGATGAATGCACATTTATATATTTAAGAGGAAATAACAGATTTGAGAATTATGCATTATTTTTGAAACATTTTCACATTAATTAGAGTTTAAAAAATAGCACTTTAAAATTTTAGAATAATTTTAGTTATACAGAAAAGTTGTAAAGATAATAAAACAATGTTCATTTGGTACATGTGCCAAAGCTTAGAAGCCAACATTAGTATATTACTATTAACTGCTTCACCAGTTTTTGAGCGATCTGGCATTGAACACCTGCCCCAGAGAGGCAGAGGCAGTACAGAGGGGACACCACCACACCGTGGGGTCATCATGGGGGAAACTTGCCTCCTCTCTACCTCCCTCTATACCCCAACCCACAGGACAAAGCAGAAAAAGAGTGAGGAGGAAGTGGTGAGCACAGACCAGGTCCTTTGGTGGGGGATCCTCAAATCCAGCCTGCAGAACAGAGAGCTTTGGTTTTAACATGAGTCTACAATTTAAAAATGAAAAGGATGAGGTCTTTGAGATTTGGCATAAGACTGATGTCTGTTAAAAAAAAGTTAAGGGGTAAGACTGAGATCTTAGTAAGGTTCTCTACCACCCCATGGGGCTGGGAGTCCAGCAGAGCATAATGGAGGCAGTTATAACAGAAAAATCAAATAAGTACCCCACCCCAACCTCCAAGAAAACAAAACAAAACAAAACAAAACAAAACAAAACAAAAAAGCAACAAGCAGAGACTCTTCAAAGTCTCATTATTTGCGTAGAGCTTCTAGCATAGAGCCTGGTGCACCTGGCGTGTACAGCAGATGTTATCTTCCGTTACTATTAATATCATTAATTTGCTGAGTTTGGGTCTGTTAATGTTTTGTACCTGATTAGCAAATCCAGAATTCTTCCTTCCAGCCTGCCTTCTAGGCACGTGTTCTATGTGAAGGAAGACAATGTTAGCAGGCTTTTTATTTCCTTAATGCAGGGACATTCCTGGGATGGTATGTTTGAGGGGAGGGGCTGAAGGCAACCCCAGACAGTGTGCGTTCTCGGAGACCTCACTGAGTGGTTTCTCCCTACAGTGTAGGGTTCTGGGAAACTTCCCTGGAGACAGACAAATTCACAGCCTCTATTACACCAAATCTGGAAGGTGTTGAAGCTTGAAGCCAGCCTCCCATTTTAAGCGGGATGCTCTAATGTAAGCCTAATGGAATAAAATACAACGGAAAGTAAATCTGAAAGGTCAATACATACATTGGGTTAATGCGTTGTAAGAAGCTAGTGTTCAGTTGAACGGGTTGTTAGTCCTCTGTAATCCAGGGAATGAATACCTGCGGCTAAATAGGATAGAAACAAAGAAAATGTTGGATTCTGTTTATCCTTGTCCAAGAGGAGACCACGATACGGCTATATCCTCCCAGGATGGTTTTTCTCTCTCTGCATTTTCCAACCTCCTTAAAATGTTAATAGTTTCTGGGAAGACTGACAAGAAACAAAACACAAAGCAAAACAAAGATAATTGAGACAAAGTGATTCTCAGAAAGAGTAAGCGAGAATGTAAATCTAAATGGCCTACGACAATGCCGAATTAAATTCCAGGGATTAAGAACATGGAAATTGATGTTGCATCCGACGTTGTGAGTCTAAATTCTGGACCCCTCAGAAAAACATTTCAGATCGTCCCTTCTCTTGCTCCTTATCTGTCTAGGTCTATTAGCACGTGCGGTGAGTATCAGTGGACCACGGGTCCTGCACTGTGCTGGCTGTTGTGGGAAATACCTAAGAAAAGCACAGCATTGTAACTGACTGTACTACTAGAAAAAAAAAATAGCACAGCATATGGTCCCTACCCTCAAAAGCCTTCTTGGAAGAGAAAGAAGCCAAAGGACAAGTCAGAGCTGAATTTTTGCACATTAGCTATAAGAACCTAAAGTAATTCAGAGCTGGAGAGAATCAGCAGAGCAGGCGAATCAGAGCAAGGTGGATGTATCAGTGGCAGCTGACAAGCAGAGGTGTCTGGATGGATGCGAGAGAAGAAGGTACATCACTTAACTGGATGCGTTCAGACAATGGAAGTCGCAGAAAAACTGGGGCTTGTAATGGTAAGAAGAGGCACCAGAGAAGACTGGAGAAGTTGGTAGAGCTCCCGGGAATGGAGAGGAATGGACTCAACCCCTCCAGAATGTGTCTCTCTCTTCTGGGGCTTCCCCTCGAATTGCAATCCCCTCTTGCCATTTCCAGCCATTAACATGAGCTGAAATCACCCTCAGCCGTTTAATGAGCTCCTCTGGGGCTCACGTGTAGCCCTCCTCTAGCTCTGAGCCAGGAGGACCTGCTCTCACGTCTGAGTTTCAGGCTGTGCTTTTGCCGTATTTCTTACAAGAGTGGTCTCCTCCGATCTGCAGCCGTCGCTTCTTCATAGATCCTCAACCCCCTGGGTCCCTGTTGGATCCAACAGAGCTTTGAGAACTTCGCCCCAAACCACCCAGGTGAGAGGCAGCATCGATACAGGCCTGCCGGAGAGTAGGCTTTGCAAGTCTTAGTTTCGTCACTTTCTTTTGTTTCCTGGAACATTTGCTGTTTTTCTCCCTTCCTTAGGTGGCTGTGACAGGAAGGTTATGAGTTGTGGGCTTACTCAGTGGCCACTGGTCACACGTCATGACGAGGCTGCACTCTTCCCAGGGGCGCCAGCCCTGACCTTGACAGGAGAGAGCCCAGGGAGGTGGAGTACTCCAGAACTGTAAGGAGCTACGAGGTCAGAGAAACAGACTGAGAGGAGGCACTGATGCGTCTGACTAGACCTAGAAGGTTGCTTCTAGCCTCCATTTATTGATAGTTTAATTTTTCCCTTGGGAACAACTTTTTTTTTAAAGCAAGTGAAATGACCACATTTCTGAGAGTGTCTTCTTAGATCGTTAATGCTCTAGACACAAAAGGGTGGTAAAAGGAAAGTCATGTGAACGTCAGGGTGGAAGAGATTTGGGGTTGAATCCATTTTCACCGTTTGTTAGCTGCTAGAATTCGGTCAGTTACTCAGGTTCCCTTGTGCCCCAGTGTCCCTATCCACGGGATGGGGGCTACTAATACCTACCTCAGAGGGTTATTGTAAGAGTTAACCAGGTAATGATTAAAAATGACAAGTTGACGTTTGGGTTTAGAAATCATACAGTGGGGTTTTAATGGTTTTATTTTGGGACCGTGGCTAGGAATCTAGGAGTATCCTGGTCCTGCCCAGCGTATAATTCTTCCTCTCAGTGAATCCCTAAGGGGCATAGTTTCATAAAGACCAGCAAAGTTCCATGGGGGCAAAGACTATCAATTCTTATTTAGAGATTTGCTACCTACCAGGAAGTGGATGAGTCATTCTGTCACAAGAGGATTCCCAAATCTCCAACAGGAGGGTTCTCTTCAAGCTGGGTTACAATTGTGACTTGGATTCAAGGCCTAAGCTGGCTTCTCCTCCACTATCATCGCTTCCCCAGTAATTCCCTATCTCACCAGTGTATCTCACCAACCTAAAAGTGAGAAGAAGATATGAGAGGGCCCAAGAGGGCTGACCTGCAAGGAGGTCCTGGTTCCATGTAACAGCCCCCAAAACATGGAGGGAAGCTGAAACAGGAGAGTGGCATACGTGGGCATGGCCTTTCCCCCACAGGGTCCCCCCCATCCTAAATATGCATCACTGGCTCTTGTGAGGAGCCATGTGATAAGGAAGGAGAAGGAAACAATGACCTTCAACCACATTGCCCACCACCAAATACAGTACGCACCTAATAAATGGAATACCCTCGACCTCTTTAACAGTGTTTTAAATGAAGCCTTTCTCATGAGTGGACACCGATAGGTTCTTTTCACTCTGTTCTACCCCCTCCATTTCTTCCCTCCCCAGTCTGAGAGAATGTCTCACCATTCGTGCTCTTCCCTTTGAAATTGATGGTGGAGCTGGTTCCCACAGGGCAGGTGAGGCACAGTCTCTTTGTTACCTGCCTCATCCTGGTGGGCTCCAACTCCCTTCCCAGACTAGAGAAACATGGGGCCGAGAGCCAGGAGGTCTGCAGTTTCAAGGCAAATCACTTCAGCTGTCGAATTCTCAGCTCCCTCATGTGGAATGAATGTTGGGTGACTTTCAGACTGTTTCAGAGATGTTTCATGACACCTGTGGGAGACAGGAAGTATGGGAAGGCCACGGGGGCCCCCTGGGGTAGGCTCCTGGCCTCCCATGCCAACTAATGTCACCTCGATTTTACCTTTAATGGGTTGGGTTCCCCATAAAACTTTGTAGGCTCCTGTTCTTTAAGAGTCTGAAAACCTCTGACTTGGGTGCATTCCAAAGCCGTGCTGTCCAACGCTGTGACCACAGATGGCTGCTGAGTACCTGCAAGGTGTCTGAGAGGCAGGAACCGCTTGTTTTCTTCGGGACCCTGTGAGGTCAGACTGTCTTTGAAGGCTGCCTTTAGGTGGCCTGGTGGGCTCTGAGTGTGATCGAGGCCTTAATCTTATTTGTTATTTAATCAGACTTCCTTGCATGACAAATTGCTGCTTTTGACATGTTTAGTGATACAGGGTTTTTACAACGAGAGTGTGTGAGCAAATCAAGGCTCAAAAGCCTTCTCCTCCTCCTCTTGCTTATGAACTGTAAAGGATGCTTCCTTTTCTAATTCCCAACACCTGTGTGGAAAGCACTCCAAGGTCCATTTAAAAAAATTTTTTTTAAGGAAAGGATAAAGTTAGACAAGTAGGATAATATCCTGTTTTTAAGGACATTAATTTTATGCTGTAGTAGTTTAACAAGCTTCAGCCAAAGGTGAGCTGACCTGGATGAGAGTGGTGTCTTCTGATTATGAAAGCACATGGCTTTCATAATGGCCATCATTAATAAGTCTACAAACAATAAATGCTGGAGAGAGTGTGGAGCAAAGGGAACCCTCCTCAACTGTTACTGGGAATGTAGTTTGGTGCAGCCACTGTGGAAGACAGGATGGCGATTCCTTAAAAAACTAAACATAGACTTACTGTATGATCCAGCAATCCCACTCCTGGGCATATACCCAGAGGAAACTAATTCAAAAAGATACGTGCACCCCAGTGTTCACAGCAGCACTATTTACTATAGCTAAGACATGGGAACAGCCTAAATGTTCATTCACAGATGATTGGATAAAGAAGATGTGTGTGTGTACATATACATACATATCCACATATATACATACATATATGTATATATGTATGTATGTATATATGTGGATATATATAATGGAATACCACTCAGCCATAAAAAAGAATAAAATAATGCCATTTACAGTAGCAACATGGATGGACCTGGAGATTATCATATTAAGTGAAGTAAGTCAGATAGAGAAAGAAAAATACCATATGATATCACCTCTGTGTGGAATCTGAAAAAAATGAGACAAATGAACTTATTTACAAAACAGAAACAGACTCACAGACACAGAAAACAAAATTGTTACCAGGGGAAAGGGAGGATGGTGGAGGGATAAATTAAGAATTTAGGATTAGCAGACATTAATTACTATATATAAAATAGATAAACGAGGTCCTACTGTATAGCACAGGGAACTATATTCAATACCTTGTAATAACCTAGAATGAAAAAATATGAAAAGGAATTATGTATATTTATAACTGAATCACTATGCTGTACACTAGGAATTAACACAACATTGTAAACCAACTGCCCTTCAATAAAAACATTTTAAAAATAGCATATGACTTGTGGGGAATGTCTGTTCTCTTTGGACATTGGTTTACTCAGCTGTAAAATAGATGATACCTTATCCTGTCTTTTGTTTATATTAAAACATGTGTGTGATGAACTGAATGTTTGCCTCTAGAACTATGAGAAACGCAGCTGACCCTTAAACAGCTCAGGAGTTGACGACGCCCACCACCTTCACGGTGGAAAATCCATGTATAACTTTGACTCCCTCCAAACTTAACTATTAATAGCCTACTATTGACCAGAAGCCTTACAGATAACATAAGCAGTCAATTAACACATATTCCATATGTTATTTGTATATCTACATACATTTTATGCATTCATAACACAGCTAAGTATTTTTTTTTTAGTTCTCAGCTACATGGTTTGTCTACATGGTTTTGTTTACAAGTTTTTTCAAGTTGTCACAAATCTCTAAAAAAGTTTGTAAGCTATTTATTGAAAAAATCCACATTTAAGTGGATCCATGCACTTTAAATCCATTTTGTTAAAGGGTTAACTGTAAATGTTGTTTGTTTAAGCTACCTAGTCTAGATATGGAATTTTGTTATAGCAGCTCGAACGAAGACAGTATTTGTTAAAGGAATCAGAGAAAGCACAATGTTTATGGGTTAATTTGTTAGAAGAACTTGGAAAGTTTAATGCACTGTCTTCCTCCTGTGCCGGGATGCCTGTGGCCTAAACCTGACTCTGACAGTGTTCAATCGTGTGATTCTGAACAAGGCACTGATTGTCTGTGGGTCTCTTAGGATTCTCAAGGTTCTATGAATTTTCAAATGTAATTTGAGCCCAGTGCTTTATATTTTCTAGGTCTCAAAAAGCACACATGTATGTGTGCATTTATTTTAAAGAATCTTATCTTTTAAGTTGCAAAGGTAATTATGCTCACCATATAAAGTTCAAATATTACAAAAGCATAGAAACTAAGAAAATGAAGGACTTTCTCCATTTTTTCTAAATCAAAGAGCTTGGTGTATTTCTCAGGTATCTCTATGCTTATACAGGTCTCTGTGTGTGTAAGTTTTAGTTCAGCTGAATCAGGCTACACTTGTTTGCCTGTTGTAACTGTTCTTTTAAAACAATTAATAGTATGCTTAAGTTATCTTTTTATGTAACTATCCATCATGCTGTTTTTTTCCCCTTTTTGTATCAGCTTGATGTTCTGTAGCATTGTTGGAGGAGGTCACTGAGAGGATGTAAAACACCTGGTGCCCCACGAGCTGGGGAGCAGGAGGCTCCTAGCCCCGCCCCTGACCTTGGGATGTAGCCCCGCCCCCCGTCCCGGAGGTAGGAGCCATTTTCAAGGACACAGTCTGCAGGGAGCGCAGTGCTGTTAGGTCCCTCTGGACTGAATTCCTGCCTGAACGCCGTTAGAACCTCTTTATGAGCTAAAGAATCTGGTGGGAGGGTATGAAGATCTACTTGTCTTGGACCGGGTTCATGACTGAACCCTATTAGAGCCTTTTTATGACCTTAAGACTCTGGCGGGAGGGAATGAAGATGTACTGGTCTTGAGGGCGTCTGGAACAAGCTTCGTAAGTAAATCCCCTTGTTTATCAAACCTGCCCCGGGCCAATCTGCAGCGATCCCCGCCTGTTTTCTTTGGTTTTTTCTTACCCTCCGTGTAGGAGGGACTAGTTTCTGATTTCACCCAGGAAGCTCCTGTGGTGGCAAACCAGCATGCATATACTTAATTCATTTAATCCTTTATAAATGAAGGTGTTATTTGCTCTTTTTATATCTGTTTCTTACAATTATAGAAATATTACATGCATACAAGAGAAGCATGAATGGCACAGAAAGGTGCAAAACTTTCTAGCCATTCCCATTTGTATTTCTCAAATTGAATTCCCTACAAGTGACCACTTTCAACAGGTTTTACTTTTGTTTTGCTGGTTATTATTATAACTGAATTGTGTATACCCCATTGATTTATCAGTTTTAGACAATATCTGTTGACTGGCTGCTATAAAAAATAAACAGGAGGTCTGAAATTCAGTGGCACAGAGACAGTGACCGTCTCTTAGATCATGTATGAGTGTGTGTATCCTGGTTTAATATTTGCTTGTGTTAAAAATTGATACAGTCCTTTAGAAATGATAATTTTCCTATATTTTGAGGACTTTTAATGCTGCTGGGGAGGGTGGGGATAATTCCAGTCTTCTGTTATTTTGAGACTGGTTACCTGAGGGGAATTTGTGGAGCATTAGTTTTATATGTATTTTTATAGTGACCCAGCCTTGTCTTGAATTGTTGATAGTGCTCATTGAAGAGGGTGGGGTCCACATGTCGGTCATTGGGCTGCTGGGACAACTGACAAGGAGCATTGGAGCCCACACTAGATGTGTAATCCAGTGGTGGGTGGCAGATTCAAGACAAATTCAGATGGATTTCAGTGTCAAACTCCTAAAGGTTCAATCTGAGCAAAAGAGGCACATTGTGGGCTCAGGTGTACTGGGATCAGTGTGCGATGGTTAACCATATGGTCCTAGATCAGCTACCAGAGAGACACCTGAAGCCAGTTTCGTTCTAGGGTGGGGGTGTCATCTGATGGTGGTGGTGGGAAGGGTTTCCAGTCGAGTTGGGAGTTTCCCATAGGATTTTCTACAGAGAAATGACTTGTGTTAAGCAACTACAATGTTTCCTGCATTTCAAAAAACTTACTGCGCTCCTAAGGTTGGAATTGACACAAGGTTAAAGTGGGCTGCTACTCTGATCTCACTATTATTAAGATATATATTTAAAGACAAGTCAAAGTATAAAGGCAGTGGTAGGTGGAAAAGTAATCAGATAGATAATACTGCTCTGCAGATTATGAGGGATGGCTGCCTTATTAGGGAGGAGGAATTAATTAACATGCCCTTAGGGTCATTCCTCCAACCACACATCACTGATGTTATTTGTTACATCTGTGTGCACACAGGGACTATGCCGTTGTGGCCTTGTAAGTGAAAACACCTAGGAGCAGTTTAATAGGAAGCTAGAAAATCAGCTCTTGTTAATCTACTGGATCATTCAGGACAGGTGCCGAGATGCTGCGGATGCTGGAGGTGGAGTAAGGTACCCAGGCCCGGATGGAAGGAAGTTACATAAGGGTTCCGCCCCCTTGGTCCCAGCCACGTGAGGACTCACTTCAGCTCTGAGGGAAACTTGCGTAGGATTTAGTGGGACCATTCCTAATAGCCCATGGGGTCTGGCTCCCCTGGACTCAGGAAGGAGCCAGATATGGGGAAGTTTTGAAGTACGTTTTTGAAATAGTTCTGTTTGGACGACGTGTTATCAGTCAGCCAAAGAGCAGAGTGACAGCTTGTCTTTAGAATGAGGCACTCAGGTTAGTCCTTGAGGTTGGACGGAGTCTTGGGAGTAAAGCTCTGAAAAGGGAGATGGTGGCAGTCATGGGGGTAGGGTGGTGCAGACCAGTGATTCTCCAAGGGCAGCTCCTGGACCAGCCGCATCAGGATCACCTGGGAACTTGTTGGAAATGCAAATCCTCAGGCATCCGCCAGACCAACTAAATCAGAAGCTCTGGGAGTGGGCCCAGCGACCTGTGTTTTAACACATTATCTGGGTAATTCTGATCACTCAAGTTTTCAAACTACTGCTGGAGGTTAACTAGCTACCTGTTTATAAATTTAATATTGCCACGGTGACATTTACATAAGCAAGAACAAGTCTGAGCCAAAAATCATAGGTAAATCAGTTCTAAATGTCTTCCAAACTTCTGCTATTGAAGAAACGTTTATATTTTTCTCTGTTACCTAAAAAATATTAGTTGGGAAGTTTCTATATGCTTGGTAATATGCTTAGTATTTTAGCTATATTATTTCCTGGAATTTTCCCATCCTCAGTTAAGTGCTGTTTATATTTCCATTTTACAGATGAAGAGACAGAAGCATTTAGAATCTCATTAAGGGTTTTGGAGCTAATAAGTGATAGAGCTGAAATCTGAATCCAGGGAATTTCACAAAATGAGCTTGGCGTTCTTAATTACTAAGCCGGACTGTATGGAGCCTTAAATTTCCCGATAAGTTCTCCCCGTGTGAAGGACTGCGGACCGCGCGTGATTTGGTAATGTATATTGATTGGCGTTCTCCTGCTATGGGTATGATGGAAAACGTGTTTTGCTTGCCATTGCTAACTCATTGAATCTCTATCAAGTCAACAATTTCTACATACTTGTGTGCAGTTGAGCTCAGAGTTTAATGCTAAGTGGACTTCCTACATACTATGTTTTAATCTTGCACTTGCTAAATTTATGCTTTTCTATTACACCTGTAAATATTTCCTTGTCATAGTATGAATGATTCACCATTTTCCTCTCAAGGATTTCCTTGTGTTGTATTGGCGTCTCCCATTATATTTTAGGACAAGGGTGAAAATAATGAGACGAGGTGATTTTAAATCAGCCTCAGTGTTGTTTCAGAATGAGCATCTGATTATTCTTGTTTTTTTTTTTTCTTGGTGGTAAGTTTTCTATAATTGGAAATGTTGAGGTAATGCTATTTTTAAATTCCGAGTGTGGAAATATTTCTATAGTATAAAAGTCCTCTCTTTTGTGTGTGTATGAGTGATTGGGTGTGGGTCAAAGAGACTTGGAGCATTAATTTTAATTCAGAAGTGGTGCCAGAGAGACAAGTTAATTTGCTAAATCAGCCTGGTGAGATTTGGAGCTTGGAAAGTACATTCAAGGAAAAATGTCTTGTACTTTGCTGGAACAATTCTGAGGTAATAGGCTCGGGAGTAAACCAGCCACCAAGGTTTAGTAACGTTTCTAGAGCTGTGGCTGACGTGCCCCTAAATCCCAGATACCACGTCTTGCTGATTCTATGACAAATCACTTTTTCACATTTTAATATTTATGAAATCAGAATACACCTTGTGATCGGTGAATGTACAGTAAGATGTTAACATGGAGCTGAGGCTAGAATAGACATTGTATTGTCAAAGAAGGCCATAGCAGAAGGAATCATGACTTTTCAAAAATTTTAAATTTTATTTTTAATTGTGGCAAGATATACACAACATGAAATTTACCATCTTAATCACTATAAGTGAACAGTTTAACGGTGTTAGGTACATTCACATAGTTGTGTAGTCATCACCACCATCCATATCCAGAACTTTTTCTCCTTCCCAAACTGAAGCTCTGTACCATTAAACAATAACTTCTCGTTCTGCCCTCCCTACAGCCCCTGGAAGCCACCTTTCTATTTCTGTCTCTGAATTTGTCTATTCTAGGTACCTCATGTAAGTAGAATCATGTGGTATTTCTCTTTTTGTGACTGGCTTATTTTATTTTGTATAATATCCTCAAGATTCATCTTATGTTGTAGCAGGTGTCAGAATATCCTTCCTTCTCCTGGCAAAATGATGTTTGGGTGTATATACCATTTTTTTGTAATCCATCCATCTGTTGATGGACACGGGTTGCTTCCACCTTTTGGCTATTGTGAATGCTACTATGAACATGGGTATATAAATATGTGTTTGGGAACTTGCTTTTGATTCTTTTGGGTGTAGTGAGAGTGGAATTGCTGGATCACACGGTAATTCTATTTTTAATATTTGAGGAAGCATCATATTGTTTTCCATAGTGACTTCACCGTTTTGCACTCCTGCTAACGGTGCACAGGGCTTCCTTCCAATTTCTCCACATCCTCACTGACACTTGTTACTTCCTGGGTTTTTTTTTTAATAGTAGCTTTCCTAATGGGTGTGAGGTGGAGGAATCATGACCTTACTCATGTAAAGAGCATAATAAAGGGGTAAGGATTGAATACTGGGGTGACTTTGGGGGAGGATGTCGTAGGGAGAGCCGCTGATTTGACCCCATGAGGAGAACGAGTCAGTGTAAAACCAATGGGGAGGTACAGGTTGTGCTTCCTCTGTCTTCTGAAGTCTAAGGGGGCCCCTTGGAGCTCCAAGGAGACCACCTGGAGATCTAGTACCAGTATTTGGCAGCTTGCCCTCAATAGTGTTCAGACCTACTCGTGATGGTGTTTCAGGCTGGAACTTTGCTGGGCCCTTTCCCCCTCTCCTCACTGTCTCTCTGGAGGAGCTGAAAACTTCCGTCCGCAGGTTATAGGGGGAAGTGGAAGGTTAGGCTGGAAAAGAAAGACAAGAAGCCACCGACCACACCCCATTGCCTGCCTGCTTCTCATCAGTGACAGATGCAGAGAAGGGAGGTGAGACGCTTCAACTTTATATCAAGACCAAGTTTTGATTATGATATGGGGCTGAATATTCTAACTACCAGTTGAAACTGCCTTTTTTTTTTTTTTTACTCAAAGTAATAGATGGGCTTTTTAATGACCCAGAAGGAACCAGAAAATTCATGGAACCAATTTTCATTTTCATCCAGGGTAATACATAGTCCCACGGAGCACATTTTAAGGGGCAGAGAAGGATTATGTTGCTTTATGATTATATCCCATTGGGTTTGGCTTATTCAGTGAAATAGTTAAATGCATATGTAGTGTGGTAGTGTCTTTCCCAACTGAACCTCGGTCCAGTTGTAATTAAAATGATGCTGAATTGTTCTTGGAAAATTGAGAAGGTGGGGGAGGCTTTATCTGAGACTTGCTAGGACATTTAGAAAGAAAATATTCCAAAGTTACAATGTTTAGCTGTGGTGTGTTCAGCCTTGGGAAGAAGCGAGCTCCTTTAATGGGAGGCTTCTAAGTGGAAGAAATGGGACAGTCTGTTATGGCTGAAGACGGGATTGGATAGGGGTCCTTCTCATGGTCCCTCTAAGACTGTGGGATTCTGGTTCGGAGATGTTTAGTGTTGAGTTTGACCTCGTGGACGCCACTGTTTCATAGCGATGTGCTGACAACTTCTCTCTCTCTCTTAGAGTCTTAAAAAGGGGGGGTTCTTATAGTACCAACGACTTAAGTGTTAAAAATATAAGCTTTGCCATTTATTCAAGACTTAGCGAATATCACATTATTTATTTTGGCCATGTTAAAATAGCTAATGATGGAAAGAATGCCTCTGCTTTTTGAAAATATTTTTGTTTCTGTTGTAGTATGAGAATATTCCCACATTGTTTTTGAATGAAATGTGCAAGTTAGTTACTCCGCATCCAGGAGACAGCAGTAGGCCTGTAGCAGTGGGAGAATTTATTTGGGGAAAACAGAGCTCGGCTACTGAGTTATTATTTTTGGAAATAGTTTCTCCATTATTTCAGTTATGCCTTAACTCTACCAAAGCTGCATTTATGTGAGCTCCAAATTCCAAACCCAGAGTTTTAGCTGGATTTTGTCAGTACTTCATGGGAATAAAACAAAATGGCCTAAACAGTAAGAGAATTTATTTTAATAACAACATCCAGAAGTCGGGTGGGCAGCAGGCCACTTCTGCTTCTCTGCGCTCGTCCGGGGTTGGTTTCATCATCAGGCTACTGACAAGGTGGCAGCTGGAGTTTCAGCAGAACATCTTGTGATGACAGTTGCTAGAGAAAGAAGAGAGTTTTTTTGTCTCTTCCATAAAAGTAAGAAAAATTTCCTTTGAAGTACCTTCTTCCTTCCTCTCAGTGGCTGGAATTAGTGATGCATCCTAAACTGACAGCTGGAAAGGGGCAAAGGTACAACCACTATTGACCTAGAAAGTCAGGGTCCACTCCGGGGAGTGCCAAAGTGTCAGCTTCTCCTGAATCATGGGGCCAGTGGAAGGAAGGTCTCCATCATCCAAGACTGTGTTAGGAAGGAGGCTTGTGGGATGGGTACCGTGTAAGCAGCCAGAGATGTGTATTATAAAAAAGTGGGCTTTCAAAGAAATTCCTGTGACCATCAGTAGTTATAATACATTTTCTTCAAAGTAAAAAAATCTTTGTTGAGTCATAATAGGTTCATCATATCAAAGCTAGAAGGTGCCTTAGATATTGTCCAGCCCAAACTACTTGGGAACTGAGGCTCAGAGAATGCAGGTGACTTTCCCCAAACCCCAGTTTGTGGAAACTACAGTGGCAAGCTAAGGGCAGTTCTGGTGTAATTATAAAGCAATGACTGCTGCTTTCTTTACTCTCCAGTGATGTTTCAGAGAGGGTCAGACATTGCGAAGTGAGGCTGAAGGACAGAGCAGGAGAGTCTTAGGGAGAACGCTATCACTTTGGCGTAGACTGTGGAAGGGGTGGGCCGGGGCTACTGCCAGGGCAGCCGGCTTCATCCATGAAGGATCAGATATTCCAGGCATTGCCAGCCAGACGGCTTCTGTTACAACTGTTCCACTCTGCCACTGCAGTGTGAAATCCACTGCAAACAACAGATAATTGGGCGTGACTGTGTTCCAGTAAAATTTTATTTACAAAAACAGGAAGCAGACAGGATCTGACCCGTGTGGTCTGTAGTTTGCCCTGGTTACGTGCTTCCAAAAGATGGATCTTCTAGTTGTAGTTCTAGTGCTAAACTAGAGTTTTGAGGAGGACCACATGGATTTCAGACAAGGCTCAATGTGTTTTCCCCAAACCAAAAGTCAAAGGCATGGCCTCCCACTTTGTTTCCATGATGTGGAAACTACTTTTTATCCAGTCAATTTATCACGACAGTGGGAACGTTCAGTATATAATGCAGATTCACAGTTAATTTCACCAAGCTGATCAGTCAAGCAGTCAAAAGACGGTGCTCCTGCCAAGCTGTAACCTTGATGTAATGTAGACAGATAATCCTCCAGGAACCAGTCTGCCTGCAAGTCGGCTTACCTGTAATCTGTATTTCTCACTGAGCCTCGTATGAGAGCATCTAGTTAAACCGCTCTCTGAATGAGTGCTCTGCTTGCCTCAGAAGTAATTTAACCAAATGAGTAGGAAACTTTTAAAATTGTTGCAAAAATTGGTAACAGGAAGTCAGTTGCAAATTGCCTAAGCATTCGTTTTCTAGGAGACACAGGTTAACTGTTTTTGGCTGGGGAGTCACATGATGAGTGCAGGGCCTGAAGTCTCAGGGAGGGGAACAGTGATTTGTACAAATCTAGCAAATAGAAGAAAACAAACAGACTCACGGATACAGAGAACAAACTAGTAGTTGCCAGAGGAGAAGAGGGTAAGGAATGGGCAGAAGAGATGAAGGAGATTAAGAGGTACAAACTTCCAGTTATAATATAAATCATGGGGATGTAATGTACAGCACAGGGAAAACAATCAATAATATCGTGGTACCTTTGTATGGTTCATCACATATAAAAATGTTGAATCACTATGTTGGACACCTGAAACTAATATGACATTGTAAGTCAACTAAACTTCAAAAAAAAAAAAACGTATCTTTCATTTCTTGGAGCAGTCACTGAGGTGGTGCATGATTGTTTTGATTGAACAGTTTTGACTTGTCAGATATAAACACAAAGACTTGATCTTTCCAATATCAGATTGTGTCAGTCAAGCTGCTTTTTCCTGCTTGGATGTTGACAACCTGCAAGACAGTTTGAGCTGATTCCCTAATTTTTCAGTTACTTTTGGAAATTAAAATCGTCTCAGTTTTGTTCTTAAAAATTTTCCTGTTCTTTTTAAAACCTCAGTCACACATTTCAGGGCTTTCCGTCTTTTCCTGACTTCCTCCAAACCCAGCAAAGACTGGAGATTGGGCGTGCAGTCTGCCGTCTCACCAGCCCCTTCCCCGTGCTCTTCGCTCTGGTCCCTGCATGTTGAGATGCTGGAAGGAGAGCCCTTTTGTGTAACTGCTGGTGGCGAGATGGTTGTTTTCAACTTGGCTTTTGAAACTGCTGTTGCATCCTGTGACCCCTTTCATATCGGAGGTGGCAAGGTGACTTCCTCCCATCGGTTGTGTGGCTCCATCTCAGCTGTCTGTCCAGCTATCAGATCCCCCAGAGGGCGAGCATCCCCTGCTGGTTCTCTCCAGGGCATCCTTTGGCCCTTGAAAGTCTTCCAGGCAGCCTTCCTGTGTGACTCCCCCTGGTGTGAGAGATCCGACTGTAGCTTAACCTCCTTGTCCTTCCTAACTCCCAGTCCCGCCGTGGCACCCGCTTTGCAGCCTGTTTCTGCTGGGTTCCCCTTGCTCGGCAGGAGGGGCCTGCGTCATGGATGTGTGACCAGTGCATTTGGACTGGACCTGTGCTCAGAAGGGCCCCACAGTTGGATTTGTCATGCCCTGGGTGGGGTGCCATCTTGAAATCCTCAATAATTTTATCTTTGAATTTGTATTTTGGGAGTGAAGTCAGGTGGGCTGTGGGGCATGTGTCAGGGGTTTGAGCCCAGTCCCTTGCATTGACCTACATCTTGCTGCCTCCTTCCCTCTCTCGGAGGCCCTTGCCCCACTCCTCCAGGCCCTGGGAGGAGGCCGCCTTCCTGTCTGCATCCTTGTCCTGTGACCGCTGTCGCCCTCTGCAGCTTGCCCTGTGTGTGTGTGTGTGTGTGTGTGTGTGTGTGTGTGTGTGGCCTGTGTGGGGACTTGGGCATAGGGGGCTTGGGTTGGTACATGACCCTCAGCCTGCTGTGTCTTGGGGCAGAGCAAGGAGGCATCTGTTGCAGTATATTCGGTGGACAGCTCGGGGCCTCTTGCCCAGCTCTGATGCTGAGACCAGCCTCAGCCTGGTAGGGAGGTCAGGGTGCCTTGGGACTCGCCCCTGTGCCACGAGTCGGGGTGGAGGGCCCGTGGAGCTGGGGAGATTGTTTTTCTGTTCCTGGCCTGGGCCCCACATTTTCGTTTTGTGCTGGGTCCCCCCAGATTAATCAGCTAAAGCTGCCAGCAGGTGGTCCTCTTGGGAAGTATTGGCCAGACGGCTGAAAACCACTTCAGTAGTGAGTACTTCACCCACAGCCAGGCGCTCTGCTTAGTACTAAAAATGGTGGGACTGAGGCCCCCCCAGCCCCCGCTTCCCTGGCCCTGCTGTGTCTTTCCTGAGCCGTCTGGCTTCAGAGTGACCCACCAGCTTCCAGGTAACCACCAGCCCTGGCTCCGTGGTGGGGCGCTTTGAAGGCCCCTCCCCTGCCCATAGTCTTCTAAGAGGGCTTGGCAGGCGTTCAGAAGCCCGCTCGCTGCCTTAGGTGGGGGTTGGTTGCCCTCACAGTGTTGAAATCTCCCCCCAAAGCCGTCTCCTCCCTCTGAGTCCCCTTTCGTTTCTTACTGACATGAAACGAGCCCTGCCACCCTTCTTGGATCCCGAGGGAACCCGGGACTTGCCTAAGTCTTGGGCCTCCTTTGAACTCCACCCTGGAGAATTTTGAGATTTTGTTCTCAGCAGCACACTGACTTTTCTTTAATCTCTGTTCTTTTCGGTCACCTTCTAGGGTAGAAAAACATCTCTATGCGGACCGCTCCCCCTTTCCTGTGAACAAGTGCTCGCATGGACCCTCAGCCTTCAGTGAGTTCGTGGTGGTCCAGAGCTGACGGGCGATTCCACTGAAACAGGGGTCTCACCCAGCGACGACCTCTCCGCGCCACGAGCCTTCCGGGTTCCGGCTTCACCCGTCCGCAGCAGCTGAGAAGCTGCATCCCCCTGTGCAGTGCTGGGCTTGCATTTCCTACACGTTTTCTCTCAACACCGCGTGTGCTGGAAACAGCCATGGTGCTTTTTCTGAGGGTCTCCAAGACGTTTCCCTAACACTGAAAACCAAGCCCTAGTTTTCTGGTGGGCAAGACGGAAAAAATAAAAATCAGTCCCATTTCCCTTACGTGGTATTTGTGCAAGTGGAGGGTAATGGAAAAACCTCTAACATTGTAAGAGTTGCGTGAGTTTGAGGTATCCGCAGTCTGAACCTGAGTGAAGACAAGCCCCAGACGTCCCAGGCACCAGGTATTCGATAATGGGGGCAAACAAAACCCCATGAGAACCATGTAGGCTCAAGACGCTGGAGTGAAGCTGCACTAACACGAGCGTTTCTTGGTGACACTTTGTAACACTTTGAGCGTGTTAATTTCCTGGTCCTCATCGCGCGGGATGCTTTCAGCCATGCACGAGGTGGAGGTGATTGACCTGGAAGAGAGGAGGCTGGTGTCTGTCCGAGGTACATGGGTTTGAAGGACTAGAATTGGGCGCTTTTCTGTTCCAAGAACCTTGGGATGATTTGCATTTGGTACTTTTGAAGCCCACCTGGTGTTTCTGTTCGCAGGTATTTTGCTGCTTTGATCCTCTTCCGAGTTGCCTCTCTAAGGAGTTCACTCACACTCCTTTTTTCCCCTCTGATTATTATTCTGTTTTATCTCTTCTACTTAGAAAAAAAAATCCCCAAGCCTCCCCTGACTCGGAACGTGTGCTGAGATTCTTGGAGTCAGGGTGTCCTGTGGTTGCACGCCTGCCCAGCCGTCAGCTGTTCGGAGCCCGGACGGCAGGTGATGGCGATGCTGTCTGACTCCCAGGGGCCTCTGCTCCCCGGCTCTCGTTTACCGGCTTCAATTTCCATCTGGTTCTGCTGATGGGAACCTTGACACCATCTGCAGACACTGGAATGAAGCAAAGAGAGGTAGCAAGGTGAAGCCCATTTGGGAAGTGCCGTGTTGGCTGCTTCAGAAGGAAAACTGGACATGGGGGGGCGGTGTGTGTGTCAGTATGTTCCTGTGTTTGGTGGCCTTCCTGAGGGGATGCACAGAGAGGTGTCACCTTGGAGCGTTCTGTTTTCTCTTCAATGGGGTAAACACGGACTGAAGGAAATCCAAAGATGTGGCCCTTCTCTGGGACGGGTTTGGATGAGTGATTGGCAGTAGGTTGTGTTAATACGTAGGGAGTCCACCTCCGCTCCTCTGCCCACAGTACAGTTGGGAGCGACGTGCTTTGTTGGTGTATGTGGCATGTAAAAATTACAACCGTGTGCTTCTCTTAGCACCCAGAGAGTTCACTGATGTATGACGTAAACCCCCACGAATAGCCGTAACCCCACCCCAGGACAAGGGCTCATGATAAACTAATCCCAGGAGCTCAGATTCGTACAGTGCTAAGTGCCCCGCGCTGCTCTGAGCACTTTAAATATCAACCCCCTCAGTTCCCGCAGCAGCTGTAGAGGGTACCACTCTCATCCCCGTGTCCCAGATGAGGAGACGGGAGCGCAGGGAGGACGGGCAGCATCAAGGTCACCGGCGTGGAAGTGGTGGAGCCGGGATCTGAAAGCGGGCTGTCTTGCTTCACGGAGAGGTTAGGACCAGCCACGCTGCGAACAGAGGCCACTCCGCGCGCTCCTGAGCGTGTTTTCTGTTCGCTCCTCGGTCGGGACGGGGTGTGGCCGCTCTCCTGCCGCGGCACTGGACCTCTGTTAATCCGTCCTCTCTCCGGTGCTGGCTCAGGGAGGCTTGCCCTCTCGGGATTGCATCCTGAGCTTCCTTGCCTTCAATTTTCCATCTGCATTTGGCCAGTGAGAGGAGAGGCCGGCCTTTATTGGCTGTGAGCCCCCTCCTCTGCGCCCTCGTGGGGGTGACCCCAGTTACCTTCGGGTCTGTAACAGCTCTCTCCGTTTACTGAGGCAGAAGAGGATGAAGGCTTCCAGCCTGTGCGGTCCCAGTGCCTTGCCATCACCGGGGGTTCCCTGAGCCCTGCCCACACCTTGGTAGAAAAAAGCCCTTCATTCATTTTTTTTCAAATTGAAGTTTAGTTGATTTACAGTGTTGTGTTTCTGGTGTACAGCACAGTGATTCGTTGTATCTGCGTGGTCTTCTGCAGACTATGGAGGTATTATAAGACATTGAATACAGTTCCCTGTGGGCTACGGTAGCATCTTGTTTATCTGTTTCATAGACAGCAGTTTGTATCTGCTAATTCCAAACTCCCCATTTGTCCCTGCCCCCTTAAAATGTAACACTTTGAGCGTGTTAATCTCCTTCTGCAGGAATTCTAACATATACAGGCTTCTTAGAGTTACCAGTTGCCCCCTGCTTGAGTCTCCAGTACTCAAAAACACTTGATATTTTTAGAATAATTTTGCAAAAGATAAATGAAAAAAAACCCAAAACTTAAGATTTAGGGCAGGGCCAGGCAGGCCTGTCACCTCGGCTTCGAATGGAGAGTAACAGTCCCGTTCGTGTGGGACGCTGTGCACTTTCCCAGGTGGTTTTAGGTGCGTGTGTTAATAGCAGCCTTTACAGTGCCGTGTTCCATGCGCCCTTCTGAGGGCTTCGTATACATCATTCTGTTGAATTCTCCGAGCAGTCTTAGGGGGTCGGGTTCCTCCTTGTCACTCTCATGTTGCAGATGAAGGAATGGAAGTTGATTCCGAGGGTGAGCAACCTGTTCCAGGCTGTGCAGGCAGTAAGTCATGCACGTGTGATTTACACCCACATAGCTGATGCCGGAGTCCGGGCTTTTCAGTAATATTCTTATGTCTCCTCCTATTGATTTTGCTCTTGGAGCAACTGGGAAGTAGGCCAGTCAGGTATAGTTCTGTCTCCTTTGTTGCAGTTGAGGAAAGTGAAGCACAGAGGGTTGGAGTGACTTCTCCAAGCTCCCGGAACTAATTAGTCTGCAAGTGTACATGGCAGGACTGGTGATGACGGGGAGGTCTTGCTGGGGAAGTGAAGCAGCCTTCGAGGCAGCTTTGCTTTGTGCAAAGAGCATTAGCCTTGGGGTTAAGAGACACAGGTTGAGACCCTGACTGAGGCTTCCTAGTTGCTTGACCTCCAGGAATTCCTACCCTGAGGCTTCGTGTCTTCATGCATCAAATGGGAGCAATGAGTCGTCCTTCACAGGGTATGTGAGGATGCTGTAAAGCAATTGCATAAAAGTGTTAATCACAGTCGTTATTTAATATATGTTTTAAAAAGGTGTCCCCATAAATCATCAAAGAGCAGAGCCGTGAATTGAGGGAGAGACGGGGAAGCAGAGGGTATTGGGCCTCCGACCTTCCTGGTGCAAGCGATGAGTTCCTTGTAAGTGTGATAACTTCCGCAGAAGGCTGCTGTGGGCAAGTGGGGCTTCATCCAGCCCTGAGCCCAGACTGAACATGCGCTCTGTGTCACTGGGGAACCTGGACGTTCTGTCAATGTGAGGGCTTTATTTTTGTGATGTGCTTTACAGTAGAAACTAATTATAATTCTAACAGTGCATGGCCAGGGAAAACCTTGAGACAGAGCTTTCCTTGGTGTCACATCAGGTACGTTCCTGTGAGGACAGGCGTTTTACAAACAGGATGATTGTATCTGTTACGTGGTGCCTTGATCTGAGTGGTTTTAGGGGCTATTCTCAAGCGCATTTGAAATCTGAGGCTTTTCCTAATCATCTCTGTAGGAAGTAATTTCTCACCCCTCTAAACTGAGGGCGAATTGATGTCTGTACCATTTCTCTGAGTGTACTGTTTCTGCTTTGAAAATGTTTATTCGTGTACTTTTCCCCCTCTCCATATTGACAGTTTATATGTATTTTAAAAACACTGTAGCCTTTACCACTGCATATAAGTGTGTTATGAATGAATTAAGTTAATTTTTTTCGGATCTGTGTTAGGCTGGGTGCATCTGGCTTTCTTTGAAAACACTGACCATTTTCTCTGTCAGGGACTCAGCTGGACAGAGGGGTACAGAGATATGTCTTTGGGCTCTGGGGCCTGACGAAGGTGCAGAGAATCACAGCATGGATATATGTCAAGTCCTGTAAGAGACTGTGTACAAGGGACAATGAGTTCTTTGGCAGTTACATTGAAGACAAATGTATTCACCAAACATATTAGAAATCCTTATAGATTATTTTCCTTGATAAGATCCAGAATAAATACATAAATACAGTAAAGCCTCCCACAGCCAGAATGCTTGGGGAATGAAGTGTGGGTTTCTGGGATTTTCCGGTCAGCAGAGAGTTAACCTACACGTTTGTGGTTGTGAAAATGCAACGTGAATCCTGTCATCACTGAAACTATCCTAAAGATCCACTAGATGGCGCTATGTTTCTAGGAAAAGCAGAGCTTTCAAACAAAACTCTAATCGCATTTGAATTCCCGGGCACTCTTCCCTCCCTTTTTATTCCCTGGGAAGCTGAGTGTTGAATGAAAAATTGAATTTCGAAAGGTTTAGTTGAAAATGAGAGACCATCAGAAGTTCACTCAGAACACATGAACTGAAACTTGCAAGGGAGGTTTTCACACATTTTTATGATGTTTGACTTATTTTCAGAAAAATGAGAAAAGAAACGGGAGGGTCAGTACCCAAGCAGATAGTTTTGTCAGATGGATTTGCAGACAGCAAAGGAGGCAGTGTGGCTTATCATTGCCTTTGCTTGATTTTACTCTTTGGTTACATTTTTCTAAATTAAAGGTAATACAAGCTTATTTTAAAACTATAGACGATGCACTTTTATATATACAAAATATATATTTTATTACATATATACAAAAAAAGTGAGTCTCGTCACCTGCCCCTAGGTATGGCCCCTCTGGTTCTTTTGTTATGTGTTTACAAGCATATTTCTCTTCATAGTGAGAGACTGAGTACACAAATGGACAATGGCCAGAATTTATATATATTTATATAAAAATAGCACTCTGATCTACAGTCTGCATCAGCCAGCCAGGAAGCTGCCTGTTAGCTGTAAGTCACACTTGTAGGAGGAAGTCAGGCCATGATCTCTAGAAACCAGTCCAGAAAGTGCAACAATAACTTCTCCACATTTAGCCCCAAACAGCCAGCCCTTGATTAATCGCTGACAGAGCTCTTCATTTCTGTCTCAGGTGTAATTTAGGGCTACCCAGAGAAAGCCAGATACGTGCGCCTAGACAGATTCCCCGCTTCTTAGCTAAGAAATTTCTTAAAAGACTGCTGGTACATGTCCTTTGCCTTTCTTTCCCTTTCTTGTGCCTGCTGTTTGCAGCGTTCATGCGATGCTGTGTGCGCTCTGTTGAACTGTGAAGATAAGAGCCACAGTCTAGGGATGAGCAGCAGAAAACTGAAGCATCCTGGTACCCGGTGGTGCTCAGCCACCGTGCAAGCCCTGGGTTCCCTGTGTCCATGTCAGAGAGACAAGGTCTTTTTAGTTTAAACCACTTTTTTTCTGTACTAGCTTTTACAGACTACTTTATGTTTTTCATAGTAAATTATGTCTCTTGTTTCCTTTTATCAGGATTGGTCCTGTCTGTCTTTCTCCAGTCTCACAGTGTTTCTGTGACATGGCCAAGGGGGTCGTGGTCTGCTCCCACAGGGTTTGTTGCTGCACACCGACTGCTGTTGCTGGCTGCTCTGGTTGTTTCAATGAAATCTGCAGCCATTATTACAGCTGCAAAAGTACAGAGTCAGCCTCTGAATGGTTGATCGTCCGTGTTGTCATAGCCTCATTCATGCACGCGTTCAATGAACCTGTCAATCACAGAGATTAAGCTTGATTCTAAAAGGGAATCCGTTGCGTAGACACTATCACTTAAGCTGCTTTCATTCTACACAAATCTCGCAGACATATCTGTCTCCCAGTTGTCTCTTCACGTGTGTTTATAAAGTCAGCTTGCAAGCCCTGTGATTAGTGAGACATGGAAACAGCTGATGTATCTGTTTTCCCGTGGCTTCACTTAGCTCAGAGGCCTCCAACCTCTGTCTCAGCTGCTCTGGGAAGTACTGAGGATTTAGGGGAGTAGGTACGTACAGAGTGGAAGGGACAATGCCATGGGAGGCGGAGATAGTGTGGGCAAAGACACCCATTGGGCAAGACTAATTTTCTTATGGCCGCATCATTCACTCCTTCGCCAGAGCCACCATTATCTCTTCGCCGGTTTAATGCTGCAGCCTCCTTACTGATTCCTCTTTGGCGCCTCCCCAGTCCAGTTTCTGCTGAACAGTCGGGGAATCCATGCATCCTACGCAGTATTTACTGCCTGGGCCTTAAAGAGCCTGATTAAAAGATTAACTAAAAACCCCAAGTAAAAATGACAGCTACTGCTGCGAGCTCCTGGTGCAGGGTCTTGCGTTGCTGACCACGGAGTGTCGGAATGTCTCAGTTCTCATGTCTCTCACGTGTGTGGCTTGTACGGTACATGTACACCCAAGACATTATTGACACATAACAAATTAAAGCTGGCAGATGTGCTAACAAAATCAATTTGCTACAGTTTCCCTGCAGATAGACATGAAATGTCTTGGGTAAGGGACTCACTTTTCTTAATGGCACAAGGTCACCTTTCGGGCAAGTGGTGGCCTATGGTCACTTGAGTACTGCATGCTAGGCCTGTGGATAATATTTGGTAAAATGAGATTTAAAACAAAGCCAGCAGATTACAAATACATCCCCAGAGCACTGTGTACAATTGATATTATATCAACACAACTCCATTTTTGTTGAGTAAATACCTCACTGTATTTATTCCAGTACTGTTTATTACTACTACTATTATTACTTTTTAATTTTTTTACAAAAGAGGAATATCAATTTTAAATACGTATACTCGAAACGTATATGTCAGATGTCAGTTCCACAAGGGAAGACAGAGTTGTAGCTTTAATCTAATCACCATCTTTTCCCTGTGGTGGTTCCGTAGTATCTGTCAGCAGTAGAACCTGGATGGTGGGGGGTGGGTAAACCTGGAATAAGAAATTTCCAGAATCTCTCTATTGGGAAATAATCCCACTGATGTAGGTTCTCAACTTTCTTAATCCAGAGCCTCCCTGGATTTTTCCTTCTAGCACCAGCTTGGGAAGTGCAGGCTGACTTCTTACTGGACTGTATCAGCTGGGGAACCAACTCTCCATCACTTTTCTTCCCGCCATTACTATGGGCTGAAGAATTTGGGGGGATAAATTCTTCTCTTCACTGTTAACTCCACTTCGGTGGTTTGAGGGGAATTTCATACGTCTTGCTTATGAGTAGAGAAAAGGGCAAAATTTCCTAAGTAAAACCTGAAATGCTAAGCACTACTTTAAAATAAAATCCATTTTTAATAACATTTTATAATCCATATTCTTGGAGTTGAAATCAATGGCCATGGAAGGCACAGAGTTGAAAGAAAAAAATCCGTGAATATGTTATTCTAAAGAAAGTTCCTATCAAGTTAGCATAGGATTAGGATTAAGGCTAGGCGGTTTTAACTACCAGTTTACATTTTTTAAAGGTTTTTTTTTAATTGAGGTATAGTTGATGCAAAATATTACATAAGGTCCAGGTGTACAGTATGTGATTCACAATTTTTAAAGTTGATACTGCGTTTATAGTTATTATAAAATATTGGCTACGTTCCCTGTGCTGTACAGTATCTCCTTGTAGCTTATTTATGTTAAACATACTAGTTTGTACCTCTTAATCCCCTACCCCTGTATTGTCCCTCCCCCCTTCCCTCTCCCCGTTGGTAACCACAAGTTTGTTCCCTGTTATCTGTGAGTCTCTTTTTTGTTACTTTTTAGTTTTTAGATTTCACATACAAGAGCTATCATACAGTATTTGTCTTTTTCCATCTGACTTAAAAGTTACCTGGCATTATGCTAAGTGAACTATCCATGTTGTTACAAATGGCAGTATTTCATGCTTTTTTATGGCTGAGGAGTATTTCATTGTATACATATGTCACATTTTCTTTATTCATTCGTCTGTTGACGGACACTTAGGTCACTCCTTGGCTAGTGTTGGCTATTGTAAACAGTGCTGCTATGAGCATACGGGTACGTGTATCTTTTTGAATTAGTGTTTTCATTTTTCTTATTATATACCCAGGAGTGGAATTGCTGGATTGTATGGTAGTTCTGTTTTTAGTTTTTTGAGAAACCTCCATACTGTTTTGCACAGTGGCTGCACCAGTTCACATTCCCATCAACAGTAGACGAGGGTCCCCCTTTCCCCACATCCTTCTCAGCATTTATTGTCTTTTGGCGATAGCCATTCTGACAGGTGTGAGTGATGTCACATTGTGGTTTTAATTTGCATTTCCGTGATGATGAATGATGTTGAGCATCTTTTCATGCAGTTTACATTTCTAATTGATTCAAAATATACATTTACAATTTACCTTTCATTCATTCCCTCTTATAGCCTGAATTATCCAGTCAGGAAATTCAGACATTAAGTAGTGCAATGCTTCCTCCAGTTCCCCTGTTTTTCTCCCATGGAAATTCCTGCGTGTCTCAGAGAGCTAGTTCACAACTGACCTTTTAGGATCTGTGTGCTCCTTGTAGGGTGGGATCTTCCTGTGTGCCTGGTTTCCCCTGCCATATTGCAAAACCCTTGAAGGCATATTTTATGTTTAAAACCTCTTTTTGCATCGTAATGGCACCTAGCAGAGCGCCTTACACAGGACGTTCCGGTACATGTCAGGTTACATTAAACTTATCTTTCTCAGAATTTGAAAACTTACTGTTCAGTAGGAGAGTAAGTGAATTTTTTGTCCTTCTCTAGAAAAATGACTTACTCAGTTAAAATTTCTAATTAATTTCCTTTTGTTTTTTGCCTTTTTCACTGTTTCTTCCCTCGCGAGAGTTTATAGACAATGCGCTATCTTCATGTTTTCCAGCGTGCTGCTTTCATTTCCATATAAATATATATGGTGCTTATTCCCCAGTTTCTATTTACAAATTTCCTCCATTTAAAACTTTCATGTTAATGTTGGAACCAGTCAGTCACTGAGGCTGCCGTCTGATGAGAATATCGCCTGCCCTGGGGAAGCCCGCGGGGCCAGACGGCAGTTCTGTCCAGCCATTTCACTATCTTGGATTAATTTGGTATAAGGCAGGGTGGCTTAGGAAATACAGAGTGATTTAGGAAAAGTCAGCAAAGGTAAATAAAGTTATTTCTTCCTCATTTTTAGGAAATAGTTTTGTCACCTTGCTATTACTATTTTTTTTCCTGCATGAAGTTTACTTTAAACATTTAGCTGGGTTGCAATAAATAATCCAAATCCGAGATTGCCCAGATACTAAGTAGAGGAGGATTTTCTGTTAGGTTCCCAAGTGTTTTCAGCCACAGTGTCTCCTCTTCCCAGATTTTCCCTTCCAGCAACTGCCTGTTGTTCCCTTTTGTGCCGGGCTTCTGTTTTTCAGCGCAGCCTTTCTGTGGGATCAGCATTAGGGTCAGAATTTTCTACAGTATTTTATACTTCCTCGTCTTTTCCACCCTTTCCTCAGTGTCTGAGTACGTTGGTTTGCATACAAACACACACAGACACACACAACATACCCATCACCCCTCCGATGGTTTTACACCTTTGGGGAAATGAATTTTTATGTTTTCTCTGTTGACAATTTTGCATGACTCAGTCTGGCAGGCAGTTACCTGGTGACTATAAAAGAATGTGTACAGGTAAAGGGGGAAGAAAGCAGAGTTAGCAAAATTGATCACACATGGAGGAAGTGGACAGACAGAGTGTGACCCATGGAGGTGCTGATACTCATCCTTGTGTGTGTATTTATATATAATTCCCTTTGGACCTCTCCACCTCTGATACGTGTGTGAAAAATACCTAATTTTCCTTTGAGAACTAATCTGTGAATTTTAGGGCTAGTGTTCAAGTAGGGCTTAACGTGTGGGTCCAGTCGCTTTAACGTCTTGAGTTGGTGCATCCTTAAAACATTTTATCTTGACTCATGAAGCAAAGTTAAAGGCAACTCCCCCAAAGCTATTGCTGCAGACACAGTGTTCTGTGTTTTTATTCTAGAAGGATTTGTGGTGTTCAGATTTGGTTACCTGGGCTTCTCTCCCAATATCCATTGTGAGCAATTTTATCCCGTGCCTGAAATTATAAATTAACGTCAGCTGATAGACTGTGATTTACTGGCTACAGCTCAGTAACGTCACTCCTTTTATTTTATTAAAGTCAGTTTTGTTAAGCTCTGCTCGGGCTCATGGAGTCTCTCCGGGGCATAGCATTAGACTAATTGTAAATTCTGCAGTAAACCCGTGGAGCCACAGTGCATTGGTTTATCATTCAGGTGTAGAAACAATGGCGAAAATGAGCGTTTCCTCAACTATCTAACATTTAATAGGGATTTTTACTGGGCTGAGGAGCAAAATGCTACATCTAAGTCTTGGGTAAGCTCTGTGTCCCCCTGAGGCTTCTGTTCATTTATACTATATGACCTCCTCGCATCAAGTTAAGTCAGTGGGAGTTCATTCAGCACCCACGAAATGTCCATCAGAGTTAGACACGAGGTGGGTGTTCTTAAGTAACTTGCTGTCTACCAAGCAGGACGTAAGGTTCACTGAGCTGCAGACTGTTGTCTCTTTCTCTCCAGTATCCAGAACATGCTGGGTGCCTACTAGGCTCTCAATAGTAAAGATTGTTAAAGAAATGAATAAAGAATATTGTGTTGCGTCAGCAAAATTATGGAGTGCCTTCAGACTGGAAACTGTAAAGGTATTTTACCACCGTTCAGCAGGATCTGCGGTTAGAGTGTGCGGGAGGGTGGGAGTAAAGGAAGCTGGGTAGACGTGGCTTCTGTTAACCACCAGCACGTGGATAGGTGTACGTGGGTGCTTGTGTGTTCTGGGGCTTGGGAGTAGATTGAGACTGAGGTTGAAAGTGTGGATGATGTATGGAACGTGAGCTTCACCCACGCACATCAAAGTGAGCTTGGGAATGCAGATGCCTGGAACCTAGGAGTGCTCAGTGCCCTCTGCAAACATTCTGACCAGAGACCGTCTGGCTGCACCTGGCACCTTGGCAGTGCGGAGCTTATTACTCATGGGCAGATAATTCCACTTTTGGACTGTTCCATTTACGGAGGTTTTTTTTTTCTTATATTGAGGTAAAATTTCTACTTACTAGTCCTTAATTGTACTCCCTAAAAAGTATTTATCACCGTTTCTTTCTCTGTCATGGGATGGCATCATTTTAACATGACTCATTCTCATATCTCATTCTCTCTCTCTCTTCGGGGACTTCTTGCTAGTAAAATAAATGCTTGCAAATAACATTTCCTGGATCATATGTTTCACGCAGGCCATGACTTCTGGTCCTTCTCTGTCTACTTGCTTATCCACAGCCTCCAGTGTGTCTGCATTATTTTTTTTTTTTTGAATAGAGGGGTACTTCCCATACTGTAAGATGGGCACATCTTAAGTCTACAGTTTGAGTTTTGACAGTTTTATACACACCCCTGTCAACAGCATCCCAGTCAGTATATAAAGCATTTTCATCATGCTGGAAATTTCCTTTATGCTCCAGGGAGACAAACCCTCTTCTGACTTCTATCACCATAGGCTTTTTTTGTTTTTTGGACTTCATATTAGTGGAATCAAACAGCACACACTCTTTTTCACTTGGCTTCTTTTAGTCAGCATGTTTGAGATTCATCTCTGTGTTGTGTGTGTGAGTAGTTTGTCCCTTGGCGATGCTCAGTGGGATTTCGGTGTGTGAATACACCCCCGTGTGTTTCTCTCTGCCGCCGTTGCTGACGTTGGGTGAATGCATTACTCTCTGCCTTTGATGACCATCAGTAATCTGACCAGTGCGTGCTGGAAGAGGACTGCTGCCTCCCTCGCTCTGGCATTGCACTTTTGTTAGTCTAACATAAGATTGCATTAGTTACCACAGCATCTGTATCGTGCTGTTGACATGCTGGTGGATTGAAAAGAGCAGAGCTTTGCAGCAAGAGGTTCAAGTCCCCGATCTGCTTCTTGTAATCTGTAGGACACAGGGGAATTGTATTGTATCTTTGGACCACTGTAAAATGGGAACAGTAATAATGCCTGAGTCTCTGATACCTGTGGGTAGAAGCTTACAGCACTCAGTAAGTGTTAGTTTGTATCTACACCTGCCTACCCGCTTTATGCTGGAATTACTGTCTATGAGAACATGCTGTAGTTTTGTCAGCCCCTCTCTCTTCTGTACTTATGCACTTTCATAAACTCAAGGGCCACATTTTCACATTTATCTTGTTTATTTTCATGTAAATCCAATCCGTCATTTTACTCCATTGAGACCACCTGACTCTTGATCAACCAGCAGGGTTGCTGTCTGCCTCGGCTCTTGTCTATGGATTTGATAAGCAGATCATCCTGTACTCTTTCAAGTCACTCTTAATATTTGGACAGAACAGAAGAAAGGGTTTAGCATAAAACTGACAACCACCCTTAGTTTGAAATTGATCTGCTAATCAATACTCTTTGGGTCCTGCTGTGCTGGCGGCTTCAAATCCAGTGAACTATATTATTTTCTAGTTATCTTTTCCTAAGATATCAAGAGCTATAATTACACAAACTATAGGATTCAGAGGCCTTGGACATTCTACAAACATAAAGAGTAAATTGTAACCACTCCTCTGGAATACGTCTTTAATTCATTAAAATATCCTGGAAAAAAATTTTAATAGCTGACTTCATAATTTCAAGTTTTTAAAAGGTCATCCCCGACCTGCCATAGAAAGAATGTTGCATATCTTGTTCAAAATGAGTCATCAGGGAAAAAACCAGAAATATAATGATATTTAATATTCTGTAATTTAACCATTTTGCCATTTCTGTGTACTTTTTTATGTCTTGCAAAATTAATAGCTTTCTTGAGATTTTTAATGAATAAAACTGCATCGGATTCTTTCTTTGCATTATAACTTCTCAGATAATTTAAAAATACCATTAGATAAAACAAAGAACAAAGGTTAAACAGAATCGTAATCTTTTCTAAGTATATTATCCTAGCTTGATTTTTAAAAGTATCATTTTGGTTGAACTTGACAGTTCCACACATTTACCTAAGAATATGTGATTTGTTTTTAGTGGTTATTTTCTCATTCTTGACCGTGAGAGCTGATCACGTGATTAAGCAGGGCCTTGATACATGAACTACTGTTCCAAATTTCTTTCTCCTTTGAAAATTAAGGACCATTAAATTCACATAAGGGAAAAAAAAGGCAGGTTGACTTGGAAGATCCTGACAGCAGGGCACATGCCAGTTATTTTTACCTCTCATTGCCTAGCATTGTGCTTTACACAGTGTAGGCACACAATAAACTCTACTAAATTGTGTTGAAGGGGAATTCAGTGAATTCTGATGAGCTGTTTACACATACGATATGAATTTCACATCTAGCAGTGTATTTTCGGAGTTCATCATTCTTACTAAACATCGTCTGCCTATGTACTTTACTGTTTTGAAACTGTCAAAGGAGGAAAGTGTTTCTTGTCTTCGGTAATTCTGTAGTTGGCAATAGTGTGGTGTATAAGATCGTTAAAAGGAAATCAGCTGGGAGGGTGACATCTTCAAAAACCTTCCGAATAACACTCATGTAACCTGTTCTCTCAAAAGACACCTCGATGATGAAAAAAAAATTTTTTTCTGTACAAATTTGCACCAGAACAATTTTCTGTAGCGGTTAGGGAAAAAAAAAATCAAAATGTAAACTCACATGGAGATCTCTGTAGTCGCGCTTCTTGGAAAGGTGAGAACTTGTAAGGAGGCGTGACCTTGCGCTGAGTCTTTGATTTGCAGTCGCTAGATGATCATTATTTATTGCCTTGTTTACAGGACTCATAGTCACTTCCTATTAGTTGCACATTCCTTCATATAAAGAGGACTGTATTCACACAGAAATCCTACACTTGTCTTTGAGAAGCCTCCAGATCGCATTTTTCTGATCTTTAATTTTGTTTTTTGTTTTGTGTAAGGGGAAGTTAGCAAAATGAGGAAAGAACTAACGAAAAACATTTTCATCGTTATCGTCATCACCTTTGTCAGTATTGCAATTGAAATGAACTTTAAGGCTAGAGCTTTGGCATGAATTATTACTGTTTTTTTAGCTCTTGAATTTGAAGTAGATGGTTTTAAGAGAGATGTCTGTTTACATGTGACTTAGTCTGGCAGATAAATCAGGGATCCTAACACCAAATTTAATATCCAGGAGTATAATAAGGATTTGTGATGCTTCCTAGAGGACCCGAGGTCTGTAAACCAATGAATAGTTTACAATGAGACATAAATATAGCCTATAAAACATGCAGCCTTTTCATAGAAAGTCTTGATGTGCTTGAGGTTTGGCAGTGATGAAAGAAAAATACCGTTCTTACAAATTTTATATAAAGATGGCTTAATGTTTCAAACATTAATAGGAGGAAATTTTATAGCCTTAATTGGACTGAAGGCATTACTGGCCTAGAAAAGGGGGAGCAACTGAGAACCAGAAAGACTCCCCTGAAGGTGAAATCCCATGGGTCCTGATTAAGGTTTGGCTTCTTTACTGAAAATTGTCTGCATTTGGAAATGATGGGACCAGGGAGAAATTCACTAAGAAATGACCTGGAGTATGTTCTGAAATAAAATGAAAAAAACCCCCGGATGAATAATTGATGACTGGGTCTCATCCTAAATTCTCATCTTCTTAAGGAACACATGAGCAGTCTGTTAGAGATGAGCCTCTCTTCATGAGGTGCCAGCCTCTGTTGACGTGACGGAAGCATTTGCAAGCTCAGTGCATTTTTCAAGTTCAACTTTATTCATTTATTTTCCTGCAGATCTGCGTAGTAAGTCATGGCTGCTTTGCTCAGCAATAGAAATGTTTTACATGTGCCCCTCTCTCCCAAGAGCCCTGACTTCCGCAGAGTTGCCTTATTAATTGTCCCTGAACATGACCTCAGAATCTCAGTACGTGCCTGTAAGCCCCACAGGCTGTGGTCCTGCTAGTGCTCTCCTGATTTCACTGCTGGGGTCCAGATGAATTGAAATGCCTGGCCATCCCCATCCTTTCATGAGGTTCTAAAGCTTCATCTAGTTAATTAAGAGAAGATGTAGGGAAATAGAGACCTTGCTTTTTTTTTTTTTTTTTTGCTAGAATCAGGAAATTATTCTCTAGATGAAAGAACCACCAGCTAGCAGCTGTCAGCTTAAGTTTGACCCTTTGCACAGGCATTTCTGGGTTACCTTAACAATGCAAAAAGAAGTGATCAGAAAGAGAAGGTTAAAAAAATGTCATTTAAAATCACATCAAAAAGAGTAAAGTACCTAGGAATAAACTTAACCAAGGAGATGAAAGACCTATAGTCTGAACACTATAAAACCCGATAAAGAAAATTGAGGCTGATGTAAAGAAATAGAAAGATATCCTACGTTCTTGAGTTGAAAGAATTAATATTGTTAAATTCCCATGCTACCCAAAGCAATCTACAGATTTAACGCAATTCCTATCAAAATACCCATGATGTTTTTCACAGACCTAGAACAAATATCGTAAAATTCATATGGAACCACAAAGACCCTGAATTGCCAGAGCAATCTTGAGAAAAAAAGAGAACAAAGCTGGAGGTGTCACTCTCAGACTTCAAACTATACTACGAAGCTGCAGTCACTAATCAGCATGGTGCTGGCACAAAAAACAGACTTGTAGATCAGTGGAACAGAATAGAGGTCCCAGAAATAAGTCCACACGCTTACGTTCAGTGAATCTGGGACAAAGGAGGCAAGAACATGCAATGGAGAAAAGACGGTCTCTTCAACAAGTAGTGCGGGGAAAACTGGGCAGATGCATGTGCAACGGTAAGGTTAGAACATTCCTCACACTGTAAACAATAAACTCAACTGGATTAAAGACCTGAACGTAAGAAACCATGAAATCCTAGAAGAGCACATAGGCAGACACTGTGACATATATCATAGTGATATCTTTTTTTTTTTGAATCAATCTCCTATGGCAAAAGAAATCAAAGCAAAAATAAACAAATGGGACCTAATTAAAATTAAAGACCTGTGCACAGTAAAGGAAAATATGAAGAAAACGAAAAGACAACCTACAGAATGGGGGAAAATACTTGCAAATGATATGAACAACAGGGGATTGGTATTCAAAATATATAAACGGCTCATACACTTCAATATCAAAAAAACGAACAACCCAATTAAAAAATAGACCAAAGAGCTGAATAGACATGTTTCCAAAGAAAACATATAGATGACTAACAGGCACATAAGATGTTCAATGTTGTTAATTATTGGAGAAAGACATATCAAGACAGTAATGAACTGTCACCTCTATCTCTTCACATCATCTCTCTATTCATGTCTGTCTCTGTGTTCAAATTTCCTTTTTTTTTTAATCAGGACAGCAATCATTGTTGGATGAGGGGCCCACCTACTCCAATAGGACCTCATCTTAGCTAATTCCATCTCTAACAGCCTGTTTCCAAATAAGGCCACTTTCTGAAGTACTGGGGGTTAGGACTTCAGCATATGAATTCAGGAGACGGATACAGTTCAACTTACAACGGCAGGTATCACTTTTGTAATTTTTTTCTTGAAGGAAAAAGTGAGGCAACTACAAAGAAAAGGACATGGGGGTTGGCGTTAAGGAGGCACAGACGTTCCAGACTTGGCTCTGCCGCTCTCCAGCTGCGCTGGGCAGGTCAGGAAGGTTTGACTTGGCTGATCTTGGAATCTTGTCATCCCTTTGAGCAATCTGCATCTCTGCCCAACGTGGCCGATTTTTCTGGGCCCAGGGAATTCTCCTTTGCTGCTGACAAACCACGTGGGCCCTAAGCAGTGCATCTTGTCCCCATCTTTATGTCCTGTGTTTAGCACAGCTCAGATCTTTTATATATGTATATATTTTACAGGGAGTTAGAACACTTGCCTTTGGTGAAATGGCCCTGATGTTCCCTGAGTGGCTCACTTGCAGCCAGCCTGGAATAATAATTTGCTGTAATTCTGTGCGTCCATCAGTCCCCCTACTACATATAACACCGCTTTTTATGTCCTCAGATCTTGGGGTGCTTATTTAGCACCAGGGGTTTTTAAGCAAAGGATTTCTTGACCTCAAGCCAGGACCTCATATAGCCCCTCAAATTCCCCTCTGTGATCTTCCTCCTCCGTGTAACTGACCCAGTTTATACTGTAGTTTTTCTGGAAAAGCGATGGCCCCTATCCGAGTGACTCTGTGGGAGAGTGAGTCCCTTTTCCATGAAAGAACTGTTGGACCAGGTTCACCCTGGGAGCCAGGTCAGCCATGGCCTTCCTTAAGCTCTTCTGGTGCCCTGGCTCCTTTCTTGAGAAGTGCTACTGTCACGTTTCACCGTACTTTCTCGGTTGTGGTCTAATAAGGTGACGCCAGGGTCACAGACACTGATGGGCCAGCATCCCCCCTTCAGGGTGTGATGGTCACTCCTGCCGATGCCGGATAACAGCAGTGTCTGAGAGGTGACAGACGTTTGCTTCACGCCAAATTCAAGCCCCTGCAGGTCTTAAGATGAACAGGATCATTTCAAACAAGACAGAGGAACAGTCTCCGCTGGCTTATCCTGTCTGCTTATTCGAGCTGGTGCTTATCACCGCAGTTCTGACATGCAGGTGATGCGAGAGCTGATGCACGGCAGGGACACGGGGTTGCAGACAGCTTGAGCGGATGGCTGCTGATGTAGGTCAAATGCTTTTGAGTGGCTTTACTTTTTGTGCTTAATCAGGGAACAGCGAACTGGATGCTGTAGTTTGGAAGGTGTGTTAAAATGCATGTATTGTCAGAATGAGGATGACTGTAATGTATTTTGCACATGTCATCATTGTATGTTTATGATGGTTTTTCAGTGCAACTCTTAACTTGGTTTCATCATTTTTACGTCCAGGCATTTCCAAACTGTCTGAACTTAGTGGGAATTCAAAATACTGAGTTGCATTTTCTTGTAAATTCTGGAGTCAGGGCATTTATGATTCCCATCGATGGATCTGCACCTTTAATTTTGTGGGTGATTAATTCCAAATGGGTGAGGTATTGGAGTCAATATGGATACCTGGGGTGGACTGGGTGCCTGTTTGGACTCCTCACTGGGGGTAAAGATAAAGGCCGCCTACTTGGTATAAAGGTTGACTAGTGGGTAGCGGAGTAGCTGAGCGGAGGTTAAGATCACCGTCTTGCTTGTTAGCTCCTTACGATGGCAGTGAGGAGTCAGTCCCTGCCGTTGGGTTTGGATATTCGGTTATAGTGCGCTTGTGTCTCACATGGAAGGTTTTAGCTGGATAAACAATCTCTTTATGGCTGCAGTGTGGAAAGAGAAAAAGTTTGAGTGTTTCTTCTGTTGATGCTCTGGCTCTGCGGAGTGATACGACCTGTAAAGTCTCCAGCTGGTGCTTGAGTGCTCCTGGGGCGTGCACCCTAGTTGTTCTTATCTAGGACACGCATGGAGTGGCAAACTGTGTCAATACCAGCCAGCGGGAAGCTGCTGTTTTACAGCCATGGGGGAAGTCCACTGGGGCTCAGTGCTTGGGATTTCTCTGACTTCCATATTCTTTGATTTTTTTTCCCCATATTTTCCTCTGGTTTTATGTCACAGGACTATCGTGGACGCCATGACGGGTACCATTTAGGAAAAGTGGTCAGACTTTGTGTGGGAGGAACGGTCTTCCTTACGAGCCATCTAGTCACGCTCTGTACATGTGTATACTCTGCTCCAAATTAGTTAACTTTGTTAAGACTGAACTTGGTGAGGAAGGAGACTGTGATAAACCATCTTAAGCCTCTTCATAGGACTTGAGGTCGATGTCTCTTGAGTATTTGTGAAATGAATGAATTCAGCCAAATAAGTGATTCTTTTAAAGACAGATTCAATTATTTTAGAAATGAGTTAAATTTTTCCTTCAAAAGACCTTTGTATCTTAATGCAGACTTTATCCCGATGACACAGAATGATGCTTAAGACGGGTCACTAGCAAGTCTGAAATCTTCAGTCTTAGTAAGAACAGACCCAGATTTACTGTCGGTTTCTTTCCTACATTGGCATCGGTGTAAACAAGCAAATGGCCAGTCTGAGAACAGATCCTACTCTAAATGTTTTCAGTTCAGGGAGATTTTCTAGTAAAATCCTCATTGACTCTCAGGGGGTCACATTCTTTTAGTTTCCGACCTTATGCTTTTTTTTTTTTCCTGGAAAGATTTCTGGTTCTGTTAAAGATTACTAATACAGAGAAGGAAATCACCTCAGTCTAACAAAGTGGTGTGCAGGGAACGCAAGCGTGATTGATTTGTAAGTGACACAAGCATGAAAGAAACCATTTACTCTGCTTGCAGAGTGGAAAAGGACTTTGTTGACTAGTGTGAATGGAGGATAGAATATTTCCCTCACAAAAGCTAAGCTCCAGAGAGCAGACATTCAGTCTGTTTCCTTTATTTATTCCTAATAACCTAGAGCACATAGTAGGCTCTCAACAGATGCATATTGAATCAGTTGCATGAAGGCATAATAATGTGATAGAGTTTTGACATCCAAGTGATACATCAAGTAAGGAAAGATATTTTGGCTTAACCTCCAGAAAACTGCTGTAACTGCCCTTACTGTCCTGGTTTGGAAGTGAACCTACACGCTTCTGTAGGAATGCAAAAGACAGCTATGATATTGAATCTGTTGATTATATAGGACAGATCCCTTTAAAAAGATGGGTCTCAAGTCTTTTGATTAAATCTCTCTCTTGAAAATTAAACCTTGTGCTTTGAGATAATCGTAGATTCATGTTGCAGTTGTAGGAAATAATACAGAGAGAGCCCAAGTACCCTTTACCCAATTTCCTCCAGTGGTAGCTTCTTACAGAAATACAGTGTCACAGCCAGGTTGTTGACATTGATACGGTCAAGCCAGAAAACGTTTCCATCACAAGGATCCCTCGTGTTGCCTTTTTTCTTTTTTCATAGCTGCAGCTCCTTCCAACTCTCCCAGACCCCTCCCGAACCCCTGATTTCTGATCTGTTCTCCAGCTCTATAATTTTGTCTTTTTACATGTTATATAAACGGAACCACAGCTGGTCACTTTTTGAGATGGGCTTATTTTACTCAGCATGAGATTGTGCTGGCAGGTGGAGGTTCAGCTCTGGCACAGATATGAGAAGACTGCCTGGCTCCATCAGGCAGGGAATGGAAGATCACAGCCCCACCGACCCTGCCCTGGCAGGGCAATCAGAACATGACCTGGTTTCACTGGCTGGGGATTGGAAGACTAGCTTTCTATTTGGCCGTGCCAAGACCATCCAGTGGGGGAGTTGGATGTCTACGCCTCCTTCCATGAGGGGAGGCTGAGCTGGGGTGGGTGCTTTGAAGACTAACTTCCTGCTTGGGCCTGCCCAAACCACAACTTCCCGTCTCGCTATATGGGTGCAGTAAAGAAACTTGGGGCACTCACTGCCTCAGGTCTGTAGGCTGGCTGCTTTCTTCTTTCTACCCTTCAAAGTCGTCCTGTGCTCGCTGGGTTGTGTCCAGGGGTTTTAGTTGCAGGAGGGAGGACCTGGGAGGAATGGGGCTACTCCCATCTTGGTAGAACCAGAAGTCTCTGAGTCTTCCTTTTCAACAGAATTTTGTACAGTTTTTTTCAGTGCACTTGATGAATTGTTAACTTTGACAGAGGATGTTAATTTTCATACTCTGTCTTAGAGTGTGTAATTTCTATTGCCATTCAGCATATATCCTGTACTTGAGACAAGTATCTGTATTAAATTCTTTGAAATAAGACTTTCATCAGGGTAAATATCTAAGGTTGATTTGATAGGTCAGCTTAGACGGAGAAAAAGACAAGGGTGTAGTTCTTTCTTGAAATTGTCTTATAATTTACAAGTGTTACTTTGCATATTTATTTTCTGAAATATCACTCTCAGACAGTTTGGCTGATGGAAACTATCCATCATTTTGGTGTTCTGAAGACTTGAAAGAGAATTCCTTACAATTGTAGAGCGGTTTTGCCATACTTCTAAGTGGAAGGGGCTAAGAAATTTTATGGTCGTCTAAAATAATTCATCTAAGCAGGTTTTCCATACTCAGACTGTATACTATTGATCATGTGTTACTTTACCCCTTGTTTTTATTATGTTCTTACTCTCCGACTCCCTTCTAGCTCCTTGGAGCTCTTCTTCCCACAAAGGCACAGGAACTCACCTCTTTCTTTGTAGAATTGGAGTAATTTCCAGGATATTTGCCTGTTACAGACAGAGATTAGGGAGGGAGCCAATAAAATTATATAAAGGAGATTAATTAGCTTCAGCCATTCAACTTTTTAGCTGGAGCTCTAAGTCAGATCACCTCTCCCAAGACAAATCTTTCTGAAGACAACCTCTAAAAGTCTAAATCTCTGGAGGCAACTAAACTAGGTCCTTATTAATTCAAAGTAAAGAATTCTAAGTAAGCATCAATTCGGGTAAAGAGATTTAGAAGAAATTAAATTGCCCAATGGTTTTGGTATATTTTGGGCAATCTGAACCCAATTTACAGTTTTAGTCTCTGACATTCACATGGTATGAGGAATTATTTGCACACGTGAACATTCACACACACATCATATAATAGTAGATTATAATCATAATCTAGTATTATAAATATTAGACCTAGAAATTAAATAATGTATTCTATACACTTTAAAAATCCCTTATATAACCTTGTATTTATTTGGCAGCTACTTGATAAATATTTGCTGAACAGGGGATTGATTTAGGTCATTCAGCTTTCCCGTCATTAACAACTTCTTAGGCACGATCTGTGGAAGTGGTCTGCCATTGTTGCCTTGAGTCATCTTTCTCAATACTTCTCATCACACCGCTCTGCTCTTATTCACAGTCCTGCCAGTCACAGCTCATCGTGAATGCACCCCATCTGCTCGATTCCACCTGTTTTTCCAGTGGGGGTTAGCCCTCAAGGCACTCCCCGCTTCAAAGCTGGTTATGCTTTTGGCCCCAGTGTTCAGCATCCATGCCATGGGCATTCCTGCCCATGTTTATGTGAGATCTTCCCTCTGCCCAGCACCAGACTCCAGCCTGCCATGTCTTCCCGCGTTCTCTTCTTTCTTGTTATCATCTACAGCTAAAATTCCAGCTCATTTCTCATTTCTTCCTTGATGCTTCCTATAAATACTTTAATGCATGCTGTTATATCCTTACATAATCATTAAGACACCATTGTACCTCAGAGATACCCCATTGTACATAATCTCACATTTTTTTTTCTAATTTTATTTTTGCTCCCCTCCAGCCAATGGTTTTTGTTACACTGTTGCTTACTCTGATGAGGTCAGATGCTCGTGTCATGGGTTCTCAGGACACTGTGTAGCACCTGCCAGCACTGAGATTGCTCAGAGCCTTTCTCCACACTGCCTCCTGGGTCTTAATTCTCATCACTTGACTCAGTCCTATTCATTTTCCAGGACAGCTCAGCAATCATTTCATCAGAGAAGACTTCTATAACTCTCTGACTAGGTCACTCTAATACTCTTTAGTAATTCTCTTTTGTAGCATTTGCATTTTATAATTATATATTAATTCATTCTGTTCATTCATTCATTAATCTGTTGATCACCTATTATGTGCCAAGTAATGTTTCAGGAGCTGGAGATAGATTAGTGACAAGACAGATACAACTTCCTGCCCTAATGCCCTTATTACATTCTTGTGGGAGAGGATAAGCACTAAAAAGCAAAGTAAGTAAGTAATATTAGAAGATCTATTCGTCAGAAAGGACTGAGTTGTGCTTTGGTAACCAGAAAGTCCACAGTTCCGGAGCCCTTAACATAACAAGATGTCCTACTCAGGAAAAATACGCTATGGGTCTGGGTAACTCTGGGGAAACTTTCCTCTGCAGTGGTTTGTACAGTCTGAGATGCTGCAGTCTTTAGCACCTCAATCTGAAAATGAAATCAGCTTCATGATTACCACAGCTGAGGAAACAGATCACTGGAGGGTCTTGCCTTGGCGGTTAAATACCTTAGCACGGAAATCCTGCTGATCACCCGCTGGCCAGGATTAATCATCCGCCTCAGTTTATATGGGGTTAGGGTTGAGGTTTTTGGTCAATCTAATACATTGATTTCATACTTATCCAATTTTCTTTTAGCTTTTGTTTTAAATTACTCCAGTCACTACAATATCAAGCTCAAGAGCATGGGTTTTGTAGCCAGACAGTCCTGGATTTTGCCTGCATATTACCTTTACTTTGGGCACATTACCTAAATGCCTTGAGCCCCAGTTTTCTTTGTACATTAAGGGTGCTGATAGTCATCTCATAAGAGTTCTCTGAGTATTAAATGAGAATATTTGCAAAGCCCTTAACATAAAACCTGTTGCTGGGAAAGAACTCCTCAAATGGTTTCTCTCTTTCTCACTTCCTCTCGCTGTAGGTCTGTGTGTACACATATACATCTGCAGACAAAATGCATATTTGAATGCGGTATATATTTAACATTTTGGTTAATGTGTATATTTCATATAATGTTGAAATATTGGTTGCCTCAAACACTTTTACTCTCACGCCAAAAGCAGAGGGAAAACTACCGGGGATTTGGAACCAGAAGCCTGATGTTTGAACCCCAAATGTACTATTTTTTATTCAGGAGGATTGTTCTCTCTGAGATTCCATTTTCTCATCTGCCAAATATGATGATGATAACTATATTCACCTTAGATACGTAACAGGGTTAAAGAGAGGCTGAAAATGGAATGTATATAATAGTGCTGTTACTATGATATGTCTTTCTCTACATAACATTATATGTTAAAATATCTAAGTGGTTCTTACTACTCTTCACATCCTATTTTATTTTGGGAAGATGATATCATTAAAGAAGATACTTTATCAGCGAATCCTGAGAAAATAGCAAAAGCACAGGATAGAACTTTTATTAGAAACACAGTGTCCAATAACCTGTTAAAAATGTCTCTAGCAACAAAATAAAAATCCAAGACATGACTTTAGGGGAGGCACTGATGTGGAACCCACAGCATTTTCCCTGAGTTTTATTCAGCGATATGTCAGACTCATTACCTTTGATTCATTGGGTTTCAGTGTCTGAGGCTGAGGACAGCACTTTCTGCAGCCAATCGTGAAAGAACAAATGATGCTGCAAGCGGGTAGCTCAGCGTCTTCACTGCTTTGAGGCCCGGGTCACTGGGAACACTTCAGTGCTGGGAAGTGTCGGAGACCAAGGCTGTTCTGGCCGTCAGGCTCATTGGTCTGTACCCGAGGCCTACAGCACATAGTAGGTACTCAGTAATAGGTATTTGTTGATACATTTCTCTCATTACTTCCTAGATATATGATGTGGGGCCATTGTTGCATGTGAGAAATGTGAGAATTAGGAAAGTAATCAAGAAGACCTGATACACGGATGCTGCAGCCTACTTTGAAATGTATGAGAAAGTGAAAGCCATATGCTTATATGTGGAATCTGAAAAATACAGCAGACTGGTGAATGTAACGTAAAGGAAGTAGCCTCACAGGTTCAGAGAGCAAACTAGTGGTTACCAGTGTGGGGAGAGGCAAGACCGGAATTGGGAAGTGGGAGGTACAAACTCCTGGGTGAAGGAGAGAGAGGCTCACGGATGTACTGTACACCATGGGGAATACAGCCAATATTTTGCAGTAACTAAATGGAAAGTACCCTTTAAAAATTGTATACGAATAGAAACTTTCAAAAACTGAAAGATACAATTGATGGAGGGAAAGAAGAGGGATGGTTAGATGAATAGGTATGTGATAAAGGAAATACTGCAAAGAGTTAATTGTGGAATCTAGGTGGTGGGTGTATGCGGGTTACCTGTATAATTTTCTAAGCTTTTCTTCTTGTTTGAATATCTTGGTAATAAAATGTTTATGGAAGTAAAATGAAACTAGAACTGAAGCGTAGAGAGACCAATTAGCTAGATTCTCTGCTGTTTTAAGAATTGGGGTGCAACAAAGCAGACAGATGTGTTCTGATGATGTTGTTGTTATTATTTGCTTCCTCTACAGCTAGAAGAGACTAGGTATTTGGCTGTAACAAATTAATCCCTAAACCTTAGTCAGTCAATACCCCCTAGTTATTTCTCATTCTCATGTTAAATGCAAGTTGACTTGGGGCTCAGTATAGGGCCTGTACTGACAGGCTCCATCATTTGCAATGTCACCAATCCTAGCAGAAAGGGAGGAAAGCATGGAGGGTCGCAAAGTGACTTTCAAATACAGGGGAGTCAAGGAGAGTTTGGTATTGGTTAGAATGAGTTAAATCTTCTGTAATGAGCCTGAGCATGACGTAGTGAGCTCAGTTTCCATGACTGCTTTACTCTTCTAACTTCTCGGTGACAAGCACAAATTGCCATGCCTGTGAATCTGAAATCTTTTTAAAACTCTGAAACACGAGGGACCTTTAGGAACAAATGATACACACTGCCACATAGTAGGGGCTCTAATAGGTTCCTTATTTGCACACCCAGACGATGTGCTGTCATTCCAGTGTTCTCTGAATTTATCAACAGGTCAAAAATACTCAGCACTTACATTGTGTCTGAAATTCTCTACCACTCTAAGGGGAGTAACAGACTTGGATCCTGTCCTCAAGTCATAATAATCCAGAAGCTAATGGGCACACAATAGAGAATAATTGTCACAGATACTGTTTTAGGCTCGATGGTAGTAGACACTATGAATAAAATAGGGTCAAAAAGACGTATCACAGCAGTAGGTGTGCTAGGAGTAATAGCAATAATAGTGACAGCAGCTCATGCTCACCCTGGGCCTCCTGTGCGTCAGGTAACATTCTGAGTCCTTTATAAATACTGCCCTCTCCAGCATCCCCATCACCCTTGGGAGGTTGGTGCCATCACTGACAGACATTTCATGGAGAAGCAGTGCTTTGAGTTCTGTCACTGAAGTAGATTAATATCGAACATGAAAAGGAGATGGAAGGACACCCTCAGGGAAAAGGAATTGTGTGCGTAAAGTTGCAGAGGGTTAAACAAGCAGAGGATGTGGAAGGGCAGGAAGGAGACCGGGCTGAATAAAGCTCAAGATCCAGGAGGGCAAGGAGTTGGATGGTTGGATGTGACCCGACAGTGGGGACCTTGAGACCCATAGGAAGGCTGAGTTTTCTGTTTTGTTTTTCTTTTTGTGGCATGAAGCACTTATGTCTGTCCATGAAAATGATAGGGGTCCCAATCAAAATAGAACATACACTTTAATGATAATATTATAAATCACGTCTGCAACAAGAGAAAAGATGAAAGGACCGATGCATAGCAGTGACACAGCGGTATGAAAGAACTCCAGTTTTTCATGACTTTTGTTGAAAATGGGGAGTAGAACAGTAGAAAACTCGGTCAGAATGTACACTTGCATGGAAGCTTAGACCAGCTACAAAGATTAGAAGGCACAGTCCCCAAGACTGCTTTCGTTTCTGACACCAAGTGCAAGTTTCAGGGGTTCCCCAAGCCACCTTTCAGTTCAGTAATTTCCTAGAAAGATGGACAGAGCTCACTGAAAGCTGTTACAGTCATTGTTATGGTTCATTACAGGGAAAGGATGGAGATTAAGATTAATCAAAGGAAGGACATGGGCAGAGTCCAGGGGAGTTCCAGATTGTGAACTTCTGTTGTCCTCCACCCATGGAGTCAGGGTGCATTACCCTCCTAGGACTGATGTGTGACAGTCTGTGTGGAGTATTATGAAACAGGGAAGCTCACCCAAAGCTCCATGCTCAGAGTTTTAGCTGGGACTCCATTGTGTAGGCGTGACTGATTGACAACCTACGTGGTTGATCTCATTCTCTGGGTTGGTTGATACTGTGTGACCCAAAGCCCACAGTCTGTTACATTTCTGGTCTGGCATGGCCAGTCTCCACTCAGACTATATGAGTGTAGCCAGTCCCCTCTTCACCTCCGCTAGCCTTCCTACTGCCCACCCCAAATCATGCTGTTGGACTGTCTGACATGACCCAATGCACCAGGCAAATAAAGGCACTCCTATCAGGCATTATATTCCAAGGGTCTGTGGATTATCTTCCAGAAGCTAAGGGCAAAAGCCAAACCTTCCACTAATTAAGGCCAGATTCTTTACTATACGCCCTGATTCCAATATATCGTTAATATTTACTGTATTCCAAACAACTGTGCGATGCAGAACAGTTCCTCCAAAACCAACTCTTTAATTTATTGGGTAATTTGCAACAAGTTACCTTCTTTATGTATTTTTACAGAAAAAAAAGCCATTGAACAGCTTTTTAAAAAGTTTCCTATCCAAGTACATTTGTAATTTCTTTGTAGAAATTTCTCATAGAAAGCCTTGTGTAGCTTTCCCTTTGTGGTTCTGTCTTTTTAGATTGGTGGTTACAGTGGGAGAGAGCCAGGTCCAACTCCATAGTGACATTTCTGTGGCTGCAGTGGGAGATGGAGTTGGCGTTGGCAGGGCTTTTGAGGTGAGGATGTGGCCAGAGTGACAGATTTAAGGCATGACATGTACAGGAGCAGGGCTGTAACTGACTTGACCTCAGCAGGGATCTATTTGGGTTAATCATACTTCAGTTCGAAGAATTTCTTTGTGTATTTATTATAGTGCTAGTCTGCTAAGTGTGACTTCTCTTACATTTTTGTCTGTCTAGAAATATTTTTACTTCCTCTCTACTTCTGAAAGCTGTTTTCCCTGATGATAGAAAGAAAACCCCTGCCAATTTAGTATTCTAGCACCTTGAAGGTATCAGTTCATTATCATCTTCCTTCCATGTTTTTGTTGAAAAATCAGCTGCAAAATTATTTTTTATGTGAGTGTATTGCATCATTTTTCCTCTGACTGCTTTAAAAAATTTTTTTCACTTATGCTATGATGTGCCTAGGTGTGGTTTTCTTTGTATTTATGCCACTTAAGTTTCCTGACACATCTGAAATCTGCTGATTTGAAATTTTTCACGAGTTTTGGAAATTTTCAGCCATCATCTCTGTAAATATTACTTAAACTCCATTTTCTCTGTTTCTTCTGGGACTCTGATTGCATACCTACCAGACCATCTGACTGTGTTATTCGTGTCTCATACTTTCTGTTTGTTTTTTTTTTTTTTCATTTTTTTCTACTTGTGGTTCAAATTGAATATTTTTTCATTGGCTTGTCTTTGAGTTCACTGATTCTGTTTTCTGCTTTGTCAAATCTGTTATGTCTAATGAATTTTTAATTTTGTATGTTCTGTTTCTCAGTTCTAGAATGTATATTTGATTCTTTTTAGCAGATTCCAATTATCTATTGAAGTTGTCTATTTTTTCATTCATATTGTCCATCTTTTCTGTTTTCTTTAACATGCTTATAATCTTTAAAAATCTTTTTCTTACAATCCTGATATGTGTAATAACTGTGGGCCTGCTTTTAATTCTGTTTATTTTTTTCACTAAACTGTTGGTCACATTCCTTATCTTTCCATTCATGAATTTTTAAATTATGTACAGGGCATTGTATATAAAGGAAGGATAAGTGCTAAAGTTGATTTTATTTTTTCCCCCCGAGAGAGTAATGGGTGAGTAAGTTCAATCCAGTCGGGTCTGGGTTAAGGAGGGCTGGAAGCTTCGGTTATAATGTGTTTTCCTTTTGTTCCAAATGTCTGAAGGATGAGACCTATTCCATGTTTGTTGTCGGTTCCTCTTTCTAGAAGGACTTTGTTGCTGAAGCATCAGGTGTTGTGGGTGATTTTACTTTGCCTTTTTATTCCAGCCCTCCTTCCTCCCATGACATCCCAGGACTCAGCAACTTTCTCCCGGGGAAAGTTGAGACGCGGGCCTGGGGACTCTCTGAATTCTAGTCCAGTGTGCCAGCCCGTGGAGTGTCGTCAGAAACTCTGCTTGTTTCTTTCTTCCCCCAGACTGTCTCTCTTTTTTAGCAAGTCCAGTTTATAATCGATGTGTAAACTCAGCACAGGCCTTCAAGATAGAAAATACACATCAGTATCAGCTCATCTAAGAAAGGCTCCATCCCTTGTCGTATTGCGTTAGCTCATTTAGTCCTCTTTGCTCTCATGGGTATCCCATGTCTTTACGAATGTGAGCTTTGCCTCATTTTTGCAGTGGGCCTTCTTCTGCCTACGGCCTCCTGTTCAGATACAGAAGTTGGAAAAGAAACAAAACGTAAAGGCAAAACAAGAGACTTAGAGGGTAATTTTTACCTTACTAGACTGCTCTGGGTTCTATCACTGGACTCTGAGGATGAATCTTCTCCTGACTTTAAGAGTATTTTAGTCATAAAACTTTGAGAACTATCTCATTTAATCACTCAGCCTCATTTTTTATATTTATTTTGGGGATAATCAGGCATGTCTTGGTATATTGTTGTTGTATACAGCTAGGAAATAAAACTATAACAGAAGGTTAGAAATTGTAAAACAAAATGCTTTATAAATGATAAAATATAAAGATATTTAGTGTCATAATTATATTTGAACAGATAAATCAGATACTACAATTTCTTTATATTTTCTTTTTTCAAAACTACTACAAATATTATTGTGGGCAAGGACTGAGACGAGATGTATTTTGATTGAGGCTTGTGGAAGCTTAGGAAAAACATGAGTCCTGAATATGTGTCAAACACACCTCACAGCCTCCCTCAAGCTTACCATATGTTTTATAAATGATCATAGTAGAATTTATTTTAATGTTATATCTTAGGAAACAACTTTATATTACTGAGAGTGATAAAACTGTTCTAACTTTGCTAGAACATTGATTGCCTGGGGAGAGCAAATTGATTCTGACAAAGTTTTGATTGCAATACAAATACACAAATATTTCTTGAGGACTTGTTGTGATTCCACCACTGTGCTGGCTCTGTTAGATGTTTAGACACTAAATAAACCTGGGCCATCATTTTAGCTTCTTTCTGCTTCTTCAGTTACTCTTCCAATATTTCAGTGTCTCAAAGATGATATCCTTAACTTTATCAAGTTTGACTACTCCATTTAGTCAATAATTTTTTTGTTTTTTAGGTCAAATAAAATGGATATAGCAACTGGTCTGTAATGTTCACCTCAGGGCTTCTTGATGTTGTCCTGTTAACCTTTATTCTACTCAGTCATTTACATGTTCTACTTTGTGTACTTCTCCACAAAGCATTTGTGTGTGTGTGTGTGTGTGTGTGTGTGCTTGTGTGTTTGTGCATTGAGTATGGATGCTGATAAAATAGATTCTCAATAACTTGGCTGAATAAATAATAACAATCCCTTGCATTTTGAGTAGAGTATCACAAGGTGCCTAATTCTGTCTCATATTATTATCTCATTCAGTCCTCACAATGGTCCTACGTGTAAAATTGGTTTGGGATAGAGAGAGACTTTCAGATAGTAATTATTCACTTAATAAAGATTAAAATGAAGAAAAATCTCAAAGAATTTTTCATATCCATTGTCCAAGCTAACTGGGTGTAGACCCTGACAATATTGTCTTTCACAGATTCTAAAATGCAAAAACCTGTGGTGTAAAGGCTACTTGACTTTTTGTGCTCAGTTCAACAAATGGCAGTAGCTACATAGTCGTGAACTGGTGAAAATGGAAATGGTAATTAATCTCGAGGATTATCTTATTGTTTCGCGCCTGTCAGTGGAGGTAGAGAAAACAGCATATGTACCATAGCCCATCATTTCCTTCAATAGTTGCATTCCCCAACCACTCCCAAGAAACGTGCACTGCAGTTAAGCAGTGTTGGGTTGTGCGGTTGTCAGTATTAAGACAAATTCCCTAGTGTAGTCTTTCAACCAGCTGCTGTCTATATAAGTTATTCCTATTTAGACATTCTTGGTCCTTTATTGCATTGCTAATAAATGTCTGTATGGTGCCTTTCATTTTAACATGGTATTTTGGTTTATATTTCTCAATTTCCCAGCAATTCTGTATAACAAATAGTATTCTTTCCACTTCATATTTGAGAACACTGAAGCTTATGGAAGCAAAGTGGCTTACCTAAGATAACGTGTTAGGATGGTACCCAGAATTCAAGCTTGAGTAAATGAGCCATAGGAACACGGAAGACTTCCTCTGCTGTTGTTGAATGTAGTCTTTCATGACTGTCAATTAGGTCTAATTGTCTTAAGATTGTCCTAGTCTTTAACATCCTTTGTGGTTTGTTGTCTGCTTATTTTATCAGTTACTGAGCAAAGCGTGTTGCATTCTCCAACTGTGGTGATTTGTCTGTTCTTTTAGTTCTGAGAACTTTTTTGTTGTACATATTTTGGGATTATACTATTAGATGTAAATTTAGTATTGATTGTCATGTCTTCCTGTTGAAATGGCTCTCGCTAGTAATACTTTTGTCTTGAAATCTAATATATCTGATACAGTATCTGATTATCTGTGCAATTTATATCACAGCATTGCTCTGGAGAGACTACTGGGATGATACAGACCTTCTTCAAATGGCAGAATAAATCAGCTTTTGATAACATACAGATGCATCATTTACAGAAAATTATAAATTCCAGGTCAGATTTCTCCTGGCTTGTGGGGAGGACATAGCTCAGTGGCAGAGTGCGTACTTAGCATGCAGGAGGTCCTGGGTTCAGTCCTCAGCACTGCCATTAAAAATAAATAAATAAACCTAATTACCCTCCCACTCCATCCCTACCCTCAAAGAAGAGAGAATACAGATTTCTCCTGGTTTCCAGCACACCACTAGTTGGCTTTCAACAGAAGCCAGTTGAGAATACAGATTCATTCTGAAAAGCCAAGCCATAATTAGAAAGTTAATTTGCTCACCCTCAGAAATCACATAATGAATACCAAGGCCAAATATAAATTACTTTGTGTTATCCTTAATTTTGGACTATTCATTCCTTTATTACTGTGGATAATTAAGAGTTGAGTATATAAGAATGGTAAAATAATCTTCATTTTCACCTTGTTTAAATAGAGCCATTTAGTGGCACCCGTCTCTGAGACAGCACCCATTGTGGATTTGGAGCTGTCAAGACATCTCTGTCTTGGATGCACTGGGGGGAGTACTGAGCATTTGCCGTAGGTGGGAATGCAACACCTTTGAGGATCAAGTCGTTTGGGAGATGTGGTTACAGAGCATATTATCTGGGTGCTAAGTTAGCTATGTATTTCCATGGGTATGTATTCTCATCACAAGGGCTGGAGGCTGTTCCCAGCCTGCCTTAAAGGTCAAGCTACTGCCCAGAAAGAGAACAAGGAAACTTAGGAAATCTCCAGCTACCAAGTCAGTGGACATCAAAGCTTTGCTTGGTGCAATTTCAAAGCCAGTTGTTGTTGAGCCATCAGTGAGCAGGGAGGATGGCAGGACGAAGTGACGGTGCTGCTGCTCTCCCTGGTCTGTATTCAGACGAACGCCTTACAATCATCTTTAATCAGGAATTTCAGTTTCTCGGTTCCGTCTCCAGCCATGCAGTTACCAAGTCACACCCCATAAGTCACGAGACGTTGAGGGGAATTAGAAACAGCACCTCTTCACAGGAGTGTCAGCTAACCCTCGCCCAGACGACGAGGGGGAAACTGGTTGAACTACACTGCTTGTCCTAATATAAGAGATACCTCCTCTCTGTTAAAATGCTCTGTGGGTGGTGAACCCCCCCCCCCCAATCCCACTCTTTCTGTTTCACTTCAGAAAAATTCAGAGGCTTTTTACTACCCCTTGCTTTATGGATAGGACCATCGCTAGGCCTGCAACCTTCACTGAACAGTGGCTTCAGCCAGAGCTCTGTTGGGAGAATGAAGCCTCCATATAATCCACCCCTTTTCTAAAAATTTCAAAGGTTGTTTCAAAACACAGTGAAGGTGATCATTGAGAGCAAAAATCTAAGGTAGCAAGGGTCTAAACCGTTCAATGCAGATAGAACCTAGAAGTGAGTGAATCTCCCTTATGTGTGCGTTCATTTGCATTCTTATTAACTGATCACAATCTTACGGGAATTTTTATGTGTAGTCAGGTTGGGAAAGAGAAACCCAGAGCTTGTCCCGTTTCATCGTGTGCGTGCTGTTTCCATGCAGTGGAATCAGGGTGAATGGTTTGGGTGGGTAAAGGGCCAGTACCCAGGGTTGGACTAGTGGCTGTGGCTGTCGGAGACGTGAAACTCCAGAGCCCGATTTCCACACCAGTGGTTAGTTTTCTAAATTACCTCGAGTGGGGACATTACCACACAGCAACCTGCTTTTCTGGAGTTTGAAATGAAAGAAGAATGTGCCAAATTGAGTGATTTGGGGGCTGGTGAAAGGTGCACGGGGCTGGTTACGAATACTACGTGTACGTTCCAGCAGAATTTCCTCCCAAGGCATCATTATTTTGCCACCTCGTGAGGAAGTTACAAATTCATGGAATGTTGATATTCCGCAAAAGTGAATTTCTTTCCTTGTTCTATCAGGCTTCTGCTCCCAGTACTGTAGTCACTTGTTTTCACTTTATAGAACCTGCATGAATGAAGCCTGACCCTTCAGCACCTTCCCCCCTCATTAGATCAAAAGTCAAGGTCAAACCAACTCAAATTCTTCTTTCACGTATTATGTTTTTACTTACCTCCACCTGAGCAATTTCTCTACCCCTCATTCTTTCAGTAATTGGTTATATAAAAGTCTTTGACCTGTTTATATTTTTATGTTCTTCCATTATTTGTTTCCTTGTTCATTTATTTGTTTATTCATTTGACAGATACTTGCTGAGTGTCTGTTATGTGACAGGCATTGTTCAGGGTGTTAGCACATGATGGAAAAGACAGTCTTCCACAGCGTCCCATTAACTATCCCAAACTCTATCTCTTGAGTCCAGTCACACTTACGTCCTCAGTCACCACCCTTGTCTCATTATTGTTCCTACCATGACCTCTAAACTGACCTTTCAGCATCCATTATGGTCCTCCACCCATCTCTTTTCCACACTGCAGGCAAGGTGAACTTACCAGATTCAGATCTGATGATATTGCCTCTCTCCCAGCTTAAAACTGTTCTGTGACTTCCCATGGTTCCAAAACGAGGTTTAAAAAAAGCCTTAAAGCATGACTGTAAAGACCTGCATAATTTATCCTTGCCTGTCCTTTCAGCCTGGCTTGAGCTACTGTCTCCCGTCTCTCTATACTTGACCACTGTTATGCACACGTTCCCTCTAATTACAGGGCCTTTGAACCTGCTGTTCCTACTCTTTCAGATGTTCTTTCCATCCCTCCACCTGTTCACTCTACCTCAGTTCCATTGTCACAGTCTCAGGAAAGTCTTCTGAATCCTCCGTGACCAGGCCAGTTCCCCATTTCTTGGCTTGCAGAGCACTGAGTCTTTCTCACAGTATTCCTATTCTGCCTTTGTTGGCATGGTGATTTAGTGACTATCTGCTTCCTCCGTGACATGGCGAGCCTCATGGGGGCAGGGGCCAGGTCCGACTGTGTTCTCCGCTGTGCTTTGAGTGTCTGGCGCAGTGTTTGGCACCCAGTAGCTACTCCACACATACTTAAGGGTTAATGAATATTTTATCTCACAGGAGTTAGGACCTAAACCTGACGGTGGTTCTGCATGTTGAGTGGGTGGATTCAAGGAGAGCAGATGGGTGTGGCCATCACGAGCTACATGAGTCTTTGAATTTGTGTGCAAACTTTTTCTGTGATGGTGGATTTTTTTTTTGTGATGATGGGGAAAAGTTCGTTGATTTCATCAGATTCTAAAAGGAGAGAGTGACTCAGAAAGGTTAATCAGGACTTGAGGGAGACTTTGAGATTTTATTTTTGTTCGTTTCATCACTCTGTAAGATGGAACTACTCAAACAGCCTTTATTTCATCAGTAACATGGCATGATATTTATGAAGGCCCAGAGGACTGTGCTTAGTGATAACATTAAGCAAATTCAGAAACACTAGAAGTTGCTATGAATTTGAATGAGGCTTCAACTTGAATTTGTTGCCCTGAGTTTTTTTTTTTCTTTCTTTAAAGAGCAGAGACCTGGCCATGAGCAGGTGAGGATTAAATCGCAGACAGAGGATGATAGGTATGGGACTTACTGCTGAGATTCAGCGGTCCAGCGGGAAAGTGTGACTGTTGGAAGTTAATGCAGAATGACAGATGGATGCTTCGAGTGGATTTTTTTTTTCTCTCACACAAACAAGTCTCTAATTAAAGCATTTTATGTTTATATAGTTGTCACATCCAATAATTTAAAATTATCCTAATTTAAAACAGCGTTTAAGAAACTTTAATTAGACTGTTAATATTATGAATTTTCAAGTACTCATGTTCCCTTTCCCTGATTAAAATAAAGAGAAAAAAATTCCCCCACATCATGCAGCCAGCACCTCATTCTAGAGATGACAGTTAACTTAAGGTTAGCATAGGATATAAACAGTGTGAATGGGGCGGGGGAGCTACATTCCTTACTCATTTCTCTTTCAAGTCAGGGAGCAGACTATTAATTTTCTCAAGTCATAAAATATGAGAGGAGTTTAGCTTTAAGGAATTCACAAATGTCAGTAGCTCCCCAAGAGTCACTGATGTAAAAATCTTGTCCATCTGAAAGAAAAAAGGCAGACGGGAACAGTAAACACAACATAAAAAAAGATCAAGATGAATTTGTTTCAATATGCTGTTTTAAAATGAAAGTTGGAATAGTTTTGATGTCTATGTATATGGAAAGAAAGGTCATTTTTTTTTTCTTGATTCCAGCCTCCAAAAGAAATGCAGATAGCTAACAGTCCAATCTCCATCACTTTGACTGCAGAACTGGTGCCAATTAAAGATGCCTGGAGCTCTCCAAGCTCAGAATGACTCTGCTAGTACTTTTTCTTCAATTATTCTGAGGGACTAAATATGAAAACAAATCTCTTAGATTACCACAGGGCTGGAAAAACAAGAGCTGGAAGAGAGAGCCAGAGACAAATCACAATAAAGTATAGTCGTGTCACCCTCCTGATACCAGCATGCGGCTGGGTTCCTGCATAAAGATTTTTCAGATGGAAGTTAAGGGGAAGCATTCCCACCCCCTGTCGCCCAGCAGTCTCTTTCTTCAGAATATACTCGAGAAACTCTCCAGCTTGTACAACTGGAGAAATGTACAGACGGTGCATGACATCTTTGATTACAGTGGAAGTCCAGAAACAATCCAAATGCCCGTCGGTCAGAGACTGGGTGAAAAGTGGAGACTATTCAAATGATGACATGTTATATATATTACATAATAGGTTACATAAACTGCGGGGTGGCCCCCAAATATGGATGGATCTTGTTGATGGGTGATTAAGTGAAAAAGTAGGTTCCGACACGTTATGGCGCTGATAACCTTTTTACTAAGTTGGAAACAACTAAAATAGACACGAGTAAGCTGAAGAAAAAGGAAAGCAAGAGAATTATGGGTGTGGAACTCAGGGTAATGATTACTTTGGGCAGGTGTGAGGGGAGGCAGGCATTTGAGAGAACACAGCTTATGGTAGATTATCTTCAAGGTCCTGGCTTTTGTTTTGGGTGATGGGCTTGTGGGTGCTTATTACATTATTAAAAATAACTAACGAATGAAAGTGGGCCATGGATGAACCAGTGATGAATGTGTGTCTTGAACTAAAAGAACCAATTCGAGGGGGAAGAAACCTCAAAGGCTACTTTATGAGTTTCCTCACGCTGAGGCTGTGAGCGGGTTGGGAAAAGAACTGGAAAGATTCTGTCAAGTTGCTGTTGGTTTCCTTTCATGAAAAAATACATTGAGTCACTGGCGTAAAGAAAAGGAAACTTCACAAAATTCAGAGACTTGGGATAAAAACAATGAGACAAGTTAAACATGTGAGATTTATTTTTCTTAGAAGAGTATAGAGAAAGAAAACTGAGTCCTTCTATGTCCTTTTCTTTAGGGCTAACTCCAACCTTCACTTCTTTTATGGAGACTTAATATTTTCTAACTGTTATGAAGAGTAAAGAATTTTAAACACATGCAGAAATGGAACAGAACGATAAATCCCCATACGTACACATCTCCCCGATTCAGTTACTGTGTGAGCATGCTGTAATGTTTCCCACTATTCCATACCTCCTCCCTGGTTTTTTTTTTGAAGCACATTCCAGGTATAGTTTTTACATGTAAATATTACAGGATGTATCTCTAAAAACTAGTTTGTGTGTCTATAAACAAATTTCCACTGGAATAGCTTTATAATTTTATAATCTATCCCAAGATCATATTATCACATTTTAAAAATTTAAAGATTTAATCATATATAATTCATTTTCACGTTAGGTGTGAGAAAGGGGCCCAATGTAGATTTTCTAAATAGAATATTTTGTCATCTGCAAATTAAGTTTCATCTCTTATTTCCTTTCCATATTTTCTAGCATTGGCTTGGCCTTTCAGAAAAATGCTGGTTAATTCTGGGTGATTCTGGTCATCAATATTTTGTCCTCCTTTTAATGGAAATGCTTTGAAAATTTCAGTGTATGAAATTGACTGTAGGTTGGTATCTTTTATTGAGGAGTTTCTTTCTCTTTTTACCTCATTTAAGTTTTTTTCAAAAATAAGAAATAAATACTGAATTTTACCAAATGCTTCTCTATCATCTTTTGAGAGGATGATATAGGTTTTCTTCTTTATTATGTGTTAGAAATAACATTAACGAATTCCCTAATTTTGAACTTTTCTTGCATTCCTGCAATAAAATTTACTTGCAGGGGCTTGATTATTCTTTCACTACAACATCACTTAGGATTGTCCATCTGTATTATTATGTGGGATGGCTCTATACTAGTCTTAGATTTTAGTTTCAGGAAAATGTTAGCCTTGAGATTTCTTTGGAAAGATTTCCATTTTTTTAATGCTCTAGAAATATTAAGTTGCATTTAACTTATTTTTAAAGTCATCTAGGCTTGATGTCATTTTGGAGGTCAAATTATGTCCCAGACGTGTGAGACGTACCATTCAAACATGCTGCCCTTTCTACTTGCAGTCTCCCTCCTGATCCTTAGTATTTCTCCAAGTTTTTCCAAAGACAATTGCATTGAGAATGAAGTTTGCATTTACCAGATCCTCCAGGTTATCAGGACCCACCTGACTTAGAAGGCAAGGGGGGAATTACTATTTTGGGTTCTATAAAACAGACAGACAAAAACCATTTTCCCCCCCGTATCCTGCTGAAACTTAAAACAAGGCATCTGTTTATGTATTGAGCGAGAGTATGCATGTGTTTTAGTGCAGTTTACCCTTAATATATACAGAGTGACACCTGGAACCTGCAGCCGAACAGCACCATGTTCCAGCGCATTGTAGTGAGATGTGAGCCTCTCTTTACAGACTGATGCTCTGGCCAGCTTCCCAGGTAACATGCTCGTTAATTTGTCTCCACTGAAGGTAGATCTTTGTCTCTGCTTATCTAGTTTCCTGCCTCTTCTGAGAGAGGTATAAGAGGTCATTTCTTTCTTTTTTTTCCTTTTTGGTTGAAGAAGGTTGTTATATGATTTAAAATTTTTTTGGACTAATCTGTACACTTTTATTATTATTTATGGTATTTGAAAGAAATATTTATACTAGCCAACTATGTAGATATGACCTACAATCATGGTTCTGGATACTCTTAAGGGGAGAGTCTGGTGACCAAAGCAGCAAAGTCTTATTCTCAAGTGGCGTTTGTTCAGGGAGCCACAGCCCTCAGAATAAGGTTGTCCTGCTCTTTCCTGTGAAGCCTGTTGCCCGCTGCCCACTGGACTGACTTCTCTCCCTAACTCCCCCCAGCCCAGTCCTGTGCTTGGCGCTGTGGCAATCTGTATTCTTCATCATTTTTATCACGGGTTGAACTCTCAGATTCGTCTGTTTGTGTGTCTGTTAGAAGCACTGTGAGACCGAGGATTTGTCAGTCTTATACTGCATTTTGCATTCCCAATGCTCAGGTTAACCGAGCACTTGACACACGAACATAGGGCTAGCGGTGAGGATCTGGAGACCAGCACCAGCTGTCACCCAGGAAGGCCCTTGTATGGCAGTGGGGTCCCTGAGATCTCTCACTGGGCAAGCGTTGATTCTCTAAGACTTGCGCGGGGAAGATGGCATGGAGCTTCCCAAGTGGGATTTGGGGGTTGTTACCTGTCAAAGTCATTGAGGGTGAGTAAGACCTTTCCTAATTACTTTAAAGAGGAAGAATGACACCTGAAGTCAACCCATGTGTCCTTGAAAAGGGGCCTGCCTGTCGTCTTTACCTGTCTCTTCATTCACTGCGCTAAGCTCCTCCGGTTTTAAAGTGCGGCTCCGCAGCACAGGAATAGTTGCTGGTATCACATAATCAGAGGCGTGGTTATGACAGGGAACATTCCGTAGCTGCCTTTGATTACTTGGGTTAGCTTAACCTCAATTAAGGAAATGGAGCGCTCACCTGCTGAATTCAAGGTGGGCAGATGGAGCTGACACAGCTGTCTGCGATGCCAGGTGGAGGGAGGGGATTCAGACCCAAGTGGGAGTACCATCTTCCCGGTGAGCAGCGCGCCATCTGCTCCTCTCTGCTTGTGTTTGAAAGGAGACGCCTAAACTCTTTCACGAGACAGACATCGCCACTGAAGCCACCTGAAGGGGTGTGAACGTACTTGGAGGGGAGCAGTTTCCTCCCTTCCCTCTGACAAGAGCCGGAAAAGAACGGGGAGCTGAGTGTGCACATGGATCGTTGTCAAGGCTCACTTGACGCCCGTGAAGAGGCCAGTAAGAGTTGTCTCATGTTCAGATGAGAGGCTGAAGCAGCGGAGCCAAAGACGTGTTCTCTGTGACATAAAACAGAGCACGGGGAAGAGAAGAAAAAACAACCAGGTGGCTTCAGTTACCTGGAGAATCTTAATGAACCGAGGATAGTGCAGCTCTCAGTCTGCTTTCTGGCTGCGTGTGGCTGCTTAGCCATTCGGAGTGGAGTTTTCCGCCTGAACCAATAGATTAACACGTTTGTTTAGCTAATCCATTTTGCTTTTTGGTGTCACCTTCCATTCAGCAAACTGAGTATTTAGAGAAAGCTTTGTGCTGGGTACTATCAAGGATACAAGGACAAGTAAGATCAAGTTCCTGTGTATGACTTGTGTAGGCTCATGCAGGACTCGGACGCATGTGTAAACAATTCTAATGCACGTTCAGATTTTGGTAAATTGCATGAGAGGTCCTCCTCTCTGCATGACTGAATCTGGGCTACAGAGTGACGTGTGAGTTTTGTCCTTTTATGATGGAACTTACTCCTTCCATTCCAAATTGAGTTATGTTTTTGGGTGGGGGCTATAGTCACGTTTGTTTGATTGTTTATTTATTTATTATTTTAATGGCGGTACTGGGATTGAACCCAGGACTTCACGAATGCTAGGCACGCACTCTACCACTGAGCTCTACCCTCCCACCTCCAAATTCAATTCTTTACCAGGCTTCAACTGATTTCATTCCTAAGTTCCCTGTTTAACAACTAGAATACAAAATAAGCTCTAGGGGAAAGGAATATGGCTGGCTTTGTTGGCGGGGAAGAAGGGGGGCAAATGGGGAAGAGAGATGTAGAGGGATGTTTATACAAAAAGACTAGCTAATGTAAATTTAATAAAACTCTTGAAGGCATTTAGTCCTCAGGTTGATTGTGGGGAAGCAGAGATGGCTGCGCTGTGGAGGAGACACGTGGGCTGAGCCGGAAGACGTGTAGCCCAGAGAGATGGTGAAGGGCAGGTCTCTGATCAGCTCTGTCTGGGGACAGGGGCCTGGCTTATATGAATCCCTGTTCGATCTCCTGGCCCACAAAGCAGTGTGGACGAATTCTGTTACCAGCCGTCCTTATCTGTGAATAATTTTCTGTTCTGTTTGTGCAGACCTTACGTTCTCGCTTTGTTTGCTGTGTGTTTTCTGCTCCCGTGTGTGATATTTTCTGTGCTTTGGTCATGGAGCTGATCTTTTAAAAAATGTATTCCTGCTGTCACACCAAAGTCTGAGCTGAAAATCTCCCTGTAGGCAGAGGTACGGGTGCCATGCTGCCTTCTGTGGAGCACTTTTAAATCATCCTCTTGTCAACAGCCAAGTTTACTGTTTGTCCTATTTTCTTCACTTTCATCTGAGCCACATTTGAAAAGTCAAATGTTTATAGACACAGGAGAGAGGCAGTAATAGGCCTATACTTCCATTTCCCGTCTGCTACCCTGTGTGTTGTACTCCATCCTCTGATACGGGAAACTCCAGAGAACAATGACAGCAGAGTCCTGACTCATGCGACAGGTTAAGCTGTAGCACACTAGGGCGTGTTAGCGTCCCAGGACTGTGTCTCTTAAAACATGGGGTACAACTCCCCTGGCCCTTACCTCGCCCACCAGAATGTGGCTGTTTGTTCTGAGCCAGACATTTGGCCAAACTGGAGGAAATACGACTCTTTCTAGTAGAAACTCTAATTTGTAATGTAATAGAGGATTGTTGTTAAGAAATCAGTTCTCTTTGTATAGTTCTTGGGAAGGTCTTGGAACCTCTGCCCCTAAGGCCCCATAGGGAAAAGTTGAATGAGGAGATGGATGATGGGAGAAGGAAGAGAGAAATAGAAAAGGAAAATTAAAAAAGAGATCTGAGCTTCTGTTTTCCTCTTCCTCCTCTTCCTCCCTATGCCCCCTCCTTTGCAGTCTCCTTTACCCTCCCACTCTTTTCCTTCTAGGTGACTTCCTCATTTCTTATTAAATACACAAATCTGGCCTCTCTTGGCTTCTCTAGTTTGCCGGTTCTGCCCGTTATCTCCAGTCAGCCCCACTGAAGTAGACCCACTCAGAATGGTTTCCCGGTCTTCTTTGTCTGGTCCTTTGGTGGAGGGGCACCTTCTGCACTCTTTGTAGTGTTAGGGGGTTTGTAAATCATTGGAACCCGCTTATCCCAGGCTGATCAATCAGAGTAACCCATCCCCCTGGCCAGAGAATTTGGTGCAGGATCGATGTGTGATCATTTTGACCCAAGCAGAGCAAAGTCTTCCCTGGGAGAGACGAGAGAGAGAAGTGACTTTTTTTTTTTTTTTTGAGGTTGCCAAACTGGGACAGGTAAGAGCCTGTAATGGCCATTTTGCCTGCCACATAGGCAGTTGCCCTAGAATGTAAAGCCAATAATTAAAAATGGAAAAAGAGAAATAGCTCTGACACCATGACACCACCTCCTGAATTTCTGATCTCTTAACCATGACTGGAGCCTGTTGAACACCTGAACTTCCCAGATACAGGATCCAAGAAATGTCCTTTTCCTTGCACAACATTTGGTTTTGTTTGGCACATGCATAAGACATTTGGTCCACGCCAAAAGGTCTTTGATGTTTAGTTTTGTCCAAAACCATCTGGCATGGACCAGATGCCTCATGGATGAGTTGGGAAGGACCAGATATCTCTTAACCATCCTTTTTGTTTAGGCTGGTCTGTTGTGTTTCCATTATGAACTGATTAGCACAGCAAAGAACAAATAGCCAAGGAGTGGAGAAGGCTTTATTTTTCTAGAAGGTTCCTCAGGTTAACCAGAGTAGGTTCTTTCTAGTTGCTGTCAATAAAGGCAAAACCATTACTTCGGGAGTGCAGTATATTTGGAGATGTCCACCTAAACTGCCAGAGCCAGTGCTCCGGTTTGTCTTATGTCCAGGACTCGAATACAGTCCCACAGAGTTGTTTTTAAAGATTATTTAACTGGCCTCATGTCCACCCTGGTCTTCATTTACATACCTCATTATTTGTGTCCGATTTTGTCTGTTAATACTCAGCACTATCCCTGCTCTTGTTCTTTCCTTTTATATTCCAGGGGCTAAAAGCCTGGAAATTAAAAGTCTTAAACTCCTAACCAGCAGGGTTCTGGTTAGATTCTGCAAATATGAGTCACTTTGGTGAGGTGTGGAAGGCATATGGAAGGATGGCCACGGTTCTCCAGCGTCAGCTGTGGACAGATGTGGAGGTGTCAGCAGATGGCAGATGTGGTGTTTCATAGGTGGTTTCTGGGGTCTTCCTGAAAGTCACTTCAGTACTGCAGGCAACTGGATTGGCAGCAGCTTCCAGCTGCTGCTAGGCATCCTCCCAAGGACTAAGTTTTGGAGCTACAGGTGGCTGAAATCATTGGCAGCAGCTACCCTCTGATTCCTGACTTTTCTCATTTCCTGAGAACCAGCAGCCCTGCAGAACCATCACTCCTGCAGCCCTCTCAATGTTTGTGTAAGCCTCCAGTTTCCTTTTCTTAACTGAGGTGCCTAGGGTGGCTTCTGTTCTTCTGACAAAGCCCTGACTGGATCATTTTCTCTTGTATCACGTATTGAGAAGGACCAAGAGAAATCATGCAGTGATGGGCGACACTGTCATCCTTCAACTCTGGAAACTGGGAAGCCACCACTGTCTCTTCTACTGCTAGAGTGAAAGTATTTATTAAATCCTGTCGACTCTGAGAGGCGTGGAGGGGAGATGCTGTGTTCCCTTCCACACTCAGATGGCTGTCTCCCTAGAAGGAGGTAGTGTTTGAGTGTTACTTGTCTGGATGGGAAGAACTCATTGTGCTTGTCCATTGAATTCTAGTTGTGATTGAAGGGAAAGTGGGCCATTGGCCCAAATTGCAAATTAAAAAACTACTCTGGCTCTGGGAATTTGATTAGTCCAACTGCTTGGAAAAGTACAGTTTTCTTGCTTCTCCTTGGCTTCGCTGAATCTTGCCCTTGAATGTTGTGACCATTCTGTTGCCATCCCCTTGTGACTCCTAGAGTGTTTTAGTCAGAGTAGGTTAGGCTACGTTGTGGTAACAAACAATTCCAGCATCCCCAGAGCTTACCGTTTGCTTTTCACCACTGCTCTTGGTCTACTTCTGCCTGGGTATCTCCCCTTCAAGCAGTGATGCGAGGACCCGGGCTTTTTCCTTGGTGTGATGATACCACTCTCAGATATCCCACTGTCACCACTGAAGGGGTGAGAGAGGGCCAGGATCACACAGGGGTTTTGTTTCTAGGCCCAGATATGGTGAATATTCCTGCAACCTACATTACATTGGCCAGATCCCAGTCATAAAGTCCCAAACTAACCATAAGGGAGGCTTGAAAGTGTGGTTATTTTGTGTTATTAGTAAGCATTTAGCTAGCTTCAGCCAGATTCTGCCAGAAAGTCATCCCTTCCGTGTGCCGTTTTGTGCTCTGCCTCCCAGACCTGACCATGCTTCAACAGCTTTGCTCCCTGAAGAGTTCTTTTGCTTGTGTTTTCTTTATCTAGATAGATTGCACCTTCATTTTTGTTATTTATTTGGATGATGTCAAAATGAACATACTGTTTAATCATATGGCTTATAGCAATCAGTGATTTAGTTTCTTTTATCATCTTATCTGTCCTGGGAGAGTAGGAAGTCTGATTCTGCTGCCTCCTTGATGAAACTTTTCTTAGTCACTCCATCTTCAGTGACTAAGAACAGCTTTGACTCTCCAGAACAGCTAGCGTCCACACGTAGTCCATGCCATAGGTTCTCAAACATAAGTGTGCGTCAGAATCACCTAAAGGGCTTATTACTAGAACAAACTGCTGGGCCCCACTCCAGAGTTTCAGATTCCATTTAGTGTGAAGTGGGGTCTGGGCATTTGCATTTTAAGTAAGTCCCCAGGTGATGCTGACAGTGCTGCTCTGGGGATTGCCCTTTGAGAATCGCTGGTGTATACCAAGTATTGTGGCGTGAAATTTTGTGTTACAGTAAATTATTTGCTATGTTTCACATTCAAATCAATACATTTTGGGCACCTCCTGTGCAAGACCTTTTGCCACCTGGCATTGATGGTTATCCAGTATATTTCAAGGACATGGTTTTTATGTGTTGTTTTCCTTTTATCATGCTAGTAGGTAATCACTTTATAAACTGATCGGTGTGAACCCACACAATTCACTTCTGTTGTGTCATCTTTATTTAAAACAATAAGTGCTTGTCAGAATGAATACAGACTATGTGTAAACAGGGTGATGGGATGGATTATGAAAACCTGTGATGTAGTCTTTTGACCTCTCAGGTTGTCTTCTGGGAATAGACGCTCTTACTCTGTGTTAACACCATCCTCCAGCAGTTTAATAAACATGACATGTGACTTGTTCAATTTCATGTCCTTGGACATACTCAGTCAAAGTTATTGCAAAGCATTATAGGTAATTAGACTTGGCTCTTAATGAGAAGACATTTTGGCTCTGCACAGATATTAATGGACGTGAACTGCAGACCCTCCAGACTATGTTTAACTGGATAAAGAGGCTCTGAGAGTTTAATTTTGTCCTGATACTTCTTGCCCAAAGGTGAATTCCACTCAAGGGTGTTGATTCTGTTTTATTTGAATGCTCAGTATGTTTGCCATGGGGTATCCTGGCTCCATGAAGGACCCCTGAGTTGAAAGTCCGGTAACATTCTGTAACAGTCTCAGTGACTTAGACATGATTATTGTTCTGGTGGTGTTTAAGTCTTGGACTCAGTTTCCTGAAATATTTTATAACTAATTTCCTCTTACAATTTGAAATTTGGGGCTAATTTCCCTTCAGTGTTAACAATCAGCTCTTATTTGCACTATGGATAGAAGTTGTGTATAATATAAGTTTGATTGTCTAAAAAGTGTTTCAAGTTTCTTTGAAAACATTTTTGAAGAGGAGGCATGAGACTTTTCACATTTGTACAGTAAAACCACACGACTGTTATGCCAGGATTGGGTCCCTCTGTACTCTTTCTCTTTTTTTCCATATATTTTTTTTAATGTTTAACATGTTCAAACACATTTCTGGCTCATGTTGCAAAACACTGTCCAAAGTTGTTGGGAACATGCCACGAGAAGAAACTTTCTCTTTAATTTTAGTCCACTTTATTTCTAACTCTGTGGAGGAACAGCCTCTGGCTTTTTCTTCAGCACTGCAGTTTTTTTTCCCTCTCAAATTGGAACTACTTTTTGATCTTCTAGAGTTCTACAAGGGAATAAATATGCATGTAGATAAAAGGGAACATATGAAAAAAATATATTTAGACTTTCTAAAACCTTTGACCATATTTGCATAAAAAACTTATTAAGAGTTGAGTCACTCCAGCCTTGCCTGTATTATTTTGTCATAGGTGGCAACCAATTTAAAGTATAGAAAGAAGTAAGGTAATAAAGGGGCATTTCTCTGAGAAGAAACATGAATTCACAGGAATCGGGTCTAGGATAAATTAGAGGTAATGATCTCTGAAGTAAGTGGGTAAGCTCTGAAGGTAGTACATTGATCTTCTGGATTCCAGGTTGGTTTCAGTGTTTTGAGGCTGCATGAATGCTCAGAGAATTAACAGATAGGATGTGTGGATACTTACAAGGGACTATGTTTTGGGATACATTTCTCACATCTCATTCTGAAGAAATCTTGGTTAAACAAAGTTAAACCGAGGTCTATATTATAGAGCCTTGTGGATATCTGAGACGAGAGTACATAGTATTTCCCAAATTTATTTGATCATGAAACTTTTCTTCTTGCCTCTGAGCACTTAACAGTTCATGAGATGCTAGAATTACATTTACAGATTACAATTTTGAAAATGCTGATCTAAGTTACTGTTACTGGATGACTGTCATTCTTAGGAGCCATTATACTGTTAATTAAAACAATTGTCCTGAGTATTAAGTGACCAACTAGTGTTGAGAATATCAAAAAGAATATTAAAAACAAAGTAGAAATTGTTATACATTATTTACATCTAAAAATCCATGGTTCTTTTACACCTGCTTTATCAGACAAAAGAGTTCTATCTAATGGCAACTACTGCCCTAGATTGAATCTTTTTTCCCCCTCGAGAATTTTGATTCTTCAGTTTACTCCTTTGTCTCCTTTGTCATCAATCTTGTTCTCACTAGAGGACTATTCCCATCTTCGTAAACCTGAAACATACTGCAAAACCCTTCCTCTCCCTAGAGCATCCTCCAGCTGCCTCACCTTTCTGATTCCCTTTCATAGTCAGACTTCTCAAAACACTTGTTCATAGAAGCTGACTCAGTTGTCTCATCTCTTATTCATACTCCAGTCTAGTTTTTATCTCTGCCGCTCTACTGAAACTGCTCTTTTTAAAGTTGTCATTGAACTGCTGATAATGAGAGGAGGCACTAAGAATAGTCCTGTATTGGTAACAGGCATTGCCTGCACCCACTCTTCTACTAATGTCCATCAATCACTGGGTGGGAGCTACTCCCGGGGGTGTTAACTTCCTGGAACTTCTGGTCTACCTTGCTCAATTCAAGAAAACCTTGGGTTGCTGGGGATTGCACATGGAAGCCTGCATTAGGTATACACAGAACCTTGAGTGAAGACGGCATGTGGGTAGGTGCCATCATCTGCAACAGCCCATGATAAGTCTGGATAATCTTCTAGTATGGTTGAATTTGAACTTCTTGCTTTTAGTCAACTCTCATCTGCTCAGAAATCGAGCCACGCCTCTCTCTGAACATGATCTGGCCAAGGTGGCTCAACGAATGCATCTGAGGAGGGATCTGGAAAATCCCAAAATTCTTAAAGTTGCTTGGATGCCCTTGAATAAGGCGTATGACTATAGCATGGTAAACCCTGATGGGGAGAGTTTACATGAGGTTCGAGACAGAATTATCACAACAGTATCAGAACCTGTCTGGCTGATCATAAAGGGAATTTAATGCACGGTTGGCAGCAGTGCCAAGGGACTGGAAAATTTACAGCTGTGGTTGGCCCTACAAAAGAATCAGCAAACTCACCGAGTTTCAGCCCAGAACCACCAGCGCTCTCCTTTGTTACAAGTTATTTTGCAGGTGAATGCTCAAAGGGGTCTCACACTTGTGGAATCACAGTCATTCCATGATGACTTCCTAGCCTGGTCCATTCTTCCCTGCCCGCTCTCCCAGTTTTCCAGTCCAACCTAACTTTGGTGTTCTAAGCCAGTGATACTGCCTCATTGTGGGAGGAAGTATCCAGGATGCTTAGGCTTATCTCTTCATGTCTATCAAAAAAAAAAAAAACCCCAAAAATCAAAAAACCCACAGAGAAAAGCATCCTGGGTGCACCAGATTCTTGCTTAGAGCTTTCTTACTGGTCATGTCATTTTTAGAGGCTGCTGCCTAACACATTGTAGTCTCAGGAGCAAGTAGCAAGCAGCAAAGTGTGGTGGGAGGAGCTTGGACTTTGTGGTTAGAGAGAAGGAGTTTAAATCCTTCCTGTCCACCTTATCAACATCCAGTCCTGGACCACTGAACTCCTGGCATCTCATTCTTACCTGTAGTGTGGACATACTAAGACTCATTTAATAAGGCAACGAAGAAGAATGACACCTTTTGTCGACATAAGTGCCCTGCTTTCAGATCTGTCTTGTTAGAGAATCAAACTAGAAATTGAAGAATAATCCCTGACTTTGGAGACAAAAACTCAACTACAGTTTCTTTGAGCCAGAAGAGATAAGGATGACCGATCTAGAACTATCTCCTCAGAGAGGTAGATTCGTCTTTTCAGTTATGGCTTAATTTAATTATAAAGAAGGATTTTTTTCCCTATTTAAATATAATTACCTTTTGAAGGTTGCTATGATTAAAGAAGCAAATGAATGGAATTTCTTTCTCACCATGGATCTCTTATGTTAGAAAATGTGTGGTCCTGTGGTTGTGCAGTGTGACTACAAGATCATAGGGCTTGTTTACCAGAGGACCCAGTGTGGCAAACCACCAATATGGCTGGTGACTAGATTTCACATATGAGATACCAAACAAACAAAAATATAGTTTAAAAATTGTATTTCTCATCAAAAGAATTGAGGAGTAAATTAAATCGAGATAGTTTCTGCCCAGAGATCATCTTATAGGTGCTGTTGAGCTTCTGAAACTTGCTGTGTGACCTTATTTTTAACTTGTCCTCTGTAGACCTTGGTTTCCTAGGTGTACAATAAGAATATCAGATAATCTTCAGTTTCTTTTCCTGAAGTTTCAAGTGTATGAAGCTTGGTGTAAGGTGTAACGGAGCTCACAGTTACTTACGTGCTAACCGGGACGGTTACCAGACTCGGGGGGGAGCACTGACCTTCCCCCAGCTGCCTAGGAAGAAGGCACTGTCACTCATGGGGTGCCATGCTTATTCTGAGCGGAGATCACAGGCAGTTCCCACCAGAGCAGGGCACTTACCCAGAGCTCTTGAACTTTACATGGGACCTAGAAAGTCACCTTCCAACCTGATGCATCTGAAGTGTGTATCACCTGGTTCTTGGGGAAGTCAGTGTTCCCCCCCCCCCCAGCTGATTCACAGCAGCATTTATCAGATACATGCCATTTTAGGAGGGGGACAGAAGAAGAATTTTTTTGGAGTAAATACAAATGCTCCAGAGTCTGGTCAAAATGATCCATGATTAATTTCAGTGCTGTTCCCACACAGAAATCCAAACCCTCGGGAAGCAACATAAATAGTTCAGGGCAAAATTTTTCAGCTTTTTAAAGCCATGGTTGGGTAATCAGCACAGGCTCTCTAGTAATGGTGTGTTAGAAAGAAAAAGTCAGAGGTGATTTCCCGGGATATTTTCTTTCCAGTAAAATGAAATAGAATGGAAACGATATTATGGGTCTATAATAATGTACACTATCCTTATGGGAAACAGAAAAATGTAGTGCTTCCCAAACCCCTGTCACATCCTGACACACAGAGAAGTTTAGAATTATTTTCATGGCGTATCTGGTTGCATTTGGCCAGAGGTGATTGGCCAGGGTGCCCCGTGGCCATGCCAAGGCTAAGGGATCCGTATCTCAGGTGTTGCTACAACTCCTCAGTCCGCCAGTGTCTCATGGCTGTGGTGTTGGTTTATTAGAAAGATCTCAGCAGAGTTAACACTATATAATGTTATCTATGTGCCTGGCACTGTTCTAGGAGCTTTATGTATCTTAACTCATTTAATTTTCACAAAACCTATGACACGTGTAATATTATATCATTCCTGAGTAGCTGAGACATAAAGAGACTAAAGAATCAGCCCAATTGCTGGTAAGTGTGGAGCTGGGATTTGAACCCAAGCAGTCTGGCTCCAGAGTTTGTGTGCTTCACCACCTCCCTAGATCTAGAACTAGAAGAGGTTGAGAAAGATCTCACTGAATCTGTAGCTGGGGTCTTACCAGTCCTACAGGGACCTACACTTGGAGAGCCCAGTAGTGCTTGGATATTTGTCTACTTTGTAGTAGAGGACACATCACTTCTGACAGCATCGTTCACGGTGGGTGTCAAGGCTGTGAGAAAAAGGGTGATTCAGGGGAAAGTAGCCAACAAAGTAGTAGTGACAAGTAGAGAGAGCAAGGGTTTCTTTCAGAACAGAGAAGAGGAGAGCCTAAAAACAGGAAAACTGTACTGTAAAATTTGTTGCCATGGAAATAGATTTGGAGTTTTAGGACAGCTTCTTGAAATTGGTTACTTTCCGCCGGTTATAATGTTTGTATTTATGGTGGCTGCCCATTTGAATCTGCTCAGTGCTGTATTGCCTCTCACCCAATTTCTGGCTTAGATCAGTAAGAATTGAGATTAAAAATAACAACAGACTTCCAGTTTCTGGCCTGGCACGTAAAAAGCTGAGAAGTTGTCACTCTGTTCTAACAGTAGGGAAAAACTGAACAAACTAAAAAGTCAACAGCTCCTCTCAGATCTGTCAGAGAAGTGAGACCATGAGGGTGAACTGCTGCTCCCCACAGTGGAGAAATGGACAGTTGACTACGGAGAATCACATCTTATCAGACTAGGAACCTCTGCTGGAGACAGTGCTGGGGTAGGAAAACCTGAAATGTAATCGACAAATTGCTAGGGGCTCAAAGTGGACAATTTGGAGAATTAAAAACTCCTGGGGTACCCACTAATGGAGGGGGTCCACACTTACGGAATTTTACCCCCAGGAGCTCTACCGAGTCCTTGTGGTGCCGGAGGACTGACATTACCCACATCAGTTACTATATGTAAAGCCACATTAAACAAGTCCATGTGGTATTATTGGTGAGAGAATAGGCAAATAGATCAATGGAACAGCCCAGAAATGGACCCATGTAAATACAGTCAACTGATCTTTGACAAAGCAGTGAAGGCAATATAGAGGTAGCCTTTTCATAACAAGTGGTTCTGCAAGAACTGGACATGGCACATGCAGAAAAAATGATCTAAACAGTGTTTATACCCTTCACTAAAATTAGCTCAAAATTGACCATAGACCTAAATGAAAATGCAAAGCTGTACATTTCTTGGAAGATAACATAGGAGAAGATGTAACTGACCTTGGGTATACGGATTATTTTTTAACACCAAAGGCACGATTCATGAAGGGAATAATTTGTAAGCTAAACTCTATTAAAATGAAAAAAAATTGTATACTTTGAAAGACAATGTTAAGAGAATGAGAAGACAAGCCACAAACTGGAAGAAAATACTTGTAGAAGACATCTGATAATGGACTGTTATCCAAAATACACAGAGCACTCTTAAAAATAAGAAAACCTGATTAAGAAATGGGCAAACAATCTGAACAGATACCTCCAAAGAAGATATATGGTTGGCAGTTAAGCATGTGAAAAGATGTTCCGTGTTTAGGTCATTATAGAAATGCAGATTAAAACAGCAAGAGACCACCACGCACCTATGGCCAAAATCCAAAACATTGGCAACACCGAATGCTTGTGAGGACTGGAGCAACAGGAACTCTGATTCATTGCTGGTGCGAATGTGAAATGTTACAGTCACTTTGGAAGACGTCTAGCAGTTTCTTACAAAACTAAACATACTCTCACCATACGATTCCAGCAGTCATGCCCCTTGATATTTACCCCAGAATTGAAAACTTATGTTCACGTAAAAACCTGCACATGGATGATTTAAGCAACTTTATTCATGGTTGCCAAAGCCTGGAAGCAACCAAGATGTCCTTCAGTAGGTAAAAGGATAAATGATCTGGTACAACCAGACAGTGGAATCTTATCCAGCACCAAACCAAAATGAGCCATCAAGCCATGGAAAACATGGAGGAGACTTAAATGAATGTTACTAAGTGAAAGAAGCCAACCTCGAAAGGCTGCATACTGTACGCTTTCATCTGTGTGACACTTTAAGAAAGGCAAAATTGTGGAGACGGTGGAAAGATGAGTAGCTGACAGAAGTTGGGGGGAGGGAGGGATGAACAGGCTGAGCACAGAGATTTTTTTAAGGCAATGAAACTGCTCTGTATGTCACCATAATGGCATCTGGCATTTGTCAAAACCCACAGAATGTACACCACCAAGAGTGAACCCTAATGTGAACTGTGGGCTCTGAGTGATACGACGTGTCAGTGTGTATTCATCGTTTTAAACAAACGCACCCCCGTGGTGCAGCATGTCCGTGGTGGAGGCGGTTGTGTGTGCAGGGAGGGGACATGAAAACTTTCTGTACTTCCAGCTTGGTTTTACTCAGAATCTAAAACACCCCTAAAAATGAAGTCTATTAAATACAAAACAGAACAACCACAACAAAAAAACCTGGTTCTTAGATTGCTTTTTTGGTAGGTGGAACTCTATTAATGTACTAAATAGATACGTGCTAAGTATTGATTATCCATATTTTAAAAATTTTCATCAGTAGCTTCAAAAGTTCATCTCTTTCAAGCAAAACTGAAGCAGTACAACAATTAGACATAAATTAAAGTCTCCTCTTTAATTCTTAGAGCAGGGATGGCAAATAAGGGTTGTCTTTATGACTAATTCTGCTGGACTCAGAGTGACAGTAGGAGGACTTCTAAGGCTGTGTCCAGGCTCATCAGAAGAAAAAAAAAAAAGCAGAAGCTAGCTATACCTGCTGTGGAATGGAGGAATAGTGGGATTAATACTTGTTATGGTGAATGTTACTGTCAGAGGCCTGTGGTAGCCAGTGCATTACCCATTACCGTTCTCCTCTAGATTGGACATGTCTTTAAGCTCCTGAGCTCTTTGGCTCTGGGTCACCTGCTCCAGAAGGTAGGCTGGCAAGTGATAGGCTTTCTTCCTCTATTCATCTTGGAGAAAAGATATTTATATCTCTTTGTAATTTTAGTGACCTCTTTGCAACTTCAGTTGTCTTCCTAAAACACCCTCGACTTCCAAGTTGATTTCTAAGTAACTCCTTTTACGGTGGCCTTATCCTGTTACTTAAGTCGGAATAAAGTTAAGGGAAAACCCACAGTAGATACAGTCCTACAGGGAGAATGAGTGAATAATTAGTACAAAATCTACCACACTGGTAGATGGTTAGTCCCCAACTCTGCTCTCCCCTCTGTGCTCATCACTTACATGAAAAATAGTTATAATATAGTAAAACAATTTACTAATTTATTTACCTCTGAATTTTTGGTAGATTTTCTCCAACCTGGATCTATGACTAGACTTAACGCTTTCCTCCTTCTAAACCATGTGTTTGTGTGTGTACTAATATCCTTTCATTTCATCGTCGGTGCTTGCCTGACAGCAGCCCAGAGGGGGAGGAAACAGGACATGCTGCTGTGTTTTGATGCAGTAGTAAGGAGTGACAGCATTGGACAGGCTTCTTACAGACAGCATGGAACGTTTTATCTTGTGCTGCTAGGGTGACTAATTTTGGGTTCATTAAATTTCTTTTCTATGCCTGTATCATCTTCAGTAACTGAGGAGTGCTTTATAGAAATAATCAATATAAGCATATTAGATGAAGCCCATTTCAGCCCTGTTCCCAGCTATGGGCTTTGCCTCAAATGCTCATTAAAAATACGGCTATTATTTTGTGTTCAGCCACAAATGGTCAAAACAGTATTTCGATTGTAGGTGCTTTACCCAAGCCACTTGAATCTCAGTCTCCTCGGAATTAAAGCTGGAGAATTCCCAGTTCGGATCCACCTGCTGTAGCTCTGTTGGGGGCATACACTAGGCGGGTATCAGCGGTGAGTTTGCAAGGCATTTGTGAAATTTCTAAGCGAGTAGTATGTCCTCCAAGGGTGTTTACGTAATCTTAGTAGGACTGCGTATTTCCTGCCTTTATAACTAGCCTCACTTTTCATTCATTGTCTTTGAAAAAGTGATCCTGGAATCACTCAGTCTGATTAACAGCTTGACTACTGGTGTGTGCACAGTTGCTCTCAGGGGTATTTTTTTAGGAAAGCTACAATTTTCAATGTTCTGCAGGATTGAAAAAGCACTCTACGGTATGAAACATTTTGATTTTATCATTTAGATGCTGATACACATATATCCCCTGTACATTTCCCATTTCTACATTTTCTCTTTACCACCTCCCACTACTGCTATGTTTCTATGTATATGTATCTTTGTATGGTGTATATAATACACATTTTATATAAATTATATGTTACAAATATTTTAACTATATAATCTACTTGAAGTATCTCAGCTTGTGTTTTTGTGCTGCAAATAGAAGTATAGAAGGTGATATGTAGTTCATAGGCGGTCTGTTCCAATTCACTCTTTCAGTTGAGATCAGGACCTGCCTGAGGTAGTGCTGAGTTCTGCTTAATAGATGGCTGGTTAACAAGTACCAGTTATAGAGCTTGTTCCATTCTTGTCTATCCAAGGTTCTGTTCTGGAAGTCTGTGTAAACCTCAGTGTCCCTGTCTCTGAATCCTCCTCTCTTCCACATCTTTGAAGTGGTCTCATTAGCACCTCCCACCACACTTGCTCTTCGTCTGGTTGGTTGCTACGGGTTAATTCAGATTGCAGCTTTGATAGCAGCTTCTCAGGCATCTTCCCGGACAGCCTGTCTCCGGGTGGGATGTGTGTTCATTCTGTCACTTCCCACAGCATCTCTTGCTCTCCTTTATCTTGGTCTTGACCGCACTGCACTGTAATTCGCAATCCATTTATAGTCTCCCTTCATTAGACCAGTAGCTCCTTCAGAACAAAGACAGTGACTCGTTCACTGTTTTATCCCACAAATCCAGCAGCAGGCATTCAGTGCTCAGTGTCTATTTGTGGACCAAATGAATGATTTATTTGGTTTCTGGTTTCCATTAGGCCCAACCTAATTTTTTTTTTTTTTTACCCTCTCAAATTTGCGATACAGATGGCACAGCCTCCTTTAGGGATGTGAGCCAACTGATGTATAATTTTGATTTTTGCCAAGTAGATTTTGAGATGATTGGAAATGTTAATCTGTTATTTTTGCTTATTGACATTCATGTGTGTCACTTTTGTGAAAACCTGAAAGAAACTGTACTAATATTTGGAATGAATACTCCTGTCTGTTCTCGAAACCATATGCCTTGATCTCACAGTTACTGTCTCTCCCATCTGCTCAGTAAACAAGGCTGTGTCTGATGAAGGGAGAACAAAATCATTTCTGAGGGCGGAATCGGCCCTGAACCAAAGTTAGACCAGGATGTCCCGTTCGGGGTGCACACCTGGCAAAACTGATGATAGGATGCTAGCAGCCCGGAGCATTACCTCCCGCCTCCAGCCCCACGTCTTATTTAACCTACAACCAGTTTGTTTCCCAAAGACTAGGTGCATGTTTGTTCAAAAGAAAAAGTGCTCAGTTCCTTTAACTGCAAGTAATTGTTAGTTTAATCAAACTTTTTTTTCTTTTAACAATTAATGCACTTAAACAAGGATGCTGTTAGGCTGACGAGGCTGCACTGTCTTGGTCAGCTGTTGGAGCAAAGTAAGACTGGAGCCGGAGTCAATGCCCTTGTATCCAAGAAAATGAACTTAAGAACAACCTGGCACCTGACTATATGAAAAATAAACAACAATGATGCATTGTACAGCACAGGGAACTATATTCAATTTCTTGTAATAACATACAATGGAAAAGAATCTCGAAAGATAATATGTATGTATGTATATGTATAACTGAATCACTTTGCTGTACACCTGAAACTAACATTGGAAATCAACTACACTTCAGTAAAAAAATTTTTTTAACTCCAAGAAATAAACAACAACCAGGTACAAAGAGCCAACCAGTCTTTCCAAAATAAGCCAGCTGCTTAAGCCATAGCCAGTCAAATAATTTCCTTGCTTTGCTTCTGCATCTTCTCTATAAAGCCCTCTCTCCAGCTCCTGCTGGTTAAGAGTGCCTAACCACTTTTAGATTGGCTCTGCCTAATTTGAATCAATGAATGCTCCAGGGATCTCTGTAAAATTCCTATGTGCCACAGTTTATCTTTCAACAAAACTAAACCTGCATTTCTTTTAATTTAAATTAACAAACAGACGAATGTAGGCAGACACAATTCCGTGGGTGTGGTCCCTGAGATGTGACTCTAGAAACACTTGGCCATGAGTGTGAACAGAGGGGATGATCAGAAGTCATGAGTGACTTAAGAGGTAACAGTGCATCTCCCTGCCCCAAAGTTTCAAAGATATGAAGGGTTTGAAGGAGTTATGTAAGAAAAAAAAAAGCTACCTTGGCCAAAAAGTATTTAGTGAGAGTAAAAGCAAGATGTGATTGACCATTCTCCTTCATTGGGTTTATCTTAGTAGAAGAGCTAAGCATTCCTGGAATAATGCCTTTGTGCAGTGAGACATTGCAGGTGTAAATTTTGGTAGGTTTGGGGAGGCACGGCAAGGCAGGCTAAAAGCTCCTTGGATCCCAAGCCCTGGGGGCTTAGAAGGGGTGGAGAGAGGGTTGCTGCCTTTAAAAGGGCAGATGTGGGCTCCAAGAGGGAAAATAGGCGAGGATGAAGAGGGCATGATGCTTGGGATTAGATAAGCCAACCTGTGTGAGATTTCACAGCCCAGTAGGATGAAGTTCTAGCCTCTTGGCAACAAGCACAAAGATCTCCACAAGCACTTCTGTTATTTTAAAGCATCTCTGGACATAAAATGGGAGAAAAAAATAAAGGAAACACTGACCTTCCACATTGCGCCCTGTATAGGCTTGAAGCAGAAATAATGTTTTGAATTTTCTCTTTCTGATTAGATTTCAGTTTTGTGAATATGCTTTCCAGTTCTTTGTTTAGAATTGCCTTTCGTGAAGCATGTAGGCAGGAATTGGAGATAGCCGTATCTCGCAGCCTCACTTCTCTGCAGTTACAGAGTGTGACCGTGCAGAATAGATGTTCAGACGTTTTGAAGCACACAGATTCTGTCCTGTCAACATCCCAAACTCTCCCAAAGCTCCTGCCAACAAAATGCATCTAAGCAGGCTGGGTGGACCCACATGCCAGCTAAATGCTGTCACTGGTCCAGTTTAATCAGACATCTTACTGCTAATTTACATTTGGAGCTTTTTTTTTTCCCGCTCATTAAATAAATTGGGATAAAAACCTGGCTTCTCAATTCTTCCATTCTGTGTTTCTACACAACCACTTGAAGAAAAATGTAGCTTTGCAAATGAGGATTATTTAAGTTTGGATCGTTTGCACGGGGGTGTGTGTGAGTTCTTAATGGGTTAGTTTAGTTATCATCTCTGTTTTTCTGGGCCAGGGCTGAAGGTGTGTCAGGGGTGTGTGTGTGTGTGTTGAGTGTGGTATTTGTGTGTGTGTTCAAGTTGATTGTCTCAGATTATGAGATGGATGATGAATGCCTGCCCCTCACCTCCAGGGGGATTGCAGGAGGTCACTTGGAGAACTTTATACATGTCCCTTTGGCCGTGGACTAAAAGTCCAGAGCAAGGAGCACTCACTGACCTGGGAGAGGACCCCCTGCTTGTGGGCTTTGCTGGGCCAGATAGATGGGGCCCCAAGTACAAAGAGATGGCGCAGGTCTTACTCAAGAGGGCTTTCTATTGGGGTGAACAGACCACAGCGGAACAGATCTGGAAGGGCTTTGGGAAGAGGAAGTGACTCGCAGGAAGACAGATGCAACCTCCAAGGGGCTGTGGGGTAAGAAAGTTCCAGCAGCTGAGGCATGAAGCGTGTCTCAGAGGAGCCCCTGTAAGTCCTCTACCGCAGTAGGTAGGTAGATTTAACACACAAAAATACCAAATTAGACACAGAATGCCCAGTTAAATTTGAATTTCTGATAAACAATGAGTGCTTTTCTGAAGTTCACTTTTAACTGGATTTCCTGTGTTTTATTTTGGTAACTCTACCTATTAGAAAAGCTCAGATTTCAGCATCTGCCATGCTAAGAACAGGACGCTGGCTCAAGACAGTGTTTTTCAAGCAAGACATTTACGGCCATGCTTTTATGATCTGGAGGAGTCAGAAGCTAAGTTAGAAAAGCAAGATTAAAACACAAGGAAAAGAGAGAATCAGCCAGTTGCTGCCTCCCCTCCCCCAATGCAGGAAGTTTGAGTTGGGACGAGAGGTCTGGCATGGCTTGTCTGAAGGGCGGTGGTGAAAATGAAAGTGTTTTTTCTCTTTTTTGTCCTGCAGTATCCATCCTGCTCAACACACTGGTCACCTGTTTATTTCATGCAACGAAGCTGGTTGTCTCAAGCAAAAAGCACAAAGAAAGGATTTGAGAATTTGTTCTTTCTGTTTACGTGTATGACAAAGACTTAATTGTATTTTTCAAGGTTGAAAAAGAAACAGCTTGCCAAATGAAAAGGAATAGCTTGTGTTTTGAGGGTAAAATGCTGTTGTGAAATAAATACGAGAAACGACCTGATAATTGATTTCTCGTCCAGAGTGATTACAACGGCTGTTTCTTGGCCAAGGTCATATTAAAGCGACTGTCAGAACTTTGCTGAAATTGAGATTTAGCGTAGGCAGGATGACTACGTACACATACTAAATATATATAATAAGTAGCCATAATAAAATGAGTATAAATGGTGTTATATTTTGTTTCCCTGCAGTAGTGTATTTGTGAAACAGAGATAACGATGATAATTAATGTAACACTTTAATTGAGGCTTACTGTGTTATATTTGAAGGGTGCTTTACAGTTTTATGAAAGTTCTTCTCATTTGTCCCTCACAGCAAGCCCAGAGGACTGGATGGTATCAGAATCATCAGACTTACGTGCAAGATGCAGAAATTGAGGATCAGGGTGACTTAAGTGATTCATCCAATGTCATACAGCCAGGAAGTAGTGGAATCTGGACCAGAACCCTTGTCTTTTGGTCAGGCTTATGTTCTAGCTCTCTGATATCATATGATTAAGGAATATCCTTAAATAGAAGATGATGTGAAAAACTGAGGAAATGATCTGCGTATTTAAAGCAGGAATAAACCACTAAGTTTTGACTGGCTATTTTTGGTTCTAAAACCAAAATTATTGCTGTGATATTGTAATTTGGAATTTGGGAACCATAAGGGACTTGAAAAGTTATGAAGGGCTATTCCCTTATTAAATGAACGGATTAATAGATGGTGTTTTAAAGAGTCTGTGATGTGCTGGGTTCTAGGGTACAAAGAATGATGAGCTCAGGTCACTGACCGTTGGAGGGCTAGTGGAGCAGAGAGGAGGGGCTCCTAATATGGTTGGGACCAGGCTGACTTCCTGGAGGTGAGGACTCCCGAGTTACATCTTCAGTGAAGAGTCTGGGTGAGTCAGGAGAAGACCGGTGGGTGGGAAGGGTATCCTGGGTGGAGGGAACCATGGAGGCTAGTGTCCCGAGTGTTTAAATTGACTTTCCAAAGATCACACTGTCAGTGGCACATTAAGATCTGAATCTCATCTGGCTTTCTGAACTTACCATTTCTCCCTCTAATGCTCTTCTCCAGTTCAGTTTGCAAGTGTACAGATAATTTCATTCACATCAAAATTGTCTCTGCAGATACTGTAAGGATGTCCACTAGGGGTGCTGTTCTTTAATGTTATTCAGAAAAGTTTAGCAAGTACAATAAGACTAGGTGATTTTTTTTTTAATTGAAGTATATTTGATTTACAGTGTTGTGTTAGTTTCTGGTGTACAGCACAGTGATTCATACAGTATATATTCTTTTTCATATTCTTTCTATTATAGGTTATTACAAGATATTGAATATAGTTCTCTGTGCTGTACAGTAGGGCCTTGTTGTTTACCTAGTTTACGTGTAGTAGTTTGTATCTCCTAGTCCCAGACTCCTAATTGATCCCTCCCCCCTTCCCCGTTCATAACCATAAGTTTGATTTCTATGACTGTGAGTCTGTTTCTGTTCTATAAAGGCATTCATTTGTATTATTTTTAGATTCCACATATAAGTGATATCATGTGATATTTGTCTTTGTCTGACTGACTTCACTTAGTATGATAATCCCTAAGTTCATCCATGTTGCTGCAAATGGTATTATTTCATTCTTTTTTTACAGCTGAGTGGCATTTCATTGTATGTATATACCATATCCTTTTTAGCCAAACATCTGTCAATAACATTTAGGGTGCTTCCCTGTCTTGGCTATTGTATATAGTGCTGCTGTGAAAACTGGGGTGAATGTATCTTTTCAAGTTATAGTTTTCTCTGGATATATGCCCAGGAGTGGGATTGCTGGATCCTTTGGTAATTCTATTTTTAGTTTCTTAAGAAATCTCCATACTGTTTTCCATAGAGGAGTCAAGTATTTGTTATGTGAATTCAGCTCTATGTGCTCAGTGAAAAAAGAATAAAAAGTGGAATACTGCTGTTTGTTTCCACTCCACTCCAAGCATCTGAGTCGTGAGACAGCCTGTCCTTTGCTTGGTTTCACTTAGTATAATCCTATGAAAGCATGAACATCTTCCTTGATAACTGTGATTCTAGAGTTTAGAGATACATGCATTTTGAGTAGTGGAACCACAGCTTTTATGAGATATGGTCAAAACACTTGTTACTTCCAGGTGAAACAGTTATCTTGCTTGTAGTGGTCACGTGAAGTTCATCTGGAAAAAAATGGCTGAGAATAGTTAAAATATGGACAAAGAATAATAAGATGGGAATACATTATGGCTCGATATGGAAGAGTCACATCAGTAAGTGAAATAGAATAAAGATGTAAATATATACAAATATTCTCATATGAAACAATTGTCACTTCAAATCAGTGAGGAACGGATGGCTTTTTCAACAAATGTTATGGTATAACTAGCTAAATGTGTGAAAATAATGAGTTTTGATTGCTAAGGAAAAGTTTGGTAGGCATGAGCGCATCAAAACTTAAAGCTTTCCACTGTCAAAAATACTGGGAATATAAAGTAAGTTAAGATGGACTAAGAAAACTATTTGCAGCACAGATGAGAGCCGTATGATTTTTATCAGTTGGTTTGTATGGCTGCCACATTTCCTTCTCTGAAAATGAAATAAATAGGCAGAGGCCATGTGAACTTCTGCCCTTCGTCCCTCCCCCACCCCAAACTCCCTGGTCTGATTGTCTGATTTGATAAGAAGGGTGCATCTAGCTCAAAGCAAGACAGTCCAAGAGTAAGGTTCTCAGACTCACATATTTGAATGTAGATGTGTAGATAAGTAGCTGGTTATAATACACTCAGGGAACATTTACACTTTAATTCCTTGGAGACTAGGACTCAGAGCTGGTCCTATACAGCATCAAATCTCATGAATATATAACCCCATGAATAAATGAGGTCTTATCAAGAGAACTAGTCTATGAAGAGAAAAAAGGAGCAGATGTAGGAGAGGCTAGTGGTCCCAGAGAGAGCCAGAGTATCTGCCAGATAGCTTTTCAGTTCTTGGGAGATCTTGTTCGGCTTTTTGGCTTGGGGTTCTGTGAGATTCTCTTTTTCCCTAGCTATAAATTCCCTACTTCTGAAATAGATTGAAGAGATTTCTGTTTCAACCATCACATTATTCTTGTGATGTAGGGCCAATGTATGAACTATTACTTCATATCAACAATCTTTTAATAACCTCTATTAAATAATCTATGTTAATGCCACAGATTGGAGGTTCCGCCTTAGTATTTACTAATAATCCTTTATGGTTTTGTACCCATTTCTGGACTTTCTCATCTATGCCACTGGTTTGTCTAGTCACGTACCAGAACTGCACTATTTTAATTAGGGGAACTTTGCCATATATTTTAGTACATAATGGGGCAAGTCTCACATCATTGTTCTTTTTCCACAGTTTCCTCGGCTGTCTCTCTTTGTTTATTTTTCTCTGAGAATTTCATCATCAATCAGCTTATGTAATTCCAGAAAAAAATTATGGTGCATGTATATGGGGATGGTGTAAAAATTCCTTAATTAACTTAGGAGAAATGGACATCTTGATCTGTTAGATTGAGACTAATGAATTAGAATTCCCAATTACCAGTTGTTATTTCTTATTGTGGCTCCTGTAATTTCTGTTTTAGGAAGTTGCTAATATATTACTTTGTGTATGTGTATCCAGAACTGTGTGAATGTCATTGTGGGTTATACCTGCTACCCTTTATAAAACACCCATCTTTGTGCTTTTTTTTTTCCATATGAATCCCATTTTGCCTGAACTTTAACCTAACTCGTGATTCTGTTTGTTTTCTTGAAACACATTTTCCTGTTCTTTCTTTTTCATTTGTGAATGATTTGTTTGGGGTGTGTCTCTTGTATATAGTACCGAGTTGAGTTTTCAAATGTGATCTAATTTAAAAATCTGTTTTCTTTAAAAGATGAGTTATACTCACTATACTTATCCAGCAAATATATTCAGAGTGAATTACATATGCTTATTATTTTTATATAATGTAATAGTCCTACACTGTGTCACTGTATAGTCTGTTTTATATGCTTTTGAAACGTAAAATTTTTCTGATGTTTAAGGTATTTTTTTGTTCTAAATGTAAACGCATTTATTTATAAATACACCTTAACATAGTGGGTTTATTTCCCTCTTTCTTTAAACAGATTCAATAAGTTCACTGTTATAAGCAGTGATTTAACTGGTTTGCATCATTTTTCTTTGCCCATTTTCTCTCTCCAATATTACCCAGCTGTACTCAATAGGATGGTCTGAGTTGAGCATTTATCTTTGTATTTTGAAATAGGCATAGTCTATATATATATATATATATATAATATATATATATATATATATATATATAATGTATAATTTTATTGAAATATAGTCTTTCATTCTTGGTTTCTTACTGGTAGACTTAGGTGGCCCTACTAGGTAGAGACGAGGCAAACGGAGCTTATTTTGCCTCTCCTCTCCCCCTTTCTTTTCTCTTTCTGTAAGTCGTATCATATCTACGTTGTCAGATCATTTACGACCCCCTTTCCCACCTTTGTTTTTGTCTGAGGTTTGTACTGACATACATTCAGTTTAACTGCCAAGCCTCTTGCCAAAGATTTGCCCGCCGTTTTGGTTGCCCAGGGATTTCCCTCCAGGGGGAGTTTTCTCAGGAAGGGCTCACGTGGACAGTAGTCCCTGATTTACTGCATGTTCAAAACTCAGCAGCCTTTATGCTTCATGAACTAGAAGCGGGAAATAAAATCTGTGGCCCATACTTGGAGGGATATAAAGTCCTTGGCTGTGTATAAATTCCTTTACTCACACTGTCTTGTCCAGTATCTTTTAGGTTTTCCTCCTTTGATTTGTGGTGCTGAATTTGCTGGGTGGAAGCCTGATGCCAGCTTAATTTTCTTTTTCTTAGATATGCAACTTGAACATTTTGCCTGGCTGCCCAAATAATTTTTCTTTATAGTTTAAATCCTATAATAATAAATGATAGTGTCTTTACTAGCTCACATTTTTGTATTGACTGATATGAGTCAATTTTCATTGATACATGGTATGCACTTTCTATCTATGAAGCCTTTTATTCCAGGAAAACTGTCTTGTACCTTAAAAATTTGTGTTCTGTTGCGTTGAGCTGGTCTTCGTCTTTCAGGAACTCCAAGTCTGTTTATGTTGGAACTCTGCTTTTCCTACTATATGTTACTTTCTCTTTAATCATTTTCCCTTAAATTTTTTTCTGTTTCATTTTGGTAATTTTCTGATTTTCCATTTCGTATGTCTCTTAAGTGACTTTTCAGGCATTCCTTCTCCCTTGTTCACTTTCTAATTTTGTCTTTAAAAAATCAATGATTTCCCTTGAAAATGTTTTTTCCTGATAACCTGTTTATTCCTATTTTATTTCCTCCTGTTATCTGGCTGTCACCTCCTGTGGTGATCTTTTTCATAGGTATAATTGTGTCATTAAATTTTTAATAAATTTATGGTAGACTATTTTCTACAACTCTTTTCTATTATGTGATAACTCCCTTTTCCCCCCTCTGATGAGTTCTTATCATCGGTAGGAGTGTTAAGTGCTCATTTACACATATTTTTCTTTCGGTATGGATTTTATGTGTACACAGCTTTTGTTACCCATATCTGGATGAGTTGAAATTTCCGGGACAACTGTTTACAGGAGATTTCCATGGTGATTAATAGAGGGGGAGGGGACAGAGAGCAGAGAGGGTAGCCTTTCCAGTTTTTAAATGACAGGGTCTCTCTGCTGTTGCTACAGTGATAGACTATTTCTTTTTGCTTTAACTGAAGTATAGTTGATTTACAATGTTGTATCAGTTTATGATGTTAACCACAGTGGTTTAGTTACTCATGTGTGCGTGTGTGCACGTGTGTGTGTGTGTTTGTATATATATAAAAGAATATGAAAAGGAATATATTTTCATATTCTTCTTCATTATAGGCATATACAATCAAGGTATTGAATATAATTCCCTGAGCTGTACCATAGGCCCTTGTTGTTTATTTTGTATGTAGCAGTTAGTATCTGCAAATCCTATGCTCCCAAATTATCCCTCCACTCCCCCTTCCCTTCCTGGTACCCGTAAGTTTGTTTTCTAGTTTATTTGTTTTGTATATGGACTCTCAGCTACATCTTCTTGGGCTCTCCAGACCTAAATTTGTTTAGGAGGATTTTTACCACCAGTTCGTTCCGCTGTGTCTTTGGCCCCTGCTAGCAAGGGACAGAGATGCAGCAGTCTGAGGGCGTTCCCTCGCTTGTAACGGTATGTTTGTGCCAGTGCCCCCTGAGGTCTCCATCCTCCTCCTGCTGTGGCTGTGTGTTTCCTGGTGACTTCTCTGGCTGACTACAGCTCGCTGTGCTGCACTCCTGTGTTCTGTTTTCTCTGTTGCCATTTCCTTGGAGTCTTTCTTCGTCGCAACGTCTCAGCTGCCTTTTGGCAGTACTTGCTTTAATTTGGAGTCTGGGGTTTTCTCTGGCTTCTTGTTCCACTGAAAATGATGATTATTTCCACTTCCCTTTCTTCCCTCCGAATGGTTATTGGAAGTCAAATGGGGAAATTTAGAACAAAGTAGTCCCCATTGATGGATTTAACTCTTTAAAAAACATCCCAGCAAATCTGGCACTTAAAAGGTGTGTAAAAATAATGCAGAAACACAGACAGATGTAACATAAATTATATACAATTATAACATAAATGACAATGTAGGCATATATAATCAGGGTGTCAATTCCAGACAAATAATTAAGCAGTTATATATATACAAAGTCTTGTAATTCAGCTTTGAATAGATAGGGGGACTAACTAGAAGCTGGTGTCCTTTGATTACAGAGATTTCTTGCTGATTTCATGAGGAAAGTTAATTTGTGGATCTGCAGAAGAACAGACGTTCTGTAAGATGGAGCTGTGGTTTATTGGTTACCTTCAATGTCAAAAGGAAGTAGTCCAACAAAATACGCCATGTTGAAGTCAGAGTTCTGCTGCAAGAAATAGGGTCTCTATCAGACGGCTCCAGATCTCTGCCCGCCTTCTCATAGAAACTCAACCAGACAAGTTAGAGAGATGCATGAGTTACTCTCTTACCCTTTCCATTTAAAGGTTAATAAGAAGGTCATCAAAAAAAAAAAGATCATAAATGCTAGAAGTGTATCCGTGTCAAATCAGCTAACCCATACAACCTGCTGTCAGTTTGTGGATCTAGGAACTCAGATGTTTGCGTCACTGTCATCCTAGAAAAGTGCTTCTCTATAGCGGAGGTGGTTTTCATCATGAAGCTCATGAACCTCAAGCTTTAGAGACTCTCCCTGCCGTGGGACTATCCTAAATCTTCATCGATACATCACTGTATATCAAAAAGGCTCACAAAATTTTGGCACACTAAGCAATCAAATTGTTTAGATAGGGACCCCACAAAAATAGTTGCCTATGGCTTCACACACCCTAAGGGTGGCCCTGGTGGAGGAAGTGCACAAGATTTATAGACCTGGTGTCTGCTTATAGATTGCTTTGGATCGGGCTGCGCACAGTAATCCTAACTTGTACAATTGTGTCATCTCCCTCCGGAAGCCTTCTCTTTTTAAGTGAAATCTTAGCCTGCTTGATCATTCTCATGTTTGTTCCATCATACAGTTCGCAGCTTATGAATGTTAGGAATTATTGTCCTGTCCTCTAATTGCTTATAATTGCATTTTAATTATTTGTGAATTAACACCATTTCATATACAGTAGCACTTGCTTGTTGATAAATTATTTCATACATATTAACTTGCTCTCTCTGAATCCATGGTAAAAATCCTTGATCAGATCTTATGTTTTGTCTTTGCTTCCCAGTGTGAAGTAGATACTTAGTGAATACTATAGGAAGTTTATATTGTTACTGTAAAAATATAAATAATAAACTGACGTAAATGATAATGCATGCTGTTAGAGTAATTACAATTAAACACGAAGTCTATTTTCAAATACAGTTTGAGCAATTAGAACGTGCAATTAGAACACGGTGGAAAGTGAGTCGTTAAATGTTGATCCTAGTGAAAAAGATGATGTCTCTTTGCATTAAAAGATACTAATTTTACCCTCTGCTCCTACTGACTTTGAAAGTCGTTGATAGCAGGTAGAAAGATCCCCACCCCCTCCAGTTCAGGGAAGCCAGCATCACTTGTCATGCAGCTGGTTTCTGTCCTGGCGCAATCAGTCTGGTTAATGTCAAGTACCACTGACGGGAGTGTTCGTGACTCAGTCACCTGGAGGCATTCAAAGGATTGGTGCACTGACTTTGATTAGAAAATAAATAGAAATTAAAGTCCCTTGTCTGAACTTTTCCTGCAACTTGAATGGCTTCTCTGGAGCTCTGACTCAGAGACACAGTTATGAGGCCCTTTTCATTTGAAGATGACTTCACCGACCCTCCCATGGGGAGTGGGTAAGAGTGATCCATGACTGGCTGGAGGTGAGCGCTCTGCCTTCAGTTTTAGCACCAGAATGCTAGACATGGCCCTACAGGGCTAGTTGTTTGTTACTTGTCTACCTCACTTTCCCCTCCCCTCGCGCCTGACTCCATTGTTCTGAATTTCCCATGAGGGCAGCAATGTGTCTGTCTGCTTCATTGACCATCAGTGTTCCCCTCACACATAGCACAGGGGCGTCTGGCTTGTAAAGGACCTCACTGTGTATCTAACACATTGATTGCAACATCACCCAAGTCTGGGTGACAGTTGTGTTTCCTCAGGGGTACCAGGTCCACAGTGGGTGATCTACGTGTTAATGATAGTCTGTTGACATGAGGCTAAATTCTCTAAGAGGCTTATTTGAAAGTTATTGTTCTCAGACTGCATGGCATTAAAAGACCTCTAATGATGTTGTGGTCCCTGGGATGAAAAGCGCTGTATCACTTTTACATCCAAGAGACTGGAAATGAGAAAGATTTATTTAGAACTATTTCCTGGCTTCAGGTGGCTAGCAGAAGACTGTACAAAAGAACACAGGACATAATTTTCCTTTTACTTCATTGTCGCTCCCATCTTATCTCTTCCTGCTGGCTATGTAGTTCTTTCAGCCAGGTCCTGCTACCTTCCAAATCATGCCTTGTCTAGGTTTGTTTATCATCGCTGAGCTACGCAAACCACCACCCAGAATGAGAGGGGAAAATCAGAGGGGCAAATGTAGATGGACCAGGATTGATTTTAGCACACTCTCTGTCCCCTTCACTGAAGTTCTCGTTCTCTGTCTCTGTGTATTTGTGCCTTTGGCAGGAGCACTGAGATCTCACTTTGGCACAGGTAAGTTCCAAACCCCATGATGCTCACTGAATGCAGGGATACATGCATGGAGCGGACTGTATTATTCCCTTTGACACGCCTTGGCTTCTCGTTTCTGTGGTGTTCTATCGAGAACTTTTAGTAACAAATCCATTGTTGTGTGAAATGGCATTTGCAGAGTCTTTTCTACGTGAATGACTGTGTACCTGACACATTTTGACCAATTACTGATACTTCTCTTCACTGGGCTGTGCTGAAGAAGCTTGTGGACGGAGAACATCCTGTAATTAGGTGCATTTGAGCGGATTTGTCTGAAAGCCGTCCAATAAGTGACACTCTGCTTGTCGTGGTGAAAACTCCTGTAAGCAGGGGAAGGCAAGGCTTTGTATTTACTTGTCCCGTTAATCAGAAGCAGTATGGATATGCTTAATTTGACCCTTAAGCAGATGTATCTCAGGCTCAGCTGTCTTTTTTCATAGAACTATTGGGCAAACTTTCTCTCTTTTACCTAGCAAGGATTCCTGGTTTCCTAGCAGCTTCAGTCTTTAAACGATGGTGCAATTTCAGGATGTCCAAACTATGAAACATTTAATGAGTACCAATCAAATGGAAGGAACAGGGGCAGTCGGAGCTATAATTTCCTAGAATCTTCCTAACTCCAGGCCCATCATTTCACGAGCAGATCTGGCTACTGCGTGCATGGTGTGATTCCATAGCCTTCCTTAGGAGAGCTCTGATTTAGTTCTCTTTCTGTGAGACCCTCCTACCTGCTGGCTACTGGATTCAATTTCATTTTAGCTGTTGACACAGATCTCCCCAGGGGAAGGATCATGCAAAGACATCCTCAGACTTTGCTCTCTGAGAGCGAAGGGTCAGAGAGCAGCTTTTAGGAGGTGTAGGAGAAAGAGTGTGGGGGCAATACGAGGAACATAAGTAGGGCTTCTGAAGTGGGTAAATTGAGGCAGAAGTAGAATCATGGGCACAATTTCTAGGAGAACCAGTCCTAGCAGGCACAAAGTAGAATCTAGGTTTTCCGTATGCCTCTATGGGATAGTGATGACTGAGCGTATTAGTCACAGGGAGTCACGCCGGGTCAAGGGTGTCTTCTGCACTCTCACCGTTGTTCCATACGGTGCAGGTGGAATGAATGTGCATGAGACATGGACAGAAATTATCTCAGTTACCAGGATGTTCTGAGCAGCGCTCATAGCATGCTTTTGCCTCTCTTAGTTTCCGGAGTATTGAGTGCACTGCAGGGCTGAGGTGATACAACAGCTACTGATGGCGGTATCCGGAGAGCTGCCCTGTGCTACGACGTGGGGTGCATTCTTCTCCTTTCAGTGCAGCGTTCTTGGCAACGTGTGTGTCGGAGCAATGTTTCAGCCTTCCAACTATTAGGAGAAAAGAGTGCCTTTTTAATAGCGATACAAGGATAAAATTGACACTACACTGAGCAGAATGAATGAGGCAGTGACACTTCTTGTGAGATGAAACATCCCTCTGTAAGAGGAGTTCAGGGTGTTACTCATTAATCATTTACTATTCAGAATCAGGCAGAGCTTTGTAAGTTCAGAATATCTCTGTGATTTGGGTAATAAGAATAGGAAGGCAATTATATGAATTTCCCTCTAATATTGATGAAATGTCTGTGGATGTCAAAAGTAGGGTTCTCATGGTCCCAAAAGGATCATGACAATTTGCAGCAAGGTCTTTGCTGCTTCATGACACCTGGAACAGTGGTTAAAAATCTGCTTGCACACAAATCTTTTTTGAAACTTAAGTAAATAGCCAGATTATCCCCATAATTTTTAATCTTTTTACTAACCACAAATAAACAGTACTTGGATGGCACCGTCAGCTGTGTCTGACCCTAGCTATATTTTATGATACGTGTCTTGGGTCAGAGAGGGGCGTTTCCTTAATTCTTTATTGAATCAGCCCTTTAAAGAAGTAGCTGGAATTGATCCGTTTCTCTAGGATCATCATTTAACTGCCTCGCTGACACCAAGGGGGCTGGAAATTACTCTTGCAGTGATGTGAAGGAGTTGGAAGGGAGATAGAAGGTATTTCTTTTTCTGAGCGACTCCAGGGAAAAACCAAGATGTTTCTTTGTGAAGACAGTTTTGCAGGGATAAGTCAGGTTGCTCAGCACACCAAGGCAAAAAGAGATCTCCAGAATTTTAAGAAGGGGAATTAAAGATATTGCTTTGAATTCTTCAGGGAAGTTGGTAATAAAGCACTGACAGTTTTATGAAGAATTATCTGAGTCTCTTGCCGCTTGACAAGTCTAGTTGTTATTTTGTCTTGTTGATGTGATTATCCTTTCCGTAATTTAACATTTGTGTCCAGGGGGGACAAAGCAGTATGCAGATCAGTGTTCTTTAACTGCACTTCTTGAAGACAAGTTGTTTTTTCCCCCTTACTTTTGCAGCTTTACCATATAGTTCAGTATGTAGAACACAGTTATTGCTTAGTAAATGGTCATCAGAGGAATTAATTTTATAAAGAGGGTATGATTTAGCTGTAGAGCAGGTCAGTGTACAGAAAGTAATAAGTTAACAATTCAGAGAATACAGGCAAATGCCCAATGAGATTCATAGAATGAGAAGGTTACAAGTTCAGAAGAGGAAAAAGTCTGGGAGGCTTAAAAAGGAATTCATGGCGAAAACCTAACTTAAGCTGAGCCTTGAACACAGTTAGAATTTAAAGCACTAGTGGGTGGAACAGACTCTTTCTGGGGTCCTTTTCCTGCTTTTTTAGTGCTCCCTTTTCTTAGGGGGCAATAATGATCGGTATGAGAATCCAAGTAGGAAGTTTATGGTTTTGAAGAAAGTGACCATACTTAAGCTGGTGAGTAGAAACGCTGAGGTCAGTAAATTCAAGGGGACATATGCAAGTCACTGCTATATTTTTGGAGTGACTGACAAGATGGAGAAATTAGCATTTTTTTGATTCTTTTTTGTTTTTTAAGTGGAGGTACTGGGGATAGAACCCAGGACCTCATGTGTGCTAAGCATGCCGCCTACCAATGAACTATATACCTGCCTCCCCCTCTGTTGACTTTTTCATGGGAGCCAAGAACACAATTAAGTTTGGGGTGAATTAGGATTTTAATAAAGGTTGAATTGTGTATATTTCCATCTGGGTTGCGCTGGCAGTAGGGTTCCCAACCTTATGATAATAACAATTTATTGGGGGGGGGGAATCCTACATGCTGATTAAATATATTGTAATTAGAGACAGAGCAACATGTGGTCTCAATAGCTCCTGCTTTAGAAATGGTCTAGTGGGGAAGTTTGGGGATGGTTTACGAGCTAAATAATTTGTATATGTGCCAAAGGGTTAAATTAAGCCTGCCTACCTGGGATTACTTCTGAGTTACTGCAGACCTGATTTCTCTTCGCTGGTTTAATCATAAACAATTAAATCATAAGTCATAGAGTGGCATACCCACCGGCGTTGCTATCTGGAAGGAGCTTGAGACAGGTGAACGCTAATTTTCTGATGACCAGAATACATTGGTTTGGAATCAGTGCACAGAGACGAAGATGAAGGTGTCTCTGCAGGTTCTGGCCGTGGACGAGTAAACAGAATGCTGAAGAGCCCGCATAAATCACCTTCCACGCCTGTCTGACAGCAAAAGCAAAATGGCGACAGCTGTCTCCTTTGAAACGGGAGCTGGATATTTCCACAAAAAATATAGATGAAAAGGGAAGGGCTTCTGTTGCTTTTTCTACTCAAAGGAAAAGCAATTGTGAGGGTGTGGAGAGTGAGCACGACCTCTCTGTCAATAAGCCGTGATCACCCTGTACCTGCTGGGTCATCGACTTCAATATGGTCAACTGGGTGCTGTGGGAGAGGTGATAACCACTTGTTCTGGGATCTGAATTTCTGACAAATAATTTTGGTCGGCCAGGTTTCTGTGCCCCCATCCATCCTAGATTAGAGTGGAGGGGGAAGTGGGAGGGGTTTAATTGCAGTGAGTGACAGGAAAATAGCGTGGCACTTTGCAAGGTCCTCTCAGGAGACAATGGGGGGGATCTCTGACATGTCATAAAAAAATGATAATACAATTGCATCACCCTTTAGGATTTTAGGCAAACAAGCAGTGTTAATTGAGTTGGTGTTGAAGTCAACTATCATATCCTGTAAGAAAATGCTTTAAAGGTGATACTTGGGGCTGGTTACAAGTCAAGGGCTTTAACAGTGAATACACGGGTTTCAGAGTCAGTATTTAATTCCTCTTGTTGGGTAGGAAACCAAAGTGAAGTTTCTAAAGCAGATCCCTGCTGTGGAGCAGTTGGGGTGCCCACCTTTGGATTCGAAGGCTGAGCATCTTACCCGCCCTAAGCCTGCTGTTCCCGGTGCTGCCCTCCCCATTCCAGGTGCCTGGAGGGCTGGGCGCGCCCAGAGAGAGGCAATGGGAGGAGAACCAGGAATCCACAGCTGTCTCCTCTCATCTCCACGAATGCGTCCCCAGGAAGGGACCTGACATCACACTTCTATGTGGTTTGAAGTCGTGTGCCGCAGCAGGCCCTGATCATTGCCAAAGACTCTACCAAACATCACCTCGTTGAATCTTTTTCAGTCCTTGAGAGAGTACCCTGTACTTACTCTCTCCAGTTTCTTCTCACCCATCAATGACAACCTGCTTCGGCCTCAGCCAACACACTGAAATCGTTCCCTCGATATCATCCATGTCCTTCCATTTCCAAATCCCAAGGGTACATTTTCCTCTTTCTCCCATTTGACAACTGTTACCTCCTTACCCATCTTGACTCTCCCGTGGCTTTACACCAAGTGATTCTTCTTGTTCATTCTTTCCTAAGGGAGCTGCTGGGCGTGGAGAGCTAAATCGCCCTTTAACTGCTTACTTCTTCCTTCTCTTTATCGAGGGAAAGATCAATCAGGTTAGACGAGGCATGGTGTGCATTCAGGACAGCATAAGTCAGGAGTCAGTTTCCATCGCTCAGTGATCTCATTCCCGTAATGTCTTGTGGGTAGAGGGGGACAGAAATGGGCGAACAGGGAAGGGGCAAAAGAGCTGCTGTTGAGCGGTGTCTGAGTTTGCCGCTGCCGGTTCAGGGCAGTGAGACCCGCCTGCCTTTCTGATGCACTAGGCAGGGACTGGCATGTCTGGGTTGAACATATTTTTTTCTTTGTTTGTTTCAAAGGAAAGGGGAGAAATCTTTAATTCTTCTGAGCAGGAATTTTTGCTTTTCATACTTGGGCCGAGTGAGCAGCTCTTTGCTAATGTACTGCCAAACTGGATTACACTTAAGTCCAAGTCATTTCTTCTCATTATTATCAAACAGCATTTACTGGGTTTTCCCTGCACATTTCCAGGCCACAATATATCACACATCCAATTTAACCAGATTCTGGGTAGTGAGAGGCGGGGTTGGTACCCTCTGTAATGGAGACTTCTACCAACTCCGCATCTAAACTTGGACTTCTCCAAATTAAGTAATTTAGCAGCTGGCTAGATAGCAACTTTTCAGATTTCTACATGTTACTGAAAATGGAATATTTCTGTAGAGTTAAGGGTCTAGCCCATTCCTGGGCTTTATATTTAAACTGGTTATGCATTTTAAAAAGATGGAGCTACCCTTTAGGGAGGTGTAAGAAAATGGAATACGTTGTGTCTCCATTAAACACTGGCTTTCACTGAATATGTATAAAACCTACAAATCGCCATTGCTGTGGGTATCAGAACCAAACATTAGCATTGCCAAAATTGACATCTCAGTGGTTTTCAAACTGTTGGTGGTGAAGATCATATTTCCAATACCTCAGACTGAGAATTCTGTAAAATTTACAAAAGTAAATTAATAAAAATGAAATACACACATTACACACAAAACCCCACAAAGACATACAAAACAGGAGCTTATTTTATTTTATTTTATTTTTATTTAAAAACATTTTTTTTGGTGGAGGAGGTAATTAGGTTTGTTTTTTTTTATTCTTAGAAGACGTACTGGGGATTGAACCCCGGACCTCGTGCATGCTAACCAAGTGCTCTATGACTTGAACTGTACCCTCCCCCCCACATGAGCTTATTTTAAAATGTTAAATTCAACAGATGTAGAATTGCTCTGTCAAATTGTATAAAAGTTTCCAAAGACGTACCCTCAATTTCTGTACTTGTCATGGGCCAGTGGCAGTTTGCAGTCTGGTGTCACCCTGTGCATCTCCCTGGGAATAACATTATGCAATGAATTCTATCCCTCAGCTTTTACCGGGTTGTGCAGACCAGATCAACAATTGAATCTCTAAAATTCTGTTCCTTCCTGGTTTACACTAACCCCCTAACTCCACCCACCCCCAAAATGCTGTTCTATAGAAATACAACATGAGTCAGCTATTTAATTTTAAATTTACTAGTAGCCATAGCCACATTAAAAGAAATAGAAACAGCTAAAATTAATTTTAATAATGTATTTTATTTGACCTGATATGTCCAACATATTAACATTTTAACGTGTAATCAACATAAAATATTATTAGTGAGATGTTTTACGTTCTTTTACTCACAGTAAGTCTTTGAAATCTGGGGTGCGGTTTTCACTTTCGGCACATTTCGGTTTGGACCAGCCACATCTCAAGTGCTCAGTAGGCACAGGTGACTAGCGACTACCATATTGGACAGTGCAGCCACTGAACTTCTCTGTGCTGTCCCAGAGCAAGCAAGACACATCGACAACATTGTGTCTGAGAAGGAAACTACTTCCACGTAAGGAAATTTCAGACTCTTTTCGGGGAGAGCAGAGGGTGCTGAATGCATTTAGGGAGGCATTCATGGCCAAGGATCTGCATTCCTTTTCTTATCTGTCTATGGGAATGTCATTTTTAAGATAGCTTCAGCTCAGCATTTCTGTAATCTCAGTTTCAAATATTCTGATTTCTTGTCCAGGGTTTTCAGCTCTGTTACCTTCAGCCTCTGTGGATTGTGCACTATTTGTATTCCAAGCAAAGTGAATAGTTTGTACCTTGCCTGTCTCACAGTTACTTGGTAACCACAGAGATATCAGTGTAGTTTGAATCTTCTAGTTGGCTGGGTCGCGTCTTCGGTCCTCGTCCTCCTTCAGCTTTGTTCTGTAGGGGTGACGTCCTCAAAAATCCGCTGCTTCCATATTGATTATTGTTGTTGTTTGGGATAACGATGGCCACGCTGATCTGGGAGTGAGTTACGTGGGAGAACATCTCTGCTGCCAGCTGGGACTGCTTTCACGTGCACTTAATCTCCTTAGTGACATTCACAGTGACAGTTGTAGCTTCGTCCCCTCATCCCTTCAGTCTCATCAGTCCTCTTGACTCTGTCTCAGGTTATGTCCATGGGGGAGGGGAAGTACCGCCAATCACACATTTATAATTTGAGCCATCAAATACTTAAAGTTAAGCTCTTGTTAGCTTTTCCTTTACAGTAAGATATAAACACCCACTAAATGAGTTCCGTATTACTCAAATTTACTTACACTACACTTGATCAGAAAGAGGGGAAACAGGCAGATGAGATGGTGCACCTTTATTTCACAAGCTATGGGAGGAACCAAAGTACTGATATGACAGCTGGATTTTCTGCATTCTCTCCCATGCTTGGTCTCTCATGAATATTTCTTTGGATCATATTATTGCTAAGGATGAGGTCTTTAGAAGAAGGTAAATTTTTGCCACGCCTAAATCTAGGGATATTTAATATTAGAAGTTCAGTTTTATAAGAATGAAGTTAAAAGTGAGAGGTTCAGCTCAAGACGGTTGAGAGCATAAAGCACTCGGAAAAATCAAGTCTCAGTCTGTGAAGGAAGACCAAAGGCTGACCAGGGGAGACCAAGCACCCAGACTAAGTGGAAAGGCCAGAGGAGGATGGGGCCTGGGATGGGGAATAAGGACGGTAAGAGTGCCTTAGGTGGATGCCACAGACACTAGAGGGCGCTGCGGCTCACCTTCATGAAGGGTAGTGTCTGGGCAGGGCTGCTGACTTGAAGAGCCAAGAGCCAGAAGCACGGCTGCTATCACTTCCTTCTAGGCAAAGTGGGGTCGGAGTTCCTTGGGATTCTCTGGTGCTGGGTTCTGGCTCGTTGTGGAGTGTTACTGAGGTTAAAGAGAAGATCCCCAGATTACTTCCTCATCCAGCGCCAAGCGCTGCCTCAGAAATTGATATTGACGTGATGCCCTTTGAAACATGGTATGTCCAGCTCCCCATTTCTGGGGAAATACACTGCAGGAGAAGGTGTGACAGGAAGTATAAGAAGGTTCGCTATATCTGTATGATCTGGGATACTTAGAGAAGGAATTTTGTGGGGTGGTTTCATTTTACTAAGCAGTAAGTATGTTTAATCCAATTCTGTGCCTCCGAAGTCCAAAAGAAAATAATAAAAGTAAACAAGAAATGTGCTACAAGAAAACACAGGGTTTTTTTTCCCCATAACCTTGGAATAGGTAAAAAAGATAGAAATAATATAGAAAAAGGTTAATAAACTTAACTAAATAAAATTAAAAATAGTTCTTCAGCAAAATAATACTATATACAATATCAAGAGACCCAACACAACTGGAGGAAATGTTTACAACATATTTGAGAGGGAAAAAACAAATTTTATTCATATTAAAAAAAAAGTCCTTGAAAATAAAAAGAACAATGACTTAGTGGATAAATGGAGTAAGTACATGAGAAGGCAGGTCAGAAAACATTCATGGCTTATAAACATCCTCAAAGATGCTCACTTCCTTGGCTATCAGGAAGATACAAAACACCGTATTTTAGATTATCCAACTGATTGAGATTAAAGTGTTTGGGGGAAAAAAGGGTGGAACAAAATTTCCACCTTGGAAGGCAGTTTGGCACCAGAAATCAATTTAAATGTATGTACTCTTAGATCAAGAAATTTATGCAAATCTGTGTACTCACACATGTGAGAAATGATGTGTTTTAAAGGATGATAATAGTAAAAGAAGGGAAGCATCCGAAATGCAGCCGTTAACAGACCAAGTCATGTCTTCATTTGCCGATGCTGAAATCTTCGACATGACAGAGGAAAGTAACATACAGTGTATAGAATTTGTTTGCATATCTATAAAAATTAAGCAGAGAAAATGTCTCGAAATGCAAGATGTACTGCAGTAGCCAGTAACCACCGGTGACGTCTGACTGTTACGTCTTTGAGATGTGGCTAGTCTGAACTGAGCTATGCTGTAATGTAAAGTATACACTGAATGTAGGAGATTTAGCAGAGGGAAAAATGTAAAATAATCTCAGTATGTTATATTGATTACATATTGAAATGATAACCTTTTGGGTATATTTGCTTAAATAGATAATATCATTGAAATTAATTTCATCTATTTTTTCAATTTTTAAATGCTGCTACTAAAACACTTAAAATTGCATACGTGGCTTGCGTGATGTTCGAATGTGGTCAGTAGTGATGTAACAATTACACAAGAAACCTAAAAGCAGTTATGTCTGAGGAGTAGGATTGGAGATTTAGGAGGAGCTGAAGACTCACATTTTATTGTTTACCTGTTTATACTTTGTGATTTTTTAACTTTGTAAATGGACTTTTTATAATAAACAGAAGTATAAAACATTTCTGTTAAATAATTGAACAAAAGAATTAGTTACTGCATGGTCCTAGGTTGGCTCCTACGGGTTAGGTAGTGCCTGGACACCAAGTAACTGGCTTTTTCAATGGTCCTCCCATGTTACTTGGCATCTTTAGTAGGGTTTGCAGTGGAAGCGATCAGGATTAGCCTGACAGACATCTGCTGCCCCTCACTCCTCCCTGAACTATTCTTACACTTCAGTTTATCCTGTGCAGACTGCCCAGGAGACAAATGGGGAAAATAGACGCATGGGAAAGAACAATAAACAAGAAAATCGGTACGTAGACTATTTTTGACACTTTGAGAAGGTTAATAACCCAAGAGTTGTATTTATGGTCGCAAATAAAAAAATATTGAACAGACTTCCACACCCGTCCTCTGTACCCCTAAAATCTGATTGTAAGTTTGTCTCTCTGAGTGTGTATTTGTCTGAGAAAGGACCAGGAAAGTATAGAAATATTAAAGGAAGAAAACAAAACCCATCATCTTCCCAGGTCCCTCATGACTCACATAATAGATGTTTCTGAGATTTGAAAAATGCCATGCATCTGCCTTTTAAAAGTCACATCTAAAAATACTTGCTACCTTCTAAGTAATCTTTTATTTTTAATTGTAATGTTATTTATGAGTTTTCACTCGCTAGGAATTCTGTGTCGCTTTAAAAGCGATCGTATGAAACACAATACTTCAGGAGAAAGACATGTGCTGATGAATTACGGCCCTGAATGTCATCATCCCGGTGATGTATTTTAGGATAGGGATGGAAGAGTGAAGCTGAGGGATGAGTCTGTGTGCTGTGCATTCTTGAGTGATCCCCATGAAAACTATGATAGAATTATTATTCATGTTTAATGTCATATAATCAAAAAGTATTTGCCTGTAGAGGGAACCGTTTTGCAAGGTAGCTAGGCATAAACACCACCAACACACTGGGCGGCATGCATTTTAAAGGACTAGAATCAAACAAAGCATAAGAAAAAAAATCAAATAGATGGCATTTGAGTAAAAATAACCCATATCTCACTCTTTTAATTCAGGTAACTTCTACCTAGATTTGGTGGGCTGGTAAGGGTAGGCCGTGTATACAGTAATAGTCATTTAGAAAGTTCTTCAGGTGAAGTTAAATTCTTCTTAGCTCTGAGAATGCTGCCTACATGTAATTATGCGGTAGATTTCTCGCACATCTTCATATTCATAATTACCTGGTATTTAACTTTCAGTAACGACATTATTAAATCTGAGGTGACAGCCCTTCACTTGTGACATTTAATTTACTTTTCAATTTTCCTTCTTCCTTTGGTCCTTTAAGTGGTTCTTAAAGGCAAACAGCTGAGGAGGCATGGCAATCCCACAGTACATCAGCCATGATGATATTTCTGGATAAATACCTTCAAAATAAATGTCCAAATCCGAGTGTCAGTTAATGCCTTCTGAGACATTATGGAGGCACCTGTATTTCGAAGTGGTGTCCTCTGTGCACAAAATAGCAGTAATCAGATGCTAAGAAAGAGTGCCTTAGGATAAGGTTGCTTCTAGTCATGCCACGGGCCATTATTTGCACAGCAAATCTCCTTGCTGTCTGCTTTTTCCTAATGATAAAGTCACAAAAGGTTACCTTTTACCTGATGGTGAGCTGACGAGCAAATCTCATTTACTTATTTTACTCCTGGAGATAAATCTTTCCTTGCAGTTCTTTTGCACACAAGTAAGAATGAAAAAGAATACCCATAACTATTTTCAAACAATAAAGAAGATATTTTAAAAAGGAATATATAAAATGAGGAAGGGAACATCATTTATGGGGCTCTGGGATTTTCAAATTGGGGGATTTTATTCGGGAACTCATTAAATTCTAGCGAAATCAAAGCTGAATATAGAAGCCAATAAGCATAGTCTTATGATTGTATAAAAGGAATAATACACTCAGTGGTAAACATTGTGGGTGATTTCTCAGCTAGTATCTTTTGGATGAGCAATAGCTCTCCATGATGTCCTCTAAAAGTAAAGTTTCCTCTTTGCCACGAAGGTTGTAAATGTTCATGCGGTTGGCATTACTTTAATTAACATTATTGTTCAACGCGTCTTTATAAGCCACTTATCTCCTCTTGTACAGAACTCATTCTAAAGGTGGAAGGAGGAGAATTTCACTTTGGGGACTCAATGCCAATGATTTTTTATTTTTCTACAGGTTAATGTAATAGAAAATTGTCGCTGAAAGGACAGTCAGAGGGCATGCCCCTAATATCAAACATTAACACAGGGATTCACTTTGCATTATTAACTCATGGCTCAGTTGGCTTGTCAGCTGTTGTCCTGTCTTTTTTGTTTTCCCCTTGCCTTTCTGACCACTCCATCCTGCGATGGAGGCTGCTGTCCTGCCCAGACTCCATCAAGTTCCCTGTGCCAGGCAGCTCTCAGCGGTCATCATTTGAGCTCCCTTTGATTGCTGGAGCCCACTCAGCCCGCAAGCATGGCAGGCTCAAAGTATCAAAGGATTAATGCCTCCTGGGAGCAGCTCCCAACCAAAGACTGAGGGCAGTTGGTATCTTAATACCCTAGTTTGTTACTTCATGGAAGGATAACCATGAAGTATGCATTCTGTATTGGTTTAGGGAGTTCTCCAGGGGAATTCAGCTCCAGTTGTGCACAAGGATACACTTCCTGGATAACGCACCCTTCATTGGCTGCCTTGCCTTCCCATCTCTTGTTCTGATTCACTACTACTGTTCCTTGGGGTCACCTCCCAGATAAACTACTTGAACTCACATACCTGCTTAGGGGGTCTACTTCTGGGGAAACTCAAACTCTGTCACTTGTTATGTAGCCAAGGGCTTAGTCCTTGGACCACTTCTCTTAGTTAAGCTTACTTCCTCAGTGAATTCACCCAAATTTAATATTTCAGATATTGTCAAAATTATGCCTCAAGCTCTTCTTTTCAGAATCTCAGCTATATATGTGTGTGTGTGTGTGTGTGTGTGTGTGTGTGTGTCTATGTATGTATATGTATCCATTTAAATGTCTATTAGGTACCCACAAATTACATTTCCCTGTTGAATGAAGAAAAAGGCACAACCTAAAAGCTGAGAATTACATGTTCTTTGGTGGACTTCCTAAGGACTTTAAGACTGGGAGGTAGCTTCTCAGATGGCTCTGAAGGACTGCTCAGAAGCGGTAAGGCAGGAGCCGGGATTCATAGGAGTTTCTGTAACTAAGACCAGGTAGTCAGAACATGAAAAGACGGTTGTGAGTGAAAGAAAACCAGACATCTCAAGTTAAAGAATTCAGTGCTTTTCTATGCATGGGAAGAGGCAAGAGTCTGGGTTCATTGAAATCGTTCCTTTGATTTGCACCTTAGCTGTGGGTTCAGGATCCTGTGCTTTCACATCCTGAGTCCCCTCAGGGTATACAGCTGGGTGGGGCTGGAGTGGTTGAGGGCTTGGCAGAGTCCCGTCAGGGCTCACTGCCGGGAGGAGGTACTGTAGTGGCTTGATGGCTGCAATATTCTTTGTTTACTGATATGGCAGGCAATATTTTTCATTCACACCAAAACCTAACCCTTGAAATTCTCCCTTAAGTTGTTGGGAACTGAATATCCCACAAGATGTTTAGGTTTGTATGTTAAATAATACTGGCCTTTTTTGTCAAGAGACATGTAAAACATGCCTCCTTCATGTTCACGGGAGAGAGCTTAAAGGGACACACTTCTTTTCCTCTAAGAGTCTCTGGGATCCAGGTTCAATAAACGTACCTCACTCAGATGTCCTCATGTAACAGCGCTCATAGACTTATCACATTCTCCTCTGTGAATAGCCCAGTTTTCATTGTGCCTCTCAAAATATGACAACTAGAATTAAATATGACTATTTCTGATACGGTCTAGCCAACGTGGGATCTCTCTGTCTCTCTGACACACACACATACACACTCTATCAGGAGATATACACGGTTCGCAGGCTCTAGTATTGAACATCTTTGTGTATGTCAGCAGTGTTATCGTCTCGCCGTTACTTTAAATAAAACTGGACAGTCATAACTACAAAAAAACCAATATATCCTGACAGATTTTCACAGAATGGTCTTGTTATTATAAATGTAATTTTAAGATAACTTACTAAATTCAGGAAAGGGCATTGTGAGAGTATCAAAAAAAAAAAAAAGAATATGTCTGTCTGAAGGCAAAGAATACTGTGGTGTTTATTTTGAATAGTTTTTTCTTTGTGACATTTATCTCCGTGGCCTTCTGGCCTGCTCAGCTTTCTTTGGGAGAATCTGCAAGTCTGAGCGAGCTATGAAATTTGAAAGAAAACAGGTACTACTTTTTTTTGTAAAATGGAAAGGCTTTTATTCCCCTGTCGACTAAACTTAGGTAAGCAACAGTTGTTCCGTCTGATTAAGAAGGTGCATTTGTTTTAATGTAGGGGTTGTCAGGCCTTAACAGGAGACAGTTAATTCAGTCCTACTGAGAGAACAGAGCCCTGACCAGGAGGAGGACTTGCTCTAAGTACAGCTAATCACATACGAAGGTCAGCCACTTTCCTGGTGCTGATGGAAACAGTAATAGTATGGAGTTCTTCTATATGTGTGGAATTTAGTTTTCAAAGCAGTTTTATTACCAGAGAGAGTAGGTTCCTGTCTCATTGCAGAAGGAATTCAGAGATAAGACATGGAGGTCAAGAAAGTAACGTGAGGATTCATTTAGCGATGGTGTGCTCTCAAGGGCTGAGTTTCTTTGGCAAGCTGGTCGCTTGGGTTGTAAAATGAATGGGCGGAATATTCATTGAGGAGGGAGGGACTTGGGGTCGTATTTCCTGATTTTCATCCCAGCTTCACCTTCCTGAGGGGAGGAGGGATTTTTGTCCTTGTTCAGTCTAGATTGGAAGGGTCATGGCATCGGTGCATGCTGGGTGCTTTTTATCTGCAAGGCTAATTTTATTGTCATGAGGGCATAATGAACAAAAGGTTACATTCAGAGGCGGAAGAGTCCTGCCTTATCCCACCTTTCTTTGCCTCCAGGACACTTGTCAACCCAAAATGTGTGGTTTCTTATCAGTCTGGAGGTTCCTGCTTTTCTTTGTCTGCTCAAGGACCCCCATTGTTTGCAAGGTGTATAATTTCCTGGCATTTATTCTATGCCCCTCTTTCTCTGCTCCCATCTAGCTATCTGTCTACCTTAACACTTTTGAACACCAGCTCTTCTCTACCTCCTTCCTCCCTTCCTTCCTTGCTATCAGGTGCTTACTATGTGCCAGGAACTGTGCTGGACACAAAATAAAATAAAACATTTGCCCTGTCAGGAGAAGAAAGTCCAAATTACAGAGCTTGTCTTTCTAACAGCCCTGATCACAAGGTAGTGTAACCATTCCTTCATTCTCAAGATGATTGTCGTAAACTCCATGAGAACTCACCAGATGTGCACAGCAAAGCTAGTATTCCTGACACCTTCCTCGAAGTCAATAGCTGTATAAACAATAGAGTGTGTATTTTAGACTTAAACCAGTTATTCCTCAACTTTCTAACAGAAGATAATCTAAAATAATGTTTCTCATCAAAATGAAAATCAAACAATATAAAAACTAAACTCAAAACACACAATATGGAAGCTCATGTCAGTGTACCAGAGATTTAAACTGATGTTTTAAACAGAATTCAATTTCTCAATAAGAATTCAGCCATGAGAGACTATCTTAATGCTTAACATGAAAATATTACCCAATATGGAGTATGACAACTAATAAGAAATTGGTTTGTAAAATTAGCTTTATAATGCCAAGAGTTTTAATATGATGATATTGACAGAATATGAATGTTAGTCATAAGTTCAGAGGGGGTTAAAATTACTAATGATGCCTGAACTTCGTAAAATCTCTGCAATTCATTGAGTCTAATTCTATCATGTGGCCAGTTGAAAATTGGGCTTTCCCCATTATTAATTTTTAAACACTGCAGAAGAATAAGATAATAAGTTTTTCATATATATTTGAGGACTTTCACATTGAGATGGCAAGAGCTGATATAACATAATTTCAAAATTAATGAATGAAGCGACATTTTAATGAGACTTTTCAGACTGAGTTGTGAACCCAGCTGTTTCAGAGAGCTGTTATTTTTATCTCAGCTTGTCAAAAAGAAAGAAAGAAAGGAAAAAAACCGTGGAGGGGTGATGTCAATAACCCAAACAGAGGAGGAAGCCCTCTGCACTAAGATGTACTTGGGTTTGCATTTGTTTGGGCTTTATGGGTCACTTTATGAGAAAAGAGGCCATTATTATCAAATTCTGAGACCAAAGGAATATTTTTCTTTGTGTTTCTAAGGCTCATTTTGTGATGTGAACATTTGTTAACCTTTAACAGCAGAAATACGGGATTTAGCGGGATCAGCAGCATCTTAAGGAAATCATCGCCAAGCATTAGTGCCAGATTTATTTTCCTCATCTAATGATGGGAGACTCTGAATGGGCTTTAATATCCTGTTTTTAGTGCTGACACGCTGCGCTACCTGTTTCAGTGGGAGGTGGAGGGAAAGCGCGCCACGTCTGTTTGATACATGGCCACTGTGATCCTGTCTCTGGAAGCTTGGCTTATTAATTACTTGATAGTGAAGATGTAGAAATAATTGAAGTAGGATGGGCTGCAGTGTTGGGTTGGTGGGCGGCCCCTGCTGAATCAGGCTTCCTGGTGCCTTAAACCTTGAAAGAAATAGGAAGGATTTTGTTCTATTTATTATGCCTTTTTCTGTTGTTTGCAGAGGTTTTTAAATTATCAGCCAGTCTGATTTGTGGAGGGCAACATTGTTGAAAGCATTCCATGTAATTCAACACATATTTTCTACGCCCCACTTGGGGTCATTTCTTGTATTAGCTGTTCTGCAATTCTAATTGTGTCAAAGCCTTGAATACCTACTTTACACGTTCCATTGACTCGAATTGGCAGTGGGGAAATAGTGAAAAGAAATCAAAAGCTTACTACCAAGATCCAAATGTAGACGGCGTTTCACTGCAGCAAGTGTGTGTAATCGGAGAAGAACGGGTTTGTATGTATACAATGACCATGGCCGTGGTATAGGGCGGTCTGGGGGCCATCTGGTGGACTTCTTACTGCACAAGGGTTCCCTGTCCTAAAGGGAGTGACCCTCAGGAGCGACCAGCACTGTCTTCAGCTTCCCTGTGGGGTTGAGAGAAGGTTACCATTTGTGGGACTGACTTGGTGGTGTGCCCTCGTGGCTTCCTCTCCCTCTGTCCCATTGTCCTACTCTGCCAACATTTTCCTGGGAATACTTTCAAATAAATCTGTTTTGCATGAATTCTCATCTAAGTGTCTCAGAAACCCAGCCCAGACCCACTGAAGGACTTAAGCGGAGACGGGCATATGTTCCATCTGTTGGTATTAGTTGAACTGAGCCTGACTGATTTTTTTCTTTTGTGTGTGTGTTTCAGGGTGCATCCGACTGGATTTTCCTGTTTTGCTTATCTTCTTTTTTTTTTAAAATAGATTTTATTTTTTAGAGCAGTTTTAGGTTCACCACAGAATTGAGCAGCAAGTGTAGAGTTCTTATATACCCCCTGCCCCGACACATGCATAGTCTCCCCATGTCAGCATCCTCCACCAGGATGGCACATTTGTTGTACTTGATGAACATACATGGTTGACACGTCATTATCACTCAAAGCCTATGGTTTATATTAGGATTCACTCTTGGTGTTTTATGTTCTGTGGGCTGGGATAATGGTATAATTACACGTATCCACCACTATAGTATCAGACATAATAGTTTCACCGCCCTAAGAATCCTCTGTGCTCTGCCTGTTTATCCTTGCCACCCCTCAGCTGGACGGTGGAAGGACTGAAATCAAGAAAATTAGTTAGGAAGGTAATTTCAGTAATAGTGATAATAATCAAGGCAATGAACACTTACTCTGGGCTTATCCTGTGCCCCACATGGCAACCCAACGAGGGAGATAATTTTATTATCCCTGTTTTACAGATAAGAAAACTGAGGCACAAAACTTAATGACAGTGCTCAAGTTCACATAAATATTTAGTGGTAAAGCTGGAATTTGAAACCAGGCCAGTCAGTTGGACTCTAGGGACATGTGCACTTACATGCCAGATTATATACTCCTGTGATACTGGTCTTGGGAAAAGATAACTTTGGTGTTGATTAGTGGAGTTGGTGAGAAGTGTTCAGGTTCAGGGAAGATTTTAGATTTGTTGCTGAATCTGCTGTTCGGTGAGAGGGAACCAAAGGAATTACAGACAACTTGTGGATTTTTTGTTATGCAGTTAAGGGGGTGGTGTTCCTGACTTGTGCAGATGGATATGTTACAGATATTAAGGTTGAAAAGAGACATCAGGACATTTAGTTAGGCCTTGTTAAATTTGAGATGTCCGTTGGACATCCAAGCATGCAGACAAATAGGCAGTTGGATTCATAGGTCTACAGGATCTGTAGGTCTGGAGGGAGATCAGACTGGAGATGTAAATAGGAGTAGGAGTCATCGGATGTCAGGGAATTTAGGCCACAGGAGATGATCAAATTATCTAGGGAGAGGCTGTTGACAGAAAAGATTACAAGGACGGAAGTGAGTCTTGAATTTAGAGGAGAGAATGAGACTAGGATTTAGCAAATTTGTGGAACAGAAGAAACCAGAGGAAAACTTCCCAGAGTTGAAAAAGAACACAGCATGTTCAGAATGAAAAGTTTCAGGTAGTGCTAAGCACAGTGAATGTGCAAAGAGACACCTAAAGAAGTAATTGTGACATTTTAGAACACCAAGATATGGAGAACATCCCAAAAAGTGGGTTATGGAGAAGTTAAAAGAAAAGTTGCCTACAAAGGAGTGAGATTAGATTCCTTACGAACAGCATTGTATGCTCCAAGATAATAGCCAGTAAATCATAGGTGATGGTAGAATGAATGTTTTCAGACTGAGATTCTCTTTTGTAGAGAGTTCCTTGAGGATATGCTCTGGGGGCGGGGGGGGAAGAGCACATCAAGAAAAAAAAAAATACAGAAAGCAGGAAACAGAGTATCTAGACCAGAGTGCAGTGATGGGAAGTCTGTATGCCAGGCATAGAAAGCAATTAATCCGTATTATGGAAAGGAAGATTCCAAAAGGGTGGCCTTTGGCAAGGAAAGAAAGGAAGAATGAAGGGATAGATAATATGATTGTGAACCTAGAAATGTTTGAGAATGTGCTAAAGGAAAATGCTAAACTGTGAAAAACGAAAGATCCAGTTGAACTAATTCTAAGTAAATTCTACTGTAATTGGGAAGCATGACACTGGAAAAGGAAATGGAGCCCCAGCTTTTGATGCAGCTCATAATTGACATGACCACAGTGAATCAGGTATCACTTCTTGCTTTTCATCTTCTAGAATCAGCCTGTAGACAAATCATGGGAAACTGTAGGAAGATTATAGAACAAATTGTAAACAGTATCAACTCTGCTTTTGTTAAAAGTGTAGATATGGTCGATGGAGATAGGAGATGGAAGGGAGGAGGGGAAGAGACAGAGGTGTGAGTTTTCCTGCCCTGTTGTCTTACGAAGTGGGGAGCCAAGATGTTGATAATGCATGGGCCAAGAAACAGTGGTTTAAGTAGTTGTGTTGTTATTGCAGAGATCTTCACAGGAGAAACTTATGTTGATAAATCTGTATATATAGAGAGAGATTCGGGGAGGTAGGGAGCGAGGTAAGTGACCAGAATCCTCATCTACCACAGCAGGAGGCCAACAGCCAAGAATAGTGGTATAAATGTGCTAATTAAGTGTTTGAAGGTGAGCCCCCCAAAAATGAAAAGGAAGCAGTTTAAAGTGTTTGCCTCTGGAGATTAAGACTCCATGGGTGGGGAAGCATGGAGAAGAAAATTATTGGCTTTTTTTTTATAAGCCCTTCTGTTCTTTTTGCTTCCTAAATCATATGCATTTGTGAGTTTGAATAAAAATGAAGAAGATGAAGTGAAAAATTAAATTATAAAATGGAAATTGTTCTAAAATAAGGACATTAATTAGGAAGATACTGAAAAGACAATTTACAACAAAACACGCGCACAAGAAGCCTGGGGTATGTATTTAAAAATACTACAGTTGGAGACCCAGACCTGGACAAGTGCTTTGAACTGAAATCCTGTAAGACTCATTTACAAAAAAGAAGACAATTGTAAGAAAAAAATGGTTTTTGAAAATGAAATGAGGATGGAAATACAGCAAAGTTGTAGACCAGACATTAGGCATGTCGGCAGACTCCTCTCCACCCCATTTCTACTACCAAAATTTATAAAGCCTTTTGAAATAAGTTCAGAACCAATAGTGGAAAATAATTAAAACACGAAAGACAGGAAAGCACCAAAGAATTCGTGGAGCTAACTGAAGATCGTGGATTAAAAAAGGAGATAATGCAGTAGGTAAAGTATTGCTTAGGTCTTTATTAAGGGAGTGATTTAAAAAATTCTCACTCTTTAGTTGTCCTTTGAAGCAGCGAGATGAAAAGAAATGGATCAAATAGCAGCAAACAAGGAGGGGATATTCAGATCAAGGATGGAAATATTTGGCACAAGTGCCACCAGTCTCTCCTCCTGTGTCCATATGGAGGCTGCTTCAGACTCACTCCACTTCCAGGACAGCCACTGAACTTGGTAGATGAGAGGAGAGTTAGGATCTAGGTAAACCTAACTGAAAAAAAGGTACAATTAACTCATCTAGCTCCTATTGAATTTATTTAAAAAATTGAACCCAAACTTAACACATTTAAGAGAAAGAACATTTATTATTTTGGATGACACACACAAGAAATATCTTCTAAAGGAGGCAAGGAGTGCTCTGAGTGTTAGTGGAACTGCTGACACCTTAGCCAGAAGGTTATCCAGTGACCTCTACATGACCTTCACTTGAGCTTACTAGACCATGGTAGTGGCTGAGGTCAAGTGCAACTTGAGATGGACATAAAAAGCATGAGTAATTCATTATACAGAATAAATAAATTGAGGTTAAAAGATGCTTAGTGTCAAAGTAATAGAAGCTCTGACCCTCGATCTCAGGTGCCTGGTGCCCTGGTCTAGAGCCCTCGCACTAAATTACTCCACGCTCACATCACATAAAGTATATTTAAGATCTTAACACAAGATGTATGAGATTTAAGGAACTAGTTGTGAAAATTGAAAATATTGACATTGGGCACTGTTCTCTTCACATATGTCTTGGTCCCTAAAGAACTGCTGGCCTTCATATCACTTCAGATGGCAGTTACTACAGAATTAGAATATGTGGCAGAGACTGCTAGGTGTCCACTGATGTTATGATGAACCTGTGCCCTGGTTTCCCTGGAAAAGTCCTGGTTCTTACTGTTGTCTCAGCATAATTAGTGATAGCATCCTGTGTCTTTCTTAACCGTATCCTGTGTTAGGAGATAACTCTCTATGAGTCTCTTTCATTTCTGTACATCCTGTGAGTGAGGTAATAACTCCTTGATACCTGGACTATATTTTTAATGATGTTTCTGTAGTGAACAATCTTGGGAGACAGAGAATGTGACCTTCTCCAGAGCAAAAGGCAGGCGTGTTACTGCCATTATAAATGACCTGGGTTCCCTAAATTCAAAATTCTACTCCCATAATGTGACCAGCTATGTGTGCTTGAATCATCCAGACCCATCATGTTACCCCTGTGGGATTTGGGAGGTCAGGGTAACCTGATGGAAATACTGTTATGCACATGCTACTTGCACTGCTATGAGTGATGAACCGTTGTTCCCGACCCAAAAGACTCATTTCTTTTGCCAGTATCTATGAGTCTGCGCCAGGTAAACTGATCATCTTGCAAATGGCAATAAAGTCTCAGATCCTTCAGAGTTCTTAGCATTCTAGTTAGTATGGAAACATGTATGATCTACTAAACTAACAGAAGAGCTCCTGAGTTTCATTAGGCTGGGCATCCTGGTAGAGACCGCATCTCCCCTTTGTTTTCATGGCCATGTGATCAAGTTCTAGCCAGTGTGATGTGAGCCAAAGACTTACTTCCAGATCATGATCATAAGAGGAATGGATATGCCCCGCCTTTTGCCTTTGCTTCTTCCATCCGGCTGCGATACAGACCTAAGGCTGGCAGCCTGAGAAGACACCTTAGACTCAGGATAGAAGTCATCTGGTGAGCAGGGCAGGACCATCCCACTAACCTTAGACTGGCTGTCTCTAAACTGTAAGGGAGATAGAAATTTTTATCTTACTTAAATCAATGTACCTTGAACTCCCTTAAATGGCAGCTTCAGTGTACTCTAAGAAATGTAGAAGCAAAAACTTAAAGATCCCTCTTATATTATTTTAAGTAAATGAAGAAATTGAGACCTACAATCAATCAATGACTTGTTCGTAATTAAAGTCAATAAAACTAAAAGCCCTCATTGAGTCCCTTCCTCCCTATTCTCCAAGTTGCCTGTATTTAGTATTTCCAGGTGATGTTGAATATACAAGCACAAGGTGTCCACAGAAGTAGGCGAATAAGGAAATCTTTACAGTAAGTGAAGGTAAGTGGATGATACCATGGTATCAGTAATCCAGGTGCAGATGACGAAATGCAGATAGAAACATAATTTGAGCTTTGTGAGCTGACAATCAAGGTAAGCCTGAGAAATTGCAAGGGTGAAATGTACCTGGTGGAGGATAAATGATTTATACTAAAGTGACGTGGCTGGCAGTTTCTTTCAATTTTCATTGTTATGTCCCCAATGTCCAATTCACTGCCTTCTTGGAATGGCTTCATTAAACAAGTGAAATTTGAAGAGGGATCTGAGAGAGTTGGAATAGTTCTCATGACGAGTGGGTGAGGGAAAACTGGCTAGGCACTGACTTCATAAATCAAGCAGTATCTGTATGTAAGACACTTCATGAAATGCTTGTGGGTGGGGTAGAAAATATGGTGATTTTAAAGGCAAAATTTGTAACCGAAAAGAAAATACGGTTTTGTAGAGCTTACATTACCAAAACTGGAAATAGCAGTCCAGTTTTGTGGGGAGGAAGGAAATAGGTCATTTTATAATCATAATAGATTATGGGGCTTGAAGTGTGCCTCAAAAAACAAAATGTTGTGAGGTCGAGGTCTTGTTAATAGTTGAAGAATTTCCAATTAGTTCTTCATTTAACCAGAATGTCTTAATAAGAAGTGTTTTGTTATTATTGTTATTTTTTTTAACTTTTTGGTGAGCTGAGTAAAAACCCTTTCCTTAATCATCTCCTTGGAATCTCATGGTTTTATAGATTGGCACAGAAGTGCTCATAGGGTGTGAAAGTATCTGAAGATGAAATGGAAAAACTCTGATGCAGAACATTGGATTGGGGTGGACATTATTCAGAATTCTTAGGTACCATGTATAATACTGAAGTAGAAAATATTGGAGACTGAGATTCATCAGATAAGTTCTCTTGGAGCAAACAAGGAGTTAGGCAAGTATTTGAAGGAATTGAGAATCAGTGAGGCACAAAAGAAGCCCTTGGGCTAGGCTCTTGAAGTTTTTTGCACCTCTGCTATTACGCATTTTGAAAAATTAATTGGGGTAAAATACATAAAACAAAATTTACTGTCTTAACCATACTTAAGCTTGCAATTCAGTAAGCTGTGTAAAGTAAATTCACATTGTTGTACAATCTCCAGAATAGTTTCATTTTGCAAACCTGAAATTCTATATCTGTTGATCCGTAACTCCCTACCATCTCCTGGCAACAACCGTTCTACTTTGTTTTGATAAATTTGAGTACTCTAGATACCTCATACACAGAGAATCATAACACACTTACGCCTTTTTGTGACAGATTTATCTCACTTAGCAAAATGTCCTCACAGTTCATCCATGTCACAATGTGTCAGAATTTTTTTCTTTTTTAAGGCTGAACAGTATTCCATTATATGTATACACCATATTTGTTTATCCTTTCATCCATTGATAGACACTTAGGTTGCTTCTCCCCCTTGATTGTAATAAACAATACTGCTCTGAATACGGGTATACAGATATCTCTTCGGGACACTGCTTTCCATTCTTCTGAATATAAATCCATGAGTAGAATTGCTAGATCGCATGGTAGTTCTGTTTTCTTTTTTCTTTGTTTTGAGAAGTTGCTATGTTGTTTTCCATAGCAGCTGTACCGTTTTCCATCCTCACCAGCAGTACACAAGGGTTCCAGTTTCTCCATGTCCTTGTCAACACTTGTATTTTTTCTTGATAGTAGCCATCCTCATGGCTATGAAGTGGTATTTCACTGTAATTTTGATTTGCGTTTCCCTATGAGTAGTGATGTTGAGCATCTTTTTATGTGCTTATTGGCCATTTGCATATCTTCTTTGGAGAAATGTCCAAGCCTTTTTTCCATTTTTTTAACTGTATAAACTATTTGTTAACAGACAATGCCCACAAATGTCTTTCTTCTTGGACACACCCATGGTGGCCTGTGGTCTTGGTATGCTGACCCCGGACACGAAGCCCCCAGAAGTGGCACAGCCCTCTGTGGGCTAGAATCTTCTTCAGTCATTCCAGGTCTTCTTGGAACTTGTGGTCCAGACCTTTGGCCAGAACCTGGCTGTATATTTCATCTTTCACATCCTTCTCTCTTTAAGAACCAGTCTGGGATCTTGTACTGGCGTGGTCTCTGCATTATGGTGACCACATGTTCTACCTCATCCTCAGTGAGCTCTCCTGCCCTCTTGGTGAGGTCAATGTCTGCTTTCCCCAGCACCACATAAGCATATCTTTGCTCCATACCCTTAATTGCAGTGATAGTGAAGGCAGTTTTCCGCCACCCATAGATGCTGGTGTTGAGTTCTTGCAAAACGTGCTGGAGCTTCTCAGGGGTTACCAGAGACATAATGGCTGCAGTGGCCCCTTTGTCTATTTTAAAAAATTGGGGTATTTGTTTTTTGTTGTTGAGTTTTAAGAGGTTTTTCCTGTATCTGGATACTAACCACTCATCATATATACGATTACAAATACTGTTTCCCATTCTGTAGGTTGTCTTTTCACTTTGGTGATTGTGTTCTTTGATGCACAGAAGCTTTTAATTTTGATGTAGTTCAGTTTAGCTATTTTTACTTTTGTTGCCTTTGCTTTTAGTGTTGTATCAAAGAAATTATTGCCAAATCCATTGTAATGAAGTTTTTCCCCTTTTTCTTTTAAGAGTTTTTTCATTGAGGTCTTACATGTACGTCTTTGATCCATTTTGAGTTAATTTTTCATATGGTGTAAGATAAGGCTTCAGCTTTATTCTTTTGCATGTGGATATCAGGTTTTCCTAGCACCATTTGTTGAAGAGACTACCCTTTTCCCATTGAGTGGTTTTGACATCCTTGTCAAAAGTAATTTTACTACATATTTAAACATTTATTTCTGGCCTATCCATTTGATTCCACTGGTCTGTATGTCTTTCTTCATGCAGTAATGTACTATTTTGATTACTGTAGCTTTGTAATAAGTTTTGAAATCAGGAAATATGAATCATTAACTTAATTCTTTTTCAAGATTGCTTTGGCTATTTAGGAGTTTTTTGAAATTCCATATTAATTTCAGAATGGATTTTTCTATTTAAGCAAAAAATGCCATTGAAATTTTGATAGGGATTGCATTAAATCTAGATCATTGTGGTTAGTATTGACATCTTAAAATTATTAAATATTCTAATCTATGAACACAGGATGTCTTTCCACTGTTGTCTTCAATTTCTTCCAACAGCGTTTTGCAGTTTTAGTGTATAAGTCTTTGACCTTCTTGGCTAAGTTTATTCCCAAGTGTTTTGTTTTTTAAATGGAATTTTTAAAATTTCCTTTTCAGATTGTTCAGTTTTACTGCATTTTCATTTTGTATCCTGCAATTGTAGAATTTGTTTATTTCTAATTTTTTTTTAATGCAGTCTTTAGGGTTTTCTGTATATAAGATCATGTTTCTGCAACCAGAGACATTTTTCATCTTTCTTTCCAATTTGGATTTCTTTTGTTAATTTTCCTTGCCTACTTACCCTGGCAAGACTTCCAGTACTGTGTTGTATAGAAATGGCAAAAGCAGGCGTCACTGTCTTGTTCTGATCGTAGAGGAAAAGCTTTGTCTTTCACCACTGAGTATGATGTTAGCTGTGGCTACAACTCATTTTTCCGTGGGGCTTATGTTAAAAGAGAGTCAGCTCTGATTTAAAATAGTCCTATGTCTTGATGCAGTTATGAGTAATACTGTGATTTGCCAAGTAAAAATTCTTATCTTCTTTGATTTAACTTGATCATTTAACTGTTAAAGAAAGACCCTGAAGGTAGGTATGACCATGTGATAGTGACAGTGATGACATTGAGAAGTGGCCAGTCTCAACTCTTGGGACAGCCCTGTTTCAATGACTCTTGAATGCTCTTCAATTCTAAGAGTTTGTTGCAATTGTAGTTGAATTTTGTTGTAAGCAACTCTTATATGAGGTCAATCAGACTCAGCTCTCCCTCTTACCTCCTGCAATGAATTCTCTGTTCTCTTTTGATCCAAATACCCTGATGCTTACTCTGTTACTGTCTCCTCTTCAGAGACTTTCCTGACTCAGAATTCCAATGAGCATACTTTCTAGAGCTAAACTTGTGCTGAATCTCAGGGGTTCTCAACTGCACAGGTGACACTGTTTGTAGTTTCAAGAAACATATCTCTCATGTGACTGTGCCCCTATTTTTCAAATAAAGTGCTTTTGTAATGAGTAAAATATAAATTCACTTACTAAGGGTCTTCTGAAGTCAAAACGGGGTATCATATTTTAGTTGTAACTTATATTAGGTGGATTAGAAATCTGAATTAAGCACAAAAAAGTCAAGAGAACAACATATCAAATTAATCTGAACTGATAATTCCACATTACATTTCATTCTTGAGTAATGGTTTTGATCACATGTTGGCAAGAGTATTTTCTTAATACTCAGGCATATATATATATAAAAATATATATATAGTGGAAGTTACCAGCTGCCTCGGTGAACATGCGGTCCAAGTGACCCTATGTTTTGCTCAACATGTAGCACACATTAAGTTGCACAAGATGCAGAGAGTTACAGGGATGGCTAGTGATGATTGTTGCACAATCATGTGAATGTTTTTAATACCAGTGAGCTGTGCACTTAAAAATGATTAAGGTGGGAGTTTTTTTGTTATGTGCATTTTACCACCATTTAAAAACAGTGAAGAACGAAACCAAAAACAAACACATCCTGACTCAGACCCTCTGTCTAACCTCCCTCCTGGCCAGCACTGTCAGTAAAGGCCCAGAGGGTTTGGTTTTCAAAAAATAAAAAAATAAGAAGAAATGTCGTTTGTCTCTTTAGGGTAAAATGCAGAATGCTCACATACACACACGTGGGTAGTTACACATTGCTTAAGGCAAGTCAGGATGTTACAAGAAGTGCATACAAAAAATGCTCTTCAATAAGGAGTATTTGAAAGAAAAATAGGCCGTTCTCATGCCCTGGGCTGCTTTTGGTAAGGAAACAAGGAACAGCTGCAACAAATGGCCTGTATTTAGCACCCGTTGCTTAGCCCCAGGGACCTCTGCCCCGGGCTGGTTTGTGTTAAGGAAGTTTTTCTGCTGGATACAGATTTAGGAAAATGACGGGAACGTTCTGGGCAGCTGCTTCTAACAAGTGGGCCCATCTCTAGGCCACTCTTGGAGAACTTTCTTCTCCTTCAGAGGGAAAAATAGCAGCCGGGGAGATTTCTCTTCGGTAGATTTCAAATTTATTACGAGTTGGGGACATAAAGGAAGACGGTGTGTTATGTTGCTTATTGGAGGAGCAGAGCTAGAAGGTGGAGGCTTACTAGTTAAGGGTCATAGCACCAAGGGCTTGAAGGGTTTTGGATTTTCAAGAGACCCGAATTTCTTTGCCCCCAAACATACCCTCTGTGCTTCACAGTCTGTAGTCAAATAGATGAGCAGCGTGCTGTGGAAGGCACACGGTTTCCTGTCCGTCTGTGCTGGGCCACCAGTCATCGCCCACAAGTGTGTCACCCTCAAAAATACACAGCGCTTGGTCTGAGAGAGGCTGCGACCGCACGTAGCATGTGGTTATTTGAATAAGAGAAGAGTGATACAATTGTAATTGGGAAAAGGGGCCAAGGAATCAACTTTATGGATTCCAGAGGTAGAAGGCTGAAGAGAACTCTCTGGGATTCCCAAATAATTTTAACCAGCAGCACAATTGAATGTATTGAGCCGTCAGAATTGCCTGTGTACTACCCAGCCCTTTTTATGGTACCGACATTCTTTCTGCCATTAATGAGACTGTGTGTATTTTGATATTATGTGGCTTAAGTTTCTGCATTTTCCAGGAGGTTTTAAAGGGTGTTGTATTCTTCCAAAAGGTTGGAGAGGGATGGCCCCAAGGAGCTGTAAATGAACTGATATAATTGAAGTCTGTTAATTTACAGGAAAATCAGGGATCAGTGGAGATGGCACACTGGGGTTTTAATAGTATGGCTTTGAATAAAGGCAACTTAAGTTCCTTGGGCTGTACAAGTTGCCTTGAGTAATCTACAGAGTGATCATATTCGGTCTTGTTCCTTCTCATACTCATTCCTGCTCTTGCACAACCCCAAGGTCATGACTGTTTCTGGGGTACAGGAGCCCCTAGGAATCATGCATTCTAGTTTAGGGGAACACTTTCTGTCTTCATGGGGTCTAGAAAGAAAAAACAGGATCAAGTGGACAGTCCTTTTTTTCTCGTATAGTTAACCTGCTCTGAACCAGCTTATGGGATTGGAACCAAAGGGTTAAGATGCCCTCAGAAAGGATGCATAAGAATATTGTAACTTACAATTTGTTACAATGCAACAGCTTACAATTAATACATTTGGGGGTTGAAATTTCAGCTGATCTGGACTTTGTATTGTTTCATGAAAATGAAGCCTCTTCAGGACTGGGGCTTTCCTAAGAGGGTCCTTCTTGGATGCTTCCTCCACTGGTTAATTAATGCTTCTCTAGAAACATCAGTTTTTCCTCTGATGCACTCTTCTCTTCGGGTCACTCAAAAGCCATTTCTGTCTCTAGTAGAAAAGTCCACCTGTACACAGGTAGAGTTTCTAGGCTCCTCTCTGAATCCTCCTGTCAAGTGCAGCCCTGGATTTTGGTTAGATAAACCCTGGGCTCAGTTCAGAACACCGTCAAAAGCTCTGGATGGGGACTGGGGGCCAGTCCAGGAGAGACGGCACAGATAGGTGCTCACGTTTTTTTCACATCTTCCTAACATTTGTTGAGGGTAGGGGAGGATGCTGCTGTTTATCTTTCTAGGGAACCTGACAAATAACCATGTCGCTTGAGAAATTAATTTTTCTCGAAAGATCCGCAGCCTACTCGCATCTTGTTGAGAGAACTTTTCTCCGGTGAGCAGGGCTGTGATTCTATCTTACAGCACAAAATATTTTCATTGTTTACAATAAGGACAGTTGGTTTGTTTCTGTTCCAGCTGAGATCTGGTGGCACCAGAAAAAAATTACTGTCAGTTACTAGGTTTTCATTTTGTTTCTCAAGGCATGACTCCAACTCCTATTAGCTTCTTTGGATTCTGAGTCTTTCTCTGGTGGGGGTTTTGTCTGTAGCATCTGCTGCATGGATCTTCTCTTAACAATCAGACTGTCCGCCAAATCCCACTGTGTTCTTCCTCTGTTGGAGGCAGTCTGTTAAAAGTTCTCTTTAAGAGATGTAATGTGATTCCGAAGTGTTAGAGAACCTCTGAGGCAGTATCTTGTCCCCCCAGCCCTGGCTGGAGGGGACTCTAGCCTTCCGAATGTTAAGTAGGAAGCCTGGATAAAAGGCTTAGGTGATCTCTCTTCCAGGGTGGTGACAGCCTGCCCATCAGGGGCCAAACTGGCAGCTGTGACACTGCATTGTCCCCCCTGCTTGTGCTACTGTGGTTTGCCAGTAAGTTTATGAGTCTCCCAGTGACTTTTCTGCCGAAAGCCAGGCTAAGCTATGGGTGACAAGAGACTCATCCCGCCAGGCAGCCGGGGCCTGGAACCCCAGCAGGGGGTCGGCTCTCTCTCACCCTTATTTTCTTCCAACACCTCCTCTGGCAGCACTAAGGAGTCAGTTGGGAGCCCCAGGCCCCCCTGCCCACCTCAGCAATCTTATACCTGGCTCTTGCATTAGGCAAGATGAGGACGTGAGGATATTTCCTCCCAGTGTTGGCTGCGTTCCAGGCCTGAATGCTCCACACGTTCCCAGATACGTGACCTTTGTCTCCTCATCTGTTTGTGACTTACGTTGGTTAACCTGTAGAGGAGAGAGTGGCTAAAGATGGGAGAATTTCACTCCTGTGTGCTTTTCCCTCACCTCAAGGGTAGTCAGAGGGGCTTCAGGGAAGCCACGTGCAGAACTTTTGTGCATCCTCTGCATTGGAGGCATGAGAGGCTATGGTTTGACTCTTGTGTAAGAAATCAAAAGGGCAGAGTGGGCTGTGGCCACAGTGTAGAATCTGAGCTTTGGGACCCGACTGCCTTCCCTACGGTCGTGGGCTATAGGTGTTTTTTTTCCCAGGGACTGGTGGTGGTCGGGGAGAGCCAGCTTGCCAGGGGTCCAGAATCATCTTGCAAGGGCTCTTCCAAGAGGGCTTCTTGGAGGGAAATGGAACCCCCAGAAGAGGAACCTGTGAAGGGGAGAACCACAGAGAACCAAGGTCCTAAGAGTGGTAAACAGGGCCAGTGGGGATTGTGTCACTGAGACAGGAGTGGCAGGTGACAGACCACGGCAGTGAGGGTTCTGCAGAAACACGCAGTGGTGCCCATGCGAGAGGCAGCTTTAAAGCCATAGCCAGGCAGATACAACTCGACTCCAGTTAAGAAAGACGTTTCTGTACTCCTGTCCCTTCACCCCCTTCTTCTCATTGCTGTTACAGAGGAATTTTCAGATACTTCCCTTAGAAAGAGCTCCAGAACCATTTCTGTTGCTTCCTGCTGGCAGGAGTCTTGAGTTGAACCTGGAATCACATTTGGAATGTTGATATGAGATTGCAGCAGATTTTTTATTCAACTTCCACTGTTTTAGGGACGAAACCAAAGGGCAACATGTAGTTATCAGAATGTATGCATGTGTGTTGTAAAACTTGCCCAGGCTCTCCTGCAGGAGGAGGGAAAGAACAAAGCCTACACGTTGGGTTTGAGAGGGTCAGGAGGAAAAAGAATAAAGGAGTTTCTAATGTATTAATCATGTGCGTTATGATGTAAGTCAAAATTGTGAGCTTGCTGTTCAGTCACAGGTTCAAGATCGGTCACCTAGCTCTGCCCTCCCCACGCTCTAAGACGTTGCCTTGCTCTAAACTTCCAACTGCAAAGACAGATTGCCACAGCCCTCCCCTTCCGCCCCATGCTCTTCCTTATTGCAGGTAAATACCCAAAAGGGAGAACTTTGACGTCATACCTACGAAGTTATAGGAACTAATGTTACTGTCATCTGGGGGGACGGAGGTGCCAACATGTTCCTGTTTAAGGCTTGACTGCTTCTTCTGTCCCCACCTTCAAGCTTTTAATTCTGGTCACTGCCTGTTCTTTCAAGACCTGACCTTGCTGGACCTAGTTAACTGATCCCTCACTCCAGGTCCTGTTACTCATGGTAGCAGATCTGAGAGCTAACCCCCTTTCGTCATGGACTCGTAAGAATCACCCACACCCATTCCTCGTAGAGAACCTTCTTTCCTTTCCAAGCCAGTCGCTGTGACCCTTTGCTCTTCCTTGGACCTCTGGTTACTAGCACTTGCTGGATCATGTCGGGGGATCGCACTCCTGCTTGGAGAAGATACTTCAGTGGCCTGCTTGAAACTATTGTCAGTGACTCTCCCGGCCCTAAAACTTGTTCCACCACAGGAGCAAGTGCCAGCTTTCTCTTAGGGATGAAGTAAACTTAGGTAGAAAATTAAGTCTAGTGACTATCCCAGGATTAATCTAAATTCAGCCTCACATTTCATACCTTCTTTACTTCTCAATGATGGTGGACTTTAAGACGAAACCTAAAGATGATCTGAAGGCTGAAAGTGAGGTTTAACTGTTTCATTGACAATAAAACAGCTACTCCTTTTTAAATAGCTAATATGCTCCAGGCATTTTGTTAGTCCTTCCCATATATCACCTTTCAGTTGCCTGCAAAAGCAGGTTTTACGATGTGCTTTTTACAGATGAGGAAACTGTAAATCTTTACTCAGAAGGCAGATTTCCAAATCCATGCTGTCACCCTCTGTCGCCTGTGCCCCCACTGTATGCCACTTGCTTCCGGGGAGCTGTGCAGTGTTATATAGTTTTTTTCCTATTAAAAGTGAGCTGGTGTTGTTTGAAGAGTGGTTCTCAATCAGGGATAATTTTTGTCCCCCAGGGGCACTTGGCAATGTCTAGAGACAGTTTTGGTTTCCATGACAATTCTATCTAGTGCGTAGAGGCCAGCCCACGGTGCCCAGGTCAGCCCCTCCCCCACAGTAGGACGTTAGCCAGCCCCAGCTGTCAGTGGTACCACGGTGAAGCACCTCTGGTTTAAAGCAATTTTCAAAAGCAGTTTATATGACTAAATGAAACAATGGAACGTGCAGTTCTAGCTAAATGTTACTAGATCGATGAGTGACTGGGATAGAATTTTATAAGAGAAAATATAAAATTAATCTTACTTTATGATGCTCCAAGTCCCCAGATTTAATGTTTCATTTTAAAATGTCAGTAAACGTGGGCTGCCTGAGCAGGGAAGGTCCTCCAGGAGCCCTTCCTGCCTGGACAGGATCTAGGTGAGAATGGTCGTGTTAGGTGGACTCTGATGATTTCTGGCTTATACTGAATGCTGGTGAGTTAAAGAATCCATCATGAGGAACCTCGCAGATTGCAAAGCAGAATAAACGAATGCTTTACCAGGTGAAATGTCATTAGGGCCTCCCGCATTATTTTCCAGAGTTTTCACCTCCTTGCCTTTCTTAATGCCTGTTAAAAAAATCTCAAACAAACTTAGAGTTCTGAAAAGCCAGGTGAGTGTCCTATTTCATTTATTTTCATAATAGGAAAGTCACGCAAGTTTGCTCACTGGAACAAATTACCCACTTATTGAATCAGGAAAGTACAATATTACTTACAAACTGTTCTCTGCTGGTTCTCATGGCAGAGGAAAGATTGTTCTGGCATAATGTAATGGCATCCAAAATGTTATAGCATTAATTCAAGTAACCCGACAGTAAGAAAGAAATAGCAGGCCCTGAACAGCAGTAATGTTCTGCTCCCAGAGCTGATTAGCTATTTAAAATATGAAACAGCAGAGAGATTGAGAGACCAGAATGTGAAAGCAACTTCCAATTAATGATTTAGGAAAAGAGCTTGGGAAGGCAGAGGCAAGTCACCTGTTGACCAGCTTAACTCTTGACTTTGAAAATGAATTGGAAGTGGGAAGAAACACATCTCCTTTTAATGTCATGGAGTCAAGTGTGATTCTTAATGGTGCTGTCTGGACTGCATTCGTATTGTTGATACTGCCCTGAGAAGTACAAATGAATGCAAACATCTGTGCATACCCCATGCATTAGTGCACAACATGTTCATGCTGTAAAGCTCCCCATAAAACAAAGCAGCCCTGAATATTACTCAGACTTATTTTATCATGCTGCCTGGATTTGAAAATGGAGAGAGAGGGTTATTATGTACTCATAAATTCAGGCCAATTAGGCAGAGAAACATTCCAAGCATAATGCCACATGTTCCCACATCCTTTCACCTCCTTCAGGTGCTATTCTGTGGGAAAGGAAAGCCTCAGTAGACCCTTACACACAACTTGTTTTCCTGGCGAGGAGAGAACTCACATCTGTAGGGCTGGGGCTGGTGTAAATCCACTCTTTCATAGGAGATGATGCCTGCTAGCTCCTAGGCTAGCTGGGTTTCAGAAGGATGGAAAGTAATGTAATCTTAGCTTGGGGAGAAGTATTATGGAGACTGAATTAAAGGATGAGCATTTGGTGAGGGGCAGATTATCCAAAGGTGGAAAATAATATACTTCAGAGATAGTAAATGTGAATATCCCTAGATATTTTAAGCTCTATCTCTGAAGCTTTAAAAAGTTTTAAACTGAATTTAGGAAATGTCAATGCACAAGGAAGTTAGTAAACATTAGTTCATCACTATTGAACTATTTAGGGTAGAACTCAATTTATTGAATACCTATTATATACCAAGTATTACGTAAGGTACTGAGGACCTAAGACACAGTATTGATTTCATGGGACTTCAGTTTAACAGGTGTGGGAAAGACCAAACAGTCATAATAAATATTTCAATGCAAGATGATAAATACAACTAATTAAATCTAGGAAGGTGATGGAGATCAGAGTGGTACTTAGATAGGGGGTGATTCAGAGTGGGTCTTGAAGGAGAGGCACCCCGCAGGCATAACTCTTAGCTCTTCCACGCAGGGAACTAGATGGGTAGAGGGGCTGGGAGCCCAGATGATGGCGGTGCTAGAAAAGAATCCAGTTTCAAAGGGAAGTTGAAGAGTTGAGTCTTAAAGAAATTTAATTTTAGGTTTCTGATTATTCAGGTAAAAATTTCTAATAGTCAGGAAGAAATGTGGGTTTGGCTATTAGGAGAGAGTTCTGAGTTGGAGAAATAGATTCAGGGTACTTTTAGGTTAAGTAAGGCCACCATATCTTGCTGCCTTTTGTTGGGCACTGGAACGGCTGCTGGTTTTATGTCATTTCCCTACCCGTGTAAGCATTTTGAAAAGTGCATGTCAAATGCATAAAAAATACATACATACATACGTGTGTGTGTGTGTGTATATATATATATATATATATAGTCAACAGCAGTTACAATGTGTCAGTTTCTGGTGTACAGCATAATGTCCCAGTCATGCATATATATATCTATATACATATGTATTTGTTTTCATATCCTTTTTTATTAAAGGTTATTACAAGATATTGAATATAGTTCCCTGTGCTACACAGAAAAAATTTGTTTTTTATTTATTTTTATATATAGCTGTTAACATTTGCAAATCTCAAATTCCCAAATTTATCCCTTCTCCCAGTAACCATAAGATTGTTCACTATTGTGTGTGAGTCTGTTTCTGTTTTGTAGATGACTTCATTAGTGCCCTCTTTTTTCTTTTCTTTTCTTTTTTTTTTTTTTTAAAGATTCCACATATGAGTGATAGCATGTGGTATTTTTCTTTCTCTTTCTGGCTTACTTCATTTAGAATGACATTACTGACCACAGGTATTTTTTTAAGTTAACAATCAATTGATGAACAAGTAAACTGTATGATATGTGAATGTATCTCAATTAAGCTGTTATAAAAATAAAAAAAAAACACACTGATGCAGTTTTCGTCTTCTCAAGTATTTCCCACAAGAAGAAAGGAAAGTAGGAAGGAAAGAGAACAATATCCCAAATTGAATTCATGGAGTGAGTGAACTGAAAGCATATGAGTTAATAAGAGATCATGCAATTGGATTTGATGAGAGAACATTTAGTTCAGTCTCCTACTTTTGCTGATGAGGTGTTTAGGCCAGAAGAGTGAAAATGTGTATTTAGAGTCACACACTCAGTTACTTCCAACACTCAAGCCTTCTTTCTCATTTTTCTTTTTGATTTGGTTTGTTTGATTTGGTTTGGTTTGTTGTTGTTTAAACCTATTTTCAGTAAAAGCAACATAGAAAAAAGGAGAGACCTTTCAGAAAGAAGAGACACTGAATGAGATGTAAGGAAGGGTAGGCTTGGCCCAGACCGTGGATCATATATTCAGTGGGGCTGATTTTCTCTGTTTCTATTTTTAATAAAACCCTTGAGTTCTGGCAGCAAGTGTTAGCAAGTCCACTTAGTATTTGTCAAAAAAAAAAAAAACCCACTTAAGGTACTTAACTAATTAAACATTCCTGTCTTTCTGCATTTGATATTTGATCAACTAGAAACTTTCCAGGCTAAATTACTGAGTTTGAAATAAAATTTCACATAATTAAACATTTAAAAATGAATACTTCTGCATTTCAAATAGAGGACCAGCCCTACGGAAAGCAGAGCTTCACGTTAAAGTGGACCAGTTAACGACTGAGAGCTTCAGGAGAACTTGTCTTATCATGCCTAGAATGAAGTAAAAAGTTTTAAGTGGCTGAATTGTCAAATGGAGGAGCCCATGAGATTTCCATGTGCCACAAAGATTTTCACTTCTCATAAGATAAATGTATGACCTTGTCTTCAAATTTGATTTCCTCTGTGTGCATCCACTGTGGCTGTATCCCTTACAGCAGTTTGTCCTCGGTCCCTGGGAGGAACGTTAGTTCTAGGAAGGAGAGTGATAGACTACTGGTGGCTTTAAGCACTAAAAAGATAGTCTCCTTTTTTTTTTTTTAAATCCTTTCTCCCTTTTTACCAAAGTGCAAGCTTTTATTCCCATACGTGTATCATTTACTCCTTTAAAATCATTCCTTTTTCTTGGTATATGTTCAGAGAGATATGTGATTTCAGGATGGATGATTCTGGGTCTGTTCCTTCCTTAGCTTAAGATATAATATCTGTTAGAAATATTTTTAACCACAGTGCTAAGAATAGGTGTTCAGTAAAAACCCAATGAATTAACAAATCAACGAAAGAGATTCTTGGATGCTGCTTTGGTAAATAAATGTTCAGGTCAGTTGACATCCTCTTCTAGAATGTGTGTAATCTGTACTGCCTGAAATAGATATTATGTGTCATTTGTTGGCCCACATGGCAATTTGGTGGGTGAATTGGTCTGTTGCTAAGGGGACAGCTGTGAGCAGCTGCGTATTGAACTCCAAAGTGTGTCATGCATGTTGTAAATCTGTGCCTTTGAAAGACCGGGCAGATCAGTTTCATTGTGCTACGCTGGGTGTGAAACGGTTAAAGAGTAATAATATAGCTGGAAAAATGATTAATAACATTACATAGGAAGTAAAATTTTGATGTTTCTGTTTCCTGGAGGATTGCTTTTTAAGTTTGAATTTCAAATCTGGAAGTTATTCTTTCAGCCCAAATGAAAGGAGGTTGGAAAAATGGATCAGTGTCGTGAGTGCAGACGTGTGGAGCAGGGAAGGTCTGGCTGTGAGGAAAATGCTGGAATATACTGGAAGCACCTCTGGGAAGCAAGGCGGTATTAGTAGGGAGGCTCATGAAAACCCTAATTACTGCTGGTCAGTGAGAGCAGACAGGCAGGTTGATCAGCAGAGTACGACAGTCAGAAAACTGAGAAGCACGAAAAGTCAAAGAGAAGCCCTTCCCCTCCAAGAAACCCATGGCAGACATTTTTGTGATGGATGTTGAAGGAAAGTTCGGTCTTCCTACCAGTAAAATTAATAAAGATCCTGTCAAAAGACAGCTTTGAGCATGTGCAGTGACTTCTGTAGCATATGGGGTGAAAACAATACGGAGGAAGCCTGAAGTCTCTACCTGAGTAAAGACAAACATGGACTGAACAAAATCTCTTCCCTTAGGTGTACCGTTTTGTCTCCTTTTGGCGAAGAATTGTGAATTACTATACATTACTACGCATTTGTTTTATACCAATATGCTTAAGTTAATTGGACCATGACGATGTGGGTTTATACTTTCTCAACCTGTTGGAGACGTGTTGTCTTCATGCATTCCCAAGTTAAAGAACCATCACCGTATTGCTCCAGACACGGCTTTGAACTGGGAGGTCACTGATTGACACCCAAGGTGGCAGTGCAGAAGTGGGCTTCCTTGGATGAGCATGTGTTGCTATAAGAGGACTTGCTTTTCCTTGGGTGTGCTCGATACATCTCCTTCCTTAAAAATAACCCAAAGCACGTGTTCTATTAATGACATTCCAGGAATACTGTCTTCCCACAAAAAGCTAACGCACGGCTGACTCTAAGGCTACACCTGAGAATGGGTTCATCTAGTTAGCGCACTGATACTCCGTGTAGGCCAAGAGTAGAATTCAGAGCTTTGAAAAATTCTCTGTGAGGCTTACCTTTTTTATCCATGCTTTTATCCTGTTATTTCTGCACTTAATAACTGACAGTTATTTCACATGGTCATTGTGCCAGGCTTAACCTGCCTGTGAAGCTCTTCGTGATCTGACACCACCTCTGCTTTCTCAAGATGTTTCCATAACAGTCAGATACTCCCTCCCACAGGAGCCCTTGCCTGCTCTGTGCATCTCTGCATATATATTACTTGATTTACACTGATCTTAGCACCAGGCAGGCCCTCTTGCTTATCTCTACCAGACAGGTGATGGTCGCCCGCATCTCAAGGTCCTGCTTTACCAAACATCTCCCCCATTCTGAGCTTGTACGGTATGAATACTGAGTACCACATTTTATCACATAACTCTGTACTACTTTCCGTTGTTTTCTTGTTTAATTTTTGTTGTTCTTATTTTCCAATAAGAATTGTGTTTCTTGAAGGCAGGGACGTTTCTGGTAGCTCCACGGCACCCAGTTCAGTGATGAACAAACAATGGTTCTCAAACTGTTTTAAACCTATTTTAAGTTCTATTTAAAAAGTCTCCTTGAGAGCAGCTCTCTCTGAGAGAAGCGTGATGCTGTATTGTTCCGCTGCCTGTTCCTTTGTTCATTTTATAGCTCCCCCCTTTTCTCCCCTTACCTCGCAGTGGTGACCCAAAAGGAGCATATGGTTTAGTTTTGAAAATTAAGATTAATTGTGTTTTGAGAACTTTGCAGCACCCCTTACAATCTAATTAGCATTTCTCCACGTCACTGCACAGCTTAATTTGAGAAACAGTCTGGAACTACCAGCAGAGCTTGTGGGACACGTTGGCAGCAGCCAGTGCTGATTAGGCTCGTTGGCTGATATGACCACCAGGTGCCATCCAGAAGGCGTGTAAGGCCAGGATTCAGGAGAGCAAGGACTCTGTGGGCAAGTAATGGTTTGAAACACCTGGAAAAAGCCAAAATGAGAGCGATTTGACAATGGTGAGGCATCACACAGATATAAGACACACTGTGTCTTTAATATTCTTTTAGTAGTTTATCCTGCTGTTGGGCACTTAGGAAAATTCACAGAACCCCACTTGTCAACTTTTGGAAGCAATATCTCTCATGTTCTATTGCTTTTCATGAAAATGGGTTGAGAGTGGGTATAATTCTGCTGGATGTAATTAATTAATTAATCGGTATTTTAAAATTACCTGCTTAATTTCTCCATGCTGTCATGATGGGTGTATTTTTTTATTGTGTGTGTTAAGTATTATTATATTACTTAACACACAGTTTACCCTCCTGATGAACTTGTAAGCACACAGTGCAGTGTTGTTAACTGTAGGCATGGTGCTGTGCAGCAGATCTCTGGAATTTATTCCTCTTGCATAGTTCACACTTTACACCAGTTGAACAGCAACTCCCGTTCCCCTGCCCCTACCCAACTGCAATTTTTATTAATACTCCAATTATCCCCTGAAGAGTTATATAATACTAGAATATGAGTATCAATTTTATTTACTGTATTTTCCTACTCTTTCAAGAGGTCTTTTGTTGCTAAATTATTCAGTGGCTTAAAATTTCAGTTCTAAAATTTGTTTATAATCTAATTTGATTATTTGGGAAAATCTCTCTACAAATTCTGACTCATAAAAGCCTACTTCCCCCACCTTTTATTTTGATGTCCACTTGGATTTTTTTAAAACAGTTACATTGGACCCCAATTACTGTTTCCACAGGCAGAACCTCATAACCCTTATTTAACTTTCTTCCTTCACGGATTTTTCAATTTAAGTACTTAAAAAATTGTGTTCTCTCTCTCCTGAATGGCTTTTCATTCTATGTGTCCCTTTAATTTCTCTTTTGAATGTTGTTTTGAAAATAGAGTATATAATCTTGAAATAATTGTTACGTATGTGGGGCCGGTAATATTTCCATTTGTCATACTTATCAAAGACACTGCCTTTTGGGAGTGGAAGGTGGGCAACATTCAAGATTCATCTACATCCATTGCAGTCTGAATGAGTCATTATTTCTGTGACTGTGGCTTAGCTTTAATGTTCCATGTGAGTGTTTCTTTTGTTTGTATCTTTGCTGTATTCTGTATTTTTTCAACCGTATTTGACCTTCATTGTAACGATTTCAGACAGTTTCTCCAACTTATCAACATGGTATTATATTATAACCCAATCTTTTGTAGCTTTAAAAAAATCTTTCCCAGCTGTGCAATGGCTTTATACTCTGTTACATTCAAACAGCCTGTAAATAAAGCCAGCAGGTTCTACGTATCATCTCTCAGTTTAACACTGTATGATTCACAATTGTGCTTTAATTTCAAATGCTTTCATCAGGAGTGTACTTTAGCATTATTTGTCATACTTCCTATATGAGTGTGCACCATGTAATTTGCATTCTCTTTGTACGTCACTTCAATTTAGGACATGAAACAGTGAACTGTCCAGGGAGGCAGTATTTCTCCTAACATTGTTGCAATGTCTGGAGGAGAAATAATTGCCTCTTGGTGTAATTTTTTAGAATTCTGGGGAGACACTTTGGTCTAAAATAGGTCTACCCAGGGATTAACCGATGTTGGTAATTCTGTTAGTGCAGATTTCGGTTTTATTTTTCGCTCAAGTCTTTGATTACTCTTAACATGTTAATTGCCCTGGCAGTGTTTAGTCCTTAAGCCTTTCAGCCACCTGCCCTTAAGGGTCATCCTAGGTAGCAGAATCTTGCTCAGAAGAAGTTTTTGGTAGAAGGCAAGATCAGGAGATCATGAGGATACATGGCCCTTGGCAAAGAAGATGAGGTGCAAGTCGGGAGGTCTGAGGGACCTTAAAGATACATCTCCTGTGTTATTTGTGGCAGAGTGTTAGTTTGATATTAAACATGTGCTTTTCCTTCTCTTTCTTTTATCCATCCTGTGATTGAGTAGCCAGACGGGCCTCTAACTGTTCTTGGTGGAATGTTATGAGAGAAAATGCAAAGTGTGAGAAGCAAGGAAATGTTCAACTTTTGCACCGTGAGGCAGAGGCAACAGTCGGAGTGCTGAGGCATCTGATTTGTACGGATTGAGCGTTTTAACGGAGCTTTGTAATCTCCAAAAGCTGGGTTTGGGGGATCAAAATCAAAGCCCCACAGAAATCAATTCACAAAGTTTGTGATATACGTGTAGCACCTACTAGCTTTGGGAAGAAATTATATTAATCTCATCCAGAAATGCTCTCCCACACACCCAGAACAATGTTTGACCAGACATCTGGACACCTGGTGGCCCAGTCAAGTTGACACATACAGTTCATCATCACAGGGAGGTTAAGTAAATGTTTGTGATCACCAGCTAGAGGGTGGTGGGAACTGGGGTTTAGTCCAGATCTGTGAGATAAAAAAGCTTTTGCTTTTAACAGCTATGTTACACTATCAATATTTCTGTTCCTATCCAGCCAGATGTCAGGGTCTCCCTTTGTAATGCTTCCTGCTTCCTGTACGTTTATACAGCCATCCCAGGTTAGTGCATGTTTGTCCCATACCCAGGCCTCTGAAATGATCTGGAAACTGGTACCCCTTCCTCTAGTCTGCCCCCCTGCTTCACCCTTCCAGTACATCTTTTTCAAACTCCCTAGGGTCCATTTTCTTAAAAGCATTTTATATCATTTGCTTGCTCAGGAATCTTTATGACCCTCCAACATTATGGATAAAAGCCTGGACATTAAGGCTTTTGTGTCATCGTTCTACCTTTCTGACCCTGACTCCACCTGCACAGATGGTGGAGATGCTTTGCACTTGGAGCAGATTTCACAGTCTGAGGTGTGAGGCAGAAATAGCTTATGGTCAATATTTCCCTTGAAAATCTTCAATTTCTCTATGAAGTATAGTATACATAGTTTTATGATACAGTTTTAAATTTATAACAAGTAATTTTTATGTGTATGAACACTTGACACACGCAGAGCTAGGCTGAGGGGATGAACTAAAGGAGAATCCATAATAGAATTTTAGAATGCCTGCAAACGTGCTTTTAAGTCGTTGTCAAGTCCCTGTTTGTGACTTAGGTTTTGGTGGAGAATTCTGAAGGTTTCCGGTTTTGGTGGAGAATTCTGAAGGTTTCCCACTTGCTTTCCTGGGTGTATTCAGTTTGTTTTATAGTTCAGTCTCTCTAACATTAATGCACATTAAAAGATTTGTTTGTTATTGTGAAGATTAAATGATAGTGGGGTTCTGTGTGTGTGTATATGTGTGTGTGGGGGTGTATGGTGCAGTGGGGGGGGTCTTTCTAAAGTCATCTGTAAGTGAAATGTGCTTAGGACCCGACCCCATTCTGCTGCCTGATCCTAGCTGCAGTTGGGTCCAGATAGTACACGTCCTTTCCCAGTTGCTCAGGTGTGCAGAGCTGTAACTCACACAGTGTTGCCTAATGACTCTCCTGATTCCTATGAATTTCTCTGCCCACGACAGAGTATTCTGATTGTGGCATGGGCTACATATCTCAAAGGAGACACGAACAGTGGGATTTCTACTTCACTTCAGGCTGGTCCAGAGGCAGTGGCCTGGGACCTCCCAGAAACTCTGCGTCTGTGAACTTCACCCTGCCCTTGCTCGCGTTTCTTTGCCATCAGAAGTCACTGATCTCACAGTTCATCTTTCCTCCTTTTCAGCCAACAAGTATTAGTACACCTCGTCGTTTCTTTACTAGTGATAATAAACCCGAGTAGTTTGACAAAAGGTTTTGAGGATTCGTTTAGGAGAGGAGGAAATTTATGAATGTGATTAACATTACTTAAAGAAGGGAGATAGAGCATGGTTTTAGTTTTGAATGAAAGCTAGTTAGACGAGTATATTGTGGTGCACAGAGCCGTGGGTTAGAGATACTCTGCTCCTGGCTCTGCCGCTATCGGCTTCCCCAGGAGACCTTGCACCCACCCTCATTTGTCTTTAATTTTCTTACGTTTCACAGAGGAATCGGGTGCTCTCCAGGGTTCCTTCCCAGTCTCCTGTTTGTGACGGCGACACAGTCACTGACAAGTGCGGCAGACGGGAGGGGTGTTCTTTACGTATTTCACCTTCAGAGAAGAACCAGCATCGTTCTTGGCAGAGCAGGCAGTGGAAGAGGACGCTTTGTCCTCATAAGCCTGTGTACAGTGTTGGCGGGACGAGCAATGCGGTACGGGCCTAAGGGGAATTACATATGTGCATAATCTCGTGAGTATGTGCACCAGGTGGGGTGTGAGTGTGCGCAAGTGTACGTATGAAGTGCATTTCTGGGTTTTGAACTGTCTCTCTTGTGGCCCTCAGCTGGGAAAGATTAGCCTGTGTTTCATTGCTTTAGTTCATCCAAAACACTCTGAACACAATAAAATCAGAGTAGGAGCCTCTGCTCCTGTCCTTGGCTCTGAGCTGAAAAATGACTCTATGGGAATGGATAAAATAACCATTCTAAGCTTATCTTAGAGAATCCGAATGAAGCCATTTTCTTGTTCAATATAAACAACGCTTTTGCTCAAATTCGTATTTTTTTTTAAGTCTATCTTTGATTTCAAGAAATAAAGGGGAAGAAAAGAGGATCAGGATATGGAAGGCCCAGAGCTGGCATCCTGACAGAAGTCCATTTACCAAAAAATACGTTTCAGAGATGAACAAAAAACGTGTCAGACACAAAGTGATGCATGACTAAGAAAGTATCAGTTTGAAGGAGGATAAGATGAATAAAATACAATTTTATGTTTAAAATGGTAGAGTTTTCATGTTCAGAGGTTAGGAAGTTTAAGAAACTTCAGACTTACTTTGTATATTATTTCTAAATTGATAAATAAGGAAGAAACTATTTTATGAAAGTAGCCAAATACTTTAGGGTGCCGTGTAAAGCCTCTCAGCTGAAGTTTAAATATCTTATGTCCTGATCTGCAAATACAAGGGAAAATGAAAATCTGCGTGTCATGGTGATTTTAAAAAAATGGTATTTGGATGGTAGTTCACCTGTGCTAATCCTTTATTTCTCTTTAAAGCCATGAATTTGCTCATTGCATCTTGTTATTTTGAGGTAGCAGCAGAGATCAGTTTACTTCTTATTTTCGCTTCTCGTTTTTCAGTGTTAAAACAATGCAGCCCTCCCAATGCCAAGTGATGCAAGGAAATATTGCACCAAAATAGCTAGAAGATGTGTGTGAGATACTAAAACGTCTGGATGGAAAAAATGAAACACTTAAGTCATCTATCAGGAACCTGTTTTGTTTCTGCAATATTATATACCTGGTTTTTAGGAAACATCTGAATGTTTATTGTGATGCTGAAAAAACCTCCTAGTGGTAGAAGGATCTTTTATGTTGTATCTGAATGCATCAGAATGATTCCTAAGCTCGAGTGAAAAGCCATGAACAGTTCTGATAATGAGGCTCATCTCCTGAAACAGAATTTGGGAGAGAATGGCTTCCTAGGTGGTTTGCAATCATTTAGAAACAACTTGACAGTCATGCACATATATCTGTCTCTTCATTAACTTGTTTTTTTTTTTCCCAGTCAACCCATTTTGCTTCTTACTCCCCAATCTCGACCCTAACACGCACTTCTAACTTTCATCTCATTGATGGGCTTTAACTGAGAAAGCTGATTGCAGGTCTGTCAGGTTACCCCTGTTGGTGTATGGGATCCATTTTAAACTTAAGAAGGGAACTGTGTGCAGGGATGCCAGCAGCATTCACCAGGAAGCTTCCCAGGGGAGGAGGGTGGTATTGAATTCACCAGAAAGGCATCACTAGAAGGACACCATGAAGCTCACGAAACTCCCCTTCAGAAAGCCAGCTGGGCAGGCCTGAGGAACTTTCTTGGAAACTCACTAGGGGTGAGTTTCATCAAGCATCCTGACCCTACTGCCCAGGGTGGTAGGAGCAGGAAAAATAAAAGTACAGCAAAACCAAGAAGAGAAACCCTGCCTCTTCCAGGGTCCCTCCTGTGTCCTTTACTGACAAAGATTTAACATCATGCCAACTGGCAAGGAAGAAATGTTTCAGTATCAAAGCAGGCGATGAAGGGCAGATTTGGAACTGAGAGATAATAAGCTGATAAGTGGCACATTCCTTCTTGTTGTAGAGGGCGAAATCACATTCGAGTATAGTGGAATCATAAAGTCAGTCACAAACCAGGAACATTAGTCTTACAGTGTTATTTTCAAGGATCAGTCCAATCTTCGCTGCTTCTGTGGTTTAGGTTATAAGGTGATTATACATTCTCTGTATCTTTGAATATAAGCTACCATCAACCGAAGGACAAACCACTGAGGACCATGATGGTACCATCCATCGTGATAGATAATCAGTGCCATCTAGACTATAACATGTTATTGATGCTCTTGTGCACTCCAGTTTCTGAGATGTTAAAATGTGAAAAAAATGAATATTATATATATGTATATGCAAGACTGGGACATTGTGCTGTACACCAGAGATTGACACACTGTAATTGACTGCACTTCAATTTAAAAGAAAAGCTAATGTAAAAAATGTGAAAAAAATCTTAGAAATTTTAAGTCTTTATTGTCTTAGAATCAGTACAATATAGTAAAAAAGGATCAGAGCTTTGGTTAGCAACCCCAGCAAATGATTCCTCTTCTCTCTGTTCTGTAATCTTCTACTTACTCAAACCTTAATAATCTTTCCGTATGTCTTATTTCTGCCACCTCCGTGAAAACTTGGATAGTTTACCTTCCACTCTTCTCATCACCTATAACATTGTCCTCTGACTGCACTTGGTTATGCACATATTATTCCCTAATTGTTTCATGTGTGTACATTTGCCTCCCTACCTCCATTGTAATTCCTTGAGAAGCCTTATTTGCAGCTTTTATACATTTGTATACAAAGTTTCGATGGTTTGATCGGTAGCTCTGGTGAGCACAGTAAAAATCATTCTCAGTCTGGGGATTGAAAATAAGTATTCCAGTCACATCCATGCTTGTGAAGTTTCCTAATCCTCTTTGACTTTATACATCAAAATGTGGTTGGTTGAGGAATGTTGGTGGTCATAAATACTTACATTTAATTTGCATAGGAATTGAACTGTGGTTCACATTTTCAAAGTAGAAGCCAGAACATGATAGTATAAGATGAACATACTTTTGAAGTTGAGCTGAACTGAGTGGATCTGATAGGTCTCCCACCAACACATTTGCGCAAATCTCTGGAGAAGTATATTGTTACCATGAAAATCAATTCAGGCTCATTGCATGTTCCTTTCCCAGAGATTGGCCAGTGCGTGCTACTAGAAACCAAGGTAATTTCAAGCATCTCTGTTAAGCAAAGATATTTCAAAAGGCAGGGAAAGAAACTGATACATGGCTTTCCTCACTAGAGAAATTCCTTACAATGTCATGTTGGAGGAAAATACATTTTAAAAAGAACATTTTGTAAGAATGCATTTTAAACATTTGCAGTAGTGACAAAGGGAAAGGTTGTTTGGCAATTTAATTTTCCACTGTAAGGGTACAAATTAAAATCTGATGCTACATAAACCTTGTTAAAGGGTCTTTGGACAGCAAAGGGTTGTAAAGGAGAGAGAGAGGGAGAAAAGAAATCATCAGGTTTTTTGCCTCAGTAGTAAATTGATCTCTTGAATTACCTTCTTGCAGAGGCAGACCATAACTCTGGGGTGAAGTCTGTATGGCTCTGTGGCTCTCCTATTTCCCCCAATAAATGTGCTGTTAATAAGAGTGGTGAGTTTGAAGGATGGGGGGTTGCATCTGTATTGCATTCATGATTTCACTGGACCTTCCTTCTGCCTGATCATGCGGTTGGCAGCTCTATCTTTATCCTGAGAAAAGAGGGCTAGAAAGTTAAAGTATTTCTAACTCTGATTTCTTTTCCTCGGATACTTCTTTTTTTAAATAGATACTTTGAACAAGCTTTATTTGAATTTGATTTGGGGAATAGAAGGCTAATGGTGGTGAGAGGATACCAAAGCGAGAATGGTTGCCTTCGTTTCATTCAGCCTTGAGTGATGCGAAAACCGTCACTATTAAGATTAAAGGAAAAATTATTGGAAGAAGGCTTTGGATTGTGAGATAAAGTTCATTCAAACTTTTTTCCAGGCTACTTATTCTAGTTGATCAAAATTGTATTCTTTTACTTGTGGATGCATCCTGAATCACAGAATGGCAAGAAGTGATGTAATTCTTGGGAAACGTGAGAGGTCTTTGAGTGATTATTAAAATTTTAGCTAATATCATGAACTAAAGGACCAGCCTCACCATCTACGCCCAAGATGGCCAGAATCTAACACCTATGAGATCATTCTCTCCTCACGATGCCTTCATATAACAGATTAATTTTATTTTCCCTTGGAGCCTGAGTATACACACATGAGGTTGCATTTAATGAAACCATTCTCTAAAAGAATAAAGAGTTGAAATATATACCCTTTGATTAAATTTGCTCAAACCCAGGACTTTTTTTTTTTTTTTAATATACACTTCTCTGATACTTTTGGAAACAGAGAGGAAGCAGTTCTTTGCAAGAGCTGCATTTTTGGTCTCCTCCATATTAGATTAGGGAGAGGAGGAGAGAGTCCTGAAAAACTAGAACCACAGTGTCCCCTCCTCACTGCCCCTCACCATGTCTTTGACTGTGACTGACGGAACATTTGAGAATGCCACACAGCCTATCAAAAAGATCTCTGAACAAACTGGTAGGGTGTGGAAATGCCAGGACATACTGGGGACTTTCAAAAGCTAAGGGCCAAAAACTCTTTGTCTCTTTCAGTTGTTTTGAATGTACAGAGGCAGCAGCTGTGATCTGTGGCAAGAAAGAAAGAGCCAGAATCAGATCAGAAGCTCTGGATCGCCGAACTGCCTCCACCCCTTACTGAATCTTTCTCAGAACCGGTTAAGTGGGTTTCTCATTGTAAGGTAGAGGCGACTGTATTTCCTAAATTATGTCATCCAATGAGACCATATTGGGTAAATAAAAACTTGTGCATAAGTTCTAAATTGCTATGAAAATGTTATTTATGGTTGTTAGTTGGTGGTATGTTTGGCAGCATCAGTAAATGATGCTTCTCTGCTTCCTTGTAAAAGCATCTCTTTTACTCCATCTCTTGTAAATAATTCTCAAAACATAGTAAAAACACTACTCATCTTGCCACAAGATCTAGCATCAGTTCAAATACAGTGTCATCTAAATTTATGTGGAAAAAAAGATTTAGTAGATGATCAAACTGGTTGTGGAATGAACGAACATTTCTTTATGAATGTTGAACCTCTCTGAGGAACCTGTAGAGTGGAAACATCCACACAGATCCTTGGAAATTCTGAGTAGACAGGACCAGGGACGGACTCACAAGAAGATGACCTCTTATAGAGAACGATTTAAAGGTGTCCAAAAGGTACTCTTGTACAACCTTTAGTGATTGATTTCTTGCAGTTTATACGTGAGGTTCTTACTTAGGTTCTCTTGAAAAATGTGATTTTGAGGACAGAGAGTAATACATTAAATCATGACATGAAAGATAAGGTCTCACAGTAGAAGGAACACTGAGCTAGGAGTCCGGAGTTCTGGGCTACGTGTATTCTGTTCTCTCCTTAACCCAGCGTGGAAAGTCAGTTCTAAGGAGTTGTCTGTGATGGCGAATGGCAAATATTGGGAATTCTGCGCTTCTGCAGTTCCAGCAATGAAATTTATTGCTCAGAAAATCAAGGCATATGATCAAGCAGTAGAATTACGAAATAACTCTTGAACGCCTTGGGGGTAATACTAAAAGGGCATGAAAAATAGGATGAGAGGAAACAATTCCTATTTAGAGGAGGGTACAGTGTTACAAGTGGTTTCACTGGAGAATTATCTCCGAAGAAAAATAATAGACCTTATTGCTATTAACCAGCTATGGAGTGGGGGACATTGTGCTTTGAGAAAGGCAATCCTGATATGGAGAATTTTCCATGTTCCATGCTCCTTGGTTATCCAGTGAAACCCAGCCAGATGTGTGGTGGTGTTTACAGTCCCCATGCTTAATTGATAGCCTTGACCTGGATTGTGTTCTCAATTTCCTAATTATCTCAGGGAAGAATTGTTCAGTTTATTCAAATTTGCATGCCTAAACTGATTTCCAGATGCTGAAAGCTGCCAGCCAGCCCCTTCCTCGTGCAATTTTGAGAGAGTTGACTATTATCATTAGTAATTCCTTCTAAGGGGGGCCATTAAGAATCTTGGCACCAGTCTCTGATTTGTTTTCAGTGTCAAGGGAGAGAGATTTATTTGAAGTTCTGCAGAGCTGCTTGAGTCCTGTATCTTTTTCAGAAGGAGGTGAAGATAATTGCTCTAATGCTCTGCTGTGTAGTGGGTCCGTAGGGATCGCGTGGGTAAGACCTTAGCAAAGCCTTTTAGCCTAGAGACCCAAGCCTGTGTTACAAGACTCTTCATATTTCTTAGTACTGGTAGCACTGGGTAGCTTACGTGAGTGAGAATACAATGATTGAAGCCTTATTCCCAAGGGAACAAAGGGGAAGCAGATGGAGGCCCTTTCTGGGATGCAAAGGCTGAAAGAAGGAAAGTAAGAGGATTGCCTGTCTTGCCTGTTGTCTATGGCCCTCTGTTCCAATTCCAGTCTCCTTTTGCAGCTCTCTCCCCTTCTGTCTGCCTTCACGAATTCTCTGCTTCAGTCAGGTTGGTCTACTCATTGTCCCTCAAAAATGTCTTCTGTTATCACCATATTGGGCTTTGGAATGCTATTCCACTTTCCCAGAATGCACTTCTCCTTCCTCTCCATTTGTCTAAAACCACTAAACATCCCAGGGCCAGCTCTCATTCCATCTTCTGTGTCAGGTCCTCCCAGTGTCCTGAAGTTAACAATCCACAAAGCCCCTCTTCTCTACCACCTGGAATCTTTCATTTGGGTCGTTCTTCCCAAGGTCTGAGACTGCTGGGCACTGGGCCTGGTGCTAGTGATGAAACTGTGAGCAAATCAGGGGAGGCCTGCCCTCCCCATAAGGAGCTCTCAGTCTAGTGGGGTGGAAAGATGCTAATTAGTTGTCAAATTACAGCTCATATTTATAGTATTTACTTTGTTTCAAGAACTTCACTTGATATGATTTTGGTTAATCCTTCCAATAACTTTCGGGTCCTTGTGTTATGCTTCATGAGGTAGCCTCTGTTATTTTTCCCATGTAACAGATGGGAAGATTGAGGGTCAAAGGGGTTAAAAATAACTTGCCCAGAGCCATCCAAATGCTGGAGCAGTTTCTGAACTCAAGCAGTCTTAACCACTAAACACATTTCTCCAGGCCTCCAGGTATTTGACCTTCACTTTCACTTTTTACCAACTGCCTTGTACTATACCTCACCCATGTGTATGCATACCTGGCCTTCTCGACTACACTGTGATGCAAAGGCCACGAGGAGCAGTTAGGAACACAGGATTTGGAAACAGACCTCTGTTTAAATCCCAGGTCCCCTGGCTGTGTGAGCAAAAATTGATCTCTTTGACTTTCTATTTTCTTCTTTGTGAAATGGGCAAAATAAGAACGACATTGATGTGATTAAGATTTACTAAGATATAATATACATAGTTTTAAGAAATGCAATTTGTGTGTAACAGTGCCTTGGTGTCTAGCCCTCAGTAAATGGTAGCTAATAGTATTCTTTGGAGCCTCCACCCTTGCCTGTCAGCACAGTGGTTGACACACTGCACTACAAACATCTTTCATGAATAATTGAACATAGTGAAAACCTAAAAATTCAAAAGAATCCTCAAGAAAACCCCTTGGACAGTTAATTTTTATTAAATCATATATTTATGACAAAGTTTTGTTATTTTTAAGTATATAAAGTGGAACAAACTAACCACAAGTTACAGGAAATTTATAAAGTGTTAAGCACTGAATAAGAATTGTTTTAATTGCAAGTGAAAATTTGAGAACTTACTTTGATAGAAATTTAATGACTAATAACCATTTATATTCTTAGTATATACATACTTCTCAATACATAGCGTGCAAAAACTTCTGTAAAGTCATTTTTTTATTTTGTATTCTATTAATACAAAACTATTTAATGAGCACATAGTGTATGTAAGATGTTAAAAAAAAACTTAAACATTTTTTTCCAGTAGTTTCAAAGTTTCCCACATTATTAAATTCTCATTTAAATGATCATATAATGGTCAGACTTAGTCTGAATTATCACAAATTTTTAAAAGGTTATGTTTAAATAAATAAAGTATCAAATATCAGATATCCCTCATTCCCTTTCAGGGACCTACAGAGAAAGTAAAAATTTAACCTAATGAATTTCTAGGTACTTGGAGACTTTCTAGGTATCTTTCTGATAAAGATTGTAATTTAACTCCTTTAGGTCCAAGAACACCTTTTGCATTCTTTTCATTCTTTTAAAGTTGTTAAGGTCTATTTTATGACCTAGAATATGGCAGTACAGCCTATGAATATCGCATGAGAAAATTTCCTTGAGAAAAATGTTTGGTTCTGCTCTAATAGGGTGAAATGTTCTGCAAATGTCAACACGATGAAGGTGGTTGGTGGCAGTATTCAGATTTCCTACATCTTTATTATTTTTTTCCATTATGGATTTGTTTATTTCTCCTTTCAGTTGCTATCAGTCTTTGCCTCTTGGGTTTTGAAGCTCTGTTGTTAGCCACACATACACTTAATATTATTATGCATTCTTGCTGATTGGACCCTTTATTACTGTGCTGTGCCTCTCGATCCCTGGTAATACTCCTTGTGTTGAAGTTTAATTTGTCTAATCTTTACATGGTTAACATAGATTTTAGTTGGCATTTACGTGGTGTATCTTTTTTCCATCCTTATTCTTTTAACCTACATGTGTCTTTACACTTCAAATAGGTTTCTTGCAGTTGGCTGTTTTCTAATATGTTAACAGAAGTTTAGACCATTTATACTTAATTATAGATACTATTAGATTAAAATCTACTCTATTTACCATTTTTTTCTATTTATTCCATCTGTTCTTTGTTCCTTATGCCTCCTTTTCTGCCTGTATTTAGATTGAATATTTATTTTATCTCTCCTATTGGTAAATTATTTATAACTGTGTTTAAAATTTTTGTGGTTGTCTTGGCTTCTATCTTTAATGCCCATTTTCTAATAATATCAACTGCCTTATGTGTAGAGTAAGAACATCATAACAGTGTTCTCCTAGTTCTTCCTTCTCATCTTCATACTGTCATTTTCAGATATTTGACTCAATGCATATGATAAGCTAAAAACACATTGCTAACATTTTCACTTTAGACAGTCATTATCTTTTCTGTCAGCTAAGGTTGAGAAAAAAAGATTTAACATTTACCCTCATGTTATTTCGAGATCTCTTCATTTGTGTACATCCAAGTCTGTCTGGTATCGTATTTCTTCTGCTTGAAGAACTTCTTTTGACATTTTTTGTTGTTGTCGTGCAAGCTTTCTGGAAACACATTCTATCAGTTTCTGTTTGAGAAAACAAACACTTTATAAACTTTTTTCATCCTTCATTTTGAAAGATATTTTACTTGGTATGGAATCCTAATTTGATAGTTTTTTTTTTCCCTTTCAGCACTTTAAAGATACCACACCATTATTTTTTGGCCTTGCACAGATGAAAAGCTGCGCTATAATTCTTTATTTTTATGTGTGTAATATATTTTTCTCCTATACTCTAATGGCTGCTTTCAAAATATTCACTTTTGTCTTTGTTTTTCAACATTTAAATATAATTTGTCTAGGGGTGTGTGTGTGTGTGTGTGTGTGTGTTACTTTCTACTTGCTTGAAATCCTCTGAATTTCTTAGCTGTATGATTTAGCCTGTTAATGATTTCTAAAAATGTCCATCTACTGTCTCTTTAATTTTTCTCTTGCCTTGGTCTCTCTTCTCCTTCTGGGATTCTAATTACACATTTATTAGGTCATTTGATACTGTCTAACTGTTGGATGTTCTGCTAATTTTCTTTTCCGCTCTTTCTTTTCTTTGTGTTTCAGGTTGGGCAGTTTGTACTCACCTGCTTTCGAGCTCATTGATTACGTCCTTGACGGTGCTGAAATCATCCAAGGTAATCTTCATATCTTTTAAAATGTTTACTTTATTTCTAACATACTCATTTTGTTATTATAGTTTCCACCTCTCTGCTGAAATTCCCCGTCTGCTTACCCATGTTGTCTACCTTTTCCAGTAGCGTATTTAAAATATTTACCATATTTATTCTAAACTCCTTGTTTATTAGTTGTAACATCTGGTTCATTTTGGAATCTGGTTTTGTTGGTTATTTTGTCCCTTGACCATGAGTCATTTCTTTTTCTTAATTTGTTGTGTGTCTCGCAAGTTTCGCTTGAAAGCTGCCTTTTTGTGTGTGACAGTAGAGACGCAGATAAATAGTATTTCGGCCTGGAAATGGGAACAGCTCGTCTTTTGCTAGGCGTACCGAGTGAAGGGTTGTTTTAACCTCATTAGGAGTTGGACTGAGTTTGAGCTTTGTTGTTACTCTGCTTACCTTCAGTTCCCGCCAGCTTCAAACCTGGGGGCTGGTTTGCTGGAGAGCTTTCTTCTCAGGGTCTGGTTCACCTTCAGCTGTAGGCTTTTGTCCCATCCCGGCACCTCAGAGGCATCTTTCTCCGTGCTCTTGACCGTCTCCGGGGGCCGGATGCTGTTGCCTGTCACTCAGTGCCTGCTGGCCTGACCGGGGAGGTTCTGTTCTGGCCTCAGTGTTAGCCGGGCCCCGTGCCCCTCGTCTCTGGTGTGGGCTCTTCAGTGACCCCGCCCTTATCCCGGAGCTAGAGCACCGCTGCCTTTCTCCAGGGCAGGGAAGGTTTCCCTTTCCCCTTCCCAGAATCATGACTGTCTTCATATGCGTCCTGGCAACAGCAGGCGTCACTGCCCTTCCTCCCGCTACTGACGGCTCTTGTTCCACAATGGGAAAGGGTCCACACGGGCCTTGTGTATTTTCTAGAAAGAAAGCCGCTCCCCAGATCCAGGCCCCGCCACAGTGGAGGCTTTCCTTGTCCTTTGCCGTGACCCTGATCTTCCTTGCGATCACTGCGGAAGGTCCTGCCGATGGGGTTGCAGCTTTCAGAGATTCTAAAATCTCATACTAGCTCACATTCAGCCTTTAGCTGTTAGTTAAAGGAGTCTTCTTACACTTACAGGGAAGTCCTGTTTTCATCCTATGCAGTGAGTCCATGCTTGTGTCTCGTTTTTCTGTGAAGGTGCCTGTTTTTCCTTAGATTTCGGGTATGACTGTAGCACTTGCTGGATTCAGGAAAAGTTAAGGTTTTGTAAATTATCCATATTTGTTTTTGTTAGAGGGAGGGTGATACATTTTAAGTTTGTTATATTCCAAGTGGAATGTAATGTCACTTAATTAAAAGGAAAAGAAAATTGTGCAGCCTTCAGTGAAGGTTGCCAGTTTAATAAGTTCTTCGGGATAAAAAAAATCTTAGAATTTGAATAAAGGGTGAATTCAGTTGCAAAGTCTACAAGTGGAATGGCGGGGAATAAAGCTATTGGCTCTGAAGATGAGCCTAATAAAAAGAAACAAGCATCAGGAGGCTTGAAGGGGAAGGCACAGGGTTGTACTAAGGTGTCTTGTTTGTGTGAGTCAGCAGTGATACGTAGGGTGAGAAGAGGTCAGAGATGTTTCTAAATGTCACATCCATGCGTCCAGGTTCATTGATACCCATAAGGGAAAAATAGTATGTTTCTATTGTGAGGAGACTGAAAATGAGAGATTTAAGAGACTTTTGGAAGGTGAATAACTGTTGTTATCTGCGTACAACTCAGACTTAATGCTTAGAGTGTGTGAGCATGAAGCCAAAAACAAAACCAAACAAAGCAAAACTACCTACGAGTTCAAAAAAGAGGCAAATAGTGTATGTGGCTGGTGATCACATGCATGAATGATGAAACTGCCCTTATATTAATAACTGATAGTTAATCGAATGAGGTAATATATGTGAAACTACTTGCTCAAACATCGAGTGAAATGAAAATGTAACATATTGGGATGATGAATATTGCTTTGTTTAGGAAGGAATATAACCCGGTATATGTTTCAGAATGAACTTAAGAAATGTCCACAACCAAACAGATGTTGATACTACTGTCTTTATGAAAATCCTGGTAATGCTGATTCTATTTTTGGTAATTTAAATAGTTTGTGGTTGACTGGTTGATGTTCTGCCTCCTTCGTTTAGCTTTCCCTGATTCCTTTGACCAACAGTGACGGTCTCCAATTTCTCTGATTTCTTCTTGAGCCTGCGCCCCTCCGTGTTGCACTACACCATTTACAGTGTGGGAGGACATGGTTTTGAAAGCTGTGTTCTTCTCTCACCTTCATACTGCATTTCTTCTTCATGTCCAGACACATAGACGTTAGCACCCGTTGCTGTCAGGAAAGTCTGTCAGTGTAGAAACTCAGAACAGAAATGTCAAATTCCTTGAGATTTAAAGTTGATTTCTAAAAATGTTGGGAGTGATACCTGAGCTAGTTATGTGTTCCTGTAAGAGAGCTTGGGTCTGAGCCTGAAGATGACCTGGTCTCCACCTGGGTGAACCAGCCTTCACTTGAGTGAACGTGGTTACAGCAGCTGGGCCAATGGGCTGTGTGGTCACCTCATTGCTGACCAGTGAAGACCGTGGCCAGCAGGGCCAGTGCCCAGCCAGCAGAAAGCACACACTTGTTGGCCTCGGGACTGCTCAGCTTAATTTCGGAATCTCTCCATGTGGACAGCCACTCTTTCATGACTGGCCAGAGTCCTTGGAAGACCCAGGAAAAGGAGAAGTGGGCTTGGGACGCCTAAAGGGGTAACTGTGGTAAGCGGTCCCAGGTGATCCAAGCCTCTCCTCCACCCCTTACTTCCTGACCCATGAACCCAAGCAAAGTGGAACCAGAGAGAATGGGCTCTAGATGCATTTCCTCATCCCCAGCCACCAGGCCAGGAGAGAGCTCACCAGTGTTAGTCCTAACCTTCTGTTTCATGTTGATTAATTATCCCTTCCATTTATCGTCTTGAGGTTCGTGTACCATATCTTTTGTTTGGTCCAATGAGTGCACTGAATAATGTGGGGCCCTCGAGTATATAATAGGTTTTGGGCAGCCTGGTCCTGAAGGCTGTGCCATGGAGCTGGATTGAATCAGAAAATGGACATGTTCCAGTTATCTATTTCTGGGTATAAGCCACCCCCAAATGTAGTAGCTTAAAACAAAAATCATTTGTCTGCTTATGAGCTTGTGGGTCAGTAATGAGGGTTGGGATCAGGGAAGTGTGTTGTCCAGTGGCCTTGCTGTGGTCTCTCATGTGCCTGCTGTCTGCTGTCACCTAGTGGCTCAACTGAGGCTGGGTGGTCCAAGGGGGCCTCCTTTTATGTCTGGTGATTGCTGCATGGATCTCTGTCTCTCCCCTTCTCTCTGTCTCTGTGTCTTTCTCTCTCAGTCCCCTCACCAGGTCTCTTATGTGCCAGGAAACTAGTCCTGGCTTCGCACATGGTGGTCTCAGGGTCTCAAGACCAAACGGTGGAAGCTGCTAATCTGTAGTTAAGACCTCATGTGACTGAGGTTCAAGAGTCACACAGTCACTTCTTCCACATCCTCCTTGACGAAACAGTGCAAGACCAGGCCAGATACAAGAAGAGAGGAAAATAAGACACTGCTTCTTGATGGAGAAGGTGGCAAAGTTACACTGGAAAAGTACCCGCTCAGAGGTATGGGAATAATTGTGACCGTCTTTGCAAACAAATCACAGTATGTATGTGAATGCACTTAGCACAGTGCTTCCACTTCCACTGATTCCCTAGTAGGCAGGGAATCAGCGGCAGTGATGATGGTGGTGATGGTTTTAATACGTGAATTACTATTGGTAGCTTCAGAATTGAAGATTCTACCCCTTGTAGAAATATCAAAATCTACAATATCGAAAGTCACTCTGCATGAGACATAGGAAGGCTCACTGGCCCTTTTATCATGCTCCGTTGTTGCCTTGATAGTGAAGTAGAAAGCTCTGACGTTCCCTGAGCAGACAGTCAGCAGTGTGATTTTCGACCCTGAATTCACTGCCAGAAGGTCAAAAGGTAGAGACAACAGTAATTTCTGTCTCCATACTTACTTTCTGAGCTGGTAGAACAGTCCCAACAACTTCAGTTTCGAGGCTTAAATTTATTCCTGTACCAGGTTTTAGACTAATGAGTTCAAGAATATTTTACTGGACTATCCCTTTAAAAATACTAAGACTAAGCTAGGTTTTTTTTTTTTTTAATTTAAAGTACAGTCAGTTACAACGTGTCCATTTCTGGTGTACAGCATAATGTCCCAGTCATGCGTATACATACATATGTTCATTTTAATGTTCTTTTTCCTTAAAAGTTATTACAAGATGTTGAATATAGCTCGCTGTGCTATCGAGAAGAAAATTGTTTTTTTTTTAAATATATTTTTATATATAGTAGCTCACATTTGCAAATCTCAAACTCGCAAATTTATCCCTTCCCACCCTCTTTCCCTGGTAACCATAGGATTGTTTACTATGTCTGCGAATCTGTTTCTGTTTTGTAGATGAGTTCCTAATGTCTTTCTTTTCTTTTTTAGATTCTGTATATGAGTGATATCAGATGGTATTTTTCTTTCTCTTTCTTTAAGCTAGTATTCTAATAACCCCCCCCCCAAAAACCTATTAGCAAATCTTCAGAGAGTATCTCTAGTTGTGGTATTTGAGGCAGTAGAATCTTCCATATTCAGTGTTACTGGTAAACTTCCAGGCTAGCTCTTGTAAAATGTGCCACTTGAAAATAAACTAGAATATTCATTTATTTTGCTGGTGAGAAATGGAAATGGAGGAGGTGACATAAATATGTGAGTTGCTTTGTTGTGTTTATAATCAGAACACTCTGTGAAAAGCAAAACAAAGACAAACCCAGCTTTGCTGGAGTGGTGGGGAGGTAAACACTGCTAGGAGCCAGTGAGCAGCACAATGCAGTGAATTCAAAACAGTCCAGAATTGCTCAGACCCAGAGTGTCTGAAGGTCCAGGCAGACAGTGAAATGCATCTATGGCCAGTCCTTTATTTGTCATTGTGAACCACCAGGCACCAAATGAGACCCATTGATTTTTGTGTGTCACAAAATTTCATGTATTATTAGAAAAAATAAAGTGTTGCCTCCAGGAAAGACATTTTCTTAGCACAGATAATTATAAGGAATGTAATGACTGAGTGGATCATTTCTGAGAAAGAGAAGGGGCAAGTCTCTTGAAAACTAATTGCATTTTTGGTCCACGGTGATGGCAGTGCATATGCCACAGCAGCTCTTTGCAAAAATGGACTGTTGCTTAGGGTGGAGAGAGGCTCATTTGTCTTTTGAATTCCCGAGGGAAGCATTTCTTTTTCTGTATTTGAAAGGTATACCTTTTATAAAGCAGGTCCTGAAATTCCAAATTGGAAAGTGTTTACTTCTAAATGTTCACACTCTTTCATATACAGGCTTTATTCAGGTTCTCTATTCTGGTCAACTTGGGTTGATGACAGAATTAATTTTAAGGCAGCTATATTAATAGACATCTAATTGGTGGACCTATTATCTGCACATCAGACTGGATTGTTCTAAACCCAATCGATTAGGTGGAGCCATTTTTACATGGTCCACAGCTACACAGGGAGTGAGCACTGAGGAGTTAAGAAGAAAACTTTAATTACTGCCCTCCGTGACATATCGCATCACCCGCTTTCTCACTGCGATTACCAATAGCAATGAATTTAACAAGTCTGTCTCAATTAAACTGATTGGTTATATATGTTGTTTTAAAATTAGACGTCATTGATTCCCTGTCACCTACTTTCTTAACCACAGAGGATCACATTCAATATTATTGCTGTTAGCCAAGGCTTTTTTCCAGTGTTTTCAGAGAAAAGATACTGAAATACCATAGGGACTATGCAGACTAACATTCTCATTGGACAGGCTATCACTTGCTGCAAACTATTGAAATTAGGTATTTTGTTCAAAGTCACACAGCCAGTTAGCAGTCGAGCTGAGACAGATTTTTCTGGAACACTTCCTACTATTGCATGAAATTCTTGTAAAGCACATTTCACCATTTTACATGATTGCCTTTCAATGGTCAGCATTCCTCCCTGGGGAAAGTTCTTCATCACATCTTTGAATTAAACTCACTACCGTACTTCCTTAGTTTCTTCCGCAGTTGACCTTTGAGAGCCCAAACCTAAAACCAAACAGCAGGAATTCATGACCCTAAAACTAAAATATCTAAACGGCATGCCAAGTGTTTAGGTCTTCAGTTTCCTTAAGGAAGTATTCTGTTTCTCAGTTGTTTCTTGCCAGGTCACATCTCCTGCCTCTTCAAAAGTTTGTATATTGCTACTGTGAAGCCTATTTCTGCCTTCTACTAAATTAAAGAAGTGAAGGCAGAAGAAGTCAATCTACATTTGCAGTTGATTCATTAGCTTGTTGATTTAATAAATATTTATTGATTATTTACTATATGCTGGATAGTCTTAAAGGATTTGGGCTTACAACAGTGGGAAGAAACCGAGAAAACATGCCTGCTCTCATCATGATGACATTGTAAAGTAGAAGACAGAAAATAAACCAATATTTAAATACATGATATAGCAAGTGGTAACAGGGCTGTGATGACGTAGGAAGCTGGATGAAGGAACTGACAGTAGCAGGCAAGTATTAACTAGACAGGGTGGTCAGGGAAAGTCTCCTTGAGGATATTTGAGCCGAGATACAAAGACAGTGAGGCAGAAAGCCACGCAAATATCCGGGGAAAAGATGGGAATGTAAAGTGGTAGCTAGTTTGGAAAACAATGTGGAAGTTCTTCAGACGCTTAAACGTGGAGTTACCATACGACTCAGCAAATCCACTCCAAAGTATATACCTAAGAGAAGTGTGAAATTGTGTGTCCACACAGAAACTTGTACTCCTGTGTTCACAGCAGCATTATTCATAAAAGCCAAAAGGTGAAAAGAACCCTTGTGTCCATCAGTGTGGGTGAGTGGATAGACACACTGTGGTATGTCCACATGACGTGGTATTATCTGCCCACATAAAGGAATTAAGTACTGGCACATGCTAACATGCAGGTGAAATTTGAGAACATAACACTAAATGGAACAACCCAGTCACAAGAGACCGCATATTACATGATTCTGTTCATATGAAATGCCCCAAAGGGTGTTCTAAGGGATAGAAAGTAGATTAGTGGTTGCTTAGTGCTGGAGTGGATGAGGGTGCTTAGGGAGGGCAATATCTGAAGGTTATGGGGCCTCTTAGAGATTATGAAAATCTTCTAAAATTGACTCTGGTGATGGTTACATTTTCGAGCTTCTAAAACCCTGACACAGCACTGCTAAAAAATCCTAAATTTCCTGAGTGATAGGAGGGTTACTCATCAAGAACCCTTTTTAAATCACACTTGTTTATGCTAATGAGGTGACTTAGGGTGGGGCCTCTGGATGAGCTCAACCTGGGGCTGGTTCTGAGAAAGACCCGGTGATTAGAGAGTTGAAACTTTAAGCCCCATCGCTGACTGCTGGGACGTGGCGGGAGGGCTAGAGATGAAAGCTCTTTAAAAACTCCTGGACAGTGATATTTGGTGGGATTCCAGATTGTTGAATGCATTCGTATTCCGGGAGGGTGACGTGCTCTAACTCCAGAGGGGACAGAAGCCCCGGAACTCAGGACCTTTCCAGGCCCTGTCTGTGTAACGCTTCCTCTGGCTGTTAGTCTGTATCCTTTATAATATCCTTTATTATAGAACAATAAACTTAAAGAAGTGCTCCCCTGAGTTTTGTGAAGCATCCTAGCAAGTTATAAACCCAAGGAAGGAGTTGTAGGAACCTTCAGTTTATAGCTGGTTGGTCAGAAGTACAGATGATAAAAAAAAAAATACATTCACTCCAGCATTCACAGCAGCATTATTTACAGCAGCCAAGATATGGAAGCTACCTAAGTGTCTATTAACAGATAAATGGGTAAAGAAGATACAGTACATGGTGTATACAATGGACTATTACCCAGCCATAAAGAAGAATAAAATTTTGCCATTTGCAAGGACATGAAAGGACCTGCTGGGTAGTGTGCTTAGTGAAATAATTCAGACAGGGGAAGACAGATATGTGTTATCACTTATATGTGGAATCTAAAGAACAAACAAATGAATATAACAAAACAGAAAGAGATTCACAGATAAGGAGAACAAACTAATGGTTACCAGTAGGGACAGAAAAGGGGGAAGGGACAAAATAGGAGTAAGGGATTAAGAGGTACAAACTACTATGTATAAAATAAATAAGCTAGAAGGGTATACTGTGCAGCATAGTGAATACAGTTAATATTTTATAACTTTAAATGGAGTATATTCTGTAAAAATTTTGAGTCACTATAATTATAGACCTGGAACTAATATAATACTGCAAATCAACTATAGCTCAACTAAAAAAAGAAGTACAGGTGATAATCGGGACTTGTATTGGCATCTGAAGTTGGGGAGCAGTCTTGTGGGACTCAGCCCTGAACTTGTTGGATCTCCAGTTAAATAGTGTCAGAACTGAGTTGAAATGTTGGACACCCAGCTGGTGTTTGGAGACTTGAGAATTGGTCAGAGGTGTTTTAAAACACCCTAGACACTGTATATTTTACTTCAGTGAATTATACCTTATATGAATTATATCTCAGTAAAGCTGTTATTAAACAAACAAACAAAAACTGGAGAAGTTTAGTGCCACTGTCTCCATTGATGCTCAGGCACTGAAGTTTTATCCGCAATTACTTTTGCACCATCAGCGCAAATGTTAACATCATGCAAAGTGAATAACAATCCAGTATTATTATGAAAATGATTTTGACCTCATGGAACACCCGAAAGGCCTCGGGATCCCCCAGGCATCTACAGACCACGTGGTTTAAGACAATTAAGGGGTTATATGGAGCAGCTCTCACATAATACCACACCACACCTTCCCTGGAGAGAGCTTCCAAAGCAAGGTTTCACTTGGATCTCTTTCAAGGGTTTTGAATCTCTTAAGAAGCCAAATGCCATCTTTATAAATTGTTTTGGGTCCCAAGAGAAGAAGACAAACAGATCTCTGGTGTATTTCATTTTCAGTGTGGAATTACACCAGTAACAATAAATATTTGTTGTGAATGAATCTATAACCCCTTACAAATTACTCTTTGGTGGCGTTTGTGATTGCTTTGTTACAGGCAATAAACACTGCCAGACAGAAGACTTCTGCTGCTTTTTAATCAAATAACAGAATCCTAAAAAGGTCAGAACTGTAACTTATAAAAGCACTTTTCACTGGCTGTCCCCAAAGGAATGAAAGATCGAAATGTGAGTGATTCCCTAAGCAGAAATGCCATCCAAACACAGGAATCAAAAATGCATTGCTTCAAAGTGGGACAGCAATGACAATGAGTTGGAAAAAGACAAATTTCTCCTGTGGCCCTGGACCACCTTCTTCCATTTTATTTCTTTCATCTAGGTTTGAGAAATTAAGTTATTTTCATAGATTCGAGAAATCTAATCCTCATATCAGCAAGTAGGAGAAGCCATTATGCTACCAATCAGTATAATAAAGCAATTCAGTCCCTGCCATATGGAATTTATTTACTTTAGTCAGTAATTTCCCCCAGGATAGTTATAACTCTCTGACCATTCATTGGATGCAGTTTTATCTGGGAGGTAGAATCCAAGACAAGGAGAGACGTTTGCTTGCTCTTGAGGTCTGGAGCAATTGCCGAGGTATCTAGTTTTATTGGTGCACTTGTTGCCTTTATCAGCCAGCTTCACACTCATTTATTCTTTGACTCCTTTTACATCACTTGAGCACTGATGGTCCAGGAATAGATACAGAGAGAGAAATGGCAAACTAAATGAAAATATTCAGGACTCTCATGCCCACAAAAGAATGAATTGAGGTACTTTAAAGTTTCATTTGCCACACTGGCAGCAAATCTGCAACTAGAAAGAAAGTAAAGATGGAATGTGAACTTCCAGAGGTTACAGTTTCTTGTCTGCTTCTTATTCAAAGCTCTACATTTAAACAGTCATGTAGTTCTCTAAGGCTTGATGTAAAACAACCTCCCTGCCTCCACCATTGCCCACTTCCCAAAGCAATTACTTTCAGTTCTTTCAGTTGATTTGTTTGATACTCACCTCTGTATTTATGAACAACATGCATACACTGTTACTTCTTGATTTACCAGTTTTAAGCATTACCTATTTGCTTCCTACAATGGAAGATGAGAATTTAACTTTTATGTTCTCACTCCTGAGCCCACACATACATATTACCTGTCCATGGCCATGAGACTCCCAGTATATTCACATGATTTTAGTAAATATTTAGAATAATATTCAGTGTTTATATAGAGGGACACTATACCTGGCTGAGCAGATAGTTAACTGATTATTTTTTCTTTTCTGTACAACATCCTTCTGCTTCCCAGAGTTAATAACTGTTTATTTACCCAGTTCTGTACAGAATGAACACTAATTTCCTGTCAATATATTAAAACACTTAAGATATTCTATCAGTTTCATTTTATTGGGGAAAAAAAACCTCTCCTAGGGCTTTCAGATCAGCTGCTATTTGAATTGACTGAGTTCTAGACATGCCTTATAGCTACCATCCTGTGAGCTATCAGCCTTAGAGAGTCCCCTGGCCTTTCTTTGGTGATAGCATCTCTGTTTCCTGGATCCCATACTTTTCATTTTTTGATTACTTCCTCATTTTGGTAGTGTATCTTCTGATACCTTCCTGAAAATTCATGCATGGGGAAAAACATTTTTTAAAGATCTTTAAGGGGTAAAAACATCTTTATTCTATCCTGCACCATTATTAAGAGTTTTTCTGGGTAGAACATTGTAGATTGGAAATTACTTTTTCTCAGAACTTTGAAGGCATTTCTCAATTTTCATAATGTTTAGCAGAAGGCTTTGGAGAATCCTAACAATATTTTGAAACTTGATTTTGGTGTGATACCTGTTTTTTTTTTCTCTCTTGCTCCAAACTGTATGATTTTTTCTTTGTTTCCAATATTTTGAAATTTCATAGTGTGTATTTTAATTTTATCCATTGCGCTAAGGACTTTGTAGGTCCATTCAATCTGGAAATACATGACTTTCCTTTTTATGAGTTTCTTTTTTTGGCTATTTTTTCTCTGGTGATTTTTTTCTCTCCATTTTTCTTTAATGTTTATTTCTGAGCCCCCAGTATTTGGAAGTTGAGCCCTTTGCACTGGCCCTTTCAATTTCTTATTTATTTCCTTTCTTTCACCTTACGATTTTTTTTGTGGGCTATTTCCTTGCTTTACCTTCTGACCTTCCTATTCCATGTCTTATTTCTTAAAACAGTATTTCTCAGAATATTTATCTTTTAAAGTGGAACTCTGTTCTGTTATCACTGAACACAGTGATGACTTTACTCTTAGGTATTTTTTTGCTCCCTGTATCATTTATGACTCCTTCAAATTGATTTTTTTTTTCCCTGTAGTTTTGCTTTGGTCTCTGACTTTCACATTAAGTAAGTTCCTCAGATGTTGGGTGTTCCTTGATAATCTGATCATATTTAAAAGCAAGATGATAAAAAGACAGTGAAAGCCACTGTGCACATGGGTGCCATTCACGAAAGTAGGGTTTGGTCAAAAGAAGCTGTCAGTTTCTCCTTCCTTCCTCTTGGGGTGGTGGACTGCCTTGAAAAGAGCCTGTGCCACCATGTTGGAGCTCTGGAGAGAGAGACAGGGAGAAAAAGGGAGAGAGAATTTAGGAAGCCGAGCCAGACCTTGCCTGTCCCAGCCTTTGAGCTGAGAGGTCAGATGTGAGTGACGTCATCGTGGACTTCTGGCTCCAGTCAGGCCTCTGGGAAAGCACGGCGTCTGCGTGAGTAGCTGCAGGTAACGCATGTGGAAGAATCGCTCAGTTGAGCCCAGCCAAGACCGCAGAATCAGGAGCAAATAAATTAAGATACAGAGTTTAGAAGTAATCTGTATGCCAAATGGAAAAATCCAATAGGAAAAAAATGGACCAGACAGAGTGCAAATCACCAAAACAGTATCAGATGGGGGAGGAACTACTAGAAGTTTGCAAAAAGAGAGGGAGTATTAAATGGCTCTCCAGCAGAGACGCTGCTCAAATGCTTCATGGGGAGCATGTGGAGAGCTGAGCCGCGGAGACAATGCTGGAGTGGAGAATTATGAGAAGTAATTGTGAGATGTCATCTCTAGGAATCTGTGATTGATCAGAGTCAGAGGTGCAGGAAGAGGGAGAAATACTGATATCTAAGGCACCACACATTACTTACAACTGACTGGCTTTGAGTGTGAAAAGTGTGGAAGAGCCTACTCGAATCCATCTATAACTTGCTAGAGGAGGAGTGTGGTCATTTCATGGAGAGTGATTAGTGCTGCTTTTATGGGGAGATGCAGAAAGCAAGGAGGGCAAGCGGGGAGAAAGCCCTGCTCTCCAGGAAGTGGCTTAAAAGGAAGGTTCTCCCAATCTGGGTCCTTCATCATTGCTATGAGCATTAATGGTGGAGTGACCATGTCAACTTGAGTCTAGTTTTCTGTGATTGGGGAAGAAAGTTATGAAATGAGGACACATCAGAAGTTTAAGCAGCGAAGCACTGCTTACTGTAATTAAAAAATAAGAATTTTAGCCTTTTACTTAATTTGCTTTAGCATCCAGTTTTCATTTGATCCACCTCAGCATCATAATAACATTTGCACGAAAATCTCCATCCTGCTGTAGACAAGATTCTTCTGTAACTTTCTTCCCTTTTCTGTCCAGCGAGAGAGCTGGTGGCACAGCTGTCCCTCTGTGGGTGCCAGGACCTCTTTCCTGCAGTTTGATGGGGTACCTTGGACAGGGGAGGCACTTTCTAACTTCACAGCTGTCCGGTGCCTGGCATGGTGGGCCCACACGTGCCTTCACAAAGGTGGTAAACATCCAAGTTTTCTCCTAAGTCTTGCTGAGAGGAGAGAGAGGCAGCTTCTAAGAGGAAACGTTTCTGTGGAACCTTGGATCACCACACAGAAAAACTGGAAATATAGTAGAAACAAAACCAGAAACCTCCTCATAATTTTAGGGCTTCAGAAAATGTTCACACTGAATTTGGGGGTAGCAAGAAAATGTTGAGGTATTGGTAGCCACTGTGCTTCTCTGTGGGCTCGTGAGAGCTGTTTCAGCGACAGATGGACCGTTTCGACTGTGATTCTGAACTGACAACTGAGCCCACTCAGTAACAGCAGTGTGCCCTGTCAGAAGCAAAAATACAAAGCTTAGAAAATATCTACACACCCCTGGTAACTCCTTCTGGCTGTAAGTATTAAAGAGTTGCATGTTTTGTCCTGCTTTTCCCCCCACTTTTTATTAGCAGTGTTACAATGATGCTACTTTGAAAATCAGCCAGCATGTACTAATGACCTGATGCTTTGCCAAAATTACTGGAGGAAAAGCAGATTCATCTGCATGACCAGATAAAAGATGATACACGAATAAATATGAAGCCACAAAAAGTTAGAAGTGAGTTAAAAAATTTGGCCATTCCAAAGATGGACACAGATCCATCTTTCTATTGGCAGGATTGCCTTCTTGCATTTTTCATTTTATGAGATTCCTCCCCACCCCCTACTCTCAGTCTGACAGTATTACCATGTGGTGCTGATACTGAGATAATTGTGTTTGTAACATCTTTTGGTCTTTCTGGATGCCAAATTATTTTCTCTGTAAACATGTAATTTTGATATTCTTATCCTGGGCCAAATTCATCAAGAAAAAGAAAGGGTAGAGAGGTTTCACTGCCTTCTAATTTTATCCAACAAGTATAATTTCTATTTACTACCAGATGAAAATGGCTAAAATAAAGGATAGTTTTAGTGATGAATTGTTGAATTTCAGTGTTTGTAATAGCTGGCCCACAATTCATGGAGCGAATAGCACTGTTTATTTGTGAAGTCTCAATTTTCTGCAGATACTGGCATTCTGTTATTTAAAATGACTATCCATCCTTGTTTTGAAGCCATAGCTTCCATTCAGCCCAATGACTTTCCTTTGCAGCTGTATACTGAGATAACTTCAGAATTCTGGCAGCTTCTTTTATGATCTGCATGGTTAAGGTTCAGTTATAAGTGGAGAATGCTATTTACCTGAATTTGAATTTTAATGAAGAAGAATGCCATTTATTCACGAACACTTGAATAGCAAGAACTATCGTAGCATTATCCCTTTGATTAATCTTGCTCATCACTTGTAAATACACTGAATGTAGAATGTGCATGTAAATATAGTGCACTTTAGCTTAATTAGAATTTTCTCAAAGAAGCAGTCATTCTGGGTGCTTTTAAATATGCTGTGTACTAGCTTCTAGGCTTTCAGATCATGGGCTCAACTCTGAAGAACAGTCCTTTCATGTTCCTGGAAGCCAGTGGAAGATATTGATGGGTATCGTAAACCATTTGGGGGAAGAAAGGAAAATCTATAAAAGACAAGAGAAGCAAGAGGCAATTGAATTCTGTTCTTTCACCTAAGTTAGCGAGGGTGTCAGTGACAAGGGAGCCATGGCTCATGAGGATGTAACATGAGTGAAGCAGACTGGGGGGTTCCGTGGGCATGGCTTGCTGGAGGCAGAAAGTGACAAGATGCAGAAGTTGGGTGTGGAGAGAGCTAAGGAAAGAGGCTGTTCACTTAGTTCCGAGGTTTCCCGGCGGTGCCTGGGCTGTGTGTGAGGCTCATCCGAGGTAAGGAGGACTCCAGCTTGGTAGCTTGGCCATGCAGTCCATATGCATTTGTTGAGTGTAAAAGTTAAAGTGAGCAACAATCCCAGAAAAGTTTTCCCTGAACGGGAAAAATTGTGCCCCTGAAATACTCAGTGCCCACTTACCATCCTCTTTTGTCTTTATCTTTACTACTTAGAAAATGCAGTAATTTGTGTGCTTTCATTATTTTGCTATTGATCTCAGTGTTCCATTCCTACATGGGTTACTAGGTGTAGAACTTGAAAGTTGACTCTCTGAGTCTCTTTCCCTACTATATTTCTGTGGCTTTGATACAGTTAAATTCACCAGTGCTCTCACAACACATATTTCATTTTTTAAAAGACTTAGACGTACTTTTCTCATGATTTTAGCTTACTCCTCAAACTATGACATATCGTAACAAAAACAGATTCAAATAAGAAACTTGGTAAAAGGGAGGGCAGATGAGACATAGAAGGACAGGTTAGACTAGACATTTAGGACAGTCAGCAGAGTCCAGGAGACGTTGGGAAAAGGAAGGGAGTCTAAAGATAGGTTCTTATTCAGGCTATTTTTGGATGGAAAATGAATTCATGGGTCTGGAAAGCAGGTATATGATCAGCAAGTCAGTTCAAAGAGAAGAACAAAGGGATGGAGCTGAAACAGCTAAATGTCTACCAACATCTGTGTCCTCCCTTTCTCAGTACAGAATTGTTGTTAAGAAACAGCTGCCCCGCCAGGGACGGCTCTTCCCAGCGTTCTCATATCTGGGTAGGGCCGCAGGATTAACCCTCAGCAGTGGCGTGGAACCAGGAGAGAGGCGTGTCACGTCCTCGCCAGAAGGCTTTAGAAACAGGTGGGCTTTCTGCACTCTCCAGAACTGATGCAGGTACTCACAACAGCCTTGGAAGGCGAGCGTTAGAAATGGTGGATCCACAAGATGGGAGAAGCTTCGTTCCCAGATGGCTCTTTGGAGAAGCACTATACACGGATTAGAAACACTTGCTTTTGAATTTACATACGTGAGAAATAGAACTCTGTCATGATTCAATTGTTTATATATATAAATTGTTTATGTATAAAATTTGTTATTGTAGATTATTATACATGTGTATCTTTGTTACAGTAGCTAACATTACTAAATAACTTAGTGAAAGTGGGAAGTGCATGGCAGAAGTTTGAATAACACTTTGTCCAGTTCCCAGCGGTCAAAAGGAGGTACTAGGAATGTTGCCGTGACCAGAGAGATGTCAGGGACTAGAGGTCAAGAGTCTGGGAAAATAGAGCAAAGATGTGGCCTCGTGGACGGTTGAGTTCACCCACAGCAGAATTTTTCTACTAACGCTGAAACAGAATTTCTGTCTTTAAAAATTTCTGTGCTAAATGGAGAGTTGGTTTCAGAGATAGTTGTGGCATGAATATACTGATGGCTTTTAAGAAATTTAATTACCACAATTAGATGGTTTAGGAGGGGAGATCAGACAGATCATTGTAAATATATAGTTAAATTTCTGCTGCGAAAGCAATGTATAGAACATTCTATTAGCTATAAATATCAGAGTCCATTTAGTTGCCAGAAGGTTCTGTAAAGAGCTCAGACATGATCATGGCAAAGAGGGACAGCAATCTTCATCTAGGTCTTTGGATAAATTAAAATTTAAAACATTTTGTGTGAGAGTCGGTGGGCATGTCTCCATGGATTATATGCCTTAGTTGTCCCAGGAAATTGAGTCATATTATTAGTGATAAAAAGTCAATTTTCCCTTAATTAATTAGATCTTATGAATTCTCTGATGTCTTAATGATTAGATTAAGTTTAACATCACAGCAATCATCGGATCGCTTATTAGACCTACACTTTTTTTAGTCATTCTCTAGAGAATCCAAAGAACCTTAGTCCCTCCACTAACCTTGCTGGAGAGAAATTATAATTGTTACCGGGAGCGTAACTTCAACTTTTGGAACATTCTGTTGCAGTCTACATTAGAATTAGGTGTTAAATTGTTTGAAATTTATGGTTCTATTAGACATGACATTGCTCCTTGGTTTTAAAAAGTAGTTTCGTAAGTAGAAAGTGATATTGAAGATAAGTTTAAAGAGACGTGACGGAAGTTCAGCAAAGTTACACATTCTCAGCTACAGGTACTTATTATCTCTTTACTTACGGAGACATTGTCTCCTCCTGGGTTTCCTGTGTCTAGGAATTAACATCTGCTGTTCTAATGAGAAGGTTATAAATAAGGAGATAATTATCCAGAGATGAATAGAGAGTGACTCCATCTGTGTTATGTTACAGAACTGAAGCTTCATAGACAATACTTGCCTGATGACTGATATGTGAGAAATTGAACTGTAATCTAAAGCTTAGGTGATGTATTTATGCCAGTGGCACTGAGTAGTGACTTGAAGCTATTACTCAGATTATCTGAACCAAAAGATTTATTTACCTAACATTCCCAAATTATTGAAGCAAATGATTTTTTTCCTTTATTAAAAAAAAAAAAACAAACCTCTGGAAAGCTGAGTAGTGACACGGGCAGCACTGCGAGAGCTACCGTAAGGCAATACTGTTTAATGTTCCAAGACAGCAGTAAACACTGAGTTCAGAAGAGGAAGGCCATTGTGGTCTGGCAACATTTCATAAATGAGAAAGAACTAACAGTTCAAGGAAAAGGGGCTTTGAGTAAGCAGACAAAAAGAGGGACCAGTGTTCTGCCGAAGAACATAGTACATGAGGACAAAAGTAGGCTATTTTAGACATGCTTGAGTGGCAGTAAGCAGAGAGATCATAACATTTTAGAGGGAGGTGAGGTTGGGAGTAACAATGGGAAGCTGATTATGGAGGATATTAATTATCAGTTTAGGAAGTTTAGGTTTTATTCTAAATCTGTTTGGGATTTGCAGTTTTTGAAGCAGAGAAAGGTCTTTGGAGAAGGCATACATGGTAGCGATGTGCAAACTGGCAGCAGCACCATTTCCTGCAATTGTTTTAAATTGTGCTTTTCTGAAGTTTAATTTTATTTCTTTCAGCAACTTTATTGAGAGGTAATGGACATACAAAACACTGTACATGTTTAATGTATACAAACTTAATGAGTTTAAAGATACGTATATACCTTGAAACCATCACCATAACCTAACCTGTAAACATCCATCACTTTCAGAGTTTCCTCTTGCTGTTTTGTTGATGATGGTAATGGTGATGATGGTGGTGGTAAGAACACTGAGCATACAATCTGTTCTTTCAGCAAATTTTTAAGTATACAATACAGTGTTGTTAATTGCAGTCTCTACAGTAGATCTCTAAGACATATTCATCTTGTGTAACTAAAATTTTGTGTGCTTTGAGTAATCCCACTTCCCCCTTCCCTCAGCCCTTGGCAACCACTACTCTACTCTCTGCTTCTATGATTCTGACTATTTTAGATTCTTTCATGTAAGTGGATTATGCAGTGTTGATCCTTCTGTGCCTGGCTTATTTCACAAGCAGAATGTGCTCCAGAATTTTTTATGTTGTGGCAGAAGGCAGGATTCCCTTTTTTAAGGCTGAATAATATTCCGTTTTGTGTGTATACCATATTTTCTTTATCTGTTAATCTATCGTGGACATTTAGATGGCTTCCGTGTCTTGACTGTTGTGTGTTATGCTGCAGTGAACGCGGGAATGCAGACATCTCTTCACAAATTAGAATTGATAGTATTAAAATGTACATACTACCTAGAGCAAACTACAGATTCACTGCAATACTTATCAAAATCACAATGGCATTTTTTACAGAAATAGAAAAAACAATTCTAAAATTCACAGGGAATCACAAAAGACGCCAAACAGCCAGAGCAATTTTAAACAAGAAGAACAAAGCTGGAGACATCACATATCCTGATTTCAGAATATATTACAGAGCTACAGTAATCAAGATGTATAGCGTTGGCATAAAAATAGAATACTGATCAGTGGCATAAAATAGCTCAGGAACAAACCCATGCATACGCACAGTCTTCTACAAGAGTGCCAAGAAGGCACAGTGGAGAAAAAACTAGTCTCTTCAGTAAATGGTGCTGGAAAACTGGATATCTACATTAAAAAAAATTAAATTGGACCCTTATCTTATACCATATGGAAAAAATTAACTCAAAATGGAGTAGAGACTTTAATGTAAAACCTGAAACTGTAAAACTCCTTGAAAAAATAGTAAGGTAAAAGCTTTTGACCCTGCCTTGACGACAATTTCTTGGAAATGATGCCAAAACACAGACAACAAGAGTAAAACTAGACAAGTAGGACTGCATCAAACTAAAAGGCTTCTGCACAGCAAAGGAAATAATCAACAAAATGAAAAGTCAAACTACGTTATGGGAGAATTATTTGTAACGTGTGTATCTGGTAGAGGGTTAATACCTAAAATACATAAGTCACTCCTGTAACTCAAGAGCAAAAATACAACAAGAAATGGGAGTAAGAAGAAATAACTTTTTAAGTTTGTATAATCATTACAGTAAGTTTAAGATTTCCCAATATGTTGCAGGCGTAGTTTCAGAGGGAGGAAACCACGTGCTCCCACTTAGCACAAACCTGTATGGGAATATTAAAAGCTGGGAGAGATGGATATGGTTTATGAAGATAAATCCAGTTTCAATGTATCTCTGTTCCATAAGATTAATGTCTTACATTCAGAATATTTAACATTTCTGATTCTAATGTTAATAAGAAATGGCAAAGGGAAAAAAGATCTAAATAGAGCTTTGATTTAAGAAATGAAGTATTTATGATAAAGGCATTCAGAAAATTTCCTTTGCACTTGACAAACACTGGGATATAAACACTGAAAATCTGACCATAATTCTTCTCAGCTTTACTAATGGAAATTCAGAGGCAAAAGTAACAGCGCATTGCTAATTAATATAAGAGAGAAAATAAAAGCAACTGATTCATCAAATTAATGTCTTGACACTTTTCTGGCCTACTTTTATGCTTGGATGCATGGGAAATATCAGTATTTTTAATTTTCTGCTCTGCAATTAAGACGTTGGTGTTGGGTCTTAATAATTATATTGAAGAACCCTGTGTCGGAAATACTAGTGCAAACACTGCGGATCTGCAAAAGATGTGCAACTAATTCAGCCTTTGAGGGAAGAATTTAATCTCTGGGCACCAGGGGGAAAACAAACTTAAGGAAATAGATGGTTTTCAGGCAAACACTAGCTCTATTCAACCACGTTGATTTTGGAAGCAGAAATAAAGTGTTTCATTAAGGCTGGTTTTCTAGGCATTGGCTTCATAGGAATGATAAATATGGCTCTGAATCCTGCTCTGCGTAATGATGAGCCAAGTCAGAGAGACTTACTCAGACCTGTCTTTCAAACCCTTAGATGCTCAGCTTGTTGGCAGATTACAATTTACGTCCATTCTCTAAATGCCATTGCCTTATGCAGGATAAGTGAGCTGACCATTCAAGATGAACTAGTTCTGTACTAACAGACCATTTCAGACAGGTGCAGCCCTGCACACCAGCTGTTGCTTATGTTTACTTTTAGGAATCCAAAGGGAGATTCTCTTTTTTGTTCCCCCTCATTCTGTTGTTACGTTACTAGGTTGAAAAATAAAGAAAATTAACCAGAAAATGTCAAAATTTTGGTCTCAGACACTTCAGTGCCTGGCTGTTTCTTCCTGCCTTGTTGCCTGTAAGAGCACATAAATACCTGGAACTGATGGATTTGCAAGGACCTCTTCAGAGCTTTGGTCCTTCTAGGCATATACGGAGCAGTCCTGAACGCCCAAGGAGCAGAAAGTCACTGACTTGTATACCCTGTCTGGCTAGGGTAGATGTGTTGTTTCTGGTGTCTGAAGAGAGAATAGTAAAGGGTAAGCTAAAGGGATATCCTCTTTCAATGAAGGAATCTGGAATTTTCACCAGGGATGACATGGAAGGGATATTTATAAAAACTACTTGCAACCTTTTCTGTTGCTTTCTGGTTTGACCTTGAGTAGGGCCTTGTTGTAATGTGGACATAATTTGAGTGTTTCCCCTGGACCAAGTTACCTCAAGCAAACTTGACTTGCTGGTCACTATTAATGCTGCTACTGGCATCGGGTGTAGTTGCAGGGTTTCAATGAATGCTTTTTGAACTTCAGTTTTCTGCCTTTTGGGGCAGAATGTTAACCGACCACAGCTGAATCGATCAATCTTAATAACCAGAGAATACCTGTCCCACATAATTCAGTGGTTCCACACACATAGCTTGTGGCTTTTAAATTCCCCAGCCAACTGTAGTTGAGTGAATAAATGAATGAATGTGGATCAATGGATGAAGAAGTTAAGATTTTAAGGGTATGCCTATTCCAGATGGACACATTAGAAGAAAGATTGTAAAAGGCTTAGAAATAGACCTCTAGAAGTTCTATAGCCTTAAAAATGAGGTCAGGTCAGACTGTTACTTGAGTATTCACTACATGAAGCCATCAAGGGGAAGGTAAGTATAGTCTGAGAAGATTAAGTCTAATTAATTGGTGAAAGCATCTTAAAAAGGAAGTGTTGCAGGTAATTTATATAATACATATTGAGAAAATATCCAGGAAGAGTAAGTGATAGAACCCGAGAAGGTTGAAAACCAAATTTCACTGGGAATCATGAGATGTTTAGATATAGAAAGTCTATTGAATACTTAGGAAAAATTTCCCTTTTGCTTGTCAAACTCAGTTAAATTTTCCAAGTATCTAATCGAGTAAGTATCATAAACTAGAGCAATCCAAAGTAAAATACAGAATGGTGGAATACAGAATTGAAAAGCGTTAGAAATTGGCTGAAGACATTTATTTTCAATAAGATTGTCTATTAGAGACCTGGGTAGACCTCCATTTCAGAAAGAGCGATCTTGGATGAATATTAAATGAACTGATGAGTTTCAGAAAAACAAGGACTTACCAGGTTAAAACAACTAATCAAAGGTAGGAACCTGAGAACTGAAGCTGACTCTCATGTGAAGGTATTTTCTGGGCCTGTGAACTGGGCTGTGTTTGAAAGGTCTCTCAGAGTTTGGGGGAAAAAAAGGCAAAATCCAGGGCCTGCCTGAGGTAGAGGGTCTAATATAAAATCCTCACTTCTTAAAGCTGGTACCCTGAAGAGTGATCCAGAAATAATCTCTGCCACTCTCAAGGGAAATTAGTGATCTAAAATACGGGCTTGAGATGACGGGGAAATATCAGTATAATCGTTTGGAAATACCAGTTTGACCTCATGCAGCTTTGCAGCCTAAACTTTTGTTACATTTGAGATCCAGAGATTTGAATTAAAATAGATTGCCGACTGATAATTTCCCCAGGCACCTGGTAGAGGCAAATGTAGATCTTAAAAGGAACTCATTTTCAACTTAAGTCTCAAATGCCTCTTGCATTAATAACCAGCACACACAGAAACAAAGTACTCTGAGTAAAAACCATCAGGAAAAGACTCTGAAAGTCTTTAGATACTGTAATTTTCAGATGCAGAATATAAAATACCTATACTTACTATGCTTAAAGAAATAAAAGGCAAGCGTAAACTTACGTGCATGGGACATAAAACAGTAAAGAATAATCAAACACATTTGATAAGGAATCAAGTAGAATTGCTGGAAAAAAAATAGTAGAATTAAAAATAAAAATCCAATGGAAGAGCGGGACATTATAATAAAACTGAAACAAAAATCTAAACTGTAAAGTCTGCATAATTTAGCAAAGAGATAAATGTATGGGAAATAAAGAAGGTTAAGAGACATGGAAGGCAGAATAATTGCCTGTGATATGTCTAAGTGGAATTCTAGAGGGAAAAAGAAGAAAGAGTGGGCTGAGGCAGTATTTGAAAGATTAACGGCCAAAATTTTTTCAAGAACTGATGAAAGGCACCACCCCTGAATGTTAAGAAGCCCCCAGATCCAAAACAGGTAAATTTAAAAAATGGTATTTAGACAGTACATCAAATACAAAGAGATGATTTTAAAAGTAGACCCGAGGAAAGAGTGATTACTTCAAACAAGAAAGAGTTAGAAATACATCTGACTTTTTCTTAGCAATAAGGGAAGGCAAAAGACAGTGAAATAACGTGCTAAGAGTAAGTAACCATCCATCTAAAATTGTGTAACCAGCAAAAAAAGTCTTCAAAGTATGGCAGTACAGTAAATACATTTGCCAACAAAAGGGAAATGAAAATGTTTCACCATCAGACTTCTGAAAGAAACCTTGAAGGATATACTTGAGGCAGAAAGAAGATGAAGCAAGATGGAAGGTCAGAGATTCAGGAAGGAATAATGAGTACCGAAAATGGCAAATAGGTGTGCAAATCTGTGTAAACATCTTCTATACAAAACACAAGTAATAATGTCAGTTCCAAGTGAGTTAAAGACCTAATGTCACATCCAAAGCCATAAACTTGTCAAAAGTTAATATCCAAAAATACTCTCATGATTGCAAGGCAAAAAATACTCTTTAAGGCACAAGTCCCACTAACCATCAAGAAAATATTACTAAGTCAGATTACATTAAAATTAAAAAATTTTCAAAACTATGTGAAGACATGTAACTGAGAATGTGAGTATCCAGAGTATATAATGAACTCTGGTTAATCCACAGAAAATGGCCAAAAAAAAAAAAAAAGCAACAGAATAATGGACAGAAGACTGAGATAGGCACTTCACAAAAGAATAAATCCAAATGGCCAGACTTATGAAAGTGATGCTCAGTTTCATAAGTAGTTAGGAAATTAGATATATACCTCTAAGCTGTAAATTTAAAAGTCTAGCGTCAGTATACCAAGTGTCGGCTCGTACATGGAGAGGTGAAGACACCCTTGCTTGATGCTGTGAAAATATGAGTCCAACTACTTTCAGAGTTTCATGTCATCTGGTAAAGTTAAACACGTGTGTAACAATACAGACATTCTAGCTTCAGGTGTATTCCCTCAAGACTTCTTGAACATGAACACAAGCAGACCTAAGCGTGTTTATAGCCATTCTTTCATTAATCAAAAAAGAGGACATAATCTGAATGTCCATTAATAGTATACTAGGTATTTATGTTGTGATGTATTGGACAACAGAGTAATATGTCCCCGTGAGAAAGAAACTAGTTATGGAATCATCATGGAACCTCACAGATGTAATATCGAGTCAGAGGAAGGTCACCCAGTGTACAGTTTGGGTTCCATTTACATAGAGTCAAAAACTTATGAACACTGAAAAATACATTGTTTAGGAAACCTAAGTGAGAAAAATAGAAGAAAACCCTGGTAATTAATATGCAAGTCAGGAGGCCAATCATTTCTGGCCCAGAGGCAGAGAGATTAGTCTAAGGAAGGTACAGAAGGACCTTTTAAGTTACTGGCAATCTTCGGTTTTTTATCTTGTGCATGATAACATGGTGGTTAAATGGGTATTTGCTTTATTCTCCATCTCCAGAAGTTTGTAAAAAACTTTTCCTTTCCTTTGTATCTTAATCATCCTAGGCTTCTGTAATGAAATACCATAGACGTGGTGGCTTAAACAGCACTTATTTCTCAAAGTTCTGAAGGCTGAGCAATTCAAGTCTCTTATGAAACTCCTTCTGGCAGTTTTCCACTCATGCTTGCATATTTCATCATTCTCACCTGTTTCCCTTTCGTCACCTAGAATACTGAACACATTTCAAGAATTGTTAATAGTCGTAGGGGCCCCTGTCAAGTGCAGGGACTGAAGGTAAGCTTCATTAGCTTTGCGGTAAATCTTCCTGTCGCTCAGATAAATGAAAAAATGTCTACCACACGCCAGGCTATATTGTAGGTGCGAGAATACAGCTTTGAATAAAGGCCCTGTTTTTGTAGAGTTTATAGTCTTACCGGTGGGATGGGATGGAGAAAGCCAGGAAGTCAACCATGATTGTAAATATATTAGTGATAGGTATGAAGCAAAAGATTAGGGAGAAGAAAAGTGGGAAAGAGAAGGAGTGTTAGGGAGAATTATTATATATGGTAATTGGGGTGGAGGGTTACTTCTCTGAAAGGATTGCAGTGAAGTTCAGATCAGAAGGAAGTGAAGGAGTGAGGCAGTTACACATGTGAGGACATCAGTTCCTGAGAAAATCAGGAAGGAGATGGCTCTGGCTGGAGAGGGTGTGTGCCTTTCCATTGTGACTGGAGTAGAGTGAATCAGGAGAGTCATGGAAGATGGACTCAGAGGTAGAGAGGGAGAAACATATAGGATCTTATGAAGTCTTTGGCTTTGATGCTGAGTGAAACGGGGTACTATCCAAGGCTTCTGATCAGAGGAGTGTTTGAAAGCAGAGCAAACAAATTTGCTGATGGATTAGGTCATGGGAGAGATAGAAGAATCCATGATGAAAGAAATGTCTTTTGGCTTGAGAAACCAGAAGTTTCACTTCCTAGGACGAGGAAGTCCTTGAAAGGGGGGGGGGATGTCACAGGGGCTGTGGGGCCATGTGCTGGTGGCTGAGATCAGGAGTTCAGATTTGAGCCTGAGGCCCAGATGCCTTTTGAAAATTCAAACGGAGCTGTTGGTCCTGTTTCATGCTATGGTACTTGAAGTTCAAAGGAAGTGTTTGGGCTGCAGATGCAAATTTGTATTAGTGTATGTAGATGGTCTTTGTGGCCGTGGATTTATAAGATGACCTAAGGAATGGATTTGTAATGGGAAAAGATCTGAGGACAGCACCTGGGGCACTCAGAATTTTATAGTTTGAGATGAGTAAAACCAGCAGACCTTGAGTAAGAACTGAGTGAGTAGATATCATAAAAGCCATAAAAAATGTTTCAAGAAGGAAGAAATAAATTTGTCAAACTCTACGGATAGGTGGAGTGATACTAGGATTATCTAGATGTTATATGATGTGTTTGTAGAGAAGATAGGGCCAGTAGGGTAGCAGTTTAACTGGTCTCTCTCTCCAAGGTATTCTGAAATTTCTGCCACAATGCTGATCCTAAGTGTCCTGGTAATCAGGGGTGGTTTAGAAGAGGTGGTCAACTGTCCGCAGTGTGGTAACAAGGCAGGAACGTGCAGAGCGTGGTTCTGGGACCTCAGTGTATTTTATGGCGTTGAGCTGCCCAGCCACACATCTGGAGCTTGCTGGAGATGCTGGAAACCTGGAACAATATTATATAGAAGCCTCGCTTCTTCCTCCCTCTCCTGGGATTTCTAGAGTGCTTGTGTGAAGTTGTTGGCAAACAAAGGCAAATTGAAAAACCTTGGTAGCCTTTCTGTCTTCTTCCTCCTCTCCTTTTTCTTTTAGCTGAGAAAGATCACATGTATTGAGAGAACTGATGCTTTTTAAGCGGAAATTTTTAAAAGTGGACTTAGACAAAAAACTTCCAGCAAAAGTGTAAAGCCTTCTTTAAATTTTCTTTTTAAACATATTCTTGTTCTGGAATGACTAAATGTGTAAAGATGACCAAGCAAATCAAATTTGAAAAGATTCTTACCTTTATCTCTTTTTAAAATGGATTCCTATCAGTCAGCTTAAATACAGACAAAAAATTAAATCAATAATTCTATTTTTCACTGTAATCTTATACTCAAAATGTAATTTCTGAATGACTTTTCTGGAAATTGACAGCGCCTTAGACTGGACAGCATACTTGCTAAGACAGGATGCTTAGAGTGTCGATGATGCGGAATGCTAAAGCCCTTTCAACCCATCCCCAAGGCTAAAATTTTAGGAAAAAGAGTTTAGGTGCCGCTTTTAAGTTGTATTCAAGCCCCGTATCAGAGACTCAGCTGCCACATCACTGCCTTGGTAAATACAGTGGAATTTTATTTTGAAGGTTTCTGCTTCCAAACTTAGGGAATTTCACATTGATTGAAGATAAAAACATATGTCTGACAAATTCAAGATGTTTATGACCTCTTAATTGGAAGATTTCCTTAACTAATGCTTCCAGAATAAAACTTCTATAATAAAACAGTGGCATGTTAATTAATAATTTACATTTTGGGGGAGTTTCTTGATTTTTCAGTGTCTTTGTTTCATTATTGAGGTAAAGGTACTCTTTTTTATTGAATGCAAAATCAGGTGTACAGACGTTACACTTTAATTTATGAAGACTCAGACTTTAACATAAAAATGAAAACTTGCAACTTGTGGCCGTTCTTTGTTTTTAGTATACTTACTGATTTCATCATTCACGCATTTATTCATTCACACAACCAATTATTATTGAGTGACTGTCATATGCCAAGCACACAGTATTATTAACTGGGGAAACATTACTGAACAAATCTCTTAAAAATCCTTGCCTTTGCAGAATATTCATTGCAGAATGTGGAGATAGACCATCGACAGCAAGGCTATTAAGTAATTATTGGGTATATTAAAAGATGACGAACGCTTTGGGAAGAAGACAGCAAGATAAGGGGATACCTGAGACAGTTGTACATTTTCATAGTGTGGCCAGGTTAGATCTTATTGAAAGGTGACATTTGAGCATGAAGTCAAAGATTAGGAGTTTGGGATTAATAGATACACATTACTGTATATTAAATAGATAAACAACAGGGACCTACTGTATAGCACAGGGAACTATATTCAATTTCTTGTAATGAGTTGTAATGGAAGAGAATCTGAAAAAATATGTGTATAAGTATAACTGAATAGCTTTGCTGTGCATATGAAACTAACATTATAAATCGATTACACTTCAATTAAAAAATAAGAATTAAAAAAAAAAGAGGCGGACAAGATTAGATAAGGTGTATCTGGAGGAAAAACGTTTCAGATAGAAACATAGTCAGGTACACCAGAAATTGACACAAAAGTGTAAACTGACTGCTTCAATAAAGTATACACACACACACACACACAAAACAGAATAAAAGAAATATTATCTATAAAAATATCTTGATTATCAGTTCCCAATCAGTAAGAAAGATATCAATGTAGCATGTTTCAGTAAACGTTGCATAAATTGTCCTTTATGATCGCGGCTCCCTAATCATAGCACATTTAGTAAATTTCTCTCTCCTGGGAAGAAGATAGCAATAAAAAATGATGGTGATAAACTCTTGTTCTCAAGCTGATCTGACAGAGATCTGTATGAATGATGACTTTCACAGTGTTGAAACACAGGGAGTTACAAAATGTTTGCAAAGTTTTGATGAGAAATCAATATGCAAAATCTGTGCCAGATCAGCGTCTAATGTTTCTGCCGAGGAATGGCCTGACCATTGAATCCTCCTCAAAGGAGATAATGGAGTTATGATTGGAAGTCATCCTCGCGATCGTTGTTACCCTCGGCCGGGTGGTAAGAGGGATCTGGAAGCTAAATCCTCTCGGAGGACAGTGCCTGGTAAAATGCAGTTACTCCTCCAGGTTCTGCTCACAAGTTGGTGGAGGGTCCAGTTTGCTTTGTACATGTGAAAAAAAAATACTCAAACCACAAAAAGAGAGCTCACACCATAGAAGATGAATGTCATAAACAGATTTGCCAAACAAAATGCTGTACGATGTTTGGTGTAAAAAGAAAAATGAGTATTAAAAGACTCCTCTGCATAGCGGTATCCTGACACACGTGCCTTTTGCCGGTTTATAAAAATACTGAAATTGAAAATGAAATCTAACCTCAAGTATTTTCACTCAGCCAGCCATTCAGCAGTGCTCAAAATATTTTCCTTGATCAGCTCTGTCTCCCATTTTTTCATTTGTGTGTGTGAGTGATCGAGAGACAGACAGACAGACAGACAGACAAAAAGAGAGAAATCTAGCTGTTTAGTTATTAAATGCTTAGGAATTTAAGCCTGTTTTAACTAGAATTTAGCTACAGAGTTTCCACTGAAAAGCTGGCAGGTCATCTGTTTCTGTGTGGGGCTCTCAGCACTTTGGAGTAAATGTTCTGTTATTATTTTCACTGGGAAAAATCTCACATTTCATTTCCGTATTACAAGGCAAATATGTGCCTACATTTTTGGAGGAAGAGGTACAAAAGGATATATTTGCCTCTTGTCAAAGGACTATCCTTCCTCATACCTTGGTGTGTGGAGCTCAAGGACTACTGGGGGAAAGGGCAGATAAATTTTCATAAGGAGCCTTCGTGGGAAGGAAAAGCTTCGTGGGAAGAAAAGCATTAAGACCTTGACACAATTTTTAAAATTAAGTATAGTCAGTTTATAATGTGTCAATGTCTGGTGTACAGCATAACGTTTCAGTCATAAATATACATGCATATATTCCTTTTCATCTTGTTTTTCATTATAGGTTACTACAAGATATTGAATGTAGTTACCTGTGCCATACAGAAGAAACCTGTTAATTATCTATTCTATATCTGTGGTAGTTAGTATTTGCAAATCTCGAATACAATATTTGATGGGGGAAGGAGACTGAATATTTGAATATGCTGAACAGAGTCACCCCTCAGAGGTCCACCAATGCAAAAGGACACCAAGCAAACTTACCAAGACTCAAAGAGAAACTAACCATGAGAATTTGTGCGGAAACAAGGGCTTGAGTCATCCCAAGAAAGGGCTCCTGGGGGCATGGTGTGAAACTGGTGGAGAAACACCCTCTGTCCACTCAGCCCTGGAACTTTGGTTCATGTGTTCCACCTACAGATCAGGGTGCACATGGCTCAGCCCGGACCAGGGAAATAGAGTGAATGATGTTAGGACACGCAAGGGAGCTTTTGGAAGAAATTGATCTCTTGCTGGTAGTGTAGAGACACTGGGAGCCTGAGAATAAAAAGGGAAAGAGAACTGACAAACACTTTCTACCATTCCCAGATCCCTTTTCTCATTCTTTCTCCAATATCATGTGCCCGGTGTATCTGCAGACTTTAAGGAAGGGGGAGCTGTGGTAAGAATGACCGAGGACCAGCGTTTAAATGTAGGAGGTCAGGCTTTGATAACCTAGGAACTTCATCTGTTTCAGGCTAGCTCTGCAGACTTTTCTCTCCTGCTGGTGCAGGACACTGGCTTAGGCTGCCACTGTTCGGAGAGTAGTGATGACAGCATTGTTGGTGGTCGGTGTGTGTCTGGTGGAGAATTGAAATGGGAGGTCAGAATGCATTATTGGGAGACACTTTATTTTTAAAATTAAGTGAAACATATTTCTATTTTCAGAGTGTCTAAGGTTAAAAGAAATGTCTCTGGCATCAAATACATTATAGATGCAAATAAACTCTGCTATGCTTTCTGTCAAACAAACAAAGTGATGGCACAATTTCCAGCGCGTTCCCTGGTAGAGTGCCTTACCTTCTACTTCAGTTTTCATCCCACCTGTTAACTCTCAGATTTCTCTCCTTTTTGAGCATTCTAGAGAGAAGCCTATGGCTTCGATGTTCTGAACTCTAAAGTCTAGGCAGTGTAAAGAATGCTTTAGCTCCTGATATTCGAGGGCAAACAGGCATTCTTTCTTGGTTGGGAAAGGTTTCCATGGTCCTCCGTGGGTAACATTACCTGAGCAGTGACATCCTCTGCTTATGTTGCCCATATATAAATGGGCAGAGAATGTGTAGCTATAAAACTCTGGGCCGCTGAGCCCAATGTGGAAGTGTAGCTATAAAGAAGTAATCCAGATGTTGACTTTTACACAATACATAGACTCCTTCATATGGTCCTCAACCTCGAAGGTTTTTCATCTGAAAGGTTAGAGACATCTGTATGATTTCAACAACAGTACGACTTAACACGAGGCTTCCCAACCTTTGTGTCGTGGCTAGATTACGGATGTTCCCCGAAATACTGATTCTCAAACTCGAGCATGAATTAGAAAGCCTGAAAGGCTGGTTAGTACATGCAGTGCTGGACCACCTGCTCAGAGTTTCTGATCCTGTAAGTCCCCAGTGGAGCCTGAGAGCTTGCATTTTCTGGTAAGGTTTTCGATGCAGCTGCTGCTGCTCTTGGTCGGCGACCACACTTTGAGAACTGCTACTCCAGTCTTTGAGGCACCTGGGCTGGGTCATCAGGCGGGAGCTCAAGGAGCCACATGTGGCAGTCCTTGCTCTAAAATGCCTGCTCAGCATGAAGGAGAAAGAAGCTGTGCCTTGTAGAATTCTACCTTAACATCCCACTACAGCAGCCCGGGTTGCTGCTGGAGTAGTTCACATTCAGAACACAGAATGCAGCCCAAGGTGAATTGTGGTCAGAGAGGCCATGAGCAAACTCCTGGATGGTGTTATTCTAAGAGTCAGCTTCTGAATTTGTCTGTCTGTGGCGTATGTTTTGTTAGTGCGTACATACGGGCTGCAGTCTGGCCATTCTAAAAATGAATGCATATTCTGCAAATCAGCTGTTCACCATTATTTTGAAATATCCCCTTTACAAAAGTTTATGTGGGTTTGCAGTCCATTTGCATTACTATAAGAAATTTCAACATTACATCGATAAGTGAGAGAAAAGAAAGTGCTTTTAGATTTTTAAAATATAATTCAAATTGCTAGTTTCTAAGCAGCTATAAAAGTGGAAAAATGGTTTTAAAATTTTTTATTATCTCTATATGAATAAAGTGGGTTTTTTTTTTTATTTTGATGTGACTCTCAAGGATTTGGAAAAAGATCATCGTTAAAATCATGATTAGGAATTGCCTGTAGCCAGCTCAATCATAAAATCCAACATAAAATAACTGTTTTTCAGGAGAGCAATCTCAAGTTTCTCATTAAAGAAAAAAATGGAAAGCCTTTATTTAGAAGTTTTATATAAACTTAATAGTTAATACTCTTTCTATCATTTTTATTCTATTTCTCTAACATTGTTACATTACATTACAAATGTAATATTTTTTGCCAGGCCCTAGATAGACACTCTCAGATCCATTCCAGTTTATCCAGTGTGTCATACGGATTATCACATTTTATGTGTACTCTAACCTGAAAATGGTTGAGAGGCACTGCAGTGGTCTTCATGGAATGCTGATTAGCAAGGCAGAATTTAAAATTACACTCCCCACTTTTATGTCTAGAGCTGTAGACAGTTAACCACCTTAGCATAGATTTGTGCTGTTATGGGAAGAATCAGTTGCATTATCCCTTTAAAAAAATAATTTTAAGGTATGTACTCATTGCTTCAAGGGAAATGAGTAACAGCGTCTTTTTGTGGTTTGGCAGACTGCTTTCCTCAAGTTTTTCTTGGTGTATAGAAATGGGCATCGGGAAGCAGTAGCTATATCCTCACGAAAGGTAAGGATCTTCCTGGAAAGAAAATGATCCAGGCATAAAGCGGTTTTCTTTGGAGACTCATTGTTATCATGATGAACTTCTGTGATGGATTAAGATGACTCTCACTAAGGCCTTGGAGACCTGTAAGAGGAATTCATCTTATAAGTTTGTTCCCTATGTCTCTGAGTCTGTTTCTGTTTTGTAAATAAGTTCATTTGGATCACTTTTTCAGATTCCACATTTAAGTGGTATATATTTGTCTTTCTTTGTCTGACTTCACTTAGTATGATAATCACTAGATCCATCCATATTACTGCAAATGGCATTATTTCATTCTTTTTTATGGCTGAGTAATACTTCATTTTGTGTGTGTGTATGTATGTGTGTGTGTGTGTGTGTGTGTGTGTGTGTATGTATATATGTATATCACATTTTCTTTATCCATTCATCTGTCGGTGGACATTTAGGTTGCTTCCACGCCTTAGTTATTGTAAATGTTGCTGCTGTGAACATTGGAGTGCATGTATGTTTTTGAATGAGAGTTTTCTTCAGATATGTGCCCAGGAGTGGGATTGCTGGATCATATGGTAACCCTTTCTAGTTTTTTAAGTCATCTCCATACTGTTTTCCATAGTGGCTGCACCAATTTACATTCCCACCAGCAGTGTACTCTTAGCATTCTTAATCAAGGTTAACCCTGATAGCTGTGACCACATAGAAAGTGATGGCAAAACTTTAGTACATGTCCTTGGTACAAACAGTGGCTTTGAGTAATTTTGGAATGGGCCTTTTCTTTTTTTTTCTTCAAAGGTGTATTTTTAAGGGATGGCATGAATACTTCTCTCTCATTCTAGCTTGGATTTGAAACTAGCAGTCAATGAACGGCTCATCACTTTCTTGGCTGATTTTTCTCTAAACTTACAACGAAATGCATTCTTTCTGTCTCCATTTTGAGATGAAAATAGCCCAGCCTTCATCTTCACACTGTGCTGGTAGAGTTTACACCAAGCTGAGACATAAGAGCATTTGGACTTTCGACAACAGCTCTTCCTTGTATGAATAAAGATTACTTAGATTTTTAGAAGAATGCAGAGGATTAGCAGTTTGTTAGATTAGTCTGGCCAATGTGAAGCATCAGTGCAATAATTTAGCCTAGAGTTACCTTTTTTTTCTCGATTGCCATCAGTCTGCTCATGAGCTCTGTAAGTCATTACAGATGTGTTTCCCTAGCATAATGAATCGGGAACGTCGTAAAGAGTTGTGCCCAATTCTCAGTGGTAAGCAGTGTGCATGCTTCCTGAGTCTGAACGAGCTCTCCTGTGAAGTGGGAATGGGGAGGGGTCTCCTTTTAACTCACACTTAGAGCCTCAGTTCTCACCAGGCTTATTTATCACTTGCGGATTACAGGATTTATTTCCAGGGCAGGAATCTTCTGAAACACTTTCTTTCATCAAATATACTTGGCAAAATTCTGCTCCCTGAGATATTTCAGCCCAAAGTTATGATAACTCACTTTTTTCCCCTCATCCTGACATAGTTTGTAATAGAGGAGAACCACAGGGGAGATAGATGCATTGTTCTTTTCTTCAAAATCTTAGAGTCATGAGTGAATTGTGCCTGTGAGTCTGTCATGATGACCTAAAGCCCTGGTATTTTGAGGCTGTGACTAATATTTGAAACAAAACTCAGGAATGAAAGAAAAATCTTGAAAATGGGTTAATCCCTAAATATAATTATTTTCAGCTAGAGATATGTAGGTTTGTATAGATATTTCTCCACTCTGACAACCTTAGTCAGCTGTTCAAGCTTTTATTTTTATTTAACTTTTAGCAGTTAAACTCTTTGGTTCACATTCTCGACTATCAAATTGCTTCATTCTGGAAACTACAGAAACATTATTATACCTTGCAGTGCATAGTCTGCTGGTTATGATCCTTAGCAGCCATGAACTCCCACAGGACGTGAAGAAGTTGTGAGGTTTGCTTGCTTTTTTCCTGAACATTTTCAATAGGAGGAAAATGGGAAATGACTCTAAAAGAGAAATAAAAACACGATTATGAAGTGGTAACTCGATGCATTATTTTCATGTACCTGAGCTGAGGGAGCATGGGAAAACCCACGTGAGGAGCAATTTGCTTTTTAATAGGCAGAGAAAAGAAAGTTTTACCAACTTTACTAGAATATGGGTAAACAAGTCAAGCTGATAAAGAATTTAAAGGAGGAAGTTATCTTAGTCTTAATTTATGATACAAAATCAAAAAGCCGGTAGACAGACAGATGCACAATCATTTTGCTTTTTCTTTTTAACTTTAACACAAGCTATGGGACTGCAGTCTTTTCTGCAAAAGGATCTGAAAACCACAAGTATGAAATACTTTTTTCCATTTCACTCAGGAGAACATAATTACATCTGAAGGGTTGGAAACTCTCAAAACACTATGAAACTTGATACGCCCAAAAGATTGCACTGGCTGAAAGTTTAAATGGATTAAAGAAGGGTTTAGACAAATCCCGGGATGGCTGAGCCGCAGTCAGTCTCTCAAAGGCAATCAGAGACTTGGAGGTAGAGGTCCTGGGAGGGTTATGACCCAGCAAAGGGAAGGGTCCTTTCAGGGCACTTTAAGAGCCGAGATTCTGCTTAATTGTTTTCACTCGTTTTCTTAAATAGAATTTCTAGATGCCGTCATACTCTGGGGCTTCTTGTATGTTTGAGTTTTGGCGTGGTCCCCAGGGAACATGGGAAGTAGTGCTGGATGATCTCGTCCCAGCTGATGAATTCCAAATACATGGTGTGCACCAGGAAAGACAGCAAGTCATTCCTAGAGTTCACTGTGTGAAAAATGTATCTTTGAGACTACCTCCCCACTCTCTTTTGCCGATTTTCTCCATAATTTCTCCCATCAATATTATACTCGATTATAGGGGATAATTTAGATATAATTACATTTTACAAGTAAGAATACAGGGAAAGGAATCTTGTAACATGACTGGAAGTCAATCATTTTGGTCCCTTCTTTTTCTGTTACACTGCAGGTCCCAAAAGACTTGAGAATACGATAGACTGATTGCAAAAAAGTCCCAAAATCTGTATCCGTCCTTCTGTCTGCACCCTTTGCAATGAGATTTTTGCAGTCCCTCCGTCAAGAGGTGTTCTCTTTCCCCAATTCTCATTTAGTTTGGCCTTGAAACTGGCTTTGGCCAGTGCATTCAGCAGAAATGGTGTTGTGCCAGTTCCAAGCCTACGCCTCAAGAGGCCTGGCATCATTTCAGACTTCTCTTTGAACTTCTGCCACTGACACAGAACAAGCCTGCTGGGGGCTGAGAGACCACATGGAGGAAGACATGTTCATCTTCAAGACTAACTGGTCCACAGACAGCCAGCCAGCTGACAGCAGATGCATGCTGAGCCTGGCCAGAATCAGAACAATTGCACAGATGATCTACAGATTCGTAATTAATAACAAGTGTTTATTATTTTATGGTACTGCATTTTGTTTGTTATACAGTGAAAGCTAATAAAGGGATGAAGCACACAGTTGAGTCACTTGTTCGCTGTTTGTTATCATAGATATGTGGCTTCATACTCTCTTCCCTCAGCAGTTCCTTGGTGATGTTAAATGATTTTGAAACAAGTGGTCACATATCAAATCCAGGAGAAAAAAGAGAAAGCTCTACACCAAACTTAAGGAAATGAATCTGATGAAAGCATCATTCTTTTATTTTATAGATTAGGAAAATACAGCTGTATGTTTGTATGAATTTAATAACATGTCCTTAAAATACATACAGAGCAAAAGTTATAAATTAATTGTGATGGGATATTTTAAACACTCTACTCTCAATAGATAAAAGATACTAATTTATTTGAAGAGCAAGATTCTGAAAATTAACCTAATAGAATGTTCCACTCAATAACAGCAGAATGCACTCCCTCCCTACACAAAATATTTATAAAACTTGACCACAGACTGAGTCACAAAGCAAAGCTAAACAAATTTCCAAGAATTAGAATCTTACAGAATAGTATATCTCTTGATTGCATGGATGAATATATATATATGTGTGTGTGTATATATATATATATATATATATATATATATATATATATATATATATATATATGAAGTTCATATATATATATATATGAAGTTATAGAAAGAGTAGCTATATGAATTTTGGGCTGAGCAGCCAAAATACTCAATACTTGAGAGCAAAGGAAATTATTAGCGATACAGAGGGGCATTACATAATAAAGTGGCCAATTCTCCAAGAAGATATAAGACTCTTTAACATGCGTGTGCCTAAAACCATCAAAATATGTGAATAAAAAACTAATAGAACTGCAAGGAGAAATAGAAAGCCCCACTGTTATTGCTGGAGATGTCAACACCCTTTTTTCAGAAATGAACAGGTCCAACAGGTAGAAAATCAGTAGGATGCAGTTTAACTCAACAACATCATCATTCAGCCGGATGTGATGGACATTTATAGTCTGCTTCATCCAACAACAGCAAATTACACGTTCTTCTCAAGCTCACAAGAAACATTCATCAAAACAGACCACATTCTGGGCCACAAAACACACTATAACAAATTTAAAAGATTGAAAGTCATACACCTACTCTCAGACGATGTTGGAATTAAACTAGAAATCAGTAATAGAAAGATAGCTAGAAAATACAAAACATTTAGCAATTAAACAACACATTTTTGAATAATACGTGAGTCAGAGAAGAGATTTCAAGAGATTTAAAAAATATTTTGAACTAAGTAAAAATGAAAATTAACTTATCAATATGGGATGGAATTAAAGCAATTAGAGGGTAACTGATAGCATTGAATACATATATCAAGAAAAATCTAAAATCAATAATCTAAAAGAAAAGCAAATTAAATCCAAAGTAAGCAGAAAAAAGAAATGATAAGAATTGGAGTAGATATCAAATGAAACTGAAAACAAAATCAATAAAATCAAAAGCTGCTGCTTTTGTAAAGATCTAGAATAAAACAGGGGAATATCTTTGTAAGCTTGATATAGGCAAGTATTAGATTTGATTTAAAATGCACTAAACATAAAAAAACAAAATCTGTTCTTAATGGAAATGAATACATGTGCTCCTTGAAAAAGCTATCATTTAAAAAATGAAAAAGCAAGTGAAGGAACTGGGAGAAATGTTTGCAGCACTTGTATCTGATAAAGGATTTATATCCTCAAAATTATAATAATTACGAACCTCTTCATTTATATTCTATGCACTCTTTTGTATGAGAATTAAAGTTTTCAATTAAAGGTTAAAAAAATCAAACAAAAATAGCAAAAAAAAAAATCCAAGTTTCTAGCATCATGTTTCCAACAAGCAAAATTCTTAAAGACAGCTTCTGGGATGATACACAGATGTGTTCTTGTGCAAAAATAGCACCCTTTTCACACCAGATTAAGCGGCTGTTTTCTTACGTACCAGCTATGTATACAGTTTCCCTTTATGAAAATATAGGCAGAATGAAATGGAAATTTCCCAGTGAGATATTTCACAGACTATCAATTGAGGGCACATAGAACAGCCTGGAAATGTATATTCATTCATATACACATATGTATGAACAAACGGATTTAAAAAATTCTACTCTTTGTTACTTTTTAAGATGCTATTGAGATGCTATTCTGGTACCTCCTTTTCAGAACACGACAGAGCCTACCCGATGTCTGAGATGCATTGTCCGTGAGGCAGTCACTTTTCCCCTAGATTCTGAATAACCTGCAGGAGAAAGCCATCGCCATGTCCAGTCATTTGAGACTTAGCAAAGCGTAGTCGAGCAGTGGTGCTGCTTAAAGCTTTCTTGACTACAAATTAATTCTGCATCTCTGATGTGTTTCATTGGCAGTTTAAATGGAAAATTTAATAGACATCCTTGTTTATATAAAGTTTTGGCTGACAACCATATTGGGCATCCTGTGTACTAAGCATGTATATTTTTCTGAGTCTTTTTTTACTTCCAAAGATTGGCTGACAGCTGTTGATGAAACTGAGGCCATTTCCACCATGAAAGAACCTGCTGCTTCTACCTTCATTGATTTTTGGCTTGTGCAGCTCACCAGGGAATAATTGTTAAGATCTCCTGTGGACCAGGGAAAGCGTGCCACCTCTGTGTTCAGACAGCTTCTATTGCCAAGTAACTGTGAGACCCTTTCCATAGCCTAATTGTACGCATATTCAAAGAAAGAGGATATTTAGTTTGGTCAGGGGGGGAAACTAAACAGTTTCCAAAATTGTAACATCAAGATATTTATATCTTCTTCTAGTTTAGTGTTTCTTTAATTGAAAACATACTATACTGCTATGGTAAGCAATTCGAACAATACAACAGTATAAACAATGAAAATCAAGTCTCCTTCTCATCTTAGAACATCTAATCTTCTTTCTTAGGGGTGACTACTCTGAACAGTTTCTTATTTTCTGTCAGAAATGGTTTATATACATGTAGAAACATGCATAGTTGTGTGAAATCTATGGTATATATTACAGATGTTGTATATATAAACCAAACACAAAGGGGAAGCATGTAATATACACCGTTCTGCATAATATGATTTAAATTTATTTTTAATTTTTGTATGATAAAATTCACTCCTTTTGATGTGAAGTTCTATGAGTTTTGACAAAAGCATAAAGTCTTAAAAACAACAGTATAAAAATGCAGAATAATTCTATCAGTCCTGTTCCCCCAAGTGGTCCCCCATGCTGTCTCTTGTGGTCGTATCTTCCCTTAACCTTCAACCTCTAGCTTTCAGTCATCTAGAAGGTCACATAAATGGAATCATGCAGTACATAACCTTTCAGTCTGACTGTTTTCACTGAGCAATGTGCACTTGAGATTCATCCATGTTGTATTCATTGATAGTTTGTTTCTTTTTATTGTTAAATAGTATTTCATTGTATGGATGTACCACAGTTTCTTAATCCATTTCTCATTTGAGGGACACCTGGGTGTTTTATAGTTTTGGTGATTAAGAACAAAAATTTTATAAACATTTCATGGATAGATTTTTGTGGGAACATAGGTTTTTTTTTTGGTTCATATATATATGTATTTTTATTGAATCTGTTTAAAATGTGTCAATTTCTTGTGTACAGAATAATTATTCAGTCATACATGAACATACATATATTTGTTTTCATATTCTTTTTCATAAGTTACTACAAGATATTGAATATAGTTCCCTGTGCTATACAGTATAAACTTGTTTATCTATCTTGTATATATTAGTTAGTATCTGCAAATCTTGAACTCCCAATTTATCCCTTCCCATCACCTTCCACCCAGTAACCAGAAGTTTGTTTTCTCTATCTGTGAGTCATAGGCTTCTATTTAACTTGGGGAAGTAGCTGTTCATGACTGCATATGGCTTTTTCTCTCATATATATCCACCCTCGTGTTCAGACAGCCCGGAAATACCCTGCGGTGTTAAGAGGGATGTGATATATATATCTCCCTTATAATTTTACTTTTAAGAATTAGAGATTCCTTGTTAAAGAAAACCCCTGACACTGTTTCTCCAAAACCATATGTTGAAGCCCTAACCACCAGTTTCTCAAAACGTTACTGTATTTAGAAATAGGGCCTTTAAAGAGGCATTTAAGGTTAATGAGATCATAGAGTGGTACCTAATCCAATGTGACTGATGTCTGTATGAGCAGAGGAGATTATGACCCAAACACAGATAAAGAGGTGACCATGTGAAGACAGAGTGAGGACTGGCCATCAGTAAGTCAAGGAGAGAGGCTTTGAAAGAAACCTGCCAACATCCTGCTCTTGGACTTCGAGCCTCTAAGACTGAAAATACAACATCAATTGTTGCAGCCGCCCCATTTGTGGTGGTTTGTTATGGCAATCCTAGCAAATTAATATGTCCTGTCACCACATGGGACTGTCTCCACTTCCCGACAGAGATTACAGTGTCACAGCCTGAGCTGCTGCTGCGATCACTCTGCTTAGAAAGAAATAGAAAAAGGAAAAGAACAGTGACCTCTGTGGTTATGAAATAATGCTTAGCACGTACAAATAGATAGGCAACTTCTGCCTAGGGAGTTGGGTATCAGAATATGTACCATAGTTTCCATTCAGTTCACTTTAAGAGGCATTTGGATCCCTGCTAAAGAGGCTGTCAAGACTGAAGGCAGAAAGTGGAGATGTAGGGACTCAAAAATCCACGTATGCTGGTCCTTGTCCTGGGTACCCAAGGAGATATTGTCATTAAATAACCGCAGGAGAATATTTTCAGGGCCATGATAGGGGCATGGATGGGCATAATAGGAGTACAGATAGAAGCTCCCAGCCCAGTGTGTGTGTGTGTGTGTGTGTGTGTTGAGGGGACGGTGCAGAGGATCAGAGATTGATTTTATTAGAAATCATTGCTCTAGCTGAGAGAAAAGAATAAATTAGGTGAAATCGGGGGTAAAAATGATGTTTTGTCAATGGACAAAACATAAGCAAAAGCAAAAACATGATGGGAGAGGCTGCATGAAAAATTTAGGTGTTGCAAATAGTCTGGTTTCACTAAAGTGCTGAACAGGGGACTGGAAGCGGTGAGAATGGAGAGGTGGGGTTATTCAGGATATGGGGAATGTTGCAAACTGTTCTAAAAACTTGAAATTTCTACAGTGAAGAAATGGGGGAAAGGGGCGGGTTTTAGCAGGTAACTGGTATACTCAGATTTATCTTTTTAGAGAGATCCTTCTGACAGCAGAACTGAGGATAAATTTTACAGGGTCAAGATGAAAGGCAGGAAGACCAGTCAAGGGGTCATTTAAGGAGTCCAGAAAAGTAATAACGAGATCCAGAAGTAGGGAGAAATAGAAGTATCAGGTGAACGGTGGTGTCTGCCAGGAGGGCTGTTTTGAGGATTATGTGATGGCAAATTCAGATTTGCGGGAAAGGGCTTCATAATTGTTTAATCCTGTCTGTACTGGCTTAGCAGGGGATGTAGGTGGCTGGGAGCTTTCCATGAACTTCCCTGCCCTGATTTCCCAGGGAAAAATCAGGAGACTTAGAAGAATAATTGGATGTTTGGTAAAAGGAGCCAAACATGAGCCTCAGATTTCTAGCCTGAGTGACTGGATAGATGTAGTGAACTACTAATGAAGTAAAGAAAGTTTTGCAGAGAGAGAGGGAGGGAGGGAGACAGAGAGAGAGAGAGAGCACGCGTGTGCGCGTGTGACTGAACATTTATGCATGTGTGCGTGTGTTTGGAGGACAGTTCCATTTTCACTATACTGAGGTAGAATTCCCTGCAGGACGTTCAGGTAGGTGTCAGGCAGCTGGCTGTATAAATGAGTCTGAAGCTATGAAGAGCTGGAGAATCATATTTAAGGGTGATTAGTTCTTAGGTTCCGTTTTAAAAACCAGGAAATCTCGAATGAAACAAAACACGGAAGATTTTCTCAGTGTGTCAAGCTTGCTTTAAATTTCTTACACATTGCAAGGAGCAGAAGTCAAATCCATAGTCTGTTTCTAGTCTCTGGTGTCCTCCAGGGAAGGTAGTTAACTCTCCTTGGGCCCAACCTTTCTAAGTTCGGAATGGAAGTGATATGCTGTCTTTTACTTCTGTCTCAGCAATCTTTAGCCAGCTTATTCCAATGCCTAATCTTTTAATTAATCCCCTTTGCAATCTGGTTAATTCTTCCTAGATACTTAGCGAATGCTGCATTAACAGTTCATAGCCCTGATTAATGACCTATTTATAGAAGTTCCTACAAACCCTAACTTTTTTTTAGAGAGTAAATGTACCTATTGTCACAATCAACAATCAGATCAGTCAAACCAGACATTATGATTATTGCATTTTTATTGATGACATCAATCTTTCTCCGTAAAAGGATGAAAATTAGCCCCCCCACCTTATTCTAATTCTCAGTCCTTAGGATTCCCTGTAAGATACAGCACTTTCTTGATTACGCTGTGATTAGAGATATTCTCTCATTAAGGATCATTTTCAGTACTTTTTGGAGCAGTCATAGTATTCTCATCCATCTTACGCACCCTGCTTATGATGGCCTGTATTTCCAGAACTTTCTTTCTTCTCAGACTTTTGAGAAACTTTCCCACTGATTATCTCCACTCTCATCTTCTTATAGTGTCTCTTATTAGCAGGTGTGAGATGGCAAGGAAAATAATCTTTAGTTGTGACAAAACTGGTTTGGTTTTATATTATTTACTCTGTATTTGCAGATTTTTTCCTTAATAAGCACTTCTCTCAACTATTGGCATTTCCAATGTCTACAATATCTTATGATTATTAAGGCACAGAGAAGCAGTGTATCTGTCCACTTCTTTTCGTATTATTCAATGCTTTATGGAATGTCCATCTAAGAATTACTTATATTGCTAGATATTACAGACCTTGGCAGGAAGTGGAGTTTGATAAATACTACCTGATTAATTAAAAGGATGAATAATAAGTTAATACATGGGAATTAGTGTGATTTGAGGTTTAGACTTAAGGGGTAAAAAGTCTTGCGTTTCCCACTGAAATTAAATATACAGATGTTAACAGCAGTGCTGTTAATGATCTGATTCTCGGATGTGTGTGTGTGTGTACTGTGAGCCAGGCTATCATTTCAGGATGGAGAGAGAGTAGAAGACTGACAAGTGGCAGATTTAGTCTGTAAATTTAGTTCTCCGAGTGATGACTCATTTGGTAGGTGAGCAATGAAAACTAGAACTGTTTTACAGTAAGAAACAAAATAAACACAATTAACCCTCAAAGTTAAAAAAAAAAAAAGCCTTATCAGTAATGGCTGGCATTTCTGCCATCATATCCTCACTTGTGATTACAGGTAAAAACCAAATAATCATTTATTTTGAGATTGCAAGTCTCCATAGAGAGCTGTAAAATGAAAAAGAAAAATCCAGTAAATAATCATGGATAAGAAGATGTAGATTTTTCTAATCCAGCTGCAGATGCAAAATCTTGCTGACAGTGAGATTTGAGTTGAGCAATTAGAGTAAGATTATACGTTCTCAGAGAAATCACTAATGTTTTCATAATGTGTGGATAGTATTTTTGAAACCAGTTAATTTGTCTTATCTAAAATTTGCACTCCCTTTTTAAAGTATAATTTCTTAAGTGTAATCAAGGAGATGGTTAAAAAATGGTAACACAGTGAACCCCCACTAGCCCAGATCATGGATCCCAGTTTTAGTTTAATTTTCATTCATACAGATAGGTACCATTAATAATTGTGGGACCCTTGGGAGATCACTGTTGGGTTTACCAGTGGCCAGAGACATGGCTACAGTGATATGGACCATGGAAAGTGGGAAGTGACAAACATCATCTCAGAGACGAGGCAACCAGTTCTCAGGACATTTGTGAGATGCCCCAGGGGACACCCAGGACTATTTGGGAAAATGTTTTTTGGCAGAGGTAGAGTTTGAAAAGAGCAAAAGAGAGCTAAGATAGAGACATACCCTTATTGTCCCTTTACTTTTACTGCCTTAGGATATAGGACTTCAGAAAAACCTGTTATAGGTAGAAAGTATATTATAGTCGTATTATCATAATCCAGGAATATTAGTTTCCTGTGACTGCTGTAACAAAGGTGCCACAAACTTGGTGGTTTAAAACAATAGAAATGTACTTTCTCATAGGTCTGGAGGTTAGAAGCCCAGAGTCAGTTTCACATGTTTCCAGGATCCCGTCTCCTCTGTAAGCTCAGTGGGGAGCCTGTTCCTCATGTCTTCTGGCTCCTGGTGGCTGCGGGCATGCCTTGGCTTGTGGCCTCATCACTCCAATCTCTGCTCCAACTTCACACTGCATCTCTTTTTTTGTCCATGTCAAATCTCACTCTCTCTTTTAAGGACACTTGTGATTAGATTTAGGGCCCATCTGGATAATCCAGGAGAATCTCTCCATATCAGGATCCGAAATTTAATCACATCTTCAAAGATCCTTATTAGGTAACGTTTACAGGTTCCAGGGACGAGAATTTGAAGACATTTAGTGACTATTAACCACGTAAGAAAAGACAGTAGCAACAACTAGTTGAAAAGAGATGGGAGAGGAAACCACATGTCAGCAACCTGAAGTTCTACTTCTTAATTTTCTGTGTCCAAGATTTCATTTTTATCACCATCCTCTCAGGCCACCATCTCCGTCTGGTTTAGTTTTGTCATTTCTAGCAAATGTTCTCCTCACTGACGACAGGTAGGAATCACTTGAGCAGCTTTATAAGCTCCTGAATACTCAGGCCCAGCCATACATTGGTCTAAATATAATCTCCAGGAATGAGGCCCTGGGTATCAACACTTTTTTACAGTTTTTCAGGTAATTCCATGAAGCTGGGGGTTAAGAACCGCTGCAGTAAGGGGATGCAAATTGTGCTTGGTTTACAGAGTTGTGTCGCAGTGGGAATCCTTGGCTTTGCAACCTGAATTTGAATCTTTTCTCTGACACTTACTGGCTGTAGGGCCTCTGACAACATGCTCAGGTGCCTAGATTTATTGTAAATAGTAAATTAATATAGATGCATATATACATATATATTTATAATATGCTTAATATTTAAGCATTTTCATTTATAATATAAATATGAAGCATATTTGTTAAATGAATGTACAGATGTCAAGAACGAAGCTGAATGTTGTGACACTATGTCAGATGATAGGATAAAATCAAGAAAACAGACATGATTGCTGCCTACGTGCAGCCTATACTGTAGTGGGGAGAAGAGAGACATTAATCAAATAAAGTCTCCCAGAGAGGGATATTGAGAAGAAGCGGTGCTATAAAACTCTACAATGGTATTGGCAGTGTTTTTACTCAGTCAAAAAAACGTTAACAAAAACTTCTCTAAAGAAGTGATACTTGTACTGAGATCTGAAGGATGGGCAGGAGTTATCCAGGCAGTGTGAGAAAGGAAAAAATGCTCTGGGAAGAGGGACCAGCATATGTAAAACCCAGAGTTGTGAGCGAGAATGGTGGGCCCAGGGCCTGGAGGTGAGCCAGGTGACCAGCTGAGAGGGTACAGTGCATATGGCGGGGGGAGTGGGCAAGAGCAGACTGGGCCGCTGGTAATAGTTCTGGGGCCGTTCATGCAGGGATCATGTGACGGGATCTGTGTTTTTATCCTGAATGCAGTGGAAAGCCACCCAAAAGTGTTAATCCAGGATGGGAAATTCAGGTGGTGATGTTGGCCTGTGACTTAACGAGGGGCCAGTGTAGGTGCGGGTAGATGAATGAATGTACTTTTGGAGCAGTCAAGTAAAAGATGGTGGTAACTTAGACCAGGGTGATAATGGAAAGATATATTCAAGAAATATTAGGAGATAATACTCATAGGGAGAAATAGAAATTGAATATGCTTTTTTCAAGTCTCAGCTGTAATAATTTCCAGCAGTGTTCTACCCTGATCTTTTCCCCTTTCTATCTGTCGAAATGCTAATAACCAGTATTGAAGGGGATGGAGTCACTGTTAGCATGGGTCCCTGAAGGACTCCTTGGAGCATGGTTCCCTGACAGCCTGAGGTGCTCTGGGCTGTGTGCAAAGAGGAAATGAGCCTTAAGAGTATTGAGCCCTTAGCACACCCGAACACTTCATATACTTCTTTTGTCCTCGACAACATTATACAATGTTCAGCATGTGATAAATGCTTAATGACATGGTGTTGATAACTCTCTACCCTGAATAGTGACAGAAAAATCTGAGTAATACAAAAATAAGATGCTTTCATAAGTTGCATACCTCATCAAACACTGTGTTAATTGGTCTCAGTTTATTGTGATCATTCACTTGATTTTTCAGGTTTTGAAAAAGTATTGTTTTTATCTTCTATTCCTATTTTTTTAGGGCAGTATTTTGATTATGTTTGATAAAAATGTTCTAGTTTAGCTCAAATGGGTCATAATGACTAAACATTTATTAGTTAATGTCAGGTTCATAGAATATATCATTTGTAATAGAAATGGTAGGTTTAAGGGTTGTTTTATAAGAATCAGGGGAAATATTACTTTCTGCCATTTAGGTAGTTTATTTAGTTTACAACTTCAATTTTTAAACGGTTGGAAAATCTACAGAGGGCCAAGAACTTAGATCACTAGCATTCATAAAAAATAGATCACTCTCATTAATATTTTCAGTAATATATTAATATTAATGTATTAATACATTAATAATATATTAGTGGTTAAGGCTTTGAAACAAACCAAAGTAGATCTCAAAATCTGAGATATGTTCCAACAAGATTAGTATGTTTATGAAGCAGTTCAGGAGAAAAATAAAACTAAGCTATAGAATCAACCAACCAAGAGAAACAGATTTTCAGGTTCCAGTGACATTACTTGGAAAAATAAGGTAAGATATAGAAAAAGCATTGGAGTCAATTCTTTTGTCATTTTTCTTTGAATTATGAAGTATATTAAATTACTAGGAAAGCAGATAAAAGAAGAATAAATAGGTTTCCTCTGTTGACTGTCAACTAAGTTTTGATTTAACAAGAGTATGTATTTTTATTTGTATTATGTATTGTATTATGAAAGTGGTAGGCATTCAGGTTGACTATTAGAGTTTAATGGGACTGGTGTATACTTTATCCTGTGAGTAATTTGTGAGATCTCAGAAACAGGGATCCAAGAATTCTTCTCTGCTCATTCCTTCATAGTTATGATTTATCACTTCTTCTGAGGCAGGTGTCTCCTGAGACCTATGAATGATTGAGTGCAGGAGAGACTTAGGACTATTGAGGGAAGTTCCAGCCAGAACTGGTTCCCAGCTTTCTTTCATGAAAGCTAAATGAGTATCTGTATTCTGCTGTCAGGAAACCCAGGTTAGCACGAAAGGTGGCTGGATCCTAGGAAGAGCTTGATTCACATGTAACTCTGGGGGATTATTGTCATTGGGCAGAATCTTTAGGGGAAGATTGATGTTGGATACATACATGATCTTGGACCCCAAATGTCTAGAAGAAGCAAGATGGACAAGCCAAATCCTTCTTTTCTTGAAGTTGGGACAATAATTAGTGATTAGTAAAATTAGTGAGAACTCCTGTAGGTGGTTTAGGAGGGAGATAATTGCCCATTTATTTCTACACTGCCAGTCCCCTAGAAGAACATACAACTTTTTGTCGTATCTGTAGGACTACCAGCATTCAGAAAGCTCTTTAATCCAACCTGAGATCTAATGACTAACAAAAAAAGAGGAAGAAAGAATTAGTATCCACAGCAGTTAAGTAGAGCTGATGAAAAAGACTACAATCTGAATAAGAAGATAAGAGGAACACTTAGGGAGAACCTTAAGGAAGTATTCCCACAGAGGCATACAGACACTGTCTTCTGCATATTCTTAGAGATTCTTGAGTTCTCCATGAGAATATTTTATTAGAAGTCTATATCTGTTTGTTTTAGATATGAGAAATACAGCTTCCTGTGTGTACCACTTTAATGTGTTTTTATGTCTCATGCTCAATTCAAAATATCTTATTTTCCATTGTATATTCATGAAACATCTTACTCAAGGTGTTTCCTAAATTGCATTTTCAGACATTTAATCTGTAGGCTTTAAAGACCTGTTGTTCTCTTTGCAAGTAAAGCAAAAAAAGAAAGAAAAAGTAATTATTTATTTAATTCTACATGCCAGGATTCAGAATTGTAATGTCAAATCAATATACCATGTGGCTGTGAGCTTTTACTTCCATGTCCAGTCACACTGTCACATATTCCAACAACCCCTAATATCGTGGGCCCTTCAGGAAAATGAAAAGCACCTTTTTTTGAGTCCAGCTGCTGTGGAATCAAAGAAACCTCAGTTACAACCAAATTTGTGATTGTTTATAAAAATACAATGGAAAGGTAATTCCTTAGAAATGAGGCTGAATATCATTTATTCAAATAAAAACACCAGGAAGCCATAGGAAATGTTATGTTTAAATGAGAGGTGAAGGAAAGGCAAGCAGTGCTGAAAATGAGCTCTTTAGTGGAGCTGGTTAATCTCATGCCTACATTCTCTCTTAGTCATAGATTATATAAACATACTTTCTGAATTCTTTATTAGGGCTTAAAGGAATACTGTTAGTAGATGTTTGTTTTCCATTCTTACTTACGTTTCCTATTCTTGGCCTTTCCGTCATCAAAAGTCCTGTTTTAATGACCAGAAGAATTGAGGAAGGCTCTTCTCGGGTTTAATCAAGACTGAAATGTGGCCTCTAAGCAAGTCCTATCTTAGTGACAATGATTCTGCAAATGTATCTTTTTCAAGGTATTTACTTTTATTGAGACCAGCTGGGAGGGGGAAGCAAAAACATCATTTTGACCAATTCAGATAGCATAATTGCAGGATTATATCCCAATTCCTTGGTCGTCAGACACCGGCCCACTCAGTGTTAGACTGACAGGAAGCTATATGTGCTGTCTTTAAGAAATACTTTCAAGTGGCTGCCATAATAGACTTGAAAATGGAATTCCTAAAAACAACAGCACAGGAATCATCCCGGGGAGCACGTCGGAGCTGTCACTCCAGCTCTCAAAAGCTCGATTCTCTGTTGACAACATTAACTCTGGCCATCTGTAACTCATTCCTATCTCTTCTCAGTCTTAACTGGCCAGTTAATATGTCTTGGGTCTGAGGCTTCAAGAGTCTTCAGTGTGTGTAAAAAAATAAAGGGATACATCTTGATTCAGCTGATGGAGCATAAGATTGCCCTTATAGATATATTGAAAGTTTTCAGAAAAATTTACGGAACTTCAACAGAATGAAAGACACTATAAATTTTACACAATGAATGAAACATGTTTTCTCCGCTCTTTCCATTTGGTAAAAAAATTATGTATAACCTATTTCAGCAGGTGCCCACGCTGCAATCATCTGTTTGATATCTGGTTTCATTTAGCTAGTGGGGAAAGGATAAAGTAGAGCAGAAATCCCATTCATTTGTTCGTCTGTTAGGAAGAAAATCTGAGGCACTTGTAAAAGGCAATTCAGTTTTTTTTTTCCTTTATATGAGGTTTTGACTTATGATTTCCAGTCAGAACCCCATCAGAGCCCAACAATTCAAAGGAACTTGTTTTTGGGCCCTTTTTGATTGCCACCTACTTGGAGTAAATAAGCGGACACTTCTAGGAAATCTGTTTTCTTTCGCTGCTGTAGGACGCATGCCATATTATGAGATAAAGAGGACTATGAGAAATATAAACTACAGTGATAAAGAAGGATTGTTAACTTAGTAGAGAAGAGTGATTCTTCTTTAATACTGGAGGAGTAGGCAATATATTGCTCTGCTGTGGCTTCAATTCGATTTATATGCAGCTTTCAAATGATATCATTTTAAAAAGGATTGAAATAGAAGGCTATTCTCTCATATTTTGAATGAGCTGGTTCTGAATCTTTTCCTGCAGGCACTTTTCTTTTTTAAAAAAAAGTTTTACTTCTTTATTTTTACTGAAGTTTGATTGATACATAACATCATAATAGTTTCAGTTGCACAGGGGCAGGAACTTCTCTCATGTAACCCTGTCTGCTGTACCTCACTATCCTGCTGATTAACTGATCAAGATACATTCACTGGCTCTCGCTGGGTCTGTTGAATGTGGTACTTGCCTTCCTGAGCTTTTGGCCTAATTGCTTCCATTCGATTGCAGCTCTGAGATCAATGTGCTGTTTTCCAATTCCCCTTAATCTGCCTAGCCGTCCTTTACATCCCAAAGAACTCAGAAAATGCTAGGGCATGTCCACTTGGATGGTCTTTACAGATCGACTTTGCCCCGTTTTGCACATTCAGGGCTGCTTAAAAGCAGCTACAGTCCCTGGCTCTGCCACTGAGCAGATGGTGTAACACTGGGTGCATCTCTTCTGAGGCTACACCTCTTGGTCTGGCTGTCATGGAGGGGCCCCTTCCAGGGCTGCTGCAATTATTGTTAATAATAGTTATAATAATAGAGTTTATATGTATTGTTTACTATGTGCTACTATACTACGGGTTTTTAAAAACAATTGATTTAATGTTTACAATAATCCTGTTAGGTAGGTGGTACTATCTCCATTTTGTGGATGACGAGACTGAAGCTCAGAGAGGGTAAGCAGCCTGTCCAGGTACTGGCATCTGCCCCCTCCTTCTGATTTTTCTTCTCCCACAGCTAGTCATCACTGAGTCCAGCTGGTTATGTCTCTTCTCCATTCCTGCCATCATTGCCCTGGTTTCAACTCTCAGCTTCGGGCTGGACTTTTTAACCTCTTCCTAACTGGCCTCCGTGCCTGCAGTTTAATAGCCTTCCTCTAAGGTCTGTCAGTTTTTAAAATGTAACTCAGGTGCCACCTCTTCCAGGAAGCACTCCCTGACCACCCTCCACAGGATGCTTCTGCCCTCCTCTGGGTCCCGTGATACCTTGTACAACCCTGGTCTGCTTTATTAAAAATATAGTAATAGCCACTATTTAATATGTGTCTACTATCTACCAAGGACTGTTCTGAACTCATCATATGCATTAACTCTTTAAATCCTCACGACAACCGTATGAAGTAGGTACTATTAACACCACGTTTTGGAGATGTTCAGTAACTTGCCCATGATCATAAAACAGATTCGTGCTAGAGCTGGAATCTGAACCCCAGACGCACTTACTTGAGATCCTGGTCTCTCAGTCTCTGCTCCATACTGTCTTCTGCTCCAAGTACTGCTCTCACCAGGAAGCCTTTTCTGGCTCTTTCCTAAGTACTTTAAAAAATAATTTGGATTCGGAAAAGTCTAACTTAAACTTTAAAGCCAAAAATGAAGAGTTCTCAAGCATTTTTGATAGACTTGAAGTACTAAAAAAAGAGCCCAGCATCAGATAATCCTATATCTATATAAAGCCAACCACTTTAAAACATTTTTACTTCCATGAAACACATGGTTCTTATTTTTCAGGTGAGAAAAGTGAGGATGGAATGATGAGAAGTGTTACCTAAAGTAGAAGTTCTCTGCTGGGGTGTCACTGATGCCTGGGGCTGCAATGTTCTTTATTGTGGGCGGCTGTCTTGTGTATTTTGGAATGTTTAGCAGCATCCTGGGCCTCTACCTCCCCAAGTTGTAGCAACCAGAAATGTCACCAGGCATTGTCAGATGCCCCCTGGAGGGCAGACTGACCTCCTGTTGAAAACCACTGGTCTGAAGTCTCATGCTGGCAAATGGCAGTTTGAAAACTGGCTTTCTGATTCTCAGCTCAGTTCTCTTCCATTTCTCTTAGTTAGTTCCCAGTCTCAAAAATCAAATCAAAACAAAACAGCTACAACTCAGTCTTCATTGTCCTTCCCCCAGGTTCTCTCAGTGATGTTGGGGTGTGTCCCTTTGGTTGTAGGCAGCGGTGCAAAGCTGATTGGCCTTTCCCTGAACCAAGACATTGGTATCATTGATGGAGAAATTAGCCTTTGTGAATGTCAGCTATGATATGACATATGGGTTATGATTCATGATCGAGAGAAGCAGCCTTGTCTGCTTTACTTCCACCCATCGGGTAACACCACAGAGCACTGGATGGGAGAGTGGATACAACCTGGACTCATGCTGGGTCCCAAAGATTTAAAAAAACAATCATCCTGAAAAGTAGCTTCCAGAAGGTGTATTCTAGACTTTGATTCTGGTTTCTTTGATATATTTAGACAAGGAATTCTGGTTTTGGGGAGTCTAACAGGAAAATGACCCATTGCTGCTCCTCTCAGGGAAATATCTTAGGGGCTGATGCTTTGATGTGAGTGTGGCAATTTGAAATGCTCAGCAGAAAAGCCGAATGCTTATTGAACATAACTATTTATTGGATTATATGAGGATCTAGAAGTGAGATGCATTACAAGTGGCTAAACGTATTTACTCTCTTTTCTTTCCCTGTCTTTGCTTGTTGGGTGTACTTACTGTGATGGCTAATTTTATGTGTCAGCTTGACTGGGACATGAGGTGTCCAGACACTTGACCAACCATTATGTCTGGGTGTGTCTGTGAGGATGTTTCCAGAAGAAATTAGCATTTGAGTTGGTAGATTGAGGAAAGCATTCAGTTGGTAGGCTCTCCATTGTGGGTCAGTATCATCTAATCTCTTGAGGACCTGAACAGAACAAAAAGGGGAGGAAGAATTGGCTCTCTGACCGACCAGTGGGGCTGGGATATCCATCTTCTGCCCTTGGCACTACTGGTCATCAAGCCTTTAGACTCAACTGGAATCTACATCGTTGGCTCTCCAGCTCTCAGGCCTTTTTACCATATGACTGGCTTTTCTGGGTCTCCATCTTGCAGACAGCACATTATGGAATTTCTCAGGTTCCATGATCACATGAGCCAAGTCAACTTATGCATGTCCTGTTGGTTCTGCTGAACCCTAACTAGTATACTTATCTTATGTGGCAAATACAAGCTGATGTTTATCTTCCTTCAAAATTTAGAAATCAAGAGCTTTTATTTTAGTTCTCAGTTCCTGTGGTATAAATATAAAATGTGCTCAAGCCAGAGAGAATAGATTGGAATAAAATTACCTTTAAGGACATAATGAATGAAATAGTAACTCATGTAAATACTTCACTGAGAATTGGAACAAATTCTGATAGTCTCCCGACTCTGCTCCTAATTAGAGGTGTCAGTGTGATGACGTGTCTTCCTCTTTCTGGGTTGTAAATACCTTATCTGTGGTGAAGAGGTTGGACTACATCAGTAATTATCAACTTGGGGCACCTTTGCCCTCAAGGGACTGTGGGCAGTGTCTGCAGGTGCTTTGGTTGTCACAAGTAGGGGTAGTGATGACACTGGTGCCTAGTGGGTAGGGGACAGCTGCTCAGCATCCTGCAGGGCTCAAGACAGCCTCCCCCAGCACAGAACCATCCAGCCGCCGTCACCAACAGTGCCGAGCTTGGGAACCCTGGCAATAGATCATCTCTCTTGTCCCCCTCATCTGTATGAATCTGTCTCTCTGCTCTCATTAAATCTGTTAAAGTATTCTAACTTTGAAAGGTCTTTTATAAAAAGTTAGAACAGCTGATGATACATAATTAACACAAAAGAAGATTTTACTAGAAAGAAATATAGTCTCATTTATGAAATACACCCCTGGATTTATTAACTTGAGGGATAGAATCAATACCAACCACCTTCCTCCAAGAAATACCTCCTTTCATGGACCCCTACACACACAGCCTTTTAGTAGATCCACGTTAAGGAGGGGGTTGCATGCTCTTTGTCTGTAGAGCTGTTTTCGCACTTGTTACTGGTGACAAATCCTGTTGGAGAAAAGTTGAAGAAGACTACGAAGAGGCTCGAGATGACTGTCTGAAAACCCTCCTGCTCATAAATTTTCCCTTTAATTGAAAATCCTTGGAAAGTGTGATTCAGGGACACAGGATGTTTATGTTGGGTTTATGTGACAATCAGAAGGGACTTTCAGTCCTGTCTCTGCTGTGCAGTTTAACGAGTCACCTGACGTCCTTGAGCTGCTGGGCTGTGACCTTTAGCTCGTGGGGATGTGGGAGCTGCTGTTTACCACCTCAGGGATTCACCTATGAATATATGTATTTTTAAAATATAATAATAATATATATAATTATCCTGTAGCCATCTTATAGTTATACAAATACATATGTAATTCTGATCGGAACCAAGGAGGCATTGTTTTGGTTGCAGACAACATACCCAGTGGCATTTCTGACCCTTCTGCCTTGGACCGTTTAAAGCTGGGGTGATTTTCTCTTTGGCTTTGGACCCTAGTAAATTCCTGGGGCAGATCTACTAATCCTCAGGTCTTAGATGAGCAGGCCTCCCTGTTTTAGCAGTTTGTAGTTTCCAGCCTCCATATGGCACTTCCTCTATTCTATCAGGCAGTGGATTATTTCTGAACTCTTCTCCTTTTCAAAACTTACACTAAGTGTAATTGACCTTTGGGCTCTCAATAGTCCTCTCTGTGGCACCTAGGGTCTATTCTGTAGGCAGTAAAATTAAAAGACATTAAGAGAATGAGTTAAAATTGCTGCATTTCGGACATCAGGAATGGAGAGCGGAGCTATAAGAGGCTTTCCAAAGCCCTGAAACCAGCTCGTGTTGAAGACTTCTTTCCTAAAGCTGGCTAGCTAGGAGAGCCTGCCTTTTCCGTTTCCATGCCAGAGACTTCCAACAGTGTGCTCCATGGGAAATACAGATCCGCCATAATCTGAACCTTTGCAGTCTGATGTTTTTCAGAATTCATTTGCTTTGGAAAGAGGTCATATAATGAATAGGTGAGACACAGAGGATTTTTCGGGCAGTGAAACTACTCTGTATGGTACTGTAATGGTGGGTCGTGGGTCTGTTTGTCCAAAGCCACAGAATATACAGCACCAAGAGTGAACCCTAGTGTAGACCAGACTTTGGAAAATAATGGTGTGTAGGTTCGTTGACCAAAACACACATACCACTCTGGTGCTGGGTGCTGGTAACAGGGGAGGCTGTGCATGAGTGGGGGCAGAGAGTACATGGAAGATCTCTGTACCACCTTCTCAGCGTTGCCGTGAACCTAAAACTGCTCTAAAAAATAAAATCTGCTTAAAAAAATAAGTAATACAATGTATAAGCTGTGTACATTAAAACATCCCTAGCAGGATGTGAAGCCATACCCAGCAACCAACATTATATCTTTGCAGTGAAAATTATGCTCCTTTATGCCAAGTGGGATAAACATAGCTTATAAATAGCCTCAGGTCAATTCAGGTCAGATTTTGCCTCCAGATGAGCTTGCATCAAACTTGCAAAAAATATAATAAGAATAATTGGATTTCTTAAGTCTTTCAATTTTGAAATTGTGGACAAGGGAGAAATTCTCCACCCCCTCTACTCTGTTTATATTGGCTTTTTATTCCCAATAGCAGTGACACAGGCTTTCTGGCTTGGTGAGAGGGCTCAGAACTGCGGTCTCATTAAAGTCACCCTGTATCAGCACCCCTATGCCAGTGCACTCCGTGGGGTGTGCAGGGCTGCCGATGGTCCAGGTGACAGTCAGTATGATGGGAGAGGTTAGTTCTCCTACCAGGCCTTCTGCATCATCAGTCATCCTAAAGCTGCCACTAGATTTGCCATTCCTCTCTCCCTGCTGTCAGCAGTGGGCAGCTTTACCCACACATTTTTGGGCAAATAAACGTCTCTTTGCTTTTGGAGTAATTCTAGACTCATCAAAAAGATGAAAGTCAGAGTTGAGTTTGTGCTGATCGCCAGAATAACCGAGAGAATAAAGTGCCAACTTGCCTTTTGTTTATACTCTTACTGTCAAGCTCTGATCTATTTCTCGTGGAAGGAAATGTTTGCAGGTATACCTTCTTTTATGAATTAGTCAGGTTATTCCTTTAAGAGTAATTTTTTACTGTAAATATACCCCAGGAGGATGCCAGTCATGTAAATCGCTCAGTGATTTTTTAAAAATAACTAGTCTCAACATGTATGTTCACCATAGAGGGAAAAGGGTTAGACTGGGATTCCAGAGGCAGATCTGACTTCTAGTCACGTTTCTCCTAGTAACTATCCATTTCACCTCAGACAGGTGTGTCTGATTCTCTGTGCATGTAATGAGGGCATTGAATTCAAGTCCATCTCTAAAGTTTGTGCTCCTAATCTGAGTCCTTCTTCGGACGGGCTTCAGGGGGTTTGTGACACCCTTGCTAAGTAAAAGTGTGTGTGTGTCTGTGTCTGCGTAATGAGCCTTGACGTGAAAGTGCCACAGCCTTCATGAACTTCTAAAAAGGATGCATTCATTTTTCCTTAACATTTTTATGATTTGATAAATCTGAATCTTCATACATCAGATTTGCTTAAAACAAGTTATACTTGCAAATTTATGGCAGCCGTAGATGGATGTTGGTTACTGACTCTATAGGTCCCAGCAAGAAATAGATGCTATGTCTGGTGATGGATACTGAAAGAAGAAAGGCAAGAAAGGAGAGAAGGAAGGAAGGAAAAGGGATGGCATGCTCAGAGTAGTTCAGGGAATGTTTATACAAGGAACTATTCACAATTGTTTACAAAAACCTTTATAACATACTTCGTAACACATGACAAAAGCAAGAGAGAATGCAGCAGCCAAGGGCTGGCAGTGAGGGAGGAGGAATCATATAATCCCAAGGAGAGCCGGTGACTATAAGGAATGCTGGCTTTGATCGTTGCAGTTTTCCTGACGTGACCACTCAGAAAGGGAGCTGGGAAACAAAAGCTCCAACCACCACCTCCTCCCGCCCTTGGATCCCGCCCCGCCTCCCCCGCCAGGGCTCTGCAGTAGCCAAACTCAAGTGTGAGACAGAGACGGGGGAACCCGGTGACAGAGGCCAGCCTCCCTGGGTAGAGGAGAGTGGGTCTGGATGGGCAGATGGAAGCTCTCCGGCCAAGCAGTGTAGAGTAGTTCCGATGGAAGCAGCAGGAGCAGCGGACAGGATCGGTCTCGTCCCTGCTGTGTGACCCAGACCTTCCATGTGGCTCTGTTTCTTCATCCGTCATCTCAGTGTGATGATACAAACATACCTTGGAGAGTTGTTTTCAGAAATGACCGATAAAAAAAATGAATATAAAACATTGTGCAGAGATAAAGCGACATATGGATGCTCAACATTTGTGGTTATTGGTTTTAAATTGTGCAGGAGAAATGACAGAAGCACTGGTGGCATGTGCACTGGTCTGAATGGCCCTGAGGCTTCAGCTGGGAGCGAGCCAGCTGTGGAGAAGGACACACTGGCTTCTTCGTGGACATTCTGCAGGGTGAGCTCAGTCCTTTACGTAGTTCAGGCAGTGCCTGATACGGTTACGGGATATGAGGACAACTGACTGATTCAGCGATCATATCAGTCACAGGCCAGTCAAATCAACCATTCACTTGCCTTTTTAACTGATGGAGTGTGTGTGGTACTAGCGATCGATTGGCAGGTCAGAATACAGATTCCCAGGCCATAGCCCTGGAGGCTCTGATTCTGGGTGTGAGTTATAGATCGTGGCAGCTCTCCAACAAGCTCCCCCGGGTTATTTTTATGATGAGGTTGATCTGGGGACATGTGATGGAGGCAAATCTTGTCCATTGATTCTTCTGTCACAAAGGGAATGATCTGGAGAGAAGAAGGACCAAATGGGGAGTTGGTTTATTCCTCATTGAGGTGATGTGACCTTCTAACCCAGACTGTTGGCAGAGCCCGTGGACAGGGGCTGACTGTTATTTGAAGGCGCTAAAAGACTGCTTGAAAACGTCTCTCTGAATTCTTCTGTTACAAACCCAACATTTCTCACGTGACTCATTCTTCTGCATTAAGCCTGTAAAGCCTCCTGTTCAAATGTAATCACTATCTCTGAGCCAGCATGGCAGATGGGAAAGGTCACCGGATGAGGAGTCAGAAAACCTGGTATTCTGGCTTACTGTGTTTGTCACCTCCTATTATCTGTGTCTGAGGCTACCAGAGCACCAGTTCCTTTGTTATAAGAAGAAAATAGATGAGATTAGTAGTTTTCTGGGCTTCTTACTTAGTAGGGGGGACTCTTTTTGTCAAATGAAAGCTTGCGAAGACTCACAATATGTCAAGTTAAAAAAGCAACAACAACGATGTTGAGTTGTTTTAATTAAAACGAGAGCATATGACACAGAAAGAAGCTGGTCCGGCTTTTTTTTTTCCTCCTCGTTGTTTCCATTGTGATGCTTCCCCAGATGCCTAGGAGTCTGCCACCTGCATGTAGAAAATCACTGCAAAAAATGAGCTCGAAATTCTGTTTCTGTTTTAAAAATTTTTATTCCTTTTGGGTACATTTTGAACCATTAACAACTATAATATTTTGGGCCATCAACTCAAAGAAGTTTCTTGGAAAATTTATTCATCTAAAAATATCCAGAACCAGAGCGTTTAATGAAGATATTTTGGTGAAACACAGGAGGTAGAAAAGGAGGGACAAACTCCGAAGACAAAGACCGGAGAGAGGAGCTGGGTGAAGAGGCTGAGACATCCTGGAAAGTAGCACGAAGGCCTTGCGTTCCCAGTCCGGGGAGGGAACTCGAAGTGGAAATAAGTGATACGATGATAATAACGCCATCAATTCTATAATTTTGTGCATTCCTAAAATAGTCCCTTTTATCCCCGCACAGCTCCGCAGTTCAGGCAGGGCAGGGTGAACACCTCCACCCTCTGTATCAGGGTTCCTTAGTCGCAGCACTATTGGTGTTTGGGGCTAGAGGATTCTGTGTTGTGGAGCTGTTTTGTGCATCGCAGGACGTTGAGCAGCATTCCTGGTCTCTGCGCACCAAGGGCCAGTAGCACCCTGTCTCCCAAATTGTGACAGCCAAGAACATGTCTAGACGTTGCCTTGTGGGGCAAGACCACTCCCAGATGAGAACCCCTCGTCTGCATAAAATAACTGAGATACAGAGAAGCTGTGAGACTTGATTGAAATGACACAACCCTTGAGTTCAGTCATTTGTTCCCAGTCCTGGGTTCTTTCCCTGTGCGGTGTTATTTGAATAGAGCTGTTCACTCTCTTCATATTTGGCTTAATCTTAAGTCTGATTCTAAGAACAACTGTATCTGCTAATCTTCCATATGCCTTCCAGAAAATATACTTCTGATGCCTGTTTTTCGAAAAAGAAAAATCTCTGACTGACTGCAGGGGCAAATTTAGGTCAAGGATGGGGTCAGGTGTGTGGACACTTAGCACTCCTTGCTTGGAGGAATATTGGCTATAGAATTAAGCCCAGGGTTTTCAGGGGATGCTGTCTTTGACAGCTGATATGTTTATAGAAGACATGGTTTGGTCCACTATTAATTCAGCTGTCCGTAAGAGTTGATGCCTCCTGTGTGTTCCCTCTTGAATATTTTCTGTTGAATCTTGAACAGCAATTTAGAGAAATTAGCCATTAGTTAAAAAGCTCATCATGGTAATGAATTTCTCTACCCAGAAACAGATACCAAGGTCTATAATTTTGAACCTTGATTGGTCTGGTATTGGAAAAGGGATTTATTGCTTTGAAGAGTTACAGAATCAATACACTTGGAATTATGTGTTGGGTAACCATGCCAACACAACTTACATACAAGATTGGAGGGCAAAGTGGTTTTAAGATAACTGACAGATAATTAAGTCTAGTTGTGACAAGACATAAGATAAATGATGATTCACTCGAAGCCCTCTGGTATTTCTTTAGCTGGAAAAAAAAATAAGGCTAGCATAGCAAACATTAAACCTAATAAATGATTCTCTAATCAGAGTTTCCCAGAGTATTTCCCTAAGAGGAGGATTTTTCTTTGTTTTATATTTCCCCCTTCACATTTGAGCTCATCTTACTCCATCTCTTGTCAAGGACTGCAGGGAACTGATTTGTTTCATGTTTAAGAGTACAAAATGAATAAATGTGCGAAACAGTTGTGGCAGTCGGGGTCAGACATGGTGAAACTATGATGATTGTTGGAAAAAACCTCCAGAATGCTCTCCCAGATTGTACCCTTTGTCAGCGTTCCAAGCTGAGGAACTCCTGTACCTGGCAGTATATGAAAATTCTCCTAGGAATATCCTGGGATGGATGATACTAAGTGAATCAATTTCCAGAACCTCAATTTCCCATATGTACTGTTTGCTAAAATTGATTTGTGTAAAGTGCCTGCCATTAAGATGTCAATCAGTTCTTCTTTTCCCGTCTAGAATCTTACTATGATTCTTTGTCCAATATGCTTTAAGGGGGGGGGGACCAAATAAAGGGACAATTTGAAATAGTCGTGTCTAGGAAATCTGTTTTAATCAAGACGCCATAATCTCCACTCCTACCCTTCAGTTCTTGAAGGAACTTTACAATTAATAGGACTTGTAATACAGAATAAAAAGGCTTGGAGATGATGGATTTAAATGTTTCGGGGAAGCATGTTTTGAATTTTAATTGTCCTACATGTGTCCAGGCAACACGGAAGAAATCAGTCCTGTCCAAACATAACTGGTGGGGGGAGGGTATGCCTCAGTGGTAGAGTGTGTGCACGAGGTCCTGGGTTCAGTCCCCAGTACTTCCATTAAAAATAAATAGGTAAACCTAATTACCCACCCCCCCCCCCAAACAAATTTTTAAAAAACTAAAAGAAAAAAAAAACATAACTTCCGAGTCACTTCTTAAACAAAGTGCTTCACTTACTTCATGACACACTCAAGTTACTAATATAACGAAGACCACAGTAAACATTTTCTTTCTGTCCTCTCAAGATCTTTTTACTTGAGTAGAAAATAGTTGTCTTTAATTTTATGTGCAGCAATACATTTTCCCTCTTCTCTCTAATCCATGGCCCTGAACAATTAAAATCATTACTCAGTTATCTTTAAATTAAATGTTTTGATGATTTCTCTAAACATTTACTCTTGGGCACATACGGACTATGGAATGGAGGACTTACAGAAATAACCCAGTAGACTCTGAGCTACTTAAAGGAAGGCAGCATCTTATAAATCTTTGTATTTCTAGTGCTTTACTCAGTAGCAATATCCTAGTATGTAAGAAATAAAATTGTGCCCAGTTTTCTAAAACATCATCTTCACTACCAGGACAAGTTTTAATATACCAAATACATGTCTGTCAATACAGGAACCACCCAAATAATTGAAGAAATTTATCAGGATCATTCATATCACTGCTCCAGGATGTGGTTTCAGTTTTACTATGTAGACGCACCCCTAGGTTCAGTCTTACTGCAAAGACAACTTGCAGCTTCTTTTTAAAATGCGCTTGGTGACGTATACAGCTCAGCTGCTTAAATACAGTCTATTTATTCAAACTGGCAAATAATTCATAGCCAAGGGCAATAAAAGATAATTAACAAGATTTTAATCCTCATTATTCTCCCTGGCACCATTTAAAATGAGGCTGTGGTTCCTAGTAAGACTGAAATAATTATATGTTACATATATATAATTAATAATATATACATTAAAATTTATAATATATAATATATATTTGTATATATACAATTGAATATATAATGGTAAACTGTGTCTCTATCTGTCTTTCTATCTGTTTATCTCCTATCTGTCTTAGTCCCTGCTTGATCCTGGTGAATAAAAGCATTGTCTACTCTGACCAAATCCAAACTTTTGAGATGGTTAGGAGAGGGGAGACAGTACTGCAGAATGTTTGCACTCTATGGAGGAGAGAGATCCTGTATGCACTTGCTTATTTTTTGAATAAGACCTTTGTTTGTCAAAACATATTTTCTTGAGTTGTCATAAATTATACTACATAATGGTTTGGGTCCCAAGTTCAGTCTGTAAACACTGTGCTCACAGCTGGTAAATCTGTTATGTTTTGCTTCTGGGTGGAAGCCTTTCATTTTATTTAAGAATCACATCTGCTGAGAGCTGGCACTGGGGCACGGACTTGGGAAATCTGGTGCACGTAAATTAAGCCTGCAACCTGGACTTGCTCAGTAGACGTGCTGAGCTCTGAGTTTTGGGGCACTTCCCCCAACCCTAGTCGAGGGTGCGTGTGCACACTCGTACACCCACACTTTTTCTTTCTCTCGAATGGCCATATGGGCAGAGTTGGCTGTTAAAACTGAATGTTAGACAGTAACACTATAAAATCTGAGCTTGACTTACGTTCTCCTTATTTAAAAAAGCTCACTGCAGTCTGTAAAATGTTTATGTTGTGAACAATAACTGCAACCACGACAGAAAGTCCTGTGTAAGGAAGTTCTCTTTTATTGTTAGGGGGCCAAAAAGAGAGGTCTGGAGGATAAGAGTTTTAATCCTCGAGAACTGAGATCTGGAAGCTCCTAGCCATTTTCAGGATCCAAGATGAACCAGGGTCCTAAGAAGAATGGGGTTGTTAGTTAGTCTCAAATGATATTAAAAGTTGAGCCCAGAAATTAAGAAACTCTCCTTATTGGTATCATAAAGAAAGTGTGCAGTTGACTGACACCACCCTGTTGATTTTACAGAAAATCTCAGACCAGCTTTTCAGGGAGCATCTGTATCACTCAGGCTCATACCTCACACATCCTAACCCGCAAAGGGGATGAGCTTGGTCTAATACAAGGATATTGGCAAGACTAGCTGAGTACCAGGTTTCCAAGCTTTTTCTGATTCTATTCAAACTACAAAAAAATTATATCATTTACTAAATACCACCCCTGGCATTTCACCGCTGGTCTAGGCACTATAAACAAGTTTAAAATATCTCCGACCTCACAGAGTTTATTGTCCAGATGCAGAGAATAGATACACATGCATGAAACAGTAGCAGACATAAAGACATACATAAAGTAAAAACGATGAGAAAGGACAGCAGAGGATGTTACTACCTTCTGGACCACTAAAAACAAATTTCAGGACAGTAAGTGTTTTGGGAAAGGCCAATCCACAGGGCACCAGGATCACAGAAAATGTAACACAGCAGGAGTTTGACAGGATGTGGATGCCTGGACCATGAAACCAAAGATGAAAGCAAGTTTAGTGTTGAGCAGGCATCCGAGTAAACTGGATGTGCTCCAGAAACAGTAGCAGCTGCCACTTATTTTCTGTACACCAGTTACTCTTCCAAGTGTTTTACATGTTATAACTCATTCAGTTCCTCAGTAAAGCTGTGACATAAATCCTATTATTTTACAATTTTACAGATGAGGAAACTCAAGCACAGAGGATTTAAGTAACTTGCCCAGAGCTAAGCAGCCAATCAGTGATGAAACTGGAACTCTAGGCAGAGTGCCTTCTCCACCCAGTCTTTCCACTTGAATACAGCTCCCGGCAGGACACTAGGGAGTGGTGTGTGCACCTCACAAAAGGTGATGTCTTAGATACCTCTGGTATCTTAGACTACCTGGATACACAAGCTTCTCTGGTTGCTAAATATCTTTATATTTTATCTTATTTCATTCTTCTTAAAGACATTTTTTTCTGTTTTCTCTTTTTCTCTGGCTTAGACTTTTATTATCATTTAATTTTTTCTTTATATCTCTGTTTGATGAATGTTAGCCATACCATCTTTGTACCCAAATCCTTAAAGATAAGTTGTTTAAAACCTTGTACATATGTGAGCTTGATAATTTGCTTTCAAGAATCAAACTGGTATGTCTATTATATGCTTTCCTTCTGAATATACACACATATTCTAAAAAGAGATCTGTAATCCTTGTGTACCAAAGTGAGTATTCCAAAGAGGCAGTACATCCCATTGTTAAGGCAGAAAGAACTGTGAAACCACACTGCCCAAAATTAATTCTTGCCAATAAATTTCATATATAGCCTTGTACAAAGTACTTAACTTCTCTGTACTTCAGTGTTTTTTTAATTTATAAATTGGTTAATGTAACTCATCTGATAGAGGGGTTAGGGACATATTTGTAAAGCATTTAGCTAGGCGTGACACTAACAATAATTACTTCTGCCACCATCACCACCAATAGCAACACATAACCATAAATGTTAACTATTGTTGTTATTATTACTAAGCTGTTACCAAAATTATCTCATGAAGAGAATTGACTCCTGTTATAAGATGTTGCAAACCCTTTTATGTAAAAAGTTGAGATTTCCAAGATTCCCAAGGTAGAACTATGAAGAGGACTATAGCCAAAAATTAAAAAAAGGTCAGCTGCCCTACATAAAAAAGAAAACAGATTTGTGTTTTTGCTCCTAGTAGAGAATGAGGGAGAAGATGTGAAGCTAGTGATACAGTGGGGTGCAGGATCCTAAGAAATTTTCCCATTGTGATTCAGGAAGACACCAAACAAAAATTAAACAGTCAGATCAAGCCGTAAGGTATTTGCAGTGTGCATGACGGGGGCTTTAGTTTCTTGGTTTCTTCAGTAGGTGGATGCTGTTTTAAAAAGAGGAGACCAGGTTAATGGACCATTAGTATGATGGCAGAAGACAAATTATAATCTCTCCATGTAATTTTGATAAAGGTGCAACCCATGACTACATTGCTGCTAGGAGATAGAAAATACAAAATTCAGTTCACATGTGAGAAGGGAAATAACTGATCTAAACCAGCAGAGTGGAGTCTGGAGCATGTATAGGCAAAAAGACAGCCGCTGTGCTGAAGACAGGGACGTTCAGTGAGATTCTCCTCGTAGAACACAGATAACATCAACTAGAATTCACTTCTCGAAGGAAAGAGCCTTACCCTGAGCCTGAAAACTTCAAAAACAATTCTGATGTCTGGTAGGACAGACCAGGAGTAGTAGCCCCTGGTCTGATAGGCAGGTGCTTGGCATTAGTGAACAGACTGTGCAGTCCTGAAAAACACTTCGTGGGGGAACAAGAGGCATCTTGGAAAGAGGAGATGCCCTTTGAAGGGGAGGTGGTGGTAAAGGGAAAGAAGGACACATGGAAAGTGAACTCCACAATAAAACAAGATAGTATATGTAGGACTCAGAAAAAGGCAGATGGAAACAAATCAACAAGAAGATGCCACTTTTAATAAGAGAAATGTGCTTTAGAGGAACAGAGGAAGATGCTCTTAAACTAAGAAACTAAGTCACGCCAGCCTCTCCCTTTGGAATGCAAACTATTTCAACAAAAATTAATTACGAATTAATTATTCAGTATCCATGTGGAATTTACATAAGAAGAAAATACAAGTGTCAAAACACTAATAACAACCACCAAAAAAAGTCATGAAAAAGAAAAAAGTTGTAACATTGTAAATTAAATATAATTGAATAGATCAGAATAGAAATAAAAAACCAGGAAGATATAAGCAGGGAAATGATTAAACTCAAGAAAATTAAAGGAAAAGATAAAAGCACATGAAAATAAACAGTAAATTACATTAATTAATTTTTAATTCATTAATTAAATGACCAGAGGAGTATAGCTGTGATGCAATTACAGTGAGTAACATGGAAAACAGCAATGAAATAAGGGATAGAAAATAACAGGGAAAAGGACCTAAAAGTAACATAAACACTAACAAGGATCACGTGAAAAATCACATAAAAGTCTAGAAGACATGAAGATTCAGTGTATGTATAATTGGAGCTGCTGAAGAATTTTTTTTTTAAATGACAGAACCAACATTTAAAAGGACACTTAAGAAAAATTCTTAATACAGTTAAAGGAAATAAGATATTTATATATGTATAACCTGGTCAGTTCTGAAATATGTTCTTTTAAATCAAAAGATAAGTAAAAGATAAATAAAATTAAGCAAATTTAGGTAAATCTTAAAGATAAGATGAAAATATTTTTCTGTGTATCCAGGCCCAAAACAACCAACCAACCAAAATCTAAGTGATTTACAAAGGAAAAAAATCAATTTGGCAGAAGACTTCTCAACAGGACACACAAAGTAAACACAAAGGAGCAACATTTTATATCCAGGAAAGAAAATGTGAGCCAGGGATTTTATACCCGAGCAAGCTCATCTTACAGTATCAAGACTATAAAAAATTGGTTTAGAATTGGTAAGGGTATTGTAATCACAAGCTTTCTCAAGGAGTCAACTGGAGGGTGAGACAACCGAATTATTGGGGAGATTAGCAAGCTAACTGTGGGATATTGAATATGTTTTATTGTAAATCTAGGCCTATAATAGCAGTGGTTCTAACTGTGTAATAATTGCCATAAATTCTTGCAAAAAAGGAAATAACGCAGCTAAATAGTAGGAGAAGAAAGGAAAGAGAAATAAGAAGTATAAGAAAGTCATTGAATTAAAAAGATAAGTAGGAAATTGACACAACATTGTAAACTGACTATACTTCAATTAAAAAATATATATATACACACATATATAAAGAGCAGGGGCATATATAAAATGATTAGCAGAACTTATTTGAACAAACATATATATCTTAAAATACCAATCAAAACAAAATTTAAAATACAAAGAAAAAGAACCAGTAATCAAAGACATAGTAAATATAACATAGTATGCTCACCATATTCAAAATAGAGATGTATGGATCATATCAGTAATGCATAACTTGCTTGATCAAATAATAAAGTTTTAGAAAGCGCCTAACAAAACTCAATTCTGTGTTACTTACATGAGAGATATGTGACACAGATTGGTTCAGGATGGTCAAAAATAAAGGACAAGCAGAGATATCCTAGGCAACTATAAACACAAAGAGAAGAGGGATTTTGTTCTAGACATTTGGCAGATAGAATTCATTCAGGCAAAATTGTATTCAACGTAATAGTGGATATTATAAAGGCCATAACTCTCAATGAAGGTTTAGTATTTATGAGTATTTATGGATCGGGTATCACAACTATAATCTTAATGATGGATATGCAAGATTAAACACATTTTTGATTAAAGATTTTAACCCACATTTCAGTACAGGTTAAGTAACTCATCTCCCATTCCCAGCAAAATATCTAAACAATATAATAAGGTCAAAGTTGTAGTTACATAAGAGAATGCCCCATCTTAACAGTAGACGATACAGCTTCCCTTTACATGAATATAGATATTAATATGTGACTACTTCCATAAGATCCACAAAATTAGTAATAATAAAAATAATATCTGGTACAAAGAAGTAAGTTAAGAAAGTGGCAAAATATGAGAAAAGATCCTTTACACCCATAAAACAACTTTTGGGCTAAAATGAAACTGCACAATTAATAAAGGAAAAAAAACTGTACGTATCAGATTCTATGAGATACAATTAAAAGCAGTTAAAAGATTTGTGAAATTATATACTTCTATCAGAAAAAAATGGAAGAATTAGAATGAAAACTGAAATATATAGGTTACCCTAGGATGAGAACTAGATCATTAGTTGATAATTCAAGGAATATTTGTTCACTTAACCTTGTGGTAATGACCTGTACAGAAATATAAAAATTGATGTATTTGGTATATTGGTATATATTTCTTCTCTAAATCCAAATAATCTTTTATTTTAATACATTTCATTTAATAAGAAGATTGTAAATTCTGTGGAACCTACCAGTTTACATTCAGTGGAGAAGGCAGCGAATTAATTTTTATTCCCATTTTACGTGAAGTGACTGAGGCACAGAGACTCAATGATGTATGTGAAACTATATCATTTCTAGTAAACAGGGAGTTTCAAAGTTCAGTGAAGGCTACAAGTCCACCCTCTTTCCTTTTTCCAGGCTGCTTTTTTAAACAACTGAATCTCATCAAACTCATTTGTACTCATAGATGTAAGCTAAGACTCAACTTGACTGGTGATGAATTGAAGAAGTGACATTTCTCAGTAATGAGTTCCCTTTGCCCGATAAGCTTCGCAGCATAAGACATGGCCAAGTGTCTTTTTCAGGTTGCAAATGGCTGTTTGGTCAGAAAGATCTATTTTTTGGCTTCTTTTTCTTTTAATGATGGTTGATATTCACGTAACTTTTGTTTCACATGAGAAAAGTGGTGATATTTTCCTGTTGACTTCATTTGAATACGAAACACCATAATGAGCCATGGCACTGGGAGGAGGGCACGTCTGCCTTGGTTGCTCCTGAACCTCCATGGAATCCTTTGCCACGTTGGAGCCTTCTGGTGCATTGCTCGGTATAAGGAACTGTTAGAGGAACCTGAGGGCTCTTGAACTTGCGATGCCGATGGGTAGTGAGAACTCTCTTGGCTTAATAAGTTCTTTCCACAATTGCTAGCCTATATTTGTTTTTCAACACCAACAGGCTGGGATATCCAGAGGGGATCTTTGTGTATAATTTAGAAGACAGTCTCTTTTCTGCTTGTTGTTTTATAGTTCTTTGCTTTTTTTTTTTTCCTTCATTTCAATTTGCAGCTATCTGTGCATGAAACACTTGGTGTGTTTAGCTAATGTCTTGGAATAGAAGCTAAATGAATGTTTTCAATCTTTCCGTTCCTTAGCACACCACGATTTTCCAGACCAAGAATTCTACAGCAGGGGAAAGGCAGGAGTTCGTCTTTGTATCGGCTTCATTTTTAAAGGGATTGAACACATTCACTCCATCCTGATATCTGCCTGTGACTCACGCTAAGTTTGTGTGTGTGTATTTGTGTACACACTCATCTGCACGTGTATTCTCCAGTCCACTTTCATAGACTAAGATCTTTGCTGCTTTTATGATTTTCAGTTTTAAAACAGTAGCTGCTCAGTCAAATGGCATTTCTCTTTTAAAATTAAGCAAATGAAGTATAAAAAACCATTTACTTTATGATATAGGAAAAATTATGTCTTACTTGTTTTTGGCAAAAGAGATCATTTCTTCTCTGTTGTTCTACCAAATGGTGTTAAGAATAGGGTACTCTGATGGGGAAGTAGTTGACAAGGATTGCATGTTTGTGTGTGAAGGGAGAGCCAGTTTTTTGATAACAGATTAAAAGAAATTGTGCAATTTATACTAGCAAAGTGAAATGGAAAGGACAGGAAGTAAGGGAGGGAGGGGGAATGGGACAGAGGACGTGCTTTAAAATATATCGTATTAATAGAAGATTTGAGGCACAGCAAGACCAGTGGATTTAGGAAACGACTGTTATTTAAAAAAATACTTGTTGCTTACAAACGAAGACACATCAAGTGATGGGGATTTCCCTTGGGAGGCAGGGTTAGGAGGGAGAGGGAGAAATTCTGGCAAGAGTCTTTATGGTGGTTTCTTTGGAAGGACCGGCAGGAAGCGTAGACAGGTTTAGAATTGGCTAGTTTGAGTAATTTCAGTTGGCCCTAGGGCATACGGGCGCTCCCCAGTTGTCTGGCACCTGGTCCTGGAGTGATGAGGGCAGGTGGATAGCGGCCTGGAGTGTGAGAGTCTGATGGAGGGGGTGGTTGGACTCTGGATTGGCTGGTTTGTATTTGGCTTGCTTCCTGTCTCTGGGAATTGACTATATCTGGGAAGGGCCATCCCTCCAGGGTCAGGAAGGCTCCAGATGTCAAAATATCAGAACATAGACATGGTTAATGCCAGGAGGAAAAAGAAGGAAGGTTGGAGGAAATTTAAGAAGAAAGATATACAAGATCCCCTCAAACCAGTAATGAATGATCTTTTAGAAATTCAATTTCATATATCGAAATCTACTTCAGGATGACACCTGCACCCCAATGTTCATAGCAGCACTATTTACAATAGCCAAAACATGGGAACAACCTAAATGTCCATCAACAGGTGACTGGATAAAGAAGATGTGGTATATTTATACAATGGAATACTACTCAGCCATAAAAACTGACAACATAATGCCATTTGCAGCAACATGGATGCTCCTAGAGAATGTCATTCTAAGTGAAGTAAGCCAGAAAGAGAAAGAAAAATACCATATGAGATCGCTCATATGTGGAATCTAAAAAACAAAAACAAACAAAAACAAAGCATAAATACAGGACAGAAATAGACTCATGGACAGAGAATACAGACTTGTGGTTACCGGGGCGGGGGGTAGAGGGTGGGAAGGGATAAACTGGGATTTCAAAATTGTAGAATAGATAAACAAGATTACACTGTATAGCACAGGGAAATATACACAAAATGTTATGATAAATCACAGAGAAAAAAATGTGACAATGAGTGTGTATATGTCCATGAATGACTGAAAAATTGTGCTGAAAACTGGAATTTGACACAACACTGAAAAATGATTATGAATCAATAAAAAATGTAAAAAAAAAATTTCATAGCGTAGATGAAGACTTGCACGTTTTCCCTGACATATCCAAAAAGTTTCAGGCGCGCTCTCTTCTTGGCCCCTGCAGGGCCTCTTAAAGTTTCTCCTGCAACAGTAGCTCGGGTTCTTTGGGAGGATCTGCTGATTCCACTGAACTAAGAGGCCCTTTCTCACCTCCTCTGTGCAGCAGCTCTAGCACTTTGCACACCCTTCTAAAGATTTAAAGAAGGAAGGGAAAGGAAATAAGAAGAATGGAAAGAAAGAAGGAAAACGCTAAAATTCTAAGGACTGCTAATGTAGGAAGGGAGCTTGAGCCTAAATCTCTAGGGAAACACAAATGGCAGAATTATGTTGGCGAGAGGAGCCTAGTGATGTGAGTATCATTGGTAAAGTATGTCATTTATTTATTTATTATTATTTTTTTAAAGTATGTCATTTAAATCACTGGTGCCATCCAGCTTGGATGATACCTGGGTCACTAACGTTACCTTATGACCAATCCACAGATTAATACCTGACTGTAATGGTGGAGGAACAGAAAAATGGAAAATGAAGGTGGAAAGAAACTCATCATGAGCCAGAGGGCTCATAAGCATGTCTCCTGTGTAGGAATAATGGCATTTAGAAATGACAAGTGAGAATGAAAAGCCTAATTCTTACGTGTTGAATCGCTCTGCTAAAATATCAAGAAAAAGGGATACAAACGTAGGTACCAAATGAATCAAGATAACATTCCTCACAGTTTAGAAGATAAACTATGATGCGCTGTGCTTAGGAGAGAATCAGGAGAGTGGCTCCAAGGGGCTGACTTCATGTGCCAGTATCTGCCAACGTCAGACAGAGTCTGACTGCTGTTTGAAAGAAGGATTCCTGTGAGGGGAAAATACTGCATCTGAAATTGAGTGGTTCTAGAGGAGGTGGTCTCCTACTGAAGTTAAAGAAAGGTGTTGATGGAGTAGGAGTTGTCACCTTCACCCACTTCCCATCCCTTGAGTTCTTTCTATTTCAAGTTTCCTAGGGTAATCAAAGCCCCCTGCAGGCGCCTCTGTAGAATAATTGTGAGAACAATCAAATGGACCCTAAACCGAGGGTGATGTGAAGATAATAAAAAGCTATTTGTGAAAACATAGAAAATAGAACTCATATTCTTTAGCTGTCAGGTGTTTGATTCACTAGTTCTTTTAGCTTCTGTGGTAAAGTCAGTAATTGATCATCGAAGTCAGTGGTGGCAAATAGGTTTACACTTGCCTGTCAGCTCTGTCAATTCCAGTGGACTGGTAGAAGCTGCCTGCGGCCTTGCATTAAGTAATACTCTGAGAACACATCTCAGCTGAATAGTAAGGAATGCTGAGCTCAGTAAGCAATGTCTGCCATGGACATAGCCATTTGTGACAAGGATTTATCATCTCATTTCCAAATACTCTCCCCCTTTTCTTGGGTGGTTTAAAATGATATTTGCAGGCAGAGGGGTGGATTAAATAATCTTTCAATTCCTGTCGGAAAGTTACATCTCCGATTAGATATTAGTAAAATAAAAATAGATGAAATTTTCCCAGAACTCTTTACATATATTTTAAATAATAGATTGAAAGGAGCTATGAGTCACATGAAAAATACTGAAAGATCACTGTAGTCCTGCTTAAGACCTGAAGATCCAGGTGGACAGCCACGTAATCTGTGTAATCATGACTTTGTGACCCATTTCTCTCACCCTTCTTCCTTCCACTGACTCAAAAATGTTCAGATCAATTCTTCACTAACCTACATCAGCCAGCATAATCTGTCAACATAATCTATGTATGCTTTTCTGTATAAAATGAGATTTCAAATTATATTTTGGTCTTTTTCTAAATCACTTCCGCTTCCATTCACTTTTATTTCCTTTGCTTTTATCCTTGAAGGTGTCTGATAAAGTATGACTCCCTGGAGTCCATATGATGGAACACAGTGCGCATTCAACCAGCTGACCAAATAAACCAGTACATAGCCTGAGCCAGTCTCATGGTACTTGATATCAGATTCCTTCCTGGTTCAGGATGGCCAGTTTGCAGTGGATTGTTGACTCCCAGTAACATTTTACTTGATTTGATTTTACTAGTTTCCTTTTTGTAGTTAATTAACATTATTTTAGACAAAGCTCACCTCCTCAAACTAGAATATTTTTAGTACAGAGCACATTCATATCTCTATGTGTTTTTATTGCTTAGTATCTGCTCTTTTTATACCAAATTGCCTATTTTCCCCCTAGTTTTCCTTTGCATCTGTTATAGAGAAAGAAGTAATTAAAACTGAAATTGGGAAAATAGAGGTAGTGATAAAGATGAAGACAAGAAACAGTTGATCATTAAAATATTGCTACATTTTGTGGGGGATGTTCTTTGAAAACATCCTTTAATAGTAATTGATTGTCATAGGTTCTTCTTTGTACCATACCCCAACATGCTCTACATTGTATCACTGTAGAAATGTTTTTGTGTGCTTCAGTGGAAGACTGCACTATTACAGCATACCCTTCCAGGTTATTAATTCTAACCCTGTTCATGGTCTTTGCCCTACTTTCCAATTACTCATTAATTATAGGTAAGTAACAGATATGTAAATGCTATCCTGTTCGGTAGTGATTTTAATTGATTTCTTCCTTTCTAGAAAATACAATTTTGTCCCCATTTGTGATTCACCTTGGCTTTTTTTTTTTTTTTTTTACTCCATATAAATTTGTGTTCTTTTGACTTTTCCTTTGAACCAGTAATAACATCTGCTTGGTTCCCTGGTATCAGATGAGTGCAATAAAATCTTGACATATGTTCACTTTTATGTCTGCATGAGAGTCATGAATTATCAGTTTCTGAAAACTGTCTTTAATACCACGTTTAGAGGAATAGTACCTTCCAGTTCTGTTGTACTTTTGATGGACTATAAATAGGGCAATAATTAGTCCAAAGATAAGATGGGTCATTTTTGAGGTAGTTTAGAATTTTAAAATTTATGTCAAATGAGCGATTACTCCTTATTCTCTTTCTCCTCTTCCTCTTCTTCCTCTTTTCTTCTTTATTGTCAGTCAGTTAAGTTGGACAGATGCTTTCTTAACCTAGTGACAGTATTAGAATCGAAAAGAATGTTTTGTTTAAAGTGATAGCACTATAAATAGTCAAAAAACGTTAAGCTTCTGTTGATTTACTACAGTAAACAAGGAATTTTTACATAGTAAAGTTAACCGTAATCTCCGTGATGGAGTAACGTGCTAAATTATTCCGACAGGAGATAGTCTGTCGACTTTATGCCTTGGATGCCTTTCCATTTTTCCAGACCCTGCTCATCCCTCTTGGGAGAAACTAAACAGTAGATTTCTCTAAGAAGAGTGAAAAGAAATTCTAGGTTTAATGTTGAAATATTACTTGGGGAAAAAAATAAAATAGATGCCTATACAGCTATTGAGAAGAGACAGAAAGACATTGTCTAACTTAACAGAAATAGACCGTGCAGTCTTTCCCCTTTCACGTTTCCTCACAGGAGGAATACAGGATCATTCTTGCCGTCTGAGTTTATCAGTTCTTCAGGAGTGAGAAAACACTAGCAGGGTTTGTTCTGTTTTTGTTTTTGTTTTTCACAAGCTTTGCTATTCCTCCCTACCCCTGCCACCTTGAAGCGTTTGACTTTTCTTAAAGTTTTGTTTTTTATTTTTAAGTTAATGTTGTTTGAAGCAATTACTTTTCATTGATCCCTATATTTGCTTTTCCTGCCCCCTCTCCTGCCATGGGCCATAATATGATAAAATCAGGCTTGAACATTTTGATTTAATTGATCATTTCTTTTCTTCTTCTTTGTGGCTGGAGGGGTGCTAGGTTTATTTATTTATTTAACAAAGATTCTGGGAATTGAGCCCAGGACCTCATGCGTGCCACACAAGTGCTCTACCACTGCCCTAAACTCTCCGCCCTACAAAGTGTATGCAGTCAGAAAGCTACTTTTAAAGTTTATATTCATGATTAAATTGACCAAATATTTATTGAATGTGTATTATGAACTCTTTAGAGCCTGAGAACACACCAGTGAATGGTACAAGGCCCTTAGGCTACAGAAATCACTAGCCATAATTTCCACAAAGAATTGGAGCCATAAGATAATTTGAACTTTTTTCTTTTTACAATTCTATTTGTATTTAAGATTTCTTGGATTTGTGACCTGTACACTCACAAAGTAGTGTCTCCTTTAATTAAAGAATCTTCCAATAAATAAGAACTTTGAGATTACTGTAAGCTTGACCCAAGTAAAAAGAGGACTCAGAAAAGTGATATTGATGACAAAGAACTCAGAAAAAGACAATCTTGACACATACAGATACAGAAATATTTTACTCCTATGACATATTTTACTCAGGATATGAGAGAACCCAAAAAAATTAACCTGTTCAAAGGAAAAGTCGAAGGAGCACATATTTCTGTGGAATAAAGGAATGTTGAAATGAATTGCAAATGGAGACAAAACTGGAATTTCCACAGGATGGAGGAAGTCAGTTCACTCTCAGAAATGTGAGGCATCTTGAGGAATGGAACTAGCCTTTAACTAAAGGGAAGACAGTACCAATTTTCTTAGACCACAAGGTATTTAAAAACAATTTTTTTTGAAGTGTAGTGGATTTACAATGTTAGTTTCAGGTGTTCAGCAAAATGATTCAGTTATACATATACATATATATTTTTTCTTTTCAGATTCTTCTCCATTATATGTTATTACAAGAAATTGAATATAATTCCCTGTGCTATTACACCAGGTCCTTGTTGTTTATCTACTTTGTGTATAGTAATGTGTGGCAGACCTCAGGATAATCTGTTTATTCAGATACTGTGCTGTATCTGTTTCTGTTGTCAACTGGAAAAAAAAAGGCACAGCCTAGAAGTTCAGAATTATGTTTTATTTAGTGGTCTTGCTGAGGACTTAAGCCCAGAAGATAGCCTTTCAGAGAGCTCTGTGGGACGGCTCCAAAGACGTAAGGGAGGGGCCAGAATAGAGGTGCATCTTCACCACCTCGGGCCAGTATCCCGTTCTTCCTCATCCTGAATCTCCGCAGGGTGCACAGTCTAGGGCGGCTGCAGTGGCTGGTGGCTTGATGGCCACTGCAACGTACTTTGTTTACTGATATGACAGATGGCCTTCTTTGTCCACATTGTTACATTAAGAAAATCAAATTTATGACCAAGGAAACTGTAGTGAGTACGGCAATCAGGTTAGAATACAGATTTTCAAGCAGGTTATATTTGGCTGTGCTGTGTTACTGTGACTACAGATTTCTGTCGTGGTTTCCTTCTTTCTTTGTAAAAAAAAAAAACAAGATGTTCTTGCTGGCAAATTGTTTTCTCATTGATTGTTTTGACCTCATTTAAATAGTAAATCTGCAAGAAGTCAAGAGTTTGTGAGACGTTCTTAGATAATTGTGAAAAATCCAAAACATAGATAGTATGCGGGGTGGTGATAGATCATGAGTTATTTTTAATGTTAATCCCTTCAAATTTAACTGAAGTTAATATTCAACTGCAATTCATTTTGATGATCTTTTTAGTTTTTCTGTTCTATTTATCACGATTCTAAGTGATGTCCCTGGAAAAGTTGATTCTCTCTGATAAAGCCGAAAAGAGGTTTATTTTTAATATTGACATTCCTGGCTTCTACCTACAGTGTAGAAAGCTGGGAAGAGCATGGCCTCTAACTAACCACAAAAAAGCCAGATAATGTACAAAATCATAACTTTTCTTGAACCTATTAAAAGCTGAAGGTGTAGTGCAACCGGCTTGCCTGATTTCTTTAGGAAAGACAGGCACCGCCAGGGGACAGGCAGGATGTGAGCACGTTTCTCCTGAGGCAGTAGCGAGAGGCAGGGCCTCCCTGCAAGTTGTAAGAAGAAATTCAAGTGAAAAAATTTTCCGTTGGATAAAAGTGGAGTATACCCCACTCAGGCTGACCTGCGCTTATAGGACCATTGGGACCTTAGCCCAGGAGGAACATTCACACTTGCCCTCAGGCTCTTCTAGAAATCAGAGCATTCAGGAGCTAGGCGGAAGGCTGGGCTGGATGGCAGCTTTGTCCTTGCCAGAGCCCTCCCACCAAGGAACAAAAACCACAAGCTGCTGGCAGGGCAGTATACCCCGCAGCCAGGGCACAGGTAAAAAGGCAGTGCACCGGGGCAAGAATGAAAGGAAAACATCCTCTACCAATAGGGTATTGTTTAAATTCTCAAAACACTAGAGGAGGGACAGGATCACTGAGAAAGCCCCACCCTCAAGATCCAGGGATTCAGTGTCAACAAAAATCGGGGTGGATTTCAGTTACATTATGCTCTGTGAAAGAATCGGACTCAGAAGGCTTAAAAAAAATACAGGCAGAAAACAGATCATTGTTCGCATAGCACAGGGGAGGTCAGGGGAGGAGGCCCAAAGAGGCCGGCTTAGGAAGGAATTGTTGGAGGTGATGGATTCATTTTGTATGTTCGTTGTGGTGGTGGTTACAAAACTGCACGTACTTATCAAAAAATATAGACAGGTATACTTGCTCTTTTTCTTCCCCAAAGGGAAGAAATTAGAACAGTTATGAAATGCTATAATTTTTTTAAAAATCCTAAAATAAAAAAAAACAGATTTGAAAAAAACTTTCAAAGGATACATTACTACTTGACAAAAGTGACCCAGAACAATCTATATCTTCATATATTCTAGTAAAATTATAGGACATAATGAAAAGAAGGATAATTATTGGACATCCAGAAAAAATTATCCAGTTACTTACAAGGGAAAGAAATTCAGATTGTCAGGAGCTTTTAAATAGCAAAACTTTACATCCAAATAATCGGAGTATTACATTCAAGATACAAATTGGGGGGAAAAAATGTGAGCCAATGACTGAATCAAGCCAAATTGACTTTCTGGTATAAAGGTCACAGACAATCTTCGATTTGTATACAGGAATTCAGGAACTAGTGTCCCTCTAAGCTCTTCCTGTTGGATTTACTAGAATGTGAGCCTCAAACAGAATATCCAGGGACAGTGATATTAAGACTAGGGGTCAATTTTAATTATATATTTGCTCCTACAACTAATACTGCATAAGGATTATAAAGGAAAGAGTATAGTATGTTGTGACAACGTAAATATGCAGAAATTGAAAGAGAATGGAGAAAATCCAAGCAGAGATAGTTAACTGCGTTTAGTGATCCCTGTGATGGATGATGTTAACATTGGTATTGTGATTCTGAGGTTGTTGTGAATGTTCTGTAGGACTGAGTAAATATATAATTATGTGACATTTTACTTCTCTTCTCTAGTGATCTTGAAAACCAGTTTCTCAGGAAAGAGACATGAGATACAGATAGAAGATAGACAAGCTTAAGTCAACAGCCTGTCATTCTGAAATTGAATGAAAAGTATTATTATGAAGTTGTGAGGTGCTTTCTCTTTAAAAGCCTGTGAGTGAGTGTGTGTGTGTGTGTGTGTGTTCCAGTTTTGCCCACTAAAAACATCAAGGTAATGGTTAGCCTAAAGCAGTGACTGGAGCCCAGATGGCACCTAATAAATATGATTTCCCTCTTTAAAACAAACAAACAAACAGAGGCATCTTGGAGTAATGTCTGATCGCGAGGGGCCTGGGTTAAAAGTTGTCAAGATCATCCTGAGCCATCTTGTCTCTGCAGGCATGAACAGAGCTATCAGTCTACAAGGGTCAAAGCAAAAGGACCTACAGCCAATTTGATGCCTAAAGATGTAAACATTTATAGGTCAGTAAGTGTAATAACTGTAACAGTTTGTAAAACACCGACTATGTTTAAACATACCAGTTCAAAATGATAGTTTATAGAGAAATGAATTGTCCACATTTGAAACATGATAGGAAACCAGCTCAATGTTTTGAAGCCTAGTAAATAAAGGAAAAGATCTAAGCATTATCCTTTATGGGCTGTTTTGCTGGGTAACTGCATAATAGATGCAGAGAAATGGCTCTTTGTGGATGCGTCCCAGCTAATCATTGGAGAAGCCAGGAATGAGTTAGAGTATCACCATTTTGCTATGTTTAACAGGCTTTGAGAATCAGTTGCTGGTAAATTGATGAGATGAAAGGCAACTCTGTGTGCCTCTTTTTGTGTGTTTATTTACCTATGTATTCATTTATTTATTGTTGTTTAATGAAGGTACTGGGGATTGAACCCAGGACTTTATGCGTGTGGCGCATGCCAAGCATGCGCTCTTCCACTGAGGTCTGCGGACCCCCTACCATGTGCCTCTTGATGGAAGAACACATCAACAATGAGTAATTCTTTTCAAGAATCATCAAATCAGAATATGACCAACTCTTTATATGTAAATTTCAACTTAAAGGAAATACAGGGAACAGGGCAGCAGGGGAAACTATACTGTGGAGACACGCTCAGGAAAACACATACTGTTTTGTTTTGTTTTGTTTTTGGTGAAACTCAACAGGCAAAACAAGCCAGTTATTGAACTTAAATTTCAGAGGGAGAGGAGGAAAGAGACAGAGGAAGGGCATGAGGAGACTTAAAAGATACGGTTTTTAAAAAACAGGTAAACTCTAATGTTTAGGGATGCCCTCATAAAGGATAATGCTTAGATCTTTTCCTTTATTTACCAGTCTTCAAAATATTGAGTTGGTTTAAAAAAAAATCCTAAATAAAACCATAAAGAAATGCAAGGCAGTAAGTACTTAAGTCATTTATTAGTGGTTACTTCTTGGGAGGAGAGAGGGGTTGTGGTGCCTTCTAGGCTATCCAGTCAGTTCTGTTTCCTACCCTGGGTAGAGATTACAAAGCTTATCTTCGTAATAACTCGCCGAGTTATAATTTGATATGCATTTTTCTGAACATTTCGTCTTACAACAGAAAAGATTAAACAAAGATATTGAGTGGATCACAGAATTTTGAGAAGTAGAACACTGACTTGAAGTTAAATTTCCAAAAATAATGTTAAAACCACAGCACACAGAACTGATGGGGAAATTCCTGTTGCTGCTGCTTCTTACCCAGCCAAAGGCTGTAAGCGATTGTTTGTCTCGTTGTGTGAAACTCTGTTTTACGGCAACTATAAATCCTGCCAGCATTGACATCACTTCTGCATCAGGAACTTGGCCTTACAGCCCACTTCTTACTAAACGGAACCAAACTAAAGCGAGCAGAGTGGACTCCCTGCAGTCTCCTTCCTCATGCTGCTCGCTTCCACGCCGAAGTCTCACGTGATGAGAACTACCTAAGGTCAGGGGAGTGGCCATGATCCTTAGGATATGATTGACATGTTATGTGAGAAAATACTTTTCCTTTTCTTTTTTTTTTTTTCCAAAAAGGGAAAAGGTATGATCTGTTTATTTTCTTACTTAATTTTCTTAATAGAGCTTACACAATAGGAATGCATAGGAAATAACATTTACAATTTTGTGTTCTCCACCCAGAATTAATGAATGTTGGTATTTTATCTTCAAATATTTTTCATGAGAAAGATGTAAAATGTAATAGTTGATGTTGGCCCTTGTTTTCTTCTTGAGTTCTAAAGTTCTCTCTTCCTTCTAGAGGCATCATTACGATGGATTTTACACAGATTCTTCTAGTTCACGTGTACCACACATGAGCAAGAACTTTGCTGAGGGACTGCAATTAGGAGGAGGATTTGGGGGTTACATTGAAACACAGTGCATGCTTTCATAGACAGAGCCAAATGTTCCACTAAAAGGGATGGACCAACATTTGAGATTCCTGATTTCCCATCTTCCTGCCTGCTTGGAATTTTTAGACTTTCCAACTTTTGCCAATTTGATTTGTTAGTTAGAATTTCACTTTCAGTTGCATTTTCTGATTTTCATTATAGTATCATCTCTAATGCTGAAACATTGAATTTTTTATTTTTCAAGAGCAAGCCATACTTTGGTCTGAATTGATACAGAGATGCTGAACTAGGCCACAGCACAGAAGGCATACTCATTTTGTTCATTTGCCAAGGAGTAAAGCATCTAGTCTGATTGTTACAGTGGATACACACTAAATCAGTTGTAGAGTCTTGAGCTGAGCTGACTCTGGATTTCTGTCGCCTAGAAATTGAGCATTTGAACACAAGTATGGGTTCTTAATTTGAGAACACTGGACTTGTACGTTGATGTCAGGACCGCAGTTGTGTTTTTGACCCTTTTGGGATTTCTGGGAGAGCAGAGCATGCTGATGGAGAGGAAACAGAACATGCAGTGGCCCAGAGGCAGAGTCAGGTCACAGGACTTCAGGGTACCTTCTGGCTTTTGAACTCCAATTCCGGGTCAAAGCCAGACTCAGCTACAGTGCTTGCCTTTAGGCTCCGGAAAATCTCCACCGAGTGCCTATAATAAATCACAGTTTATTTACAGTTTGTTAAGTGGGCAGTTACCTGGACCCAGCCAATCTCCTGTTATTTTAGGTTTGGATAAAGCAATCCGTCTTGTCAGTAGAGACATTTTCCCTTTATGGTAAATGAAGCATCAGCTTAAGGAACAGGCACTTCTGTACCATTTGGGAGATGTTAAAGACTAAATCAGCATGTGTTACTCTAGCAGAGTGGAAAGTAAATCAGATTTGGAGTTCTAAGATACGAGGTAGATTCTCCCTAGCTGTTTGAATTGAGGCAAGGAACTCTTCTGAATATAAATTACTTATCTATGAGATAAAGAAAATAAGATCAATCTCTCAGGCTTGTGATTAAAACTGAGTGAGACTGAGACAATAGATGCCAATGGGCTTTATAAACCATGTGACCATAAGATAGAAATAGTATCATTTGAAGAAAAAAATCTGAGTAAGATCAGAAATGCCCCATTTTCCTATGTATTTTTCTTCCTTCTGTCTTCTCTGGGTTAGAAACACACAGCTCAATTTCCAGGGCAGTTTAAACTCTATGGGTATCATAAACTTTTTAGTGAGGCTTTTTTCTTGGGTAAGCCTAAAACCAGGATGGGAAGAAAGATCTCCAGCATAAACCGTGTTTTTCGGTAGTTTTCTCTCCTTTTTCGTTGCTACTACTTTTTCTTTCTCTCATCAATACCCCAGCAACTTCTCATAAAGCCGTTAAGACATTCCTAAAGAAAGAGAAACTCTTAGCTGATCTGGATGAAAAGTAGCTTTGCCCCTGATGGCTGGGCAACCTGGAAATGTCAGCTCAGTAGGTCATTTGGTAGGTGATTGGGAATGAGGTTTGGAGATGATTTCCAGGATTAATGAAAGTTAAAACTAGCGATAGACTTGGATTTGATGAGCTCACATGACCATGTACACTTGGAGGGGGAGGGGCATATTCAGGGACTTTCTTAAGCTAGTAGTTAGTAAATAACCCTATTCTAATGATTTAATTTTTATTTTTAATTATGGTAAAATATACAAAATATGAACTTCGCCACCTTCACCTTTTTTAAGTGTTCAGTAGTGTTAAGTACTTTCACCTTGTTATGCAACCACCAATCTCCAGTACACTTTCCATCTTGCCAAACTAAAACTCTAAACCTATTAAACACTAAGCATTCTAATCATTTTAGAACTTTTTTTTTTCTCTCGAATTGCTTGGTAAAGTACATCAGTCATCAGGAGCAGTGTATCCTGTGCCTTGTGTTGATGTATTTACATCATTCTTAGCTTACAAAATCAGAGGGAACTGGCACCAGTTCATAATTTGATACAACCAGCTTAATAATTAAAAGGAGTCTGGTGGCAACAGTGACGTACGTCCAAATATCAAAACCTGGCCCCTCAGATTTGAGCTAAGGACTAAATTTGGGTTGATTTGGTTTATTTTGCTGGTTGATGAAGCTGTTCTTTAAAATGATAAAACAAAAATTGTAATCCTTAGAACTCTGATGTCATAGAGCAACTGGTTTGGATAGGAGCCCCTTACCTGGCCAAGCTCACGAGCGCTGGCCTGCCCTGCTTACTCTGGGTGGCGAGTGTGGACTCGGACCCATCTACAAATGCACATTACTGATTGTTTTCTGAAAGGGCTGACCTTTCCTCCGTGACACATGCTTGTACGGCAGTAAAAAAGTTCCCAAGTTCACTTTTATGCCTACTTCAAGCAAGTGTCAAAAAAAGATCTCTCTCTGTTGCCCTTCTAACCTTAACACTCGAAACAACTTGGGGTTAAATCAATTTTACAGAACAGCAACTGTTGGGAAGGAAATCGAGCAGAAGTTCAAAAATGGCAAAGGCTTATTGTTGTCATTTTTCTTAGATCTAGAAAAAAGTTAAATTGAAACTAAAAAAAAATGAAATTAACTGACATACAATCATATCCGTAATCAAATCATTAGATTCTGAAGTTTTAATGGAGGCAAGTAAAGGCCTCTGTAACTTGCAAAATGAAAATGCACACATGATAAGGGATGTATGTATTCCTCTCGCGCTAGAGCTGCGGAGAAGCTGGAGGGGTGTTAACAGATGCTGCGTCTGCTGGCATGACATGGATTGTTTTTCCTGTTATCATTTACTCTCCCATCTGAGGAGAACAGGCAGAACTGTCACAGTAGGAGAAAACGAGGCAGCAATAACAATGAATGTTCTTCCCCAGATGACAAGGGTTTATCTTGCAGAGTTTGAAATGCTGTTTTGGAAAAGTGGAAAACAGTAGGTCTGAAATGATTCAACCAAGGCACTTCCTTAAGATGATCGCAGATTAGTTCACTTGTTCCATAGACACCTTTCTGGAAAACAGCTAAATGCAAAATAGTTGGAGATGTGGTAGGAATGATTTAAACTAATGCTTATTCTTAATTAAATCATATTCATCTGCTGAATATAAAATGGCATCACGTATCGGTTTCACTGAAAAATGCACTGTTCTGACTAAAAAAAAAATCCTGCCAAATATTTATTAAAAATAACCAATTAGATAGCAGTTAATATTTCAAAGAAGAGAATCAAAGTAATTAGCCACTGGTTCCAATTTCCATCATATTTATTAATCACTCATTTTATATCTTTAAAAGCAGTGCATTAAGAGAAAGATATTTCATATATGCAAAAAATGGGAGCAAATGCTCTACCATTTATGGGTGGTTATAATGAGATCATTTTGATATGGCTTGTGCCTTGTGTTGTTATTATTCATGCAGAGATTTAGAAATTAACTAGTATAATTCTATCAACCCATGGAAATAAACGAAGGCTAACCACACGAGAACAAGCAAGCATCTAAGCTTGGTACAGCAAGCTTCCGATAGCAAGAGTCAGCCACAGTCACTTATCTCTTGGCAGAAGTTCAAAGGGAGGCAGGTGAGTGGGAAGGTTTTACAGTGGAAAAAGGAAGGGCTTCAGGTATGCCCTGAACGGGGCTGCTGGCCTGGGGAAGGCAGGCCGATCAGAAGTGAGGCGTCCAGTGTGATTAGTTAGGGTGGATATCTAGCTTTCTCTTGTTGGTTCTAACTTGGAAGCAGGAACAAAAACGGACAGGAAAGCTGTCAGTTATTCCTCAAGTCCTGGACCTTTGGGGCTGATTGTTACAGGGGTTATTGTTCGGCTTCCTAAACTGTTGTAAGCAATCACAGTCCGACTTCCTTCAAGCCTGGCTCCTAGCAAGTTGGTTTCCTGGGCTCATTATTGCAGATAATGGGATGTTGGTTCCTAGGGGCAGGTGGCTGTAGGTTGTGGGTCAGAGTGCTGTTTCTTTGCAGGATCTGGTCATTGTTCATTTGTATATTCAGGCTCTCAAACCAGTGTGAAAGATGAAACACACAGGACAAAAAAAAATAAAGAGATGGTTTTATTTAGGCAGTTAGAGTAGGGGTGATACTCATTAGTGAGAAATGTCTCAAAGAAGAGAGAGGAAACCCAGTTTTATAAAGATCAGTAAATAAGAGCGTCGCGGGGAAGCTTGGAGCTGGGTCTCATTTGAGTTACTGAGAAAGGGTGGATTTTCGGACTTAACGTAGAAAATACTAGAGCAGGTGGTCATTTGCTGTTAGCTCTCATTATGTAAGGGAGTCGGGGAATTTCTCAACGTTTGTTACCTTCCAGGAGCCCAGGTCTGTTCAACATCGGTGCTAGTAAATAATGGATTGTTTAATGAAAGCCAAATGCTTATACAGAATTAGTTGCTTGATACAACGTTCCCTCTTGCTGTTGTCTGTCTATACGCTGGTTCTAGCCTGGACGAGTTCCATAGTGTGTTTGCAGGAGAACTCAGAAAGGGCACCGTGTCTTCCCACGGGAGTGCTGTGGGCAGGCTTCACGGATATATGTTCACACCTAGGCCGGACTTTGAAGGGTGGCTAGGATGTTGATGGGCATTGCAGCTGGGTAAAATGGAGTGCAGCATGGTCCAAAGCATGGAAGTAGGAAAGCTCTCATGGCCCTTTAAGGGCTTTGTGTAGTGTAGGGAAATTTGGCCAAGTTAACCTAGAAAAGTAAAGGGGAGGGCAGATCACAAAGGCTTGGGGAATTTGGATATCATTTAGCAAACAGTGGGGAGCTAGTGAAGACTTGGGGGCAAGGGAGTAATGTGTCAACGTGATTCTTCAAGAAAATCTGTCTCATGGCAGTGTAAAGGCTACATTCTTAGAAAAAGACTAATGAGAAATTACAGAAATGTCAGAAAAATACTTCGGCCCTCAGTAGATGAAGAACAAAAGTAGAGGGAGCGGCAGTGGCTTTTGAGAGGAAAACTGCTGTTTTGTGCTTCTGCAGTTTGCATTCCACCTTCCTCTAGTGATAGCATGTCAAAGTTCCTCTTTCTTTTGATGAATCTTCTTTCCCACACTCTCTTGAGAAGCCTAGACTTATTTATTTATTTTGAGATGCCTGTGGGGTGACCACCTGGGGATGTTCAGAAAACAGTTCAGTATATATGTTGAAAACTTAACTCATATTTTTGGCCCTAAACTTCCTCTCCTTCTGGCTTGCCTTGCCAGTGAACGGTGCAGCATCCATCAAGATAGCCTCCTTATACCTCAATTACAAAAAAAAAAAAAAAAAGAAGAAGATATCCTCCTTAGACTCCAGGGTATGTGTCTTGACTCCTCTCTCTCCTTCATGTTGCAAATCCAATCAACAAGGAAATCTTATCCATTTTACTTGGTGAGTAAGACCTGAATCCATCCTCTGGCCTCTCTGTTCTGTCATTTTCTCAGCCCCACCCCTCAGCATCTCTTGAATGGACTTCTGAACACTCCCAGGATGCTCCACATGTCTCCCTTTCTGCCTCAAACTGACCCCTATACTAACATTGAAATCTTTATGAAAAACCAAGTGTGGTCATGGAATTGCTTTGCTTGTTCCTGTTTTCTGTTACCCGTAAAATAAATCCAGATTCCTTTATGTGGATGACAAAGTCTCATATGACCTGGCTCTTCTGTCTCACCATCCCAATTCCTCAACTTTACTCTTTCTTTTTAAGTTCAGTGAGATTGATCTTCATTTAATTCTTGAGACATACAACTTTGTTTTTGTTTTTTTTTTAGCTGGCTCCAATCTTTTAAATATGCTTTTCCATCTACTTGTGATGTTCTTTTCCCCTCTGGATATACTTCCTTACTAAATCTTGTTTATCGTTTAGCTATTATCTCATATTTCATTCCCTTCATGGGGGCAAATGAGCCTGAAGCTTGTGGGAAAGGTGAGGGCTAGAGGTGTGTAGGCAACAGTGAAAACTCAAAATAGATAAAACTACCCTGGGACAGCAAGTGTAGCAAAAGAGAAAATTGCCACATGTGGCTCTTTGGGACTCTCTAAGTACCAACACTTAATGGAGAGGGAGGCCCAAGGGAAAAGTTGAGGGTAGAGAGCTAATAGGCACTAAGTGATGAAGTTCAAGGTGAAATGGGCAATCAGCAAAATTAGGTGCATGATTGGGGTCTGTTAAGCTTAAGATCTGAAAAACGTTCTTTGGATTTACCATTTAGGAACTGATTGGTGATCTTAAAAGAGATGTACAGGTGACCCTTGAACAAGACAGAGGTTAGGGGCCCCAAAGCCATGTTGTTGAAAATCCACATGTAACTTTATAGTTGACCCTCAATATCCGTGGTTCTGCATCCGCAAATTCAGTCAACCCCAGACGGAATAGCACTGTAGTATTTCCTGAAAAAAATGCACATGTCAGTGGGCCCACGCAGTTCAAACCTATGTTGTTCAAGGGTCACCTATGTTAGCATGGTAGGGAGGATTGAAGTCGAGTGGCAGTTGAGTTTAAGAGTAAAAGAGTGGCCAAGAAGTAGAGATAGCAAGAGTTAAAATATCAAGGATGCCAAGGAAGGGAAAGAATGATCATTGTAGTTTTAAGGAAATGAAGATGGAACAAGGAAGGGTTTGTGCACGTATTATGAACTAGAGGTAGTTTAGCAGGGGCCACGGAAAGAAGGGAAGATTAGTTTCTTGTTACACACTCATGCTTCTCTCTTAAGAGGTGGTATCACATAAAAAGTGGTGACATTAGACTATAATACGGCTAATCAGAGACAGTATCTATAATCATGTTTTATACTGGTATTGGAAAAAAGTGTTACTCAGATTCATACATGATTGTTTATGATATTATAAAAATGTTATTTATTCTGTGATTATTTTGAAGGTTTGGGCTTGTATTTGTCAAAACACTTTGACTGGGAAACTGTCTATTTCCCTAGTTAAATCCTTTCTTCAACACACGCTGGGCTAGGAAAGGAGGGTTTGTGCGTCAGACTGACATAGACATGTAGCTAGAGCACAACTATTGTTTTCCTTTTTCCTGTAGCAAGGACTTGGTGCAAAGACGGACTAGGTTGCCTCAGGGAGAAGTGAGTTCCACATCACTAGGATTGTTCAAGCTTCTATGACTCATTCAGATTGATGACAGGCCTAGATGATTTTTAAAGGCACTTCTATCCACAGTAGTCTGTGAATTTCACATTTCTAACTGACTTTAGAGCTTGAATGCAAGCTCCATGCCAAGTTAAGAGTAAATAGATGTGAGCTGTTAACAGAGTAAGCAGTGAAGTGGGATATTATTTTTGCTGGCAAAGATTTGCCAAGGACAATCTGTAAGAGAGCTGAGAGTTGATTCTATTAATGTCCATTGTTGCTCTTTTTAGAGAGATTTACATCTTGTACTTAATTTCCAAGTTGTATTTTCAAGAAGAATAAAAAGATAGGAGGAGAGCATTCTCATGTGATGATACTGGTCTAGAACCTCCGTAGTTAATACAGCTTTGTATTCAGGGAGCATTGCAAAGGGTTCACTTTCCTCCGTCTGTACCTGATTGGTCTGTGTAGTCATCTTTTTCCATCCTTTCCTTGCCCCTCTTATCATCCATCCCCTTTTAGATGAGGAAACTGAATTAGAGCAGTTGTGAACGGTCCAAGGTCATGGAGGAAATGAATGGCAAGAACTTACCATACGCATGAGGTGATCACCAGTAACAGAATGATCAATGGTGGCTCCCCCAGATCCTGCCTTGGTGCCAACATTTGTCCTCATGCTTAGCATTTCTGCACAGCCAGCACTCGACATGCATTTCCCACCCAGTATAAATTCAGTTACTGCTGGTGTCCACATACTATTACTCATAGAACTACCAAGCAAACATCATGAATAGTACAAGTCAATTTTATATTAGATGGCTCATTTCTTCTGTCAAAACATCTGATCATTGCCTTTTACCGATGAAGAATTCCTTCATATTTTTGTTACTCAGATAGAGAAGTATGATAGAAGAGACAGAACCATGAATTTGGAAAAAAGAAAAACAAATACATTCTAAGCTTTGTGCTTCATTAAAGTTAGCAAGAGAAAGAGCCACAACAGCGACACAATCTTTCATGGGTTTCATATATTTGACAGAAAAGAGATGGACGAAACTATTCAATTTATTTCACAATGCAAGTGGTGGAAAACCTCAGCTAGCTTGACTTACGTTTCTCCAGATTATTCTATTTTCATTTCCTTCTCTGAAGAAAGGATAGTTAAAAAAAATTTTTTTTTATTGTAGGCAACTAAGTTCATTTTAAAATGAGGTACTTGAACATAATCAAGATACAATATGTCTCTCTGGTGAACAGGGATAAGGTAGAAAGTTGTTTTTCTCATCCCTGACCTGAGGAAAATTCAATGCAATTTAATTCAACAAATATTTATTGAGTAAATATTCAATACTCTGTCTCAAACACTCGTATAGGAACTTGATATACATAAATGGGAGATATGGTCACTGTCTTCAAGGAGACCTGTCTTTTGGAGGAATTCACAGCCTTGTGGGAGACTGTTTCTTGAAACAGTCCCATAGATTCTCATTTTTAAAGCCATTTCTGTTTTCACAGTTGCATTAATTTGTTTATCTTGGTTGAAGGATCTTAGCAATTCTGCGCGCTCAGTTTTCATAGACTAATATAAAGGATGGGATATGAAAATGCCTTGATGAGAAACCCTGGCAGCATTTCCCATAAACACACAGCATCTGCATCACACTTCAAAACTTCTTAGTGGAACGGACACTTTCCCAGTCTCCAGCCTTTCTCAGCTGGTTTCATGTATTTGCGTGCATTTTGATGGGAGTCTTATTTCTGAGTTCCTTCACATCTTTTCTTGTAACAGAACATCAGAAGACTTAAAAGTAAGACAAGAAAAAAAGACTCCAAATTCAGAGTTTCTAGTTCCTTTCTTACTAGTCCTTGTGAATGCTGGCTGTGGATCTGGGAACAAAAGGAAGAGCTGATTAATTTGTGGGAAACAGACAGAAAATTGGAGTTTCTAGAAAATCAAGAGGCTGTGTTTCCCCTTCTGTTAGAAGAGATAATATCAAGTAGTTGACTATTGCCTTTTCTTACAAGACTCAGACATCAGTATTTCACTATCCTGCAGATCAGTTCAGTGGTTTGTACTGCACAACTGTGAAGCCACAGATAAAGAATTGAGTAGTTTAGGTACTGCTTCTTGAACTTCGAACTTACACATCACCTGGGGGATTTTGTTAAAGTGCAAATTCTGATTCAAGGTATGGTTTGGAAACTACTCTGTACCTGTCCGGTACTGTAGCCACTAGCCGCATGTGGCTGTTGAACACTTGAAATGTGGCTAGTGTGATGAAATTTTTAACTTAATTTGAACAGCCACACATGGCTAGTGGCCTCTATGTTGTATAGTGTATGATCAGTCTGTCAAGAAAAGTCAGACCGTTGACAGATCAATGATAGTCTTTAAGATCTCTCTTACATTTTCTTTCTTTCTTTTTTCTTATTTGTAGATAGTATCTGTTTTCCTCATTTGACGATATTGGATTTTCTGGCAGAATCTTTGAAAAGCATGTGGTGCCTTTTTTGGTATACGTATCTATCTCTGGCTGAGGAAAGCAAAGTCAGTTAACTGACCTTTTGTTGGCTTTTCCATCTGGGTTTCACCCAACAAAGCATAGGGTTGATGGCACATCAGAGGCTCAGTGAGAACTAATGGATTTCTTTCACTCATAGAAAAATCTCTTCAGGTGCCAGATATTAGAATAAGTAGATTTGCTTTTGAATATCTTTTGTTTAAAATTAAAGGATTCTTTATGTCTCTTTGTCATCTTTTAAAGTGGGAGTGTCTTCAGTTGATACATATTTTAAAGAAGATTTGGGTGATTTGGGTATAAATGGGTTTAGTTGAATAAAAGATCATCATATTCATTCCTTTTAAAAAATGTCTAACACCTTGGGTATCTAAATGTTACCATGAATAATTACACTTAACAAACAATCATGCGGTTGTAGGATACTTGGGGCAAATATTTCAATTGATTATATATATTTAATTGTCAATATAAGCTTTTGTTTTTCTCCTTGAAAACTTAGTGGTTAGTTAAGGTTGTGGTATGGCTATAAAGTAATAGGATTTATTTTACGTTTCAAAATGTTATTTCACATTCGAATCACTTCTGGCCTTAATTTTCAAAGAGGTAACTTGGGCAAGTTATTATTCCAACAGTGCTGCCACAATCCCAAATATTTTTTAACTCTTTCTTGGAAACTTCCTTCACATTTTGACACATTCATAGGAGCTCAGCAACTGTGTTTCTTCTTCACCTTCTTGAAAATGGACTTGATTTTTAGAAAGCACTTGAAGTCATTCAGAACCGAATTTATGGAATAAGATAGATGACTAAAATTCACTTTTTCTTTTGGATGACAAGAAGTACAGTTGATACACAGCTGTGATGCACAATTACAAAGAAACGAGGTGATGCCAGCCACCCCGAGGCTCATCATACTAGTACCAGCAAGAGCTTGTCATGGTTCTGGCGTTTTCCAGCCACCGTTTTCAGCAACTAGTTCATACTGTTTAATCTTCATAGCAACTTAATACTGTTTTTTTCCATTATTCAGTAGAAAATAATGATGCTTAAAGGCTTAGGCAACATTCTCAAGGTCACATAATTAAAAGCAATATCAATCAATTTTAAGGTTGTATAAATCTAAAACTCATGCTCTCTCTGCTACTTACACTGTTCTGAAGTGATATCTCCCAAGTGCCTGAATCATCGTGAGAAGGGGCAACATTAATGGAGAAAATACCTAATCTAACCTGGTAATGAAGTTAAGGACAATGTTTGTTTGGTTGCTGTATTTGTAAAAAGAGGTCCCATTACTTTTAGGACATGCTCCTTCCATCCTGGCAGTTTTACAAGTTCAAGTGCAAATCACAAAGTACTAATTTTATCTAATACTATGTTGAGTAGACTCTTTGCTCAATTGTAAGCTTTTGAATTTGATAAAAATGTAACATGGCTTTTAATACGTATAGTTCCTGCAGTAGTTAAGTTGGTGAAAATCTCTGTAGAAATGTTAATATTCACTAGTGCATTTATAGTTGCAAGGACTAAAGAAAGCAGGTCTTTTAAAATGCTTTGTTAAGTTATGTATTTATTTTTATCATGTCCTTTTCTCTAAAATTCTTAGTTACCTTTCCTCTATGATACCAAAACCTACTGGTTTTCTTTCTGCTTTTCCTAATGTTTGCACTCTGACTTCTCTGGTAGTTTTCTCAGTTTGCCTCCTTAAACAGATAGTGCTTGGCTTTGGTATAGAACTGTCCTCTTTTTTCATTCTTTCTAGCATCAGATTTACTCATGGTACCTGCAGGAGTATTCTGCAGGTGCCTCAGAGTAGCTCAGCTTTCCCTAACCTGAAATTCTTTCTTCTTCACACCTGCCCCTGCACCGAACTTGCTTCCTCAGTAAATATACCAAATCATTCAGACTAAAAAATATAAACAAACAAGAAGACTAATGCTCAGAGTTGTCCTTGTTCCTTGACTTAGACATCACTGTGCCGCTCTCACCAGACCCGACTCCATGTTCATCATTTATTAAGGCAATGTTTCTTTTTCTCTATGTGTATGATTTTAAAAAAATTTTATTTATTTTTGTTATTTTTATTGAAGTATAGTTGATTTACAATGTGGTGTTAGTTTCAGGTGTACAACAAAGTTATTCAGTTACACATATACATACATTTTTTTTTCAGATTCTTTTCCATTATCGGTTATTACAAGATAGTGAATATTGTTCTCTGTGCTATACAGTAGGACCTTGTTGTTTATCTGTTTTATATATAGTGGTATGTATCTGAAAATCCCGAACTCCTAATTTATCTCCTGGCTTCCCCTTTGGTACCATAAGTTTGTTATCTATGTCCTTGAGTCTATTTCTGTTTTGCAAATAAATTCATTTGGATCACTCTTTTAGATTCCACATATAAGTGATACCATACATTTGTCTTTCTCTATCTGACTTACTTCACTTAGTATGGTAATCACTAGGTCCATCCATGTTACTGCAAATGGCATTATTTCATTCTTTTTGGGGGCTGAGTAATATTCCTGTGTGTGTGTGTGTGTGTGTATCACATCTTCTTTATCTACTTATCTATCAGTGGACATTTAAGTTGCTTCCATGTCTTGGCTATTGTAAATAGTGCTGCTATGAACACTGGGGTACATGTATCTGTTTGAGTTAGAGTTTTCTCTGGATATATGCCGGGAGTGGGATTGCTGGATCATATGGTAACTCTATTTTTGGTTTTTAAGGAACTTCCATACTGTTCGTCACAGTGGGTGCACCAATTTCCATTCGCACCAACTGTATAGGAGGGTTCCCTTTTCTCCATGCCCTCGCGAGCATTTATTATTGGTAGACTTTTTAATGTTACTAAGGCAACATTTCTAATGGGAATTGCATATGTCAGTAAATTCTCTAGGAAATACTTTTCAGCTGTTAAGTTCACAAAGGATAACGGAGAAACCTTTGTCCATGGCTGTGGATAAAATAGAGACGTTTCTTCCTTCGGTGCTTTATTTGCATCTAGCAAAATATCTCTGCAAAATGCTTCTCCTCTTTGTGCTCCCTGTCATCTTGGCAAGCAGTCTGATAAGCCAGTTCTTGCTCGGCTGTCATAATAATTAATTATAATTAGTATGTTTGGAGTGGCTACTGTGGACTGGTCATTTGCTGGGCACACTGTGTATATAAACTTTAGCTTTATCAACTTCTCTGCAAAGCCAGTATCAAGAGCTCCTTGGTTGAGATCAGAAGACCGAGACTCAGAGAGACCCAGTGACACGCCCAAGGCCACCCAAATAAGGAGAGGCAAGGGAGATTGCATATTAGGAATACTCTAAAGCTGGGACCCTTTTCATCATCCCAGGTTGCTTAAAGCTATCTTTCTTCTAGAATTATTTCCATATAAACAAAGAAAGATAGATTTCTGGATGGAACTAGAATAAATATCCAAAGTGAAGATTCAAATTCCCTTCCCCTTTGTTTTCTTGCTTTTTCACAGGTGCTAATCAAGGCACTCTGTATAATCTGCATAAAGAGGATTTGGAAGGGGGAGGTGGCAATAACAGGGTGGCAGAGAAAAGTGTTTGTGTGTGTGCATCATCAGAGCGAGGCTGCTGCCAGTGGGTCAGGAGAGGGTGGTGTCCTGGCCTGGCTCGTCCCTTGGCTGTTCTGCCGCAGTTCCAATTACCAGTAAGCCCATTGGAGTATAGATAGCAATATGACAAGTCTCCGTTCAATTTATAGTGTTTTTATAGCAGGCTGCAGCAGCAAACGATTTATCTAAGGCGGAATTCCCTAATGAACACAACCCGCCTCAGTGTACAGACCAATTTAAAGCCAGTGTTTACAAACTGCAAAATACGTGGAAACAAAATCAAGAAAGATTGATTCTTTGATTATAAATTTAGTTAGCTCCTAGACACTAAAGATATGGATTTTTAAATAGCCACATGGCTTTAACAAAATAAAGCAAGAAAATCCTCTCCCAGCAAATCACAGAGATGAGAAGTGCTTTGGCTTGAATTATCTTCCTGAGGGCTTGATCAGAGAGTCAGTTTCCAAGTCTGTTGTTTTTCAGTAACAGTCTTTTCCTGCAAACTTCGATTAGAAATATTTATGCTGCTGCTCTAGTGGTTTCTTTAACGGGCTTTCAACAATGAAAAGAAGAGGGGAGTGAGTGCCGCAGATGGTGTCTGTGTTTTGAGCTAGGGTCTCTGAACAAAACCGGCTAACTCACTCTGTGCTCACCTCGCCTTGAGGATTCCACCTTCTCTCGTTACTAGCTGTGGGGAAGCACACCTGTGTCCGGGCAAGACTTGCTCCACACGCAGGGGCTGCTGGGGAAAGAGTTCCCATTAAGCCATGGCCCAGAAGAATAGAAGTTAGTTATTACTGAATCACAGCTAAGCTTCTTGAAACAGACCTGCCCTAGAGTTAGGGGATCATAGAATTTCAGGGCTGGGGTGAAACACACAAAAAATCACAAAGTTGCCTCTTGAAAGAGAATCCTATTGAGAGCTTGGGGGCAGTTTGCATTATGGAAAAAAAAATGTTCATGAGCCTGGGATACCTAAAGTCAAGGGTAAAAGAATTGTTCAACTTGACTAGGCAGAGTTATCCTGGTAACTGGATTCTCGCTTGTGCCTTTCCTAGGTCAGCTGCTGCCTGGAGGCCACACTGAACATTTATAATTTAAAGTTAAAACAAACTCAATTGGTAGAAACATTAAAAAATTTCTCTCTAGAAATGCCTGTTGTCTCATTGGAATGATAAGAGCCTTTTCCAAAATTTTCCTTATTATGAGCTTCCTGCAGGCATGGAACAAGTCTGATTTAGGTTTTAGCCTTAGAGCTTCACATATTCATTATTTAACCAGTATTATCAAATGCCTCTTATGTGCCAAGCCTGTTCTAGTCGTTGAACAGAGCAGTTCACCAAAGAGAAAAGTCCCTGTCCCAGGCAACTTCTGTTTCCGTGGAGAAGATGGATCAGAGACAAAATAAACAGCAAATAATGTCATGTATTAGGAGGTAAAGTTCACCAGGTTAAAAATCATAGTTAAAAAAAAAAAGAAAGGAAAATAGGAATGCTAAAAATGTAACTGCAGCATTTTACAAGGTGGTCTAGAGAGGCCTTCCTGAGAAGGTGCCATTTGAACAAAGACTTGAGGGGAGTGAGGGACTGTGCCACTGAAAGAAGGTTGTTCCTGGAACAGGGTATACAGATGGCAAAGGCCCTGGGGTGGGAGCATGCCTAATTCATTCAGGGAACAACAAGGACACCAGTGTCCAGATTTGCGTTAGGGACAGAGATCAGGAGGAGGGGTCAGGAAGGGGAAGCAGGCTAGACCATGGAGAGCCTGTGGGCCACTGTAGGGTCTTCAGTCTGCATTCTCAGTGAGAAGCCATTGGAAAGACATGGATTGACCTAGGTTGTAAATAGTTCACTCTGTGAGAATCAGCTGAAAAAGGACAAGACAACCAACAGAATCGGAGAAAATATTGGCAAATGATGCAACCAACAAGGGCTTAAGAAACAAACAATACAATAAAAAAAATGGGCAGAAGACCTAAATAGACATTTCTCCAAAGAAGACATCCAGATGGCCAACAGGCACATGAAAAAATGCTCAGTATCAGTAATTATTAGAGAAATACAAGTCATAACTACAATGAGGTATCACCTCACACCAGTCAGAATAGCCATCATTAAATAATCTACAAATAATAAACACTGAAGAGGGATGGAGAAAGGGAACCCTCCTATACTGTTGGTAGGAATGTAAATTGGTGCAGCCACTGTGGAGAACAGTATGGAATTTCTTTTAAAAACTAAAAATAGAGTTACCATATATGATCCAGCAATCCTACTCCTGGGCATATATCCAGAGAGGACTCTAATTTGAAAAGACACATGCACCACAATGTTCACAGCAGCAGTAAAAGCCAAGACATGGAAACAACCTACATGTCCATCAACAGATGACTGGATAAAGAAGATGTGAGAAAGAGAGATATATGTAATGGAATATTACTCAGCCATGAAAAAGAAGGAACTAATGCCATAGGAATCTGGTCCTGAAAGGAGGTTGCCAAGGTAAAATTAAATAGTTCAGACTACCTTTCAAAGCAAATTTAGCAGGACTCCTTCATACTTAAGCGATGTGCATAGGCAAATGCCACACACAGTGACAAGCTACTAATGTCCTTCTATAACCAAAAAGTTTCAGGTAATTTGTAGGTAGTGAAATTTAGTGAGTAAAATTTTATTTTTCCTAAATCCATGCACAGTATCATTGTAAGGTCAAAACTGGCTGTGGGTAAAAAATGGCATAATGTCACTCAACCTAAGAGTGAGGTTCCCTCCCAATGTTAAAGATAGTTAATAAATCAACACACGACTTTTAGGTTATAATGTTAAAGTGGATAGAATGATCTTACAGGACAATTAAACACTTCACTTATTTGGCATAAAGTACTTGTTCTGTCTTCCAGATTTTAACGCCCCATGTCTATATTAGTTTCTGTTGTGCATTTCAACAAATGGTCTCAGGAGAGTTTCAGGGGAGTTTAAGGAAGTAATAGGCTAAAGTTATAGATCCTTTCTGTGGGTCAGGTTGGTCTGCAATTTGTAATTTCCCATGAGAAATGTGAAGTTTCTTATCAAGGCCAGAGAGGCCAGAAATATCCATTTATCTCAGAGGGTCGAACAAGCTAAATAGAAAAGCAGCAGCACATAAAATTTCTGTAGCCTTACATTTTAAGCTAAATGTGGTGTGTGTGTGTGTGTGTTTGTTCTTTGGATTCCCAGGCTACTCAAGAGAATTGGGTAGTAGTCAGCTCAGCCACAGGAAAAAGAAATAATGTCAGAATACTCTAACCTTCTTTTGTGATGGAGTGACCAGTTTTGTGGGTGGAAAAGGCAAAAGGTGTAATATATCCTTCCTCAGGAAGGCTTGACTTTGCTCCCCAAGATATGCTCATAAAGAAGCCAGAAGAAGTACTGTTGTTTATTTCTGTCGGATGTCAGATGTGTGGAGGTCCAAGAGACTGTTTATCAGTGATTCAGAGTCAGTACACCAGAGCCCACTGAGAAGCTCAGTTCTCTTAAGTTTGGACAAAGTTCAAAATTTAGATGGAACAATGGCACATCATACTTCTTCAGAATTCAGGATGATTTGCTGATGACTTGGCAAAATGATTGACCTGAGACACGTTTGATGAAAACTGAGTAGAATGAATTGTTATTTTTTGAAATAATTGCTGTGCAAAGCGGGAGGGAAGCAGTTATTATAGGGAGGAACATGGAGAGGAATCTAGATTGCTTTTATGAGTTGAATTGTTGCCCTCAAAAGGTAAGCTGATGTCCTAAACCCCAGTACCTGTGACTGTGACCTTATTTGGATACAGCAGATATCATCAAGTTAAGGTCGTTAGAGTGGGCCCTCATCTTTGTGACTGTTGTCCTTATAAGAAGAGGAAAAGGCCATGTGAAGACAGAGACACACAGGGAGAAAACCAAGTATGATGGGGGGATTGGAGTGATGCAGCTGTAAGCCAAAGAAAGTCAAGGATTGTTGGCCACCAACTGAAGCTAGGACGAGGCGAGGAAGGGTTCTACCCGAGTCTCAGAGGGAGCGTGGCCCTGCTGCAGCTTGTCTTCCGACTCCTGGCCTCCAGAATTGGTGGAGAATAGCCTCTATCGCTGTGAGTGACCCGGCACGTGGAGCTTTGTTACAGCAGCTCTGGGACATTAATACAGAGCCCAACAGCGGATACTCCCGCGGAGGAAGTCGCGGCTCTGAGGGCACCGTGGCACCGCGCAGACAGCGGGGCTCTGGGTCGTCCAGGAGCAGTCACTGTGCCAGCAGGCAGGTGCTTCCCCTCACCTGGGCCTTCCTTTCCTGAGCGTCACGGAGGACAGATGTTGTTGTCAAATAGAATTAGATCAGGCTCCCCCGAATAGTAGCCCGCCAGGCATGTCTTTCCACGGTGGGGGGTGGGGGGTGTTTTTATAAAATTTTGCACATTTAAGGGATTTCACAGGCCTCTGTCAGCCCAGCGCGTGGTCCCCTGTTTAGATCTCCTGCTTTAAACAAAGCTGCCTCTCTCTAAAAGCAAGTGGCTTTAGGATGACTCCTCTGGCGTCTCACCATGGCAGTGACGACAGCTTCAGTCAGCCAGCAAGCGAAAGAAAAGCAGCAAAGCCCTTAATGTGTGCGACCTTCTGCCCTCTGCTCTCCAGCTGCCCACCTGCCCTCCAGGTTCCTGCCCAGCGTCTGCCTCTTCTGTAAGGCTTCTCCTTGGCTGTCCTCTTCTAGGGTCCTCTCCCCAACAGCTGTCATCAGAGCTTCACGGTGTAATAATACATCGTCACTGGTATCTTCAGTGATGGTTCAGTGTTTTCCGTACCCTCACACACAGATTATAAACTAGTGCTACTGGTTTGGAAATAATGAAAAAAAAATGGTGAAGACTCCTCACCAGCACAGTCATTCACCATGGGAACCACAGCTGAGGATTTTAATTCCAGCCTCAGTTTTCCTAAACGTCACCCCTGGGAGGTGGTAGTAAATATTTCCTTCCATGCTCTGGAATGAGGAGTCAAGTGCAGAGAGAGGGATGTAGACAAGAAAGGAAGGAGAGAAAGAGAAGAGTGAGCTTGTCTGTTGTGATGAGTTATTATCTGTAACCCCTGAAACAAGACGTGGTATAATTTTATTAGGGAAACAGGAAGGTTATAAATAATGGCCTCACCATTATTCGTTTACCATTTGGAGACAGGTTTCTGGATGGACATCACGCCTGAGCTTTAACAGCAGGCTTGATAACTATCCGTGTGGACAAGGAGGACACAGGCCTCAGCCCTGAAGTCCTTCCAAACCACCACTGCATCAGAAAAATCATTACACCCTCGAAAGTCACAAAGCCAAAACAAAAATCACAAAGATTGAGCAGATAATTCCACGGAGGCCTATTCAGAGCACCTTCCTCAGTTACAGTCGGTTTTCTTCCACACTGTGTTTATTCCTCTGTCAGATATTTATAGTCCTAATACCAAAAGTCCATTGCACATCAGCCATTGATACAGTAACATAAAGCAGATTTATGTATTCGCCTTGTCTAACACTCTATTGGGAAGAGGAGGCATTGCTCAATCTAATAGCCTCCTTTCTTAAGAGAGATTCATTTTAAAATGTTGTCTTATAAATACGAAATGGGTTGAGACCCGTGTGCTCCAAATATTTTAAGGGATTTATGTTTGCATTTAACTGTCCTTTTAATCAAACTTCAATGCATTGCTAACACTGCAGAGATTTCAGGGAGAAAATACTACTTGCTGTTTTGAAGTTGGACGTTTCCTAGTAGGAAGGAAAGCCACCGAGTTCTAGAAGAGGAAATTATGCACATGTTGTCAGACTCATGGTTATTTATAGAAGCTATTCCTGTATTTAATCATGGCTGTGGATTAAAAAAAGAAAATGTTTCCTATTTCCTTTTCTTGAATAATTTCTTTATGAAAATGTTCCAAAGTTATATGTCTATATTTTTTGTGGTGTTAAAAAAAGGTAATATCTCTGCTCTCTATATGCACAAATTTTCATTTTAATTTGTTATATTTCAGTTTCTAGATACACATTAATATTTCAGTTTCTTCAAGGCTATGCCTTGAAAGATTAGAATACCGGGAATTCATAGAAATGGACGTTGCTCTGTTGACTTTCCGTCCCTCTGGAAGTGGTCGTACCAGCTGACTTTCCCACAGTGCACTGGGGTTCCCTTCTCTCTACATCCTCACCAGCGTTGGTTGTTGCTCATCTTCTGGCAGTGGCCATCCTTACAGGTGTGAGGTAGTATCTCACGGTGGTTTCCATTTTCATGTCCCTGATGATTAGTAATGTTGACCACTTTTTCATGTACATGTTGACCATTTATATGTCTTCTTTGGAAAAATGACCAGGTTCTTTGCCCATTGTTTAACTGGATTATTTGTTCTGTTTTGATTTTTTTGCTATTGAGGTGTATACATTCTTTGTACATATTGGATATTGACCTCTTTTCTGATAGGTGGTTTGCACATACTTGCTCCTATTCTGCAGGGTACCTTTTCATGCTGTTGATGGCTTCCTTTCCTAAGCAGAAGATGTTTAATTTGAGCTTATCCCACTTTTTAAAAGATTTTTTTGCTCTTGTTCCCTTTTTGTTTTGGGTGTCAAAACAAAAACATTACTGCCAAACCAGTGTCCGGAAGTTTACTGTCTATATTTTGTTGTCGAAGTTTAAAATTTTTTATGTCTTAAATATAAGCCCTTTAACCCATTTTGAGTTGTTAGTGTATAATGTAAGAGAGGGGTCCAGTTTTATTCTTTTGCATGTGGCAGTCCAGTTTCCCCAGCCCATTTATTAAAGAGAACCAATTAATACCTATAACATCTACTCTTCTTCATTCACCCTCTTCTTTTTCTTTTGTGGTTCTAGACACTCCATGAAAGGGATTTTTGATGAAGATAGCTGTCTATTTCATTTAAAATGAATTCTCGGCTACTGGTAGTTCTTAAACCCATTCCTAATAATTCATCAAGCAGTCATCACCATCTTTTCCCTTTCTTTACTCTCCCATCACCACCCCCATTGGAACTGACTGCAAACTATATTACCCCATTCAGAGAATCAATAATTATTTCTACACAGTGGCCCCAGTGATCTCAAAACATTAAGAACATTTAAAATATGCATGTGACTTCTCCAAACACTGGTAACACCGTGCTGTTGAGCTACTGGAAAAAAACTGTTTTGAAGTATAGCTGATGTAAAATGTTATATTAGTTTCAGGTGTACAACGTAGCGATTTGGTATTTTTATAGATTACATAATCATACAAAGTTATCACAGTATCATTGACTATATTCCCGTGCTGTACATTACATCCCTGTACATTTATTTTATATTTGGTAGTTTGCACCTTGTAATCTTCTCCATCCGCTTCACCCATCCCTCCACCTCCCTCCCCTCTGGTAACCACTAGTTTGTTCTCTGTATCTATGAGACTGTTTCTGTTTTGTTATATTTGTTTGTTTTATTTTTTCAGATTCCTACTGAAAGTTTCTGGGTAAAGAGTTGAAAAGTTAAAAATGGTGTTGGGTTCAGTTGACTATCTAAAGGGTAAACCCTAGGTTACTTATCTGAAAACAACTATTCTTTGAGATTTACAGAGTAAAGAAGTATAAGTTAACATTTTTTTTTTTTTGCTGTGAGACAAAGAGAGAGAAAATGAAGACTTTTCAAGCCCTCAGTCAATGACTAAAGCCTTGTGAGTACAATAAAGTACAGTGTCTAAAGTGGAGCTTTTTATAGGGTATTTTAATAATTTAGAACTGGTTTTTGATGTATACATGAAGCAGAAAGACCAGATAAATTATAATATGCAAACCGTAAGCTTCAAATTAAATGGAAGAACACATAACAAAACATTTCTTAAAAAATCTATTATGCTTGTTTATAGTATTATATGTTCCTAAATGTATAAAAATATAATAGCTAATAAATACAATAATGTGCACAATCAAAATCGACTTAATTCAGTATTCTCTTTAGGAGTAATAAATCTTATTTGCTGAGTAGCTCATGAAATTTTATATACAAGTTCAGAAGGGTTTAGGTTCTGTTAAAAAATAAACAAGCCAAACAGACACGAATACTTCTGATGTTTAGTGTGACGACATGGCCTGCGGAGTGCCTGTGTGGCCAGGCCAGCGGCGGCAAGACAGATACCAGGGCTGGGCTTTTTAAGGAAGAAGTTTGGGAACCAAGAGAATTAAGTGGAAGCCAGGAGAACAGGAAGTGTCTACCTGCTAAAACGGATTCTCTAGAATAAATACTAGGAGGAGACCAACCAAAGAAATGGGAAAGCCTGTTCTGTGGGCCCAGTGAGGCAGCGGTTAGAAGCTGTGGTGTCAGTTCATTCAGCCCTTCTTCCTGGGGTGTTTTTTCTCTCAGTCCTCAATCAGCCCCTTCAGCCAACTGAAGTCCTGCTGGGACCATGCAGCCCTTCCTGCATGGAAGCCCATGACTTTGGTGAACCTCTTCTTCCACAAAAAAATGTTAAAAATTATACTTCATGAATGCATCTTCTGTGTTTTCATAGATTCTGTATTCATCTGTTCAGCATCAGTTCATCACAGAGCCAACATTCTATTAACTATCTTCTCTAATTTTCTGTATTTTTTCTTTTCCTTTCTTTCTTTTGATATATATATATATATATATATATATATATATATGTACAGTTTACAATGTTGTGTCAGCTTCTGGTGTACAGCATAGTGTTTCAGTCATACATGAACATATATATGTTCATTTTCATAGTCTTTTTCACCATAAGTTGCTACAAGATACTGAATATGGTTCCCTGTGCTGTACAGTATGGACTTGTTGTGTATTTTATATATATTAGTATCTGCAAATCTCGAACTCCCAATTTATCCATTCCCACCCCCTTCCTCCCAATAACCATAAGCTGGTTTTCTGTGCCTATGAGTCTGTTTCTGTTTTGTAAATAAGTTTGTCTTTTCTTTTTTTTTTTAGATTCCACATATGAGTGTTATCATACGATATTTTTCTTTCTCTTTCTGGCTTACTTCTTGATGATCTGGCATTTGGGAGCCTTACAGACCCAGGGAGAGACTGCTCCTCCCAGGGCTCCTAGAAATAATAACTTGTCCAGAGAGCTTGCCTTTCAAATGCAGACCAGTCAGTTCTGAGTCTATACACCCAGCCACCTCCTTACCTGACTCTCACACACCAAGACAATATTTCCCTTTTCCTCCATCATCTCAGGGCCAGGTATCAGGCAATCAGAGACCACTCTTATGGCCCAAAGCCTGTAGGATTATTCAGACTAGCCAGTCCTGAACTGTTCACTCTACCTTGACCTGCCTTCCCCACAGAAAGCCCGGTGAAGGCTCTAGCCTAGAACTTGGCCTTGCTCCTTTCTGCTTCCTGTCCAACACTCCAGCACGGGTGCTTTCCCTGTGGTCTTGCATGGTACACAGTGACCCTTCTCTGGGACCTGTGAGCATAATCAGTTTTTTCCAAGCCTCATCCTCATTCCCTTTTGTGACCACATTGTCTTTACATTATCATATTCAACATTTACATTCTTAGAACACTGAATTGGCATAAAGGAAAATGTATTGATATTAAACATTAAAATTTTATCTCCAAAAAGTTTCTTTTTTCTGATATTAAAAGAAATTTAAAAGTTTTGTAGGCTTCTAAGACTATCATGGGTCCTTGACGCTGGGTCTACAATGCCTAGTAGATACGTTGGCCTGCAGCCCGGGTCTGTCTGCCTGCTCTGGCTCACAACTTTGTGAGCTCCTGAAAAACTGAGTTAGAAATAGACAACAGCCAGTCCAAATATAATAAGAGGAACTCTGACCCTCCTTCACAGGAAGCAGCAACCTTCACAGGAAGCCGCTGCAGCCTCTTCAGCAATTGGCCCAGAATGGTCAGGACTTGGTCGATGACTGTCAGCTTCCCTGTTTTTTTGCCCTCGCTTTTAATTTCAAACCAACCAGAGAAAGCTAAATGTGTTCCCAAAACCAGTCATATAGGACGCCCCACTTCCAGTTAGTCTGCTTCCAACAGCTCCAGCACGGCCATGCCGAGGACCTCAACCACAGGATGTGTAAAACCTCCTCTTTTTTCCACTAAAAGCTTTCCCACTGCTTTGCCTGCCTTTGAGTTTCTGTCAGACACAAGTGATGGGGGGGATGGCCTCTTGCTCTTGCAAGCTCTGAATAAACAGCCTCTGTGTGTTCTCATGTGAGTGGTCTCTGTTTATTTCCACACATCTCATTTTTCTTGGGGTTTTTAGTTAGGATGCTTCCTTCTCACTCAAAGCCGTCTTGTCTTCTAAGGAAAGGGTTCGTTGTGCTTTCCAGGATAACAAGCAGATAACCTGATGAGTTAATCTACACACATAATAAAAATACAAGTTTCATGACTGCCTTTGCCACTTTCTCAGATGTAATGCTTATATCAAAACCAGAAGCTCTTGGATCACCTTTTCTAAACTTTTCTTTATCCCAAGGAAATATGAATAAAAAAGGGAATAGAGTTAAATGCAGACCGGCAGCAGCACCAGCAGCACCCAGAGTCGTGTTAGAAAAGCACGTTTGGGGGCCCCACCCCAGACCTATTCCAGTGATCCTGGCATCTGAAGTCGGAGAACCATTGCTCTCAACCATGCTGCCATTGGATAAGTTCTTGAAATTCTTGACTGAACCTTACTTTCTTCATATACAAAATGTAGTTATGAATTCTCTGCTCCCAATTTTAAAGGATTGTTGTGAGGATCAAGTTATTAATGTACTTGAAAACATGTTTTCAAGATGCATTCCCTGAAGAGAGAAAAGATGAACTCTACTGTATAATGCTTGAAAAGTCCTTAAGTAAGGAGTGGTGGACAGACTTTAAGGTGGGCCCCGTGATCTTCATTTCCTGGTATTCATGCTCTTGTATAATCCTAGTTTACTTCTAGATAATTCATAATAATTAGTCTTGATCATTCATGACCGAATGAAGAAATAACAGTGGAAATGAGAAAATACCTGGTATTGAATTATAATGACAATACTATATATTGAAACTTGTAGGATGTAGCAAAAGCCAAGCATACAGAGAATTTTTCATGTAAATGCAGATAATAAAGGGAAAAAAAAGCCAGAGATCAATGATTTAATTTTTTAACTCAGTAAGGTAGAAAAGTAACAGAACTGATAGAAAAGAGAAGACAAAAATAAAATAAATAAGAACAGATGTTAATAATATAGAAAACGAACCTTACATAAACAAAGCTGAAAATGAACACTTGAGGGGACAAAAAAGCCAAACGAATAATATCCATAAATGCTTAGATGAAAAAAAGAGAAAAAAAAATCAATAGCACTAATGAAAAAGAGGCTATAGTACCAATTCATTGGGCATTAAAGATGATAAAATATTTTAAGTAAATTTGAATATTTAGAGGAAATGAGCAGATTAAAATGAAAACCCACAACTTAACCAAAACTGAAACTGGAAGAAATAAAAATTTATGTAATCTTTTGGTTGTTAAAGGAATTGACTCTGTAGTTTAAAAACAGCATAAAGTGGCTTCATTAGTGACAACTTAATACAGACTCTTCCAGGAAATGGGAAAAAGGGGCATAACTCCTAACTCCTTTTAACCTAGTAGAACTAGAGACACAAGACTTGAAAAAATATTTCACAAAAGAGGATATCAAAATGTCTAATAAATATTTGAAAAAGGCCTCAAATCATTAATAATAAAAATATGAAGAAAAGCCACAATGATATAATTTGATGAGGACATAAAGAATTTAGAACTCTTACAAATAGCTTGTAGAAGGACAACTTTGAAAACTCTTGTGCATTATTTAGTGCCCAGAAGTTGAACAGTTGCGTATTCAGTGATCTGTTACTTTTACCCTGGATATAAACAGGTACAGAAACGTGTGTACATACATACCAAGAGTTGTGTCTTAAAATGTTCATAGCTGTATTATTCATGATACCTCCAAACTAGAAGCCGAATACATACCAGTAGTAGAATTGGATATTATTGAACAATTAAATAAAGAGCTACAGCCGTATGGTACAGCATGGATGAATACCACAAAATGAGTGAGAGGCTGGATATAAAATACTACTACTGCATGATTCCATCATATACAAGTTTTGTTGTTTTTTTTTTAAGTGGAAGTAATCAACAATATCAAAAAACTACATAGTGATTACCTCTGGAAAGAAAGGAAAGGTATAGTGATCGGGAATAGGCACAGAGAGGCTTCTGGGGTGCTGATAACGAAATTTTGACCCTCACAATGGTTACAAATAGGTGTTCTAATAATTAATTGTTATGTGCTTATGATTTGTGTACTTTCTCTCTGATGACATTCTGCAATAAAGTATTTTAAAATTAAAAATAGTAAACATATTAACAGAGAGCAATGATTATCAGATATTAGAGCAGAACTTCTAGCATAGAAGACTTAGATCAAAAGACGTTGATACGATGAAAGAAACTTAGAGCAAACAGAGCCAATGCAGTGAACAGAAGAAAATGTCAAAACAAACAGACAAACAAACAAACAACTCAGTATGTTGGGAAACAAAGTAGTATACAGCATTCACAAAATCAAAAGTCTAAGAAGTGAACTTTCAGAAATTGAAAAGATATTTTGCAACTTGAAAAGTCCTAGCAGGAAACTAAAACAGATGAACAAAAAAAAAAACAAAACAAAAAGTGGAAGATGAGTTTGAGAAAATATCTTCAAAATTAGAACAAACAAGAAGCTGAAGAGAATGATAAAGATAAGCCAGTTTTTTTCTGTGATATTTATTAACGTACAAGTTGAACTTTGACTATTTTGAGTCTCTTATTTTGAGAGTCGATGGTTTTTCCCTTCTTGTAAAGCAGGAAAAGTAATATGGAGAGACATTAATTATAACCAGCCAAATAGTAACTACAGGAATTTGGGAAAGTTTTTACCAATCCACACTTCTTCATTGAGCTCTGTCTTCACTGTCTATAGCAGTGTTTTCTAAACTTTTCCAAGTATGGATTTTAAAATTTTACTCTTCCTTATTTGATGTACTAAAATTTGTGAATACCCAGTATTTACTCCTTAAAAAACTGCAAAATCTATTTAAGTTCATGTATAGTTGTTCAAAGAGCTTCTGGTGAGTCATTATTCAAAAATACTTATGGTAGTAAGGCGTAAATGTTAGGAGCAAGAGTATAAAATCATATGTAAATACAAATAACTTAAAAAAGGATAGCCAGGCCTCAGTTATTTCATCTGTAAAATGGGGACATTCTGACTCATGGCATCACTGCAAATATTCCATGACATAGCACCATGTCTGGCATTTAGTAAGTGTTAGCGGTTATTAATATCACCATATCATCATTATTTTATATTGAATCAAGCTGATACAATTTTATGCCAAAACAAACAAAAAAAGGCTAATAGTTTATTTATCTGACAGGGCTTCTTTGGGTGTCTGCTCAATTTCTGCTCTGTTTTTTCAAAAAATGAAAATAGATTCACTAACCCATCTTACCCATTTTGTAAATCACTACTAGTCTGAAATAACTCAGTTTGGAAATCCCCTGCTGAATTAAGGAAGTCTTAAGATCTACTTTTATATTTATGACTAATGGAATTATATCTGAACAGTTCCTCTCTCTTTTATTATTCCATTTAAACCAAATACAACACACCTATAAAGCTGAAATTAAACATAATAAGAATCTTAAATAATAATGGTATTATTTAGGTCATGAGTTAAATTATATGTGATTCACATAGATCTCTAGAATCATTTTTCTGGTTCTTAATAGATACATAAAAAGATACACATAAAATAGGAGTAAGTTAATGCATCTGAGATGTGAAGTAGTGTGCCGGGTGTTCTCCGGGGATCCTTATGAGTAATTTCTTAAAGAGATTTCCTTTTCAAAGCTTCCGGGTGGTGGAGGTGGGAAAGGATAGAGGCTTAAATTGCAAACAGACATTTAAATTAGTTATGAAGACAAATGCCTAGATGAGAGAATGATTTAACATGGAAATAAGGTCTTTGAGGAACCATCTTTTCTAGAGATTAAAATGAAGACATCGCCAACCTCTGAAATAGTGTTATTATTAACCCAGCCTTCGGAGTCCTCCAAATATTAACCCAACTCATCCCCTAATATTCTGGATACCACCCCCATATCTTCTCCCATCATTTTGTGCTAAGAAATGGTTCAGAATTCTGGTTTCTGTTACTGGCAGAGGACATCGCCGGAGAACTTTCGGAACACAGTCTTGGAATGGTTCAAGAGCAAAGTCTGACAATTACATGACCAGCCAGCGTCCTAGGGTCCCTCCCACCCAGGCCGTGTCAGGCTAAGCTTTTGTTTTATTCTGTTCGTTTGTTTTGTTTCCATGTAAAAGGAAGCCCTCAGAAGAGGGAAGACCCCTTTGTCGTCTAGATTCCTGTAACTTTGCCATTTTGCCATCTGGTGGATTTCCATCGTAACTGCAACCATTAGACAAATTTTACTAGTGGACAGAGATAAAATTTCATCATAGACTTTGAAAGAGGAAGTCTTGTGGTTTTGGTGAAAGGGAGGCAGACATAGTTCTCTCTCCCTCCTATGTCTACCTGCTTTCTTCTGTTAAGACACTGAAGAACACCTAAGGAGAATCCTAATTAATGTTGACAGCATGTATTAATGATTCTAAGAGTCCTAAAGGAAATCTTAAAAAAACTGAATCAGACAGATGTTACCATATAACTGGATGTTATGCAGACATTGATGTCTGATGTGTGCGTGTGTGTGCAGTAGATATTTTTGCATCACGAAAACGTGGCCTGAGAAAGTGTTCTGGGGCAAATTGAATAATGAGCATAATATCCAGGAATATCTCCTTATGGATCCAAAAATGAATATTCATGTCAGAATGCCTGCTACCTGAGCTAAAACCCTGAGATACTTAGTAAGACACAGACATTATTTCTCAGCAGGGGCTCCTGAAAAGCCTAAATTATGGTTTAAAAAAAAAAGAAAAAGCTTACCTAACCTGGGCCCATGTCTTAGAAATTCATGGATTGAACGATCTTTTGTTTCACCTTATTAACTGCTGTATACCATCATAGAAATGGCCTAGGCCATTTGAATTCATTAAATTAGAAGTCCCCATTATCTCCTGGTGTCTTATAATTTTAAGTTTCTTTTCATGGGGCCTAATGACTAGATAGAGAGTGAAAAATGCAGCTTTGACGCTCCAAATTCTTCTGAGTTCTTCAAAGTAATGCCTTCTTTTAACCTGTGAAGAATCCTGCGTTAACAGGGGCCATCCTTCAATATTTGAACAGGACTGATAATATACCACCTACCATGCCTAAAATTCCACCACTTTTCATTAGTTTGTCTGGGAGGAGGTATACACGCCTGCGTATATGTGTGTCTTGGAGGCAGAGAGGGGAGGGAAGAGTATTGCAGGGAGGGAGGAGAGGAACATTAATTGCTAATTTTTTCTGGAATGTTCAAATGACTGGTTATGACTCTAGAATGCCTTGTGAGCCTGAGGTCACGGATGGTCCCTCCCATTGGCATGTTCAAGTGTTCATACCTACATAGGCTACTGTCAGTCTTTACTTTGGAAAAATACTTTATGCCTGAATTACATTTTTCCTTGATGATGAAGATTGGTCATGTGGTGTTTTGATCAGCGTCATCTTGCTTGTTTTAAGTACAGTTAGTCTTTAATTCTAGAGTCAGTTTATTCCCATCCGCTTGAGGTCAGTTTTGGAATTGTGTAAGGTGAAGCAGCTTATGTCCTGGCTTCAGTCACGGTCATCTGGTCATCAACTTCTTCCACCGGGTGGGGGTTTTTGGATCTGCAAAACATCTCAAAGGGTATGGCTAGAACATTATCTACGGCCCCTAAGGAGGAACTAAAGGTTCTTGTCTTTGTTTACTGGCTAGACTATTATTATTTTGTCTTGTTTGACTGCTTTCCTTTGCTTCTGCATTTTTTCACATCTCTGATTTAATTCATTACTTGGCTTAAAGTTTTTTCTACAGCCAAGAAGCAGGCAGAGGACACGGGGTGGGATGTCTGTCCCGGGAAGGCCCCATAGGGTCCTGCTCGGTTACAAAGCCCCCTATTTCTGTAATTCTCACATCTTGCTCAGTGCCATTTATGGCAGCTGTATGGACTTGAAGTTATTGCTCTAAGATCATTTTATGTATTTGTTAATTTAAATATAAGTGCTATGTGAAGGATGCCTGTCTCATATCGGTCTACTTAACCCTGCTGTCAAAATGCCACCTTGAAATAAAGAGAAATTTGTTCCATTCAGTAAACACCTGCTACCCTTATGTTTAGGACCCAAACCAGTATAATTTTGAAACTGGAAGAAAATACTACTTATCATTACACTGGAGCAACAGGTGTAAATTAAAAATTTCTTAGGAAATCAGAACATATGGTTTCCCACATTCAGTGATTACGATTCTGCTTACACTTCTAATTGGACAGGGAGGTGGGGTAGACGTGCCTTGGGCTACCCATCCAGCTCACATTTCCTTCTGAAAACCACCATTTCCAAATCCTTTCCTGTAACTTATTCTTGGAAAATATTGAGCCATGACCCTTGCCCTTTGCAGCCAAAACTACGAGTAGAGGTGGACTGAACTACAGGTAGATTTGGACCCAAGATGGGTCAGTCAGGTGACTTACTTACGAAGCAATTTAAAGTTGGGATTCAGAGGTCCTGGTTAGAGTCTGTTGGTATTTTAAACAGAAAGGTCATGTAAAGCAAGACAGTGATGACATGTGAATGCAGACACAGGGAATGTTGATCAAGGCAGAGTGATAATTCCACCTGCCCCAGAAAGAGAAGTGGAGACCAAGATTGGATGGTTCGGGGTTTCATGATGTATCTGGGACCTATGATGTATTTGAATATTCATATAATGAATTCTCCTTTTTGCTTATGATGATTTATGTGTTTATTTTGAGATAGTCGCTGAGATAGGTAAACATTTGCTTAAGCTCTCTTTTTATATATCTCCTGTGCATTCCAAAAAAAAGTTGATTAAGCTTTGGTCTCTGCAGTGAATTGGAATGTAAGAAAATTAAAACTACTTATTAAAAGTAAATATGCTTTAGTTTCCTTACGGTCTCTAAAGACCAATTAAAATGCACCTAATTTTTGGAATTGACATATAATTAGCCTTGATGGAAGAAACAGTAGGAGAAATCTGATTTTCTACTTGTTTCATCTTGCTTAAAAGTTTAGCTGGTGTCTGCCTTCAACAGTCAGGAAATACTCACGAGGTAAGAAGGCAGCTGGTGTAGTCTTCTGGGTTCTTTGGCCTCTTATTATTTTTTTTAAGCCTAAATCGCCTATTTCAAGTTTATCAAATCTTCTAAGATTTGCAAACTTTCAGGGAGCTGCAGGTGCAACATTTAAACCAGCCAGATTCTCAAGATTTAAGTAAAAAAGTGAAAGAAATTGAAAAAGGCCACTTGCCAAATTCTACAGGGGGGTGAAAACTGTACACATTGAAGGAAAATGCCCTTCTTTACCGAGACATAGACCATTAGTATCACAGAGAGAGAGAGAGTCTGAATCCAGAGAGCTGGTCACCTGGTGAAGCCAAGGGGACAGATGAGTTTTGTCAAAGTAATATAACACCGTCTCATTCTTGGGGGGATGTCTCGCTACAGTCAGAAAGAAAAGAGAAAGACAGTCAGCCGTGGTAATTTAGTGTTGATTACAAAAAAAATCAACAACTTTGTTATTATTTAATCATTACTGTTACCTTCTGGCATCAACTTAATAATTAAAGAAATTAGAATGATTTATCAATATTGCACCTGATCCTGCCTTAACGAAGACTAGTATGTCAGTGGCTGTCGGTCAGATGATTTTTTTTTGTCTTACTTTACAATTCTAAGCTATACTCCACACGAATTAACTTATCTATCCATGTTACCAAAGGGAATTAAATAATGGAATCTGAGATTAAACTTCAATATTTTGGTCAAATCAGAGGGATATGCCAGTCCTTTAGTTAGAAGTTTATATATCAGGTTGATACCTCCTGAGCATCAGCTGACAGAACTTTGGTTAGAAAGCAAATGTCCCATCAGTCTTCATGAGGTCATATATTCGCATATTTAGAAGAACGTATGAGCATGCTGGATTTAGAAACACTGAGTTTCATAGACTTAAATATTCAACAGATTTTGCAGCTAGTCAATCATTTCTAAAATTTTTTTTTCAATATTTGTTAAGTGAGGGGTTTTGTAAACTGCAGGCCTTGTGTAATGCAATGAACTGAACTAACCTTAAGTTGGATTTTTAAATGTCGATTTTCAAAAAGGAAATTGGATCAGCGTTCAATCCGAGAAACAGAATTATTAGGAGATTTATTGCAGGGCATCGGCTTACATGATTGTGGAGCTGGCTGGGCAAGTTTGAAATCTGTCAGTGAAGCCATCAGGAAAATCCGGCTGGAGTCCCCAGGCACAGCCTGAAACTGCTGTCCACAGGCAGAATTTCTTCCACTCCAGGGAAGCCTCAGCTGAGCTTTTAAGACTTCTCAGGTGACTGAATCATGCTGACCTTTACTTAAAGTTAGCAGATTATAATCACAGCTATAGAGTACCTTCACAGAACACCAAGATCATTGTGTCATTGAATGACTGGGGACTGGCGCCTCACCAGGTTGACATACATCAAAAAGACCACCACAGATTCCTAGACAGTGTGGACCAACCCATAAGGTGAATCTCTCTTTTTCCTGCTCAGTGGCAGTGGTGTCCACTGCTCTGCCTTCCAGCTCACTGATCCGTTCCTCTGCATCATTTTAGTCCACCATCGGTTCCTTCTATTGTATTTTTTATTTCAAAAGTTACTGCATTAACTCTGTTTGGTTGTTCTTTATGTTTTCTAATGCCATTGAAAACTTCTAACTTCGATTCTGTGCATCCATTCTTCTCCCGAGTTCTTTCATCATCCTTATAATTATTGCTCTGGACTCTTTCTCAGGTAGATCGCCTGTCTTCACTTCACTTAGCTCTTCTCCTGGGGTTTTATCTTGTTCCTTCGTCTGAAACGTGTTCCTCTGCCACCTCATTTTGATTAAGTTGCCATTGGTGTTTTTGTGGATGTGGTTGGTTAGTTATGTTTCTCAACCTTGGAGAAGTGGCCTTTGTAGGCGACGTCCCGTGTGTCCCTGGGGTGCACTCGCCCCTCGTCACCTAAGCTGCATACTCCAGGGCTTCCCGCTGAGGGGGCTGCGTGGGTCCTGCTGCTGCGGCGGGCTGACTGTGCGGGCAGTATAGGAGGCTTGGTTGGCCCGTGGTCCCACTGGTGGCCGGGCCCTGCTTTATGCAGACGCTGCAGGCTGCTTTTTAGCGGGGCCTGGTCACGAGGTGGCTGACTGCAGGAACCCAGGACACCCTGGGGGTGCTAGTGCTGGCTCGCTGGTGGGCAGAGTCAGGGTCCAGGAGACTCCAGGGCTGTTGCCCCCATCCAGGGGTGTTAGTGCCGGACTCTTGGCAGGCAGAGCCACGTCCATCTGGCTGACGGCTCAGGGGTCCCAGAGTTGGTGTCAGATTGCTGGTGGCAGAGGGCTGGTTTCTGATACAGTTGGGTATGGGATCTGAGGTGTCCCAAAGCTTGTATTGACCTGTAGTGAGCAGGGCCCGGGCGCAGGTGTTTCCAGGGCAGCGTCTGGCCCAGGCTCATACTGAATTACTGCTTTTGCCCTGGGTCCTGGGACACATGAGATTTTGTGTGTGCCCTTTAAGAGTGAAGTCTCTCTTCCAGAAATGAAGCCCAGCTGGCCTCGAAAGCCAAATGCTCTGGGGACTTGTCTTCCCAGGGCAGGACCCCCCGGCTGGGGAGCCTGATGTGCAGCTTGGAACTCTCACTCCCATAGGAGAACCTCTTCGTTACGATTATTCTCCAGTCTGTGGTCACCCACCGGGGGGTGTGAGACTTGATTATATTGAGAGTCCTCTCCTCCTGCCCACCTCGTTGTGGTTCCTCATGTCTAGAGCTGTAGACAATCACTTCTGGTAGGTTTCAGTCTTTTTCTGTAGATGGTGGTTCTGCAGGTAGTTGTGGCTTTGGGTACCCAGGAGAGGAGGTGAGCCCAGGGTCTCTCTCCTCCGCCATCTTGGCCTGACCCAACCCCTGAGGTCAGTCTCCTGTGTGATCTTATGCTCCTCAGTGATGTACCACCGTTGATTAACTCCTTCGTGAATCAAACATGTGGCAATTCCAAGAGATCAAGTTGAAAGAGACCTTTTTTATTCAACTCTCCATGGAATTTATAAAAAAGAAATGAAGTGTAAGTGATAGAACATTCTCAGAGAAACCTGCTCTCCACTTAAAAAAAAAAAATCCCTGTTTGGCCTTTTTGGTTTGAAAAAAATTCTTTATCTCAGTATTATTCTAATAGCAGGTGATCATTATCCAGCACAAATGTTCTGTTTCATTGACATTATCTCTGAGTGATGATCCGGGGATAAACCTGAGAAAGCGGTCTTACCTACCACTTTTCTCGCTGAGTTTTAGAGACCTTGGAAATTTTATTGGACTATGTCAGACGAAATTAATGAAAGCATCTTCTATTATATCACATTTAAGCCCAGAGAGTTATGATGGGAGAGTAAACTAACTCATGATAAATAGCACGTGCTAAGACGTTAGTCTGAATTTTAAATGGTGGTTTTCTAATAAATTTATCATGGGTTAGTGTTTTATTGGCCAAGAGGGGATAGTATGCTATATATACAAAAAGATGGCATTTCTCTCTGGTGCTAATAAATTGTATTCATTTCGGACAGTCATGTAGCCAAATGACGTGAATTTTTTTGAGTAAATCAGGTCAGTAGATAAAAATGACAACAAACTAGTGCTTGCTGTTTCTGAAACCTGACATCTGACCGACTGCTGCACTGGAGCTTGGGTCTGGCTTCTCAGCCATTGCATGTATTACTTTTCTAATGACTTGAAAGCATAAAATTTTCATTTTTACTCATGTGGATGGCTTGACAAATTTGTACACGCTACATAATTTCTTTCCTAGCTTAGAGCAAATATTAGAATTGCATGTTAGAAATGTTCAGCGCCTCTGCATGTCTGGAAAGGCATTAGATTTCCTTTTTTTTTGTTTTTGTTTTCTTCTCATTCTTCTTATTCCATAATATCACCACAAAACCAACGACAACTTGAGAAGAATATTTGCCACTATGTATTGAATACTTATTATTTACTGCTTACCATGCTGGGGGCTCTGTAAATCAGCTCTTCTCTTCCTTTACAAACATTTCTGTGTAGAGCTTTCCATCTGCTGAGATGAGGAAACTAGGTTTAGGGAAACCAAGTACCTGGCTTCTGAGCACACAGCTTCCTGGCACTGGAGTTGGTTTTGGCGCTGGTGTCTGCCTCCTTCCAACCCCCAAAGCTTCTCTGCCTTCCCATCTGTTGATTTAATTTGTTATTTGAAAATATGTAAACTGTATAATCCAAGCAAATGGTGGTTCCCAAAGCATGAAACTTTAAGTCCTCTTTTCCAGATAGACAACTACTCCTAGAAACGTCTTCATGCGACTTACACAGAAATATCAAGAACCGTTCAGGTCACCATGATCCTCTTTAATTCTGACTCTGTATTTTGAAATTTCAAACCGTTGTGTATTGATATGTAGGAAAATTCATTTAAATTATATAAAATTCACTTTTATACTAAGAATGCCTTTAAAAATCAAACATCTAAGGAAATTAATTGTGCAATTAAGATTGTGGGGCAAATGTTTAGCCTATTTTGTAGGACTGGCTGATTTTAAGCACTTTAGAAGCACCATTAACATGCAAGTAATTGCTGTGCTCCTTTGAAAGTGGTCTGCTTATTATCCAGTCATTAGGCTGATCATGAAAGAATTCTTGACAATTTGTTAACCTTCTTCAAGTTACTATATTTACTTAAAAGTCACTAACCTGTGCTTTTTGAAAATATTATATAACTGCGTTGGTTTTATACTAATCATAATTGTTTCCTTCAAGTGGTTCTAATCAGTGAAGTTTTCTCCTATATTTAGAATACACTTAGGTCATAAGCAGTGGAGCATTTTTTTTCCCTTCAAAATAATCTTATTAGATATCCAGATGGAGCTGAAGTGTTGGACCACATTCAGAAACGACCAGTGGATGGATATTTTGATTAATTTCACTTAGTGACCTAAGGATTTATGATTGTAATGGCCCCTGGAACCACAGGACTACTTAAAAAAGTCATAATCCAATCAATGGTTGTTATTTGGGGGTATTGTCATTACCCTCATGAAACCAAAAGCCCTGAGTCATTTACGGCGTTCATAGTGTGACAGCTTACACCCATCTCAAAAGTCTGAATTAACAGTTTTAAAAACCTTAGTTGGTACATAAGAACCCTCTTGCTTTAAGATCAGATTTTTTTATAGTTTGTTTTTGAAACCTGTCTTGCCATTTCGAAATAGGTATACCTTTCATTACATTGTATCAAAAAGGGTAGAGGCAGAAAGAAAAATGTTATTAGAAGACCAAAAAGTTGTCAGAAAAGTTAGGTAATATTTGTCCCTGGAAGACACAATTTATTCTCTATTTTATAACCTTCAAGAATCCCTCCACAGGCAAGGAGTGGTATCTCCATCACAAGGGCATGGTTTGGGACCTTACTCATGCCCAGATACATTCCAAAATTATGTAGATTCTATACTTGAACTTGTAGAAAGATGGAAACATTGTAAGACACTAGAGCAGGTTTATAATACTGCTGACTGTCAGTTGTCAGTGGGCAGAAACAGTGCCTTGTCAGAAGAATATGGAATTTAATGCCGCGTAGGCACAGAGGACAGAGTAGCTACATAATTCGACTTCATTTTTCTCTAATAGCATAAACTTTCTATTTCCTCCCAAGCTTATATTTTTATGCAGACATTTCCAGAATTACCTAGGTGTGTGTTGTACTCATGGGTGTTCTGTGGGACGGTTGTAATAATACCCTGCTCTGAACTGCACTACAGTGAGATGGAAGAGGAACCACTGTCTTGCACTATGGCCTCTAAGCTTTTGATAACTGCCATTGTCAGTGACTATCTCAACTTCATTTCCTAGGTAAATAACACTGAACTTGTTACTGCTAATTTTCTCTCAACATCTATTAAGTACCCATATTGTGAATTTGTTTTTGACATGAGAGTTAAGGTTGGTTTCCTTTTATGTTTCAGAAATGTGTCTAGGGAAGGTTTGCTCAGGGAAAATACCTGTCATGAGCCATAGAAAAGACAGATGAGTGTGTGCAGCGACTAGAAACTTCTCAGCTATGTCTGAAAAAAAAAATGAAATCAGATTGCCTGTCTGTACATGAAAACTATTGTTTAAAGTCCACAAAACAAAAAACCCCAGTATTTTTAGTCATTGTACTGACTTTTTAAAAAAAGAAATTACATAAATTAACTGGTTTTCTGTTGTTCCTAATTCCACTATTCCTCATTCAGCTATTACGCATCTTGGGAGGGGTGACAGCAGCGTTTTCTTCCTTCCTTTGCAGCTAGACGTGTTACAGAAGCAGTTTCTTTTGGGTACAAGTCCCCCTCTCTCTTGAGGATCTGTTCAACCTAGAGTACAGCCATATACCTCACTGAAGCAGATTAAAAATAAATAGGAAATCATATCACTTATACATGAAATCTAAAAAAAAAAAAACGATACCGATGAACTTATTTACAAACTAGAAATAGACTCACAGACAGAAAACAAACTACAGTTACCAAAGGGGAAAAGGGTTGGGGGGAAGGATAAATGAGGAGTTTGGGACTAACATATACACACTTCTATATATAAAATAGGTAAACAGTAAGGACCTATGGTATAGCACCGTGAACTATATTCAATACCTTATCATAATCTGTAATGGAAAAGAATCTGAAAAATAATAGATACGTACGTATATGTGTAACTGAATCACTTTGCTGTGCACCTGAAACTAACACATTGTAAATCAACTATATTTCAATAAAAATAAATAAATCTAAAAAAATACACTAATTTAAAAGAAGTAGTAGAAAAAATAATCTTATCTTCTTGACATTTTTCGTGCTGTTGGAAAAGTCCCTAAGACTAGAATTCTAGAAACCACCATGTGCACATACCAACTTCCATAATGGAGGCGTTTTTTTCTCTCTGAAGGCATAATTGTCGTTTTCATAGAAAAATCATATCTGGATTCATGAATTGCTAATTACACCGCCCAATTTAGGGCAATAACTTGAATTCAGTTTCTAACAAAAACCATATTGAATAATGGCTGCCGAGCTGTTAGAAGCACAGCGGTTCTTTGGGTTCAAATGTGTCCTATTAGTGCTTGTGAGTGACCGCTCTGATGACTGCCCAGCAGACCTCCTGGTCACATCCACCCACGGCGCGCCTGTGGTCAGCGTCACTGGGGGACCTAGCAGCCTTTTCCTCGGCTACATGGCCACGGGAAGGTCAAGTAGCGCTGTGCCAACAGTTAACGGGGGATTTACTGGAGCCCTCTGCTCTCTTGCTCTGCTTCCTGGCCCCGGCCGAGCCCTCTCCCCCTCCACACCTTAAATGTGACTCCACAGAGAAGTTCTGCCCGAGCAGTTTCGCACATGTCCACGTAACAGACGGCTGGAGGCGGGAGCACAGTCGTTCAGAAACCACAATGTGGGGTGCTTGTGTGAAGGGCTAGGAGGGGGCCCATAAAGCCAGCAGATCAGAATGAGTCAGCTGCTGTGAGGAGAGTGGTTGAAGTAGCTTTAATGACTTCTTTTTGCTTAACTAAGGGCTAGAAGACTGAACTTCTATGAACAAGCACCATATAGAAGAATGGAAGAAAAAACGAAGTTCTTCAGAAGTATGAAATGGTGCGTTGCTAATAACAATAACGTATCGACGATGTGTATAGCATTTTATGGCTTAGAAAATGTTTTGTATTTTTTAAAAGAGATTCTTGCATAAACGCATGAGGAGAGCAGGGCTTACTGGCCACATCTGATGGAGAAGGGAGGTGCATTAAGTGACTTGCCTAAGCTAGTGAATGAAACATCGGGGACCCAAACATAATGCTTCTGGCGTGCCTATTGCTACGATGGCTATTACTGCTAAGACTCCGACAGTATTCCTGCTGCCTGATACGGTGCTTCACACAGAGAAGCTGTTCGAGAAATACTTAAGTGAATAAACGAACTGCCAGCAATTTCAAAATACTTTATTTCCATCTTTAGCCGAACAGCATTCTGATATAGGAAACCCTGGTGAGATAAACCAAGCTTTCTTCGTGTCATATGGATGAGTCTGACGGTAGAAATTTAGCAAAATCTCGTCATATGAAGACATTTCTCAAGTACCCATCGTAAGAAAAACCAAAAAAACAAAAACCACACATTTACAAGATGAGAAGTGTATAAACAAAGCTGCCCCTATGTCTTGTCATGTTCTCTTTAAGCCAAGTCTAAACCCAGCCCTGAAAATTCACCAAATTGGCAAATAATGATGTGTTTCAGTGTTTCTTTCCTCTGTGTGTGAGAAAAAGCTATGCTTAATACAGAACTCATTTTACAGTTCTCAGCTTCCATAGAGTACTCCCTGCAAAGCCCTCTTTGACTTTGTAAAGTCAGGGCCCAAACCCAGCAAACAGAAACTCCATGCATTCAGAACAGTCAGTTTCAGGTAACCAGGCACCTCCAGGACGCACAGTGAATAATCCGAAATGAATTCCCCAAAGGATGCTGATCTGTGAAACTGCTCACGGGATTAGAGGAGTGAATACAGCCCTTTGGCGGGAGCCTACGGGCCACGATTGGAAAATCCTGAAATGAAACTCTTCCTCTCCTGGTACTTACCCTTCAAATGTTGAAGAAGAATCCACGAACACAAAGCATCAATACATTTTTATATTTTTCATGATGGATAATGCTAATTTGGAATGAGATTTGGAGGTTATTCACACTCTGGGGAATAGCCGATGCCTAAAACAGGGGAACTTATGGGAAAAACAAACAGAAATCTTCAGGACAAGTGTCTCTGGATATGCGAGACTCTTCAGTCACATTGATGATGCAGAAAAAACTTTCTAAATAGAAACATTTTCTGCGCAGAGATTTTACGTGACACGCGTAGTTCCACACATTAAAATATATATATTTCTACAATTTCTTTCTCATTTCTTTTCACCATTTATTTTGGTATTTTTATGATATAAATTAGACTTTGATACATAGAACGCTGAAATAGACAGTGTTGATTTTTCTTAATCCAGAATATTTTCTTCTAGAAAGAGCATTTTTTTTCCTAGAAAGAGCATCTTGTAGAGCACGTCTCTCTCTCTCCATCCGCACTCCTGCTTCCTCCCTTCCTCATGTCCCACCTGCCCCAGCGGTGCTGTTGGTCGTAGCTGTTAAGCCCTGGGTCTCCCTAGGCACAGGAGTGGCCGCTTGGTCCAGACTGGGCCAATCATCTTATTCCATCTACCTGCTCATAGTGCTGGGTCCAAGCAATGGCACATTCCCCAGAGGAGGTCGAGGAGCTCTTCCCAGGCATTGTGTGAACTGGAGCTGGTGCGAGGCTGGGAGGGTCCGGTCCAGCACCAGCTGCAGACGTGTTCTGTTCTTGGTGGAACAACTGATCTGAGGGAGCACTTTTTGCACCAGTGACCCTGGTTTGCACACGTGCTTTCTGATGTTCTTGAAGTTTGACTACGTGAACCAATACCTTTCTCATTATTGCTCAAGTTCAGTTTTGATTCCTCCATCGGCTCCATTAGACTGTTAGAAGCCTAGTGTTCAAGTCAGACCTCCTTGGACACTTGTGAAGATTGGTCTAGAATTGCTGAGGGTCACTTCCAACTCACTCAATTTTATTGGCCTTTAAATCTCATGTTTTGAGGATTAGGATTTACCTTTCTCTTTTCTTACCTTCAGATTTGGGATGATAAAATTATCGTGTAATTCTACACTAAGGCGCAGTGCTCATCAATAGCAGAAGGAAGAAGTCTGAAGGATGTTTTAAAAGTGTAGAATGAGTGAGTATTCTGTGCCCTGAGCACTTTCGAAGATGTTCAAGAGTAACTGGCAAATAGGTTCCACTTTCCAGCTGGTTATACATGCAGAAAGTGATGTTCGGGCACTCTGCTTTTAGTGGCTTAGACTCTGAAGTTCATAGGTGTTCAAAGTCATTACCTGAAATAATCTCTCTAATTCATGTTTTTATCTGGTAGTAACATAAAAATACAAGCTCGCAGGGAAGGAAACAGATGTAACGGGGGCATATCCATAAATACGTAAGTTTATAGTTCATACCTGTAGCATAGTCTTAGCTAATATTCTTTAAACAACATTATCTCTATTTAATTAAATACTTATATGAACAGACATCTGTAGAAAGGATTAACGTAAGATCTTCTCTTATATGAGAAATCTTCAGGTGATTTCCAGAACCCTCTATTTTTATTCTAGACCTGATTTCATTATAACCTGAAGAAAACCATAGGTTGATACTTTATCTTTACTTAACATGTGAAAATTAATATTCCCTTGGTGATTGATGTACCTCCAGAGGTACAAAACAAGAGTTGAAGACCAAGGAGCAGATTGGATAGCAGCCACTTCAAAAACTAGACTAGAACAATAACATATGTTATTATATATACAGTAATAATAATGAAGAACAATAATATTGACTATGCTTTTTCTCAGGACTTGGAACTTCTTAGAAAAATACTCTGGTGTACTTAAAATTTTGAAATGCAGTTATAGGTAGAGAAGATGCAGGAATCAAACTGGGTTGTTACCTAAACACATAATTTTGGAGTCTAACACATTCTTTGGGATTGAAAGAGTCATTAAGAAACCATTTATCTACAAGAAGTATCTGCAAGAAGCACGGAATCCAGGTGGCTATGAAGTTATATTTTAAGGAACACTCAGTGAGGAAGCACAGCCAGCTTGAACTGAGAGTTGTGAATAAGCAGTACAGCGATTTCATCTTAATTCAGTAAACATTTTCCTTCTTGAAACTGAAGCAAAAACTCCAACATATAAATTTCCAAAAGCTCACTTTATAATTTAACATGAATGCAGTGAACTTTACAAAGAAAATAAGATTACTTAAAAAATTTTTAAAGCAGAAGAATTGTGCAAAAATGAGAAGATGCATTTTGGTCCATTTTCCCTTCCTCCTGCATTGGGTAAGAATGTGTCCAGGAATATAAGAAAATGTGTCTACTTGAGACACACAGATAATATGAATAATATTGATGATTTTGTGAAATAATTTGTCTGAATATATAGGTTTGGAGGGCAGTGGCTTAGCAATCAAAATATCTTTGCCATGATAAGAAAAACTTTCCAGTCATATGATTTTGATAGTTTCTTAAAACAGATGACATAGTTTATTCTTAGCGACCTTTCATGTTACCTAGAGAAGTCGTCTTTTTTTTTTTTTTTTTGCTACCCTGCGTCCATTTCTACTTCCTTCTGATAATGAGACATGGCACCTCCCCTCATGTATGCTCCTCCCATGGGCTTCAAGACAATTGACATCACCCCTGGGCTTTGGGAGAGGAGTGAGTGAACAAGACTAAGAACATAGCAAATTCCAACCATTTAATTACGGCGATTGGTTCAGGGATGGACCCATGATTCACACCTGTCCAATGAAAGACAATCCCGGAACTACTGTTTGTGGTATCCAGGAAGCAGTTACCTCTCATTGTATCTTCCTGGTGCAACCTGAAAATGAAAGATGTGAGTGCAGTGAGTCTACCCTAAATTGTTCAGGTACCCGAGCCAGTGTAGTTTTTTTTTTTTTATATTTAAGAAAGGAGTTTAAATTGGATTTCCTGTTGAGTACAGCAGACAGAGTTCTTACTGACACATGTTACTGCTACAGAACCAGACGTGGGTCCGCTCACCCGTGTGCCATGAAGGCAGTCTGCTGACACCGGGTTGTAGCGAAGGAGAGCGCAGATCATTGCAGGATGCCAGGTGAGGAGGAGCCCGGGGCAGCCAGTGCTTACCGGCCATGAACTCCCTGATGGCTTTCAGGGAGAAGTTCCTAAAGACTGGGTGGGAGGGTGGGGTGGGGTGCACGATCAGCTCGTGGACATTCCGCTGACTGTTGGTGGTGAGGTCATTGGGAGTCACCATGATCAGCCTTCTGGTTCCGCCGGGTCTGGGGTCTGTGTGTTTGTGGGCAGCATACAGTTAACTCCTTTCACCTAGTGAAGGTTTCAGTGTCTGCAAAACAGCTCCAAGGATATGGCTCCGAATATCATCTGTAGCCTTTGAGGAGGAACTAAAGGTCCTCAACTTGGTTTAATGGCTAAACTACTATCGTTTTGTCTTCTTTGACTGTTTCTCTTTGCTTCTGTATTTTCTCACTTCTCTGATTAAATTTATTCCTTGGAACTTGGGGAAGGCCTGAGAGACTAAAGATGGTTTTTTTGTTTTGTTTTTATTTTTTCTTTTTACAAACAAGAGGCAGGCAGAGGAGGAGGGTGGGGGTGGGGGTGGGGGTCTGTCCCAGGAGGGCCCCATGGGGTCCTGCTTGGTTACATTATGAGAACACAAACCAACTAGGGAGCTTGTTAAAATGACAGATTCAAGGACTAGACTAACTGAATCAGTATCTCTAGAATTTGGAGCCTAGGGTTTGGTATTTTAATAAGAGTTCCAGGTAAATTTTATAATCACTCAATTTTGAGAAACACTCTCCAGGAATTCCTTAAGACTAACAGTTGCGTGTTACTCAATTTGGTGATAAAAAGCACATATTTTAGAGCTGACAGAAGTGGGTTCAAGGTCCAGCTCGACACTAATTAGGTGACTTGTGGCAAAATACATCATTACCCTAGTTTCAATTTCCTCATCAGTAAACTAGCAGTAATAGTGTTTCATGCATCAAAGTGTCACTTTATGTAAAATGAGATGATGTACCCCGGGTCTTAACACAGCATGTGCACATCATGAGTGTTTAATTTCATTAGTGTGTATTATATTATTGAATTTATTGTTAGAGGAAGTCAAACTCTTGTGAAACGTTGGGAAAACAGCTCAAATTTGGAAAACCTGAGCCCCACCTTTAATGCTGAAATAAATCAGAATTGAACAATAGGCTATACTCAAAATTTATAAATATTTTAATGTTTACCAAATATTTGGGTCTTAACGTCATGTGATACTTTATTTTTTTCATACTTGATACAATATAAAATGTAATCAAATTTATTCATTTATTCAGTAAATCCATTCATTCATTTGTTCAGTCAGTCAGTTTGACCTCCGTGTGTAAGGCCATATTGAAAGGCCATTGGTGTATGCAGCACCGGTGAAAAGGCCAAACATTTAGTCTGAAAGGAGTTACCTCCCATAGCTGTGGTCCAAAGAGGGGCCTGACTTGACCCAAGAGAATCCAGGGGAGGAAGGAATCTTGTTGCTTGCTGCCAAGTCTGGCCCGGAGGTCTTCCCTCACACTTGGATAAATGTGAGAAGAGAATTCCAGGACACGGTTTTCATTTAGCATCACCCGTAGCAGGAGAGGCAGTCTGACAGCTGGGCGCAGGGTTCCTTCTACAGAAGAAATGGTCTTCAGGGAGACAGAGGCTTGATTAACTGGGTCAGGAGATAGAAGCCTGGGGCTCCATCAGCAATACGCTGACCATCTAAGAGCTGGTGGTGCTTCCCTGAAGGGAAGGATGAGAGGGATTTCTGTTTTTGCACCTGGAAGTGAGTAAGAGAGCAGAACAGAGAGACCAGAGAGACGAGGAGGGGGAGGCCAGGGGGCGGGGCCCGGGAGACAGTATAAGGCACCGTTTCAGGTCCGTGGGTCTTTCCTTCTGATACAGTGGCTACAGCGTATTTTCAAATTGGACTGTTTAAATTGGTACAATTAAGTAAAACCCTCCTAGCCTTCTCCTTCCTTCCTGTCTGCAGTCCCATCTCACGTGAAGTCCACCTCTGATACTTTTTCGTTTTTAATGAGAAAGTGGCTGAGTCAACGAGATACCCAACAGAGGCTGACTGCCCGCAGACAACTTGAGTCAGTGTTTCCGACTCCACTCCTCTAAAAGTTGGTAGAAATCCTTGGAAGGGCCTTGGATCCTAATCAGGTGTGGAATTTCCAGTAAAAATCCCCTACAGATCCCTCCTCTTGCTTGTATTTTAATCTTAAAGGATAGGTAGGTCACAGTTTTCTGGGCACAAATATTGATAATTAATGCCGCAATAGCTTTGTAAGCTGTAAAGTAGCACTTTATACCTTATAAAGTGTCTTTGTATTTGGTGTCTGGTTCAGTCCACATAAGAAATCTCTGAGGTGGGTAAGCTAGGTATCATTACCTTCCTGTTACAGGTGAAAAGAAAATAAACTCAAACTCAGAGAGGGTAGATACCTATTCAAGACCCAGAGGTTGGTAACTCTAAAGACTAATTTTTTAAAACCACTTTTTATCGTGTTACATGAAATACACATTACATAAAATGTACCCTCTTCATTCTTTTTAAAGGGTACAGTTCAGTGGTATTAAATACTTCCACATTCTCATGCAGCCATCACCGCCATCCATCTCCATAACTCTTTTCATTTTTGTAAAACTGAAACTCTACAATCATTACACAGTAACTCCCCCTTCTCTTTTCCCCCCAGCCCCTGGGAACCACCATTACACTTTCTGTCTCTGTGATTTTGGCTACTCTAAATATCTCATATAGATGGAATCATACAGTATGTGTCCTTTTGTGACTGGCTTTATTTCATTTAGCATAGTATCTTCAGGATTGATCTGTGCCATAGCATGTGTCAGAATTGTCTTCCTTTGTCATGACTGAGTAATATTCCATTGTATGTGTATAAATTTTGCTTATCCAATCATCTGTCAATGGACATATGGGTTGTTTCCATAGTTTTAGCTGTTGTGAATAATGCTGCTATGAACATGGGTGTAGAAACATATTTTTGAAGTCCTGCTTTCAATTTAAGGACTAATTCTTTTGATTGGGAACTGGATCATTCCAGGTTTGTGCTCTGAGTTGCCAAACCTGAAGGGTCCTTATAAAACCACCACAGTTGTGATCTGATCTGATCTAGACAATAGCCAAGGACTCTGACCTACCAGCTATACCTTTATACACTTGAACCCAAATTGTCTGTCCAGTAACATTGAAATTTTTGACTCCATCTCCTTATCTCTACCAAGATACCTCCTCTAATCTCTTTAGATTGGGCGTTTGTCTCTTTTTTTCATTGCATTTTAGACTTCCTGGTCTTGTGTTGAGTTTTACTCAGTCTTGGCATATTGGTTTCCTGTGGCTGCTGTGACAAATTGCCACAAATTTAATGGCTTCAAACAACAGAAATGTATTTTCCCACAGTTCTGCAAGCCAGAGTTTCAAATCTGGGTTGAAATCAGGATGTCAGCAGAGCTTCAGTGTAGCTGAATCTCTAGGGGAGAATCCATTCTTTGCCTCTTCCAGCTTCTGGTGACTGCTGACATTCTCTGGTTTGTGGTCACGTCACTCCAATTTCTACCATTGTTACAGTGCCTCCTCCTCTTTTGTGTCTGTGTCAAATCACCCCCTTGCCTCTTTTTTGTAAGGACACGTGTGATTGCATTTAGAGCCCATCCACATAATCCAAGGTAATCTCCCAATCTCAAAATCCTTAATGTTATCCCATTAGCGAAGACCCCTTTTCTATTCTGTGTAAGGTAAAAGGTGCAGGTTCCAGGTTCTGGGCACCACCATCCAGCTTATCATAACCTGTCCTCTTGAATGAGGACACTGCACACCCTCCTGCTTTGGGTCCTGGAGAGTTTCATTTCCTGCTCTAAACCAGGGCCACACTTAGAGAGTGTTTGATTATTGCTCTTAGCCTACAAGTCTTTTCCTTAAACCACACTGCTATTTACTCTGCAAATTTATGGCACAGGTGAATTTGACTTTGGAAATCACCCAGGTTTTTTTCCGAAGAATCATCATTGAGTGATTTTAGAGTTTATTTTTGAAATGCATAAGATCCAGTTACCTAATTACTTCCCCATTCCTCTGCTCTTGTTCATAGTGTAACGTCTTCAAAGAGTTATCACATATGTAGTGTATTTATTTCATAACTTCCTAATCCATCTTTTATCCTTTATAATTGGCTTCCAGCCCCATTCTTTCGTGGAAACTGCTCTTGCTTTGTTCTCTAATAACTAGTATGACCGTATAATTATCCAAAGGAGGCTATTTTGAAAGTGCAAGTAGATACACTATGCTAACCACTGCTCTAGACACGAACTGGATGAGGGCTTGTGCACATCCTGGGACTGGCCCAGGAAAACTAGGGGGCGTGGTTACGCTACCCATGGTCACACTGACAAGTTCAGTACTTAGTACTTTATCTTTGTCTTACCAGCATCTTACCAACTTTTTAACACAACCAATTTTCTCTCCTTTTCCAGTGCTTCTTTCTCCCTTCCTTCTGCCATACCAATGCCTTTTTTCCTGTTACTTTCTTCTACCAGGAAACTCCTGCTTTTTCCTGTTCTTGGCCACTGTTTCTAAGCCTGCTCATCTGGTTGTTCCTTCTCTACCCAATATCTGTATTCTGCATTCTCTTGGGGCTCAGTTTGGGCCCCAAACTCTCTTTCCACCAAGCTTCCTGTTACTTTAGGTGTCATCGCACGTTGGCAGTTTCTGAATGTCTCCAGACCTTTCTTACGTGCTCCACATTCAGATGTTCGGCTACGTGTTGATACCCCCTCAGGGATATGGGTTTTTAAAACACTGGGTTTTTAAGAATTAGACTCTTTTTTCCTATATGTGCCCATACCCCAAACTGTCCCTCTCCAGCCTGCTGCGTCACAGAAAATGTTACTACCAACTAAAAGGCTGTTCAAGCCAGAAACTCACCCCATCCAAATCCACCTGCAATTGTTTGTTTTTACCCCTAAAACACATTTTAGATGTACCTGCTTTATTTTGATTTCTTTACCACCGCTGAATCACACCTTTCCTGCAGCCTTTTTTTCTTTTTCACTTTTTCTACTTGGAATTCATTCTCTATATAATAGGCGAGATGCATATTTTAATACACACCCACATGACTGATACACTTTTTTGTAAACATTAAATTAATAAAACTTCTATTCACTTTAAATATTGATTCTCTATGGCTTCTTAAGAATTGGCTCAGTGGTTTCAGTGCCTAAAGGGAAATTAAGATACTAATAAATAGGCACATAGTGAAGATTTGTAGGACTTGACGTAAGAAAAAATTTCCCCAGAACTGATAAGGAAGCATAAAGTTTCTGTTGGACAAGACACGGTACATTTGCGGACACGGGTATGCAAGGAGAAGTGAAAATGTTACGAGGTCACATCTTAGTGGCCTGATACCCCTCCCCAGGGTAAAACCCTAGGACAAGGAGGCAGGTGTTGAGAGAAACCGTAGGCAAGGAGGAGGGAAGCCAAAACCAGAGGACCCTTGGACTCTCATCCATTGTGGCTCATAAGATTCTTGGAAAGGAACATCTCAGAAGGCTAGGTGATGCTATGGAGGAAAATAAGGTCTTGATATGCTCAGCAGAGAGAATGCTGGTGGTGAAACCTGCATAGAAAGTAAGGAATCAGTTATCCCAGAATGCTCTCAGTGGGGCATTTGAGAGAGATCTGGTTTGAAAGGCACTGAGTCTGCCATATGATTACCGTGGCCAGGGGAAAGGTAACTCTCAAACAGAGGTTGCATAGTGGACAGCCTACTTGGGGTCCAGGTGGGAGATAAGACTCAGAGATACAACAGTGGCAGAAAAAGTTTAGATTGGGCCAAGCCAGGGGAATAACGGGATCCTGTTGTGCAGAGAGAGAAGCTCCTCAGTGTCTTCAGGGGCAAACCTCGGCAGTAAAGGCCAGCCAAGTTCCCAGTAGTGAGAGGGAGTAAAGGCTAACTTGGGAGCGGTGAAGATCCATACTTGGTCATGCTCTCCGAGAGAACGTACACACCTCCGCAGAAGCCATCTTGAAAAGAAATGGCAAAAGCAGGGGTTCCACAAGGAGAAGTGCAGAGATGACCGGGAGTTAGAACTTTGAAGTTCATGACTTTATACAAAAAAAACACGAAAAACTTAGCTAAACAGAAAGAGGCTGCTTTAAACAAGAAAGAAATAACAGACTCCTTTCATTGACAAGATTGAGATACATCTCATTACGCAACAAGAATTGGGGATGGTGAGAAGGACAAGAGCAGTCATAGACAGTAAAGAGCGTGCATGATTTTGCACAGCTGAGGTCACGCGTGCAGGTTTTTCAAATCTTTGTCCACCTAAATCAGATTTTAACTCTTCTGTGTCCCCAGCTGGCTCCCATCTCTTTTCAAATCTAAACTTGGTCGATCTGGCCCAACTCCAACTCCCTAGCCTCTTCATCCTGTTCTTCCCTCTTGCTCGTGAGGTATAGATGTGCTAATTATCTGTCTATCACTTGGATAAGCCAGGCTCTTTCCCAGCTCGGCCTTTGCTCAGTTTTCCCCTCCATCTGGAATGTTCTGTGTTCCCAGCATTCCCTTGGATTACCTCTCAGTATCCTGTGGTTGCAGTTTGAATGTTAGCTCCGTGGAGAAGTCTTTCCCTGTGAATTGTCTCCATTCCCCATCAATAGTGATGAACCATCTCTAAAGACACAATATTTCTATACTGCAATCTAGCACCCAGTACAGTTATAATTATCGCACCAATCTGGTCTTGTCTCCATAAGCAAAGCATAAACTCCATGGAGACAGGGATCCTATTCATATTGACCCCTCTTGCTTTTCCAGTATCAGTTCAGACACTGGTACAGTATTAATATTCAACAGACATTTGTGAATGAAAGAATATCACTTTATATTCAGTGGTCCCTTATTAGCAACAATTAAATTAAATATTTTAGATCACCATTGCATAACTTCCACTGACTTTATAAATGAACTTCCTGCTTTTCCCCCTGCAAACCATATACTCCAAAAAAAAAATGCTGAAATATTTATTAGTTCCAATTTTTGTCCTATAAATTCTTTGTAACTTTTTTTGTTCATATAATAACTTCTTTTATCTGAATAGCCCTTTTTCATTTCTAAAGGTTTGGTCTTATATATTATTTAAAGCTCTTTCCACATACCGTCTTCCCTCTGAGGCTTCTGTGAACATCAGTGTGATACCCTGTTCTGTGCAGTTTTGTCTTTATCTGCCTAAAGTATCTGTCTCATTTGAACTATGATCACATATATACATGTATGTATATAGATAACACATTTTTTTTTCTGTTAGTGTAGAAATATATAAGATACACAGATTTACCCTTGAGTTTGTTGGTCGCCTCAGCACTATGCTTTACATGTGAATAAAAGGCACTAAGTAACCACTGGTTGTATATACTAGGACAAGGAAAAAAATATTTTATAATACTGTCCCTTTGAAAATTTTTTTCTGCATCTACATGCATACTACAAATTGCACCTGTAGCATCAGAATCACACCCAAATGACACATTTCTAAAATTGCTATGTATGTATATTTAAATGTATGACCATGTTCACACAAGTCAAGGGGAAAGATTGAGTGCAGAGACTTTCAGAAGTAGCATTCCTTTGCCTTTTGCCAAGCCCTGGAAATTGTAGTAGGGGCTTTACATACATTGTCTAATTTAAATTTAAGCCCACAATATTCCTCTAAAGCAAGTGCCATCATCAGTTTTTTGAAACATCCTATTTCAGGAAGAAATAGACACAGTAACAAATAAGGAGCCACACTGACAAAATTAAAATGCTGCCGTTGTTACGAAGGTTCCACACCAAAGGCCAGTTTCCACTTGAATAAAGAAAAAAGTAGCTGAGGGAATCCACCCCAGAGTCGAAGAATAGCACAGGAATCAAATCCTTAAGAGAGATTAAGAAGGTGAAAAATCGTTCCACTAAGAGGTATTTTGTCAAACTTACACAGAGAGTCAGAACAGACATTAGCAAAGACAGGAAATGAAAGGGCTGCCATTAATTTATAAAGAAGAATGTTAATTAAGACCTGAGAGGAATCTGGGAAAAATTACTTCTGTTATTTATTTCGAGAAACCTTTTGAACTGCTAATGAGAACGTTTGGATTATCTCAGGAATAACTGCCGTAGTATTTACTGAATCAAATTATGAGTTTCTAAAGTTAAGGTGAAGGAGAGAGATCAGTCACAAAGGAAAGGAAAAATGTATAGTGATATGGAAATAAGAAACTGGCAAATGAGGAATAGATTATACTTAGGTAAATAGAAAGTAAAACAAAACGTAGGTGCTTAAAAAAAATCTAGTATCCAACAGTGACAGTGGCATCTGGAGGGTTGCCTGTAACAGTAAACCACAATTTCCCATTGTATCCATGGACTCAGAGAAAACAGGAGGAGGAGGAAGGGGAGAAGGTGGAGAAGACGTTATTACTGAAAGACGGGACCCCTCCACAGAACCAGAAAGGTTTTTCTTTTTTTCTTTTGTCACTAACTGTAAGGCCAATAAAACTTAAAGGAAGCACGGCAGATGGGCTGTCCTTGCCATACTGCCAGTGATGTCATGCAAAGTGATCTTCAGATCACAGGTGAAAAGTTTATACCAACCAAAATTCCAGGCAGGAGTCACCTTGGCTGCTTTAAAAAGCATCAGGCACCCAGAAGTTATTTATTTCTTCCTCTAACCATTCTCTCTCCGCTACATTTATTTGTTCACTACGAACCGCCAGGACAGAACCGAGCAGAAGAGGTGAGAGAAGAACCAGTGGGCTCGGGCACGTGTCTCATCTTCCCAGTGCTGTGCAGGCAGAGAAGAGACAGAGCTTCTGTTTCTTCCTGAGCGTTGCGCTTCTTCATGTACTCCTCTTGACAATCAGGAAAAAGTCAATATAACCCAAGGGGCCATAAAACGAAGCTATGAGCAATTCAAATAAACAGATCATGTATTGATCTGAATAGATCTTCTTGTCTCAGAGTAAATAGAATAAAAATACTGAAATCCAAGGTAAAGATAAGAATGGGCTAAAGAAATGAAACAAAACAAGCTTATAGGATAATTCTTCTACAAAACCAGAAAAATTGTCTTTCATAAAAAAACTGGTACTTTCAAATTTAGAAGAAAACTCAGCTCTCTGGAAGGGAACTGGACTATATTGAAGAAAGAACAGGAATGGATAAAAAGACAACATGATGATGGAATGAGGGAGGCGATGGGTGAAAAAGGAAGAATTGCAATAAAATTAAAAATGCAGGTGCACAATTAAAACTATTATTGGAGGCAGTAAAAGATTTAACTTTATAATAAGTAGAAGTAGTGATGTGGGTGACCAACCTGAGAGGATGCAAAGAATGTTTGGGAAAAAAGAGTAAATGCATGAAAAATAATGAGAAATTTAATGATAGAGTAGAAATCACAAAGTATTTTTAAGAATTACAGATATACCTTTAAAACACATCAAAATAAATGGAAACAGTTCTTGAAAAATGTCCTGGATCATTTGATAGGAATCATTAAATCTGTAGATTGCTTTGGGTAGTATGGCCATTTTAACAATATGAATTCTTCCAGCCCAAGAGCATGAGATATCTTTCCATTGCTGTAAGTCATCTTTAATTTCTTTAAGCAGTATTTCATAGTGCTCCATGCATAAGGCTTTAAACTCCTTGGTCAGATTTTATGTCTGAGCATTTTTTTGATGCAATTTTTAAAAAAGATTGTTTCTTTACTTTCATTTTCTGATATCTCATTGTCAGTGTAAAGAAATGCAGCTGACTTCTGCATGTTAATCTTGTAACCTGCTACCTTGCTGAATTCTTTTATCAGCTCTAGTAGTTTTTGTGTGGAGCCTTTAGGGTTTTCTATATATAGTGTCATGTCATCTGCATATAGTGACAGTTTTACCTCTTCTCTTCCATTTTGGATCCCTTTTCTTTCTTTTTCTTACCTGATTGCTGTGGCTAGGACTGCCAATCCTGTGTCGAATAGAGGTGGTGCGAGTGGGCATCCTTGTCTCGTTCCGGGTTTTAACAGGCAGGCTTTCAACTTTGCACCATCGAGTACTGTGCTGGCTGTGGGTTTGTCGTAAATAGCTTTTATTATGTTGAGAGATGTTCCCTCTCTATCCACTTGGTAAGGGTTTTTATCATAAAACAGAAATTGAAACAATGCTGTAAACTGATTATACCTCAATTAAAGAATGTGAAAAAAATCTAAATAAATGGAAACAAGTAATTTAATGAATTGAAGAAAATTTCCATCAAAGGGAGGCAATGTCAGCCTTTCTGGATTCTAGCTTTGGGTACACCTCTCTGACTTTGCACTTTATTTCAGATCTGTGAAATTCTCTACATGCATGTTAATGCAGCCAGCTGCCTGTCTTCATTATAGCGTTTCAGGGTATTTCAGAGAGTATCCATTCTTTGACTCCTCCAAAATCCTTTTCATAAAAATACTTGCAATGGAGAGAGTAGTTTGTCCTTTAACTTTCTCTTGTCTAGATCAAACACCAGTACTCCATTTTATGTTTCTTCACATGACCAGTTTCTCATGATAGCTTCTGTGGAAGCACAACATCCTTACGTACGAGATGATTACGTAAATTGAGTATGTGAGACAAAATGGACTCGTAAATATGTTACTTCTCATTCTTGCGTATCAGTTTAACATTTTGGTCTCAACATATTTGTGTTTCAGGAATTGTAGAATAAATATTTATAGAAGATAGCTCTGGAATATCATTAATTGGAGGTTTTTTTTTAATTGTGGTAGAATTACCTAATGTAAAATATACCATTTTAATTTTGTTAAGTGTGCGGTGCAGCTCAGTAGCATTAAGTACATCCACACTGCTGAGCTGCTGTTCCCACTCTCCACCCACAGAACTTTCTTCATCTTCCAGAACTGAAACTCGGTACCTATCATGCAATTACTCCTCATTCCCGCATCTTCTCAGTCCCTGGCAACTGCCGTTCTACTTTGTCTCTGTGAATGTGACTACTCTAGGTTCCTCATATCCTCATATAAGTGGAATCGTACAGTTTATTCTCTTGTGATGAGCTTCTTTCACTTCACGTAATGTCCTCAAGCTTCATCCATGCTGTGGCATGTGTCAGCATGTCCTGCCTTTTTAAGGTTGCGTAATACTCCATTGCATGTATATACCATACTGTGTTTACCTCTTCATCTGTTGATGAGTACTTGGGCTGCTTTCGCCTTTTGGCTGTGGTGGATAATGCTACTATGAACATGAGTGTTCCCTGTTTTTAATTCTTCTGGCTATATGCCCAGAAGTGGGATTGCTGGATCATCTGCTCATCTTAGGTTTTGAGGAACCACCACACTGTTTTCCACAGCTGCTGCACGAGTTTACATTCCCACTAGCGATGCCCAAGGGTTCCAGCTTCTCCAGGTGCTTGGTGATCTTAAACACAATTTATTTTCTCTTTAGGTGGAATGATTATGCATTGAAGAAGTTGGGAAGAGCGACATGACCTTTAAAGCCCCACCGGTCCTGTCACTGGCGATGCCTTGGCTTCAAGCAAGCTCACTGAATAGTTCTCTGCTTGCCCAAAAGAGTTGGTAAAACTTTTATTAATACATGATTTTCTCTTAAAGAATGTATTACATGCCCAATTTAATCCTTCAGTTAACACAGCAGTATATTATTCAACGCATATGTGTGTCTCCATGTTCTGCTGTTGATCCTGTAAGGATGAAGTATTTGGTGGATGGAGAGAGTATTATATTTGGTGTTGGTGTGTTGAAATGGGAGCAAAAACAGCAGAACCTTTGAGGTTAATTCTCTAAAAACAGACCCTGACGTGAAGATTTGTGTAAAGGTGGTTTACTATGAGGTGCTCCCGGGAGAAATCACTGGGGGAATGGGGGAAGAGGGAACGAGGGGGCAAGCCAAACGTGGGTGCTGTATCTAGGCTGCAGTGCTGTGCAGCAGTGTCTCCTCGCAGAGAGTCACTTGGGCTCAGTCCTGCAAGGGAACTCTGGAAATAAGTTGGCTTATACCTCAGAGTTGTCACAACCAAGGGCATGGGAGCTGGACTGTTTGTCAGTTATTGGTAAGATCTGATCTGGAATTTCCAGCTTTCCTGTGTACGTTGGCAAAGCAAGTTCTGGCAGCCCGAGGCAGCCCTTCACCAGACGTGGGTATTGGCTGCTGGGACAGAAAGCACACTGGGCATGTTCATGAAAACGGCAGAAGCATCCAAAGTGATGTGGACTGACAGCCTCTGATGCAGTTGTCAGAAAAGGCAACACGGATCCTGAGGGTAAGGACAGACAGGCAGGAGTCAGGGTCGTGTGCATGCAGTACCAGACATTTCATAGAGAGAACATGAAGAAAGAACTTTGTATCAAAACTTTATTTATTAAACAAAAAAATGCACCATTGGAATAACATTTCTATAAAAAATGAGTATGAGACTGTTCTACAGTGATTACAAAACCCCTTTTTCCTCGTGTAGTAGTATACAAGATCCTGTGTAGAAACAGTCATTGTTTTAAACTGTAAGCAAGTCTCCTTTCTCATAGAACAAGATTTACACTTAAATATTGCGGTCACTAGTCTAACTTGGTTAACAACGCTAGAGTCTGACAATGTGAAGAAACTCTTGGGAGGCGCAAAATACCTTTTCTTCTTTTTTTAAAAGGCATCTTGTCGCCACAAAAAGTTTCTTTTTCCACTAAGGCTAGTCAAAGCTGTAGTATACCCATTTCTACCAAATAAACCTACCACCCGCTAGCACACTCACGATCTGAATGGCAAAGCCCTTTGAGAGAACGAGGAACACTGATCTGTAAAATGCTATCAGCATGTTGTGGGTTTGGTGTTCTCCTGTCCGAGTGACCCGGAAGGGGAGAGGGCTGCGATGATGGAGGGTCAGTGGAAGGCTTTGCCTCGGCGTGTCCTCACACTCAGCAGTGGACAGTTCATTTCCAAAGCGGCCCCTCTAAGATACGGAACACTGCAGCTTTAACAGCCATGCCTAGATTCCCAACCAGATCTCCCTTTGTATCATAAATTATCCAAAAAGAAGCCACTCTAAATAATAAATTAAATATTACTTATAAAAAGTACACCCCGGACCCACCCGCCCATCCCCCCAAACAAGCTGACAATTCACAAAGTTCAGAATTGTCAAGTTTACCCTACAGTAATAAAAAACAGCATTTCTCCTCCTCCCCAACATTCCTTTCTCGCATCTGAAAATACACTTTCAGCACACGGTGAGATCCCTTGGCCCATGCATCTGTGTTTACGACATCTGGTAGAGTTCTCCTGTTGCTTCTCCACCCAACAAAAAAAACCACAGGGTGACAATGTACAGAGGCTCTCTACTGAGAGCAGGAGAAGACATCCTTCAGAGAGTGCACCTGGAAGTCTGCCGAGCGAGCAGCACCCGACGGCAGCAGCAGAGCCCACGGCCGGGCGTGGCGTCTGGTCTCTGTATTAGCTCACTGACTGAGACCTTCGGGCATTTCTGTTCAGAATCAGTCCCTTTTGGCAGCAGGTATTTGAATAGCAAGTTACTCTGGGGCATGGGAGCACGTACTTCCTAATGGAATAGGATATCATACAAAACATCTTATCTATGGTTTTTCTGAAGTATCTGATTTAATTTGAAACATGGAAACCAAGTGAAAAGCTTTTCTGTGCACTATTAAAGTGATTTCTGAAAGTTACCAGGGAAGTACAAATTATGAGGAAAATGTTGCTTTGAAAGTAATTTTAAAAAGAGAGAGATTGCAGATTTGAGTGTATCACTGCTCTGCAGTTCGAGAATGTTGTGGGCTCTGTGTTGTGTTTATGGGTTACAGACAGGCCCGGACACTAACCTCAGGTCTTAGGGATGGTCTGCGGTTGGATGAAGATAAACTGGTTGAGGAAGGGAATGCAGCCTTGTTCCACATCTATTTTAAAGTCTTGAGGACTTTGTTTTTCATAAAACACCTAAAACTACGAAACTTTTCTCTTTTTCTCTTTCTCATGAGCTAGAAATGGATATTCTAAAACTACAAGAAGTCAAGAGTCCGGGACACAATTTCATCTAAAAGGTAAGGTGATCTCTTATAAGTGACTTTTCTTTTTTGGTTAGAATTATAGTCTGGCAGCCATGTATGATTACATTTGTTACATTTAGAGAAGACCTTGAGACATTAAAACAAAGTCAACAGACAGATGTATCCCAAGGGTGGCTAAGAGTGAGCAACCATCTTTAAGCACAGACTAGGAAGGCTTCCAGAAAGATCTGTACTTCAATTCTTTATTGGAAGAGCCAATGAGTGCCAAATGTTGCCATTTTAAAATGTTGTCTGGAAGTGACACACTAATGCTGGATGGCTCTCCATTTGTAGCACTTAACCAATGCAGAGGACTGAACATTCATGTCATTTTGAAGAACATTTATTTCGAAGAGACTAATGTTATATCCAGCTCCTCACAGGAAGCCTTAATAAATTCACCTCTTCTACCCCTGGCTCAATATGTTTCTTTTCTTTTCTTGTTTTTCCAGATTGTTCAGTCGGGTGTGCATTCTATAATACCCAAATGTAAAGTTCCATTTAAATGTTCTCAATGTTTATAGCTCTGTCTGCTCTACAGAGAGGTAGCTGTGACTGGTTGCTTCCTGAATGTGAATCACTAAGAAATATTTAACTTTTGGCTGGCGGATCCTCCAACTGGGCTTTATACATTTGTGAGCTATCTGCATTTTTGTGAGTTTAACAAATGCAGGAATTTCAAGAGGAAAGAAAATAGCTTTCCTATCAGTATGAACTACAAAGGAAAAATACCGAACTTTTGCAAGAGGAGGCTCTTGCCTGACGGCTTGGCACTGCGCAGGGGAGGCCTGAGCATGCCCTGCCAAGTCTTATTTTCTTCTTTATCCAGGGAGACATGACTCCTGGCGGCAGAGCTGCTGGTTGGTTGTCAAGCATCGCCCTGCGGGAGGCAGAGAGATGTATGAGCTGAGAGAGCCCTGCATGTCATGAACTAGACTCAGAGTAGGAGCAAAATGAGGCTCTCTTGCAGTATTTACAGATTTCTTCTTGTCAAGAGATCAGGGGACTGGGAAATAGAAAAGTTGCCTGTAGACTGGGGCAGGCAGTTGTGAGCACATGTGAACTGTTTGAGAGGATGGGGAGCGGAGTTGAACAGAGCCGGGGTAAAGGCATTTCATATGAAAACCACTGGGTAAATCTCCCCAGAGGCTCTCGTGGGAATTTAAATGGATCCTACTGCACAGTCCCTGCGTGGGGCTCAGACTTCCTCGCACTGCCAGTTAGCAAGACAAACCACTGGAGGCGTGTAATGAAGAAAGCGTCAGGAGCGTGCGTCTGCGTGTTTCGGGGGCATGTGCTGAAAACAAGTAATGCGTATTTTCGTATGTTTAAAACCTGTTTCCTCAGGTCGCTGACTGAGGAGCCTAGAGGAGTCGAGAACTTTGTGAGAACGCTAGTTCTCGTGATTGTCCACATACAGCCTACAGACCGGAGGTGTGGCTCCGCTCCTGAGATCGGAGGTTTGCAGCTCTTTCCAAACCGAACAGTCAGGATGACCTTCCTGGGACGTCAGATGCCTTCAGAAAACGTTCCTGGTCTGTGGGGATGAGAAAGGGGAAGCCATTCTAGGACCCTGAGGAGGTAAGACGAGCCAGACGAGTGTTTCCTTTTCTGAGGGAGGGGTTCTCTCTGCAAGACTCAGGGCTGTGTCATGAAACGCCGTGCTCCGGGCCAGTGGAGGGCTGCTTCCCTAAGCACCGAGAAGCTGCACAGGAGGTACCTGCCCCCAGAGAGGAACGCCCCAGAGCTCTTCAGAAAGATTTCAAGAAAATGTAAGTAAACTGAGGAAGCACTCTCGCTGAAGGAACAGTTTTGCAAATGGACCGGACTTTCTAATGAACCACTTGAACAAGCCCTCTCTGACATCAGATTTCCTTCCCGACATAAAACTGTAAAAAAATAATCTGAATTATTACTTCTGTTACAGTGCCATTTTGCTCAAAATATTTCATTCAGGGATTCATATATAATTACCCACCTAATAAAAGGAGCTATTAGGTTGTAAAGATCCTATCCCTTCCATGCTCTTTTAAAATTATGACCTACTCAAGCTTGAAATCAAAGGCAGAGCTGAAAGGAATAATTCAGCTGAAACTCTCTTATTGGGTTTTCAAGTTGCCTAACTGATAAATATGCAAACTAGCTCCCTTTTGGCGCTGCAGCTGCATAAATGGATTAACTCCAAATGCAGCTGAACATCCAGAAACTAAAAAAGGGTGCACACAAAATGTTTTTAATTTCACCTAGTTGCAAGCTGTAGATAAACATGGCAATAGAAGTTTGAGATTCTAGCTCACAATGGAGATGCGGTTTCGAAGAGCATCCCCTGGGTTTAGGCGGTGTGAGAAGTGTCAGCTCCTCCGCTCCCCTCTGAGTCTGGTGCAGAAGGTTCCCTTGACCACAAGGCTTGGGGGTGCACTTCCCGACACTGCCTGCTCTCAGTCCGTGAGGACTCTGGTGGTGGAAGTGACATCACTCAAGAGAAGATACTGTTTAAAACTCCCTGCTATGTCCCATCCCTCCCTTGGGATGGGGCCTGTTCTCAGAAAGTCTGCCATTTCCACAGAGGGTTACGGGGACACGTGTGTCAGGACGTGTGGAACCGGCCACCTCACCGGGGCTGGTTGCCAAGACAACTCAGGGAAGGCTGGGATGGAGGGAGGGAACCCTTCTAGCCAGACTCCTGAGAAAGATGGCCTTGCTGAAGCTTTGAAATATCATCACAGTGTGGTATGGCACAAAAGCCACCCGAATGGGAAAGTGTCCTATTCCAGGTTTAAGCACATAATTATCGTGTGTCTGAGAAGACTGCATATTGTGTCCTCTTTCAGGAAGGGACTGGTGGCTGGCAGGATGCCACTAGTTGCAGGTTTTTATGTTCCTGTTCCCCAGACATAAATGTCAACTGAGGGTGGATTTACAGATACTTGCTAACATGGGCGAATTTGACAGCCGCCTGCTGATCTCCACCCCTCGTGCAGGAATGACTTGAGTTACAAACTGTAAGCATTCACTGCCTTTCATGTGTTTACTTGTTTGCTTCTTTTGTGCTGTTAGGAAAGCCTCCAGTCCTTTGGTGCTATGGAGTGAGAAAGTTCCCATGGGTGCTTTGCACTTTAAAGTTGAAAACAAAAGAATGAGCTTGCACTGATTTGCCATGGCATGGTACAGGCGGAAATAACGCACTTGCGTTTAGTCAGACGAGACCTACACGGGTAAGAAAATGACAGACCTCGATGAAGGAAAACAGAAGCATTCATCATGACACTGTGGTCACTGCAGTGGCAAAGACCCAGGACCATTCTAGCAGCTTCAGCTTTGACACTGCAGTGAGGACGTATCTTTGCTTTTGCTCTGGGACCCCACAGTCATCATTTTGAAACTCCTGATGCCTCTGAAAGAAGCGATGCTCATTCCTTCTGAACTGCTTCAGGCTTGTCCGTAACTGAGCGGTCCAGAGGGTTGACCTGTACACCGGTTAGCGTTCTCAGATACAGGTGTGCTGTTTATGGGTAATTGGTAATGCTGCCAAGGTCCCGGAAAATTCACCTCATCAATTCGGCAGTAGGCGTTAAAAGGCCGAGCCCGTGATAGCATTAAGTTGCTTCATTAGCCCTTCCAAACTCGCCATTTGTTCACTCAAATCATCCTGTTCATACACCTACAGAGAGAACGAGAGCAAAGAATTAGTGCAGGTGAATATCGATGCGGTCCTTTGGTTACGGCGGGGGCCACGTCTAATGGGTTCACTGTGTATTCTCAAGCGTGACCCAGCGGCCCAAAGCCAGGGGCTGGGCTCAGCCTACAGTCTTGGAATGAAGACGCTGGTAGTCAGAGAGGCGGTGATGGGTGATTGTGTACTATTTCGCTGACTTCATTCTTGCAATGGAGCTTTAGCGTCAGGAAAATCTTGTTTCAAAATCACGTTCTACCAATCGTTAGCTGCGTGGTCTTGGACAAGTTAGTAAACTTCTCTGATGTACAGCTCTCAACTCTAAAAAGATACTGATGATACCTATTTCACAGGAGACTCTGAGCGTCCTGTGACATGTTTAGGGCCTGTCAGTATCCAGCAGTTGGTACCTAGTCAATACGTTAGCTCCTCCCCTTTCCAGAGGTCAGCCTGTCAGGATGTAAACAATGTACATCACCAGGGTTCCTTTCTTTCTTTGTAACATAACGTGGACACTTTTTTGTGTGGGAACTCAGTGGGCTTGTCTGAGGATTATGACTTTAGTTTGTGTGTGAAAAAAAAAAACTGGCTCTGTGCATGGTTGTAAAGGTGACCTTGTGACACAGTTTGATTGGTGGATAAAATGAAGAGGTTAACATGTGGAAATCTTAGCCTGCTCTCTGTAACTCTCCCTTACCGTGAGCCACTAGAATCGCGTTATTGGTAACACTGGATTATAGGCGTCACAGGGCCCCTGGGCACTAGCCTCGCGGATTTGGACTCAGTAGGTCTAGGAAAGGTTAGAATCTCTTCTCTTTTTAAAGCTTCACATCTAATTTTGATGGTCAGCCAGTGAGGAAAACAAGGTCGTGGTGTTGATTTGAGTCCCAGGTTTTCTACAGATTTGGTTTTTGAGTCCGTCTCATTTGTCCCCTAGGAATAGCACGCTTGCCTCATTGGGTAGCCGGGAGGATCTGAGTCAATGCTGCTGAGAGGTAAGTGCCCAGTAAATGTCAGTGTCTTTTTTTTCCCCCCCTTTTTCAACACACCCTTTGTTTTGATTCATATAGACCAGCCCTCCCTGATTATTCTTGGTTAGCCCATTCATTTGATGAAATTATTGAACCAAATTGAGGCCCGAGGCCTGACTTCCAGCACTGTGTAGGCCAGGTCGTATTACTCAGTGCTATGGGCAGAATATTGAATCCTGCCAAAGAAATACCTTGATCCCATGACAACGCTGGAAGAGATTATATGGGGGAAATAGGCACAAAGCCCCAAAGGAAACAATACCATGAGGGATTAAACACGTTGGAAGCTGTACCTTCTTATAGGACTCTTAGCATGCCCTTGAATGGCATGATCACTTACTGTGTAATCTTCAGAGCTTAACAGGGATTGAAAGTGGCCAGTCTGGCTCAAAAGACTGGCCTCCATAAGAGGAGGGAGGTTGAAATGACGAGTTTGGTAACTCCTTTCCCAAAATGATGTCATGGTTGTCTGGGTGGTGGTTCCTGAATTATCTACATCTCATTGTCCAATACAGCAACCTCAAGCCACGTGTAGCTACTGGAATTTGAACTGTGGACAGTCTACACTGAGATGTGCTGTACCTATAAGATACACATCATAATCTGAACACTCAGTACAAAACAAGTCAAGTATCTTAATGATAATTTTTTATATTTATTGCATGTTGATATTTTAGAAATATTGGGTTAGATGAAATACATTAAAAATTAATCTCACCTGTTTATTTTTACATCTTTTAATGTAGCTCCTAGAAAGTTTTGCTTTTTATTTATTTTTATAAATTGGTGTAAATAGTCTATGTTTTAATTGCAGTATAGTTAGTTTGCAATGTGTTAATTTCTGGTGTACAGCATAGTGATTCAGTTATATACATATATATATCTTTATATATAACTGAATCTATGTACGTGTGTGTATATACATTCCTTTCTTTTTCATTACAGGCTATTACAAGGTATTGAATATAGTTTCCTGTGCTATATAGTGGGACCTTGCTGTTTATCTATGTTGTATATAGGAGTTAGTACTAGAAAGTTTTACATTACACCTGTGGTTCCCATTATATTTCTGTAGGATTATGATGATCTAGATTATTGGCCCCATCTCTGGATTTCCTTTAACATACAATCTTATTACTCTTCGTATTATACCTTTTGCTGCCATGCCTCAGAGTCAAACTTAAATGCAAAAATGGGCCACCCGATGTGATTCCTTATGAGATGAGATATGTATTAGGTAAATGGCTATACTCCTAAACAAGCAGTGCACTCCTAAACAAGCAGTGCATTAGACTCTTATAAATGTGAATCTTTTTGTAAGTATACAGAAGTATGTGAATTAAATAACATACATCTGCCAAATATTCACACCCATACACACATCCAGATTGGTTGGTGTCCAGGTAGTTAAAATATTTTGTTTGTAGTACTGAAAACAGTAAAATCAAGAAAAAGTTTACTGTTCATTCAAATGAGATAATTCTAGTCTGTTTTTCCACCTCCCCCACCCCCGCCAGTCCTCTAATTTTTCAAGGTGTCTTATGCGTTAGATCCTCAGCCTTCTGTTAAGTGTTTTCTGTTGAATTATATTTAGAAATGCTCTGGAGTTTTCTGAATTGCTGCTTTTGGGCAAAATCTTTTAAAATCTGCATCACAGTGCATTTTGAGGGAGAATGTTTGCTCTCTCAAAATTTCAGGGTTTTTTTGACCACCATTCATTTTCTGAGTTTTCTAATTTGATCACTTTTTAGCTTCTTCCCTGAGCTGGCAAACTGTTTCTCTCACTAAATAAACTTCCCCATCTTATTTTAATATATTGGTTCTTTCTTCTTAAATTGCTTCCTTCATGTCTTCATTTTGTATTTTCCTCTTCTCAATTCTATATTTCTAGGCTATTTTATGACTTTAAAAGTGAGATTTATGATAACTTCGGAAAACTCAGAGTGTAGCTCTGGTTACACCAAGGTGTTTCATCCCACTGATAGGAACACACACGCATATAACCATAGATATTATATATATGTAAGTCACATATTCTGATGCTGTCAACTTGTATTTCTAAGATTGCCTGTAAGTCCCAGTGATTCTTTTATGTAACTAAATCCTTGCTGTCATTTTTTCCCCTTCATGCTCAGCTGCAGGAGAACGAAATGCTAAGGACAACACGGGCTTGGGGCTAATGGAGCGTGTGGCTGGCTTAGGCTGAGTGGCACAGCGGTGCGGCGTGACCTGCGGGGCCGGCCTTACACTGGCTGGATCCTCTGCTGGTTTGGGGCTGTCCTCAGACGTTTCGGGGGCTGTTGGCACAGACACAGGAAGCAAAGGAGATCTCGCCTTTCCCGCCAGCCCCAGAGAGGCTGTTTTAACGTGAGTCTTGGGAAGAGTCGGCCCTAAAATAGAAAACAGAGTGATGAAAGCACTGGATGAAAGCATTCTGGGGAGCGCTCCCTCAAGCGTGTGAGCCGGGTCTAGTGGGCTGGCGTTGATTTCAGGTTACTGTTCATTCTGTAGTATAGAGATGGATTCTGACACAACGAAGGGGCTTCATTTTATTCATTTCATTTCTACTAAATCGAAGACAGATTCGGATCAGGCCTCTCCAGATGAAGCTCCGCCAGTCATACGCAATTTCAAATCTCACTGGAAAGGGTTGCCTGGGAGCTCCACACTGTTTTTGTCACGCCTTGGAAAGCATCAGGTGAGCACATCTGGTGCCAGGCTCAGCTTTGGGCCGGAAAGCCCTCTGCTAAACCACCTGCATAAGCCATCAATTGTTTTAACAGAACCAAGGAATACTTGTGAGATGATTGCTCTAGTCTACAGGTGAGTATTAGATGTTACACTACAAAAAAAGCCCTTTACAGCTAACCTCATAGAATCGCATTACTGATTTTCTTTTGGAAAAGAAAATTTTCTCTCCTGGTCAGTATAGTGCCTCTCATTCAAATACATTCCAGTGCTTGTGAAAATGATTTGAATAACTGCTGAGTTTCTACTAAACAACATTTCTGTCTGCTGTAAACAATGGCTGCCTTCTCTTTTGGGGTCTAAATTTTATAAAGGTGTATTGATCAGCTTATTGATCAGCTAGTATACCTCACACACCTAAGAACTTTGGTCATCCTCAGCACAGCAGGCACTGAGTAAAAGCATCAAAGACGTTCGCCCCAGCTCTCGTTAGTGATGGTATTTAAGTTCTAATGATGCCGGTGGCACACTGTATATTTGCGGGGGGGGGGGGGGTTGTTTTGAAGACATAGTTCTAATAAAAAGCTCAAAAATTACTCTACTATCAGAGAAATAGGAGATATTTGCTTACTGGGAAAGAGAGAACACAAACAACCCAGTAGGCTAGCAATTTGCTAAATGATAAATCCCCAAAAAGCACTGTTTCCTCATGCCCTGGCCTAGCATGTCATTCCCTTATGTTTATATTGTTTCACTCTATTCTTAAACCAAGGAAGAAAAGTCTGCAGTTGGAGTGATTTATCACTAGAGGGTGATCTTAAGTTTTTGGTAACTCACAGAAGAAACAGGAGAAACAAGAATCATTTTCCTAAGAATAGAAATACTAATATTTATAGAGTTCCTTCTAAGCTCCAGACTTACGCTAATCATTTTAGGCAAAATAACACAGTCGGAGTTATCAATCCAGCCTGCTTTCAAATCCCGGAAAAGCCCAACTGTGTGCTAGCCGTTGTCATCCCTTGCTCACCTAACTTAATTCTGTTTCTTCATCTATAAAATAGATACAATAATTTCTGAGGATTAAGGTGGCCGACTTCCTATAACTTATTCAAAGAGAGCTAGCTATTATTAACATCTCATTGCCAAAACAAGCCTGGTAAGTATTCTATTTCTAGTTCATATATGAGGATGCTAAAATGAAGATAAGTGAAATACCTTGTCTAAGTTCATGCATTTCAAAAGTAAGGACCTACACCAAGATCTATCCAACTCCACGGAGCAAAATTAAGGGTTTGCTATTGATTGTGTTGATCTAGTCCATCCAACTTAAAAGAGCTTTTTGAAGAAGCAATGTGAAAGAATGAAATCTGGCCCAAGACTGTAAGTAACTTAAGGGTAGAAACTATTGGATTACAGTTTCTCATAGTTAAATTATGTTTGCATTTAAAGGGAAAAACAAAACTCTAATGAACTTCAGGACTGACTTAAACTCACATAAAACTTGGCATAACCTTTATAAACTTGTATTTCTTACACTATGCTATAAAACCGAAACATTTAAAAAATTAAATAAGTCACCCTAAGCAAATAGTACAATTTAAATTAACGTCATTAATTTAATGTGATGAAGGAGGCTGATGGGCTAAAACGTATGAGCAGTTTTCACTAATCAAGTTTTTTTGGTTGAATCATAGGTAAACCATTCTTCCCGAGAATGTAGTGCTGGCAGGTCTTCATTGGATGGGAGCAGTCATTTGTGTAAGTCTACCTCTATCCTTTTCTCTTCAGCCTTTGACTACAAACACAGCATTCCTAGAGCCAACATCGTTGTAAACCCAAATGCAAAGGTAGGCACTCAAAACCCTGGCAGAGCAATGCCATAAAATGCCCCTCTCGATGTTCCGACTTCTGGAATTCACATTCACATTGTAGGTGATCACTTAGCTGACAAAGTGAAGTTTAAAGAGGAATTTTCATACAGTGCTGGTGAACCTCGAGAGCGTACCTAGTGACCTGCTGCTTTGAATTGCATCTTTTGAATTATGTTTACATTCCCCTGTAGAATGTTCACAATGTTCTGCTTAAACCGGAATTTAGCTTTATTGCCACGGAAAGTTTTCCTCCTAGCGCCTTATACGAGTCACTTCTTTCTTCCCTATGTTTAGTTTTAAGAGAACAGAGCAGCTGCATTTTAATAATTAACATGTTCTGTACATACCTTTTTATATTTTTTGCTACAGTTTTAACTTAGAATTCCTTGATGGTGAAACCAACTTATTTTTGAATGGATCTTGAATAGTTCCCTGTGCTGTACAGTAAGTCCGTCCTTGTTTATCTGTTTCATACATAGTAGTTCTGTATCTGTTCATCTCAGACTCCTCATTTATCCCTCCCCTCTTTGGTAACCATAGAAAACCATGTTTTCTATGTCTGGGAGACTGTTTCTGTAAATAAGTTCATTTGTATCACTTTTAAAGGTCCCACCTCTAAGCTCTAAGTTATGTCATATGATAGTTGTCTTTCTCTTTCTGAGTTACTTCACTTAGTATGGGCGTCTCTAGATCCACCCCCATTGCTGCAAATGACATTAATTTGTTCTTTTTTTATGGCTGAGTAATAGTCTATTATATATACATACATATATACACACACACACCACATCTTTATCCAGTTATCTGTTGATGAACATTGGGGTGTGTGTATCTTTTTGCATTAGAGTTCCCTCCAGATATATACCCAGGAGTGGGATTGCTGGATCATATGGTAAGTCTATTTTTAGTTTTTTGAGGCATCTCCATACTGTCTTCCATAATGGCTGCACCAAACTACTTTCTCACCAGCAGTGTGGGAGGGTCCACACCCTCTCCGGCATTTATCGTTTGTAGACTCTTTAATGATGGCCGTTCTGACTTGCATTTCTCTAATAAGTAGCAATGCTGAGTATCTTTCATGTGCTTGTTTTGTCTATTTAGGTCTTCTCCTCATTTTTTAATGGGGTTGTTTGTTTATGGCTTTCTTTGTTGTGCAGAAGTTTGTAAGTTTGATTAGGTCCCATTTTAGAATTCTATCTAATGCCCTAATGTTTTGCATGTAGGGAAAATTACAGTTCTTGCTATAAAAATATATTCTAATGGTGTATTTTCTGCCTGGGATCCTAAACACTGGGGCAGATCCACAGTGTATTATACTGCACCTGAAACACTTGTATCATTACAATAAGATGCAGCTATAGCTCAAACTCAGAGAGAAGATCATTGTAATAATTTACTGTCTCCTGGTGTCCAAGCAACAGTCCTATTCTGAGAACCTACTGAGTGCTGAACAACATACAAGACACCGAGTTTCACAAAAGGAATCAAAGAAATTTAGAAAGCTGGAAGCTCGAGGGCTCTTGGAGTTGATTTTGGTGAAGAGAACACTGAGTTCCCTAGAGATCAAGGTAGAATTAATTCCAGTAAAATTCCAGTGCAGGAGAAGAATTTGTAGAGTCCCTTAGAGTTTGGTATTAGCCAGGTTTGTCTGGTGTAGTATATAGCCTTAATTTTGTTTTTCACTTTTCCTGAATGGGGAACTAATGAAAGCGACTATAAGGGAAATTTCCCAGGAGAGATTTATCAACAGCCAATAAGACAACTTTGGTCTCAAAACTGCCCTTTAGCAAAGGGGACCAGATGTTTCAAAACAAAGATTCTCATGAAAACATGAACCCTTGCTTTTGGACATGCAGTTTGTAGTTCAGTAGATTCAGTATTTTCTACTCTGCATCTCAGGTATTTTAAGCTAGGACACTCGTGAAGCCTGGGTCCTTAGACGCTCCCCCAGCTGTGGTTTGTTTTTTTCCCCTTCACTTATGTAGTCGTAGTTCACCATGTTTTACAGGTTCCTATCGACTTTTCTAGTCTGTAATGAGACATGCCTTTAAGAGACCTTACCAGTGGCTCTTTCCAAAGGGCTACACCCTGAATCTATTTTCTACACCATTCAAACCAGGTAAACATCTTCCCTTAAAATAACCAGTCTCATGTCACAGACTCAGTACAGGAGGGAAAGTAGTGTAATCACCTGGCATTTGGATTAGTAAGTGATGCCTGAGAGCTCAGTGCCCTGTGAAGAGGACACTGGTTGCCACCTTGCTGCCTCTTACCTGCTGATGCAGTGCTCCTGGTGGCAGGCCATTTATCCTCAGCTCGTCTATCCTTATTTTTTTGAACTGAAGTATAGTTGACTTACAGTATTATATTAGTTTCATGTAGACAATGTAGTCATTAAAACCTACTTGGATGTCAGTCGCTGATGGGTTCTCTCACACTTCCTCCATTGCTATGTGGCTTTTTCTACACTGCTGTCAGAAGGCCGTTTAAAAGCCAAGTTTGTTCTGGCGGCCCTGCCTCCCCTCCCCGTTCTTGTGTGCCCCTTCTCCGTGAGGGGTTGTTTTAAGGCATGCTAGCCTTTGCCTCGCCTGATGGTGTTCTGACACACTGGAAGACAGACAGCCATAATTCTCCTGTTGAACTAACGAAGCAGTAGCGATTAGAAAAATCATTTACTTCAAGGTTTTAAACTCTTGTTCTTCAGTGACAAGAAATGACAGAATTTCTGACAACTTCTATTTTTGTGGCCTACAGAGGAGAATTCATCTTTATTTCTTCACTTTGGAGAACTGCAGTTATACTGATAGTTAGTCTAACATAATTTTAATAAAACTTCTCTTAAAACCTGTAGAAGTTTCATTAAAATTATCAGTAATATATCAAAGCAAAAGGAAAGGGGAGAGTAGCCAAGATGGCACAGTAGAAAGGCCCTGAGCTCACCTCCTCTCCTGAGCACATGAAAATCACAACTATCTGCTGAACCACCATTGATGAAAAAGATAGAAACCTACCAGAAAAGAGATTTTACAAATAAAGAAGGCATGGACAGATCATCCAGAGCATCAATAAGAAACACAGGCCTTCAATAACTTAATTGATATATCGAGAGCATTCAATCGGAAAGCAGCAGAATACACATTCTTTTCAAGTGCACTTGGAAAATTCCCCAACAGTCTAACCTTACACCTAAAGGAACTAGAGAAAGAACAAACAAAACCCAAGTTTAGCAGAGGGAAAGTAACCATAAAGATCAGAGCAGAAATAAATGTGATTAAAAATAAATAGAAAAGATCAATGAAACAAAAAGCTGGTTCTTTGAAAAGATAAACAAACTTAATACGCTTTTAGCCAGACTCATCAAGAGAAAAAGGGTAATTTACAGCCACCACCCCAGAAATACAAAGGAACCTTAGAGGCTACTGTCAACAAACTAATTCTTAGAAAAGTCCAGTCTCCCAAGACCGAGCCAGAAATAAATAGAAAATATGAACAGATTATCAGTAATTTAAAACAATCTCAACAAAAGTCCAGGACCAGAAGGCTTCACAGGAGAATTCTACCAAACATTTAGAGAAGATTTAACACCTAGGACTCTCAAACTATTCCAAAACACTGCAGAGGAAGGAACACTTCTGAACTCATTCTATGAGTGCACCATCACCCTGATACCAAAACCAAAGATACCACAAAAAAACAACTATAGGCCTATGTCACTCATGAACATAGATGCAACAATCGACAACTGAATCCAATAATATATTAGAAAGATCATACACCATGATCAAGTGGGATGCAGAAAAAGCTTTCGATAAAGTTCAACATCCACTTATGATAAAAACTCTTGAGTAGGTGGGCTTAGATAAGACATACCTCAATATAATGAAGGCCATGTATGACAAACCCACAGCTAACATCATACCCATTGGTGAAAAGCTGAACGCATTTCCTCTAAGATCAGGATCAAGACAAGGATGCCCACTGTTGTTACTTTTAGTAAGCATAGTGTTAGATGTTCTAGCCCCAGCAATTGAAGAAAAAGAAAGAAAGAACTCAGAGGGGAAGGAACAAGTTAAACTGTCACTGTTTGCAGACGACATGGTACTCTCCATAGAAAATCCTAAAGGCACCACTAGAAAACTACTAGAGTTCATCAGTGAATTCCGTAAAATTGCAGGATGCAGATGGAAATGACACAGATTTGTGTCTATTATATACCAACAATGAAATACCAGAAAGGAAAATTAAGGCAACCGTCTCATTCACCATCACATCCAAAAGAATAAAACATCTAGGAATAAACTTACCTAAGGAAGTTAAAAAAAAAAAACCAAACACCTGTACTCAGAGAACTGTAAAGATGTGGAGAAAAGAGAGGGAATACCATACAACCCAATGGAAAGGTATACTGTGTTCTTGGATTGGAAGAATCAATACAGATTCAGTGCAATCTCTATCAAATTTCCAGTGGTGTTTGTTTTCCACAGATTTGGAACAAGAAGTTTCAAAAGTAGCCTGGAAACACAAAAGACCCCAAATAGCCAAAACAATCTTGAGAAATACAAACAGAGCTGAAGGAATCGTGCTCCCTGACTTCAGACTATACCACAAAGCTAAGTAATTGGCACAGAAATGGACACACAGATCAGTGGAACAGGGTAGAGAGCCCTGAAATAAACCCATGCATTTACGGTCAATTAATCTGTGTGACAAAGGAAGCAAGAATATGTGATAGAGAAGACAACCTCTGCAGTAAGGGGAACTGGACAGCTACATGTGAAGGAATATTAGGACATTTTCTAATACCACATCCAAGAACAAGCTCAAAGTGGATTAATGACCAATATGTAAGAGTGGATACTATAAAACTCCTAGAGGAAATCCTGAGTAGAAAACTCTTTCACATAAATCACAGCAATGTTTTTTGGATCTGTCTCTAAAAGCAAAAATAAACAAATGGGACCTAATTAAACTTAAAAGCTTTTGTATGGCAAAGGAAACCATCAACAAAATGAAAAGATGACTTACTGAATGGGAGAAAATATGTTTCAAGTGATATGACTGATAAGGGATTAATATTCAACATGTATAAACAGTTCATATAATACACCATCACAAAAACAACCTAATTTTAAAATGGGCTGAATAACTGAATAGACATTTTTCAGAGAAGACATGCAGATGGTCAACAGTCACATGAAAAGATGCTCAACATTGCTAGCACCAGGGAAATGCAAACCAAAACCACAACGAGATAGCACCTCACACATGTCAGAAAGGCTATCACCAAAGAGAACACAGATAACAAATATGGGTGAGGATGTGGAGAAAAGGGAACGCTTGTATACTGCTGTGGGCACGTACATTGGTGCAGCCACTGTGAAAAACAGTATGGAGGCTTCTCAAAAAACTAAAAGATAGAACCATCGTATGACCCAGCAAATACCCTCTTAGGACTATATCCTAAAAAAATGAAAAACATTAATTCGAAAGGTACATGCACCCCAATATTCATAGCAGCGTTCTTTACAACTGCCTAGGTATGGAAGCAACCTAAGTGTCCATCAACAGATGAATGGATAAAGAAGATGTTGTATCTGTCTGTCTATACATACACACACACAATGGAATACTACGCAGCCATAAAAAGAACAAACTTTTGCCACTTGCAGCAACATGAATGGACTTGGAGGGCATTATGCTAAGGCAAGTAAGTCAGAGAGAAATCCTGTATGATATCACTTATATGTGGGATCTAAAAACTACACCACAGTAGGGAATACCACAAAAAAGCAGCAGACTCACAGATACAGAGAACAAACTAGTGGTTAGCAGTGGGAAGGCAGGGGTCAAGGTATAGCAGTTGCCAATTAATGGGTATCAGATAGGCTCAAGAACGTATTGTACAAATGGAGAAATATAGCCAATATTCTGTAATAACTGTACATGGAAAGTAAATTGTATAAGGAAAGATAAAAATTAAAAGAATTTAAAATTTTCTGTTAGTCTAGGAGTCAAAATCCTGCATTATCACGCCCAAGTATGAAGAATGTCTTTGAGAAGGTGCTCCAAAAAACCCACATCCTTTTCAGTCCTTTTCAGAGCTGGAAGCGAGCAAAGCTGAGGGCGGCAGCCTGAGAGGAGGGCCAGCGGTGGGACCAAGACGCTGGAGAGCTTCCCTTCTCTTTGCAGACGGGCTTGAATAATAAGGGATTCCCAATCAAGACCAGAACATAATGAAACATTCCTTATTTCCTTTTTTCCCATGATAGGAAAACATGTGTTAACCACACAAGGAATTCCAAGCATAAAATGGGACTTCAAGTACATAACCAAGTATTGAAGGAGAGTCCTCTCCAGGGACTTGGGAGACCCAGCCTTTTTAGTTTTATGGCTTTGGCCCCACAGCCTAATTTCTTTAGTCTTGTTTTTTTTTTTAATATCTATAAAGGTATAAAAATTACAGAAGGAAAAAGAATACAGCTTTTACACCTGTACGTTACTTTTCTGGATTTCTTGGTTTTCCTTAAGGTTTAGGCAGCATAGTTAATCAATTGGTAAAAATGAATCCAAAGAAATCTCCAGCAAGTGAATCTTTAACTGGTGAGTTATGATGATTGGATTTAAAATTGGTTCGTTCTTTCTACAAAAAAAAAAGTTCTATCATTTTCTTTTAACGTTATTAATGAAAAACCGTAACAGCAATTATGGTTGCTTTGCTTTGTTTTCAGGCTAACGCCAGACAGTGCAACTAAAAATAAGCAGTATTAAATTACTATAAGTTTAAATGAGCCATGATTAATTGAAAACTTTAAATTTACAAATGCTCAGTCTGCAATCACTATAGATTTCCCCCTCCCCAGGGTGCAGTGTTGGAGCAGTGTTTCAGGCGACCCTTAGGTGAAACACAGGATGTTGATATGCTGAATAAATGAGTTTACACTGATATGTAACTAATTAAGTGAGCATTGCTGTGGTTTTAATGTTACTCCTCAGCAGGACCCACTCAGGGGTAAATGCAAAGGATGCTGGAGCTCCGGGATGGGCCAGCAGTGCGCATCACGTGCAGATGAGCTGCCTCAGCAGGCCTGTCCTGTTTTAAGCTTCATTTTCACAGCACAGTTATTAAACATGTCATTTGCTCATTAGGTACATAATATACAACTGCCAGGTGCAGACGCCTGCTAGCATCTCCCTGTAGAGGGTGCTCCCAAGCAAAACGGTTCTTGGTGAGAACTGTTAGATTAAGCTGTAGAAGGACCCAAGTCAACAGACTGACCTGGGTGGAATCGGGGTCAATGTGTAGCATGATTATAACTTTTACATCCTTGCCTACTTTCTCCTCTTTTCTATCCCATTTCTATCTACGCCTTCACCCTTTAGAGTAAAGTTAAAAGGGGTAGCTTTGAAGGGGCCTGGGTTCTCGTCTCCACTTTGTCTCTGACTTACTCTGTGATGCTGGACAAAGATCGCCTCTCTTGGTCTAATATCCTAACGTGCATTTATTAAGTAACTGCTCAGTGCTCAGGTTGGGGGAATGCAGAAGTGTCATACAGTCATGGATGCTTCTCACGTGCACTGACCAAAAAGAGAGCAGCTGCATTTACCTAGATGTAGAAGCGTCGGGCATTCTTCCTCAGTAATCGGATTTCAAACATGTTAAGTTTTGGCATTAGTCAAAGTATTTAGTCAAAGGGTGACAAATACATGTAAATGCCACTTCTGGAAATGGAAGCTTTGTGTTCTTCTAACCCTCCTGTTTCTCCTCAAAGAGAGAGAAAACACTGGGGCTGTGTTAATGAGGTACTTCCGCCCCATCTCTACCCGCCTCTACTCCTTCCCACTACGGTGTAAGGGGGAGCGAGCCTGAGTGACAAGTAGGGTGACTTTCATTGGGCCAGGCCTCTATCTGTTCCGGCTCACAGCTGGTGAGCCCACAGTCCTGTAGTCAAGGAAGGAGGGGCCTCCCAGCGCCTCCTCCCCAGTTATCCCAGAGGGTCATGGTCCTCTGGGATCTTTGCCTCCCATCTGGTTATCAGAATTTTTTTCCCTGTTATTTCCATGAACTGGAACCCAGAGAGAAAAAAAGTTAAAACTTAGGCATCCTCTCTCTCCCAAAGGCACATAAACTACAATAAAACACTGTTGCCTACATTATCTCATGTGCTCTTTAAAATAAACCTTTTCAAACATACCTTATTGCTCATGTCTTGAAGATGGAAAAGTCCAAGTTCAAAGAAAATAAAGGATTCGCTCAGTCACTTAGCTGGGAAGTGGGGTTTGACTACTGTTTGTTAAAGTACGTGTTCTTCCTTAGACAAAAACAAATAAAATCTTAGCAAGTAGCCTTTGATGGAAAGCAGAGTGAAGCAGGCAAGACATTCTTACCTCTGGATAGGAAGGGAGAGAGTGGGAGAAAAGGAGAGGAAACAGTGACAGTGGGGGATGGTGGTGGTGGGTGATGATGGAAGAGAGGAAGAAGAAATCCACATGTTCCTGCTCTCTCTCCTATCTTGATCCCAGCTTGACTTGCTCCCATCTAATTGGTGAACTAATGAACATAGAAACGTCATAGCATCACAGAAGTAAAAACTTGGAAAAGAATAATTAATACAGCCCATGGTTTGAATAATGCAAAGGGTGAACACTATCTTCAAATACCTTTCCTCTTTGAGGATACTTCTCCCCTACACACAGTCCCCTGTACTCTTCTTTCTGTGCACACCTAGTAAGAGATACCAAGAGCCAGCATGCAGCCCTACATCGTCTCCCAGGATAGGAAATGATCCAATAATTTAATTGGTGGCAGACTCTTAATAGCTCATCATTTCCCCCTTGTCTTGGGTTTGTTTACATTTTAAAGGTAAATGGTAGAAAGAACCATATAAAGGATGCTTTTCTACCTGTAAGTCATTTGTCACCACTGCACCTGGGTTGGGGAGATGCTTTTGCTTCCTGGAACACGTCTCAAATCTGATACTGATACTCTTTTCATATTCTTCTTCTCTATCCTGCAAGGCATCCACCCTACCAGCTTGAACAATTAAAATTAATCCAATCCATAATTCAACTCCTCCCTTGAGGTAATACCAAGATCTAGTTGCTCCAATTATAAAGACACGCTTTCCTACTTCTATTTGTGGTTTGTTGTGCCTTTGTACCTCTGCAAATTGGAATCAAAGTCCTGAATTCACTGGGCACGTCAGAAGCTACCCACAGTAATGGAAAAAAAGCAAAGTTACCAAAATACTGGGCGGGGAGAAAGTGACCAACTGTGTTGGAAACATGAGTTAAATATTGTCCCAGATGGCCCTGGAATCCATCAAGATCCTTTATATAAGAGAGGTGTTTATTTTGCATTTTATACCGGGTTAGAAAGTCTTACAGAGGTTCTAAAAAGGAGCTGTTAATTGATAATGAGTCATTCCGTGACGTTTATGTTGGGAAATAATGACTAAGCAAAGGGTAGCTAAGAAGTCTTCAAAGACAAAAACACTGTCCCATCTGTCTGTCTGTCCTTAGGACTCACATCAGTGCCTAATTCACACGGAGTAGTGCTGACGTCATACTTTGTGGAATTCATTCCTGGAAACCAAGACTGAGGGAGACAAAGGCAGCAGCCAGCAGAGGAGGCTGCAGAGTGGCTGCCCTCGTGATTCTGCTCGTTCCCGCTTCCTCTTGATTTAGAAACCCCATACAACACGAAAGGTGTCAGGAAAATTGCCAACGATCAAGAGAAATGCCTTGACCAGAACACAGCTGTTATCTCCCCCTTTCTCTTGATGCTTCTCTCAAATTCCTAGACCACAAATTAACAAAATACCAGAACGAAATAAAACCTACAAACTCAAAACTAAACATCTGTGTTATTTCCCGGCAGGCTCCCGTAATTCACAGCAAAGATGCTGATTCCACGTCGCTTCCATTCCTCACTTTTAAGGGGCCTACGTTGACTTCCTGTGTCTTTTTTTGCATACAGTATCAAAGTCAAGAGGCTTCTCAGTTAATTTCATGGATATTTCAGATCATTTCCAGATAATTTATTATAAAAGGGACATTTGTCTCCTCCATCCATATCTGTTTTTTAATTTTCTAACTTTTCCTACTCTATTTGCCACAAGAAGCAACAAGTTCGAGCTACTTATAGTTACTGCAATTCAGCTGTTTTGTGCCCCTGTGAAGAAAACTGTCAATTCTATTCTTCATGAAAAACAGATCTAAAAATACTTCCTTTATTATCTCATTTTTGATGATATCCTAGTGATCAAACTTTTAAACCATCCACTCAATTCATAGGGAAACAAATGACACTGCATAAGGTTTCCATAGTATTTCATGGAACCATCAGAAAACCTGCAGAAATAATGCAGAAATCCAGACATCAGTCTTGCCCAACTTTTGTAATGAGGTACTCTGTGCAGAATGTCATCGCAACCCGCATTCAGCCACATTCGTACGCAATAGGTTACATTTCTGGTAAATACCTCATATGATGTATAAATATAATTTTCACTTTTCAAAAATCAATTTAGTTTGTAAATACTAAAAATATTTCTCTGTATGAAGACAATTTGATTGCCACAGAGGATTCTGTTTTTATAGTAAAACCTTGACTTGTCCAAACCAGATTTCTTAATACGCTGAAATAATTGATTTTTTACCTGGTTTCATCTTTAATAGAAATCATCAAATCATACACACACACACACACAAATGGGTATCAGGACTATGGCCAGAAACAGAAATTCCAGATTACATTCTGGGGTTAGAACACTTCCAACGTAACCCAGTATTTTCCAGCTTTCACAAACCTCTCAGACTGACCAAAGAAAGCACAGCACGAACAGTGTTTTCAAGGCACAAGATCATTTTAAAAGCTCACGGAGAAGTACTTAGTCAAGGAAGTATGGCCATATATTTAAAAAAGTATTTTCAACTGTATGAGTTAAATACCATGACCACTTCCACCCCAAAGACCATGTCCGCCATTGAGGAAAGCAAGTTACGTGAACACTGCCATTGTCTCCACTGCCCGACTTCTTCCCTGCGTTTTGCTGCCACACGTCTAGGGGTGGTCTACCCGTGCACAGCGTCTGCTTACTCACCACGGCTCTCTCGGTCACCTGGCTTTTGCCCTCGCCAATTAATAGAAATGTCAGCTGTAAAGGCCATAAGTACTCATCATTTTCCAGCCTAGTAAGTAACTGCCCTGTACAACTTTCCACAGGATTCGTTAGTAGTACCTTTTCCCAGTTCTGAGATTCACAGCCAATTACCCTGAAATCAGCATGCTTTTTCCAAGTGATTCTGTACAATTATTACTGTTCTTCCCCTTGAAGTTATACAGCTCAGTGGTACACTCAATAGACAGTGACATCTTTATATACTTAAGTTTAGGGGCCAAGTGAACTGATGTCTGTGATTTTTCCTTGAAATGCATCAAAAATGAAGGCGATGGAGAGAGAAATAAATATGTGGCAAGGGAAATATGACAGAATGTTCATTGTACAATCTAGGTGGTAGTTATATGGCGTTCACAGTTTTCCTGAGCATTTTATATTTTTATAAGGAAACAATAGAAGCAAAAAAACCTCTATGGCAGCTTTGAATCAAAAAACGATTGTATTTAAAACTATTTTCCTTGAGATGCGCTCCCTTTCCTGGCTTTTGAAAAACCATGCTCCCATTGTTCTCTTATCTCTAGGATCTCCTCTTTGTTCCCTAATAAAGGAAATTTCAGCTTTCAATTTTTGTTTTCCTTCAAATTCTTTTCCCGGGAGTTGTCATGTAATTCTGACTACTACAGGCTGTAACTCTTAACCTCTCAGAGAGCTGTTACCCAGCCTACACTGCAGTGCGACTTCCCTCTTGAATTCTCAGCATGACCACATCCACTGCGTGTTTCCACTTGGATGTCCCATCGCCCCTTCATGTCCAGCGTACTTCACTCTTTCCTACTCTGCCATTCCTTTCTAGGAGTGTCCTTTCAGCTCCCTTTCCTCTTTCTCTTTGTTTCTAACCACGTCCCCAAAGACAGAATGGAAACAACCGAGTTGCCTTGGAGCTCACCGCCTCCCTCATTCTTCATATCCAATTAGTCAGTCGCCTGTGTCTTTTTTGGGAGGATAACTCTTGCAACTGTCTCTTCCATCCAGTCTCACTGCCATCCTCCTACATCACCCACTTCCTATCTCACCTCCATCCTGCTTTGCCATCTGATCCTCCCAAAGCACTGCTCTGTTTTCACTCACCTTACCCTGCCCTTTTCCAGGTCATTATATCATAACTACTCCAGGAATCACCCTCCCCAGAAGACGGCTTTACCTACAGACTCTAAACACATCTTGTACTTTGCCATCTCTGGGCCTTTAATTACTCTGGTCTTTCTTCCTGGTACACTTTTGTGATTCTCAAGCAATTGAGGAAAGAGAATAAATACTACAGTCATGCAGAAAACAGACTTATATCCTGCCCCTGCCCTTTAGGAACTGTGACCCTGGAGATGTTATTCAGTTATTCTGCACTCTGGGTTCATCCCGTATAAACTGACGTGGTCTACTTCAGCGAGATGGTGTGGGATGTAAGGACGAAGCACATGTAAAATGGCATTCTCCCCAGTCATAAGTTTATAGCTAACATAGAATTGGCAACTGATAAACATTTATGTCTCATAAAATGATTTCTCTTCCCTGAGCTAGCCAGAAAAGCAATTTCCTGAGAACAGTTCATTCCCCAAAGATACTAGTTAATTGAGATTTTATTCTTTATTCGCAGTGAAACTAAACGTCATTGAAAAATTCTAACTAATCCTCATCCTGCTGGGCCAAAAAGAAGTTCTCTTCAAGCCCATATACGGGAAATTATTTATGAGAAAAATATGTTTCAATGCAATGCTTCATAAACACTCTAATATTCAATATATTCTGCAGCATGAAGTTTCTGAATATTTCATATCTATAAAATGACTGGAAGCTAGTTCTGAATAATAAGCTGCAGGCTATTTTGTACTGGGATTAGAAATAAGCCCGTATTATCTTTGGGTTTTTGACAACTATTTAGATATTTCTTTTAGTCTTCCAATGAAAAGGAACTTTTCTAGTTGGCTGTGTTGGGACAATTCAAGTATGAAAAAATATAATCAATACATATTTGGAAAGGAAACTGAAAAAGTGCGACAAAACAAAAAAACCATATGATATCACTTCTATGTGGAATCTTAAAAAAAAAATGACACAAATGAACTTACTTACAAAAGAGAAAGATACCCAGAGACACAGGGGGAAAAAAAAAACTACGGTTACCAAAGGGGAAAAGAGGGGAGGGATAAGGGAATTCAGGATTTGCAGAAACTCACTACTATATATAAAACAGACCAACAACAAGGTCCTACTGTAGAGCACAGGGAACTATATTCAATTCCTTGCAATAGCCTATAATGAAAAAGAATATGAAAAGGAACATTTTATTTATATATATATATATAATATATATATATTTATATATATGTGTGTGTGTGTGTGTGTGTATATATATATATATATATATATATATATATATAAACTAAATCACTGTGTTGTGCACCAGAAATTAACACAACATTCTGAACTGTCTATACGTCAATAAAAAAAAAAAAAAGAAAGAAATGTAAACCTACAGAGAACACAGAAGGAAACAAGGTCTCTGTTTGTCTTTTCCTCTGTGAAAGCATAAGTAAGAGTCTTGTGTCATGGGTATAAATTTCATGGAAGGACACCAGAATACCTCTGGGAAAAAATAATTGCAATGGATATAAATCTATAGGTTATGAGATATGCTATTTATATTTATATATGTTTATAGGTTGAATGTTTATTATTTGTGACATGATTGTTCACAGAATCATTGACTCTTTATATGTATGTATTTTAATACAGTTGTTCAGAAAATTACGCTTTGGTTTCAGAAAGTCCTAGGTTCAAATCCTTGTCCTGCTATTTAAACGTACTGTGACACTGAATGAATTATTTTATCCTTTCTGATCCCAAGATTTCTCATGTCTAAACTAGGAGAAATAATACTTTACTCTTGGTGTTTCTGTCGCGATTACATGAGATAGTGAAGTTACAGTTAAGTGCTTACTAATGGTAATTATCAGTAATGAAGTCTGCAAATATCACCATGATTAGAATGGTTAGAGTTAGTTCACTTTTCTTTGAGGATCTATCAAGACCCAGCACATACTACACTTTACTGTTATATTAAAGGATAGTGAAAATTACTGTCTATTGTGATATTAAATGTTGGTTTGAGAAGTCATGTCAGTGTAAACTATTTAATCGGGATCATTCTACATAGAGAATAAATACAAAGATAAACTTTATGAGCTTTAACCCAGGAAAGAATTAGAGAAAACACTAGTTGTGTGGCATCTGGGAGACAACAGATGCAATGAAATTGGGGGGAGTGGGGCACCTGAGTGGTGGGATGGCCTCCGACCAGCAGAGGGGGCTCCCAGTCATCTTTCAGGAACTGAATTCTGCACCATGTGTCTAACCCAGGAACTCAGGGAAAGAGGTGAGATGAGAGCTCTGTGCAGAAAATTCTCAAACAGTCACAACGTCGAGAGACCTAAAAAAGTTCATTTTAACATGCTTTCCTCAGGGGTATTTTACAATATTCTCTCACTGTTCCTGCCTCTGATACGGAATTTCTCAAATTCAAATACCCATGTACTGGTAGGTGCTTGTGTTGCACCTGGCTCCATTTAAATTCAGAAGCTCTAATCCAGAAACAAACAAACAACTCAAAGAAAAAAAAATAAAGAGAAAGATAGACAGACTCAGCAGAACGGAGGGAGAGACGACAAAACACTAACTGCTCAAACATTTATTGGAGAAACAGCTTCTTTTACTTTAAAACCTTCCCTTTCTCCTACTCGCTATCTCAACCGAGACATGTACTTACATGTCCTTACAGTTATTTCATGCCCAGTAAATGATTTATGATGCTATTTTTCAGGATATTAGATGATACACCTTCTTCACTATTCCAGTAAACGTCTCTTTTTAAAAATATTGTATTTATTTTGTTTGTGGGTTTTTTCTGGCGGTGGGGTGGGTGGCTAATTTTATTTATTTAGTTAGTTATTTTGATATTGGTGCTGGGGACTGAACCCAGGGCCTCATGCGTGCTAGGCGTGTGCTCTAACCACTGAGCTATACCCTCCCCGAACATCTCTTTTAATTACCTCCTATTACCTGTGGCTTCTATTACTGCTGTCTAGAGATTCACTTATCCTCATTACATCAGAAAAAAAATTAAAAATATGTCACAGACTGCATACACTATTCATCCTGGTGTGACACTGGCCGAATCTAAAATCTTCACTGAACAGTGAGTCATTGTTTAGGGAAATGTGTGTGTCATCATTCAGCCTCTGCTGGGGGGGCTCTCCACCGCACACCACAGCACGGGATGCCAAGGACAGGTTATGATGAACGCCTTCAAATGACAACACATCTCATTTTCCCACAGAAGCTCATCTTCTGGAGAAAAATTTATCCTAAAGAGTTGTAGGTCTTCTCTACCAGTTTTCATTTAGGCAACAAAAGTAAGAGTTTCAGAAGTGGGATCTCTTTCAAAACATTTATAAATACTAATCTAACGAATTCCCTCCTTGGACGTTGAAAAATGTACAAAAAGGCCTCCAGTGTTTCTACAAGAAGATGAATAGCTTAATTTTTTAGAATTTCACTCGGGAGGGCCAAAGGGGACAGCTCTACAGCCTGAGATTCTGGAAGGTTTTATCTCTGCAAAAGGTTTTTGGAATTGGTCTCGAAAAACAAACAACAAAATCAAGGCAAAACAAAAACAGAATTTTTAGTGTTCAAGTTCCACAGCTAAGCCTCAACGCAGGGTGATGACAGAATGGCAGCTCGAGTGGTCCTTAACTTACTACAAATAAACCAGTTGAGATGCTAATGAAAGCTATGAACCTACTCACTCGAAAAACCACACACACAGACACACACACACACAGAAACATGAATTTAATTTCAAATGAGTTACTAAACCCACAAGTTCTCCCATGAACTCCAGGTGAAGAACATATGTTCCGTTCTGGAATCTCACTACGGAAAATATGACCTACCGTGGGGCAAAACCAGCATCCCCTGGAATTGTCTTAGAAATGCAGGCTCTCAGGCTCTCCTCTGGATCCACTGAATCAGAACCTGCATTTTAGTAAGATCTGCAGGTGATTCTTAAGCATCTAAAATTTGAGAGGCCCTGCTTATGTTCATGGAGAGTTTAGAATTAAAAATATCGATCTCAAATCACACCTGGAAATAAGTCACCCTATAATAGTCTTCCTAGAACACATGTTATTTGTAAATAAGAAGACAAAGGTGTCAGCAATATTTTACATGGGTTTGATGAGAAATATCCTTTCCCTACTTGCAACAGCTCACTTCCTGGTCCTCACTGCCTACTCTTCTTTGCCCTGCAATTTCCTTTGCAAAAGGTTAGCGCAAGGAATAGCTCAGCTGGAAGTCAGAGCTGGGTTCTAGGAAATTCCAGAGGCTTTAGTGACTTTAAATTGGTTCACTGTGAGAAGCAGTTCAGGAGCTGCTGTGTTTATGAGTGAGAGGAAGTCAGATATGTTACCACCAAATCTTTCCACCTATTGGACATAAATCCTTAGAGGGCTTGAGGAATGGACAGTCATAACAACTGGTGGAGGCACAGATGAAGAAATGGGGGATGGGATGTGCTATTTAATGCAGTTTGGTCATTTAAAGGGGCTGGTGGGAAATAGTTTCCTGGCTGTCAGATGCATTTATGATACAAGAGCAGGACCTGTTCAACTGAACGAGGCCATGCTTCTCTCTAGAGGTGATATTCAGGCAGCTCGGAGCCGCTGTTCTGCAATTCTCTGCTCACCTTCCTGTCTTCCAAGCAAGGGCCCGTTTCATTGGCCGCCCCCTCTCTGGTGCATGTTCTTGTGGTGAAATACAACCTTCAGGAGTTAGATGTTGTTTCACCAGCTACTGAACCACTAAAATGTACTTCTAAACCCCCCTTCCACGTGATCCCACTGCTGCTGATCATAAGGCACTGGAAACTTCACTGGGCCCAATTTATAAGGCAATGTGGTCTCCAGATTATAGCAAAGCTCTTGGATTGAGGGCTAACATTTCTTAACTAGCATCATTCATGTTTTACCTGCTTGGACTCCTTAAGGAAAATGAAACAAACCCTTTCCAGGTGAGGTTTTATTCTCCACATTTATAGATGTGAAAAATGGAAGCCCAGAGGTTAAGTGACTAACTCAAGGCTAAACTAGCCAGTGAGCAGAAGCGCGAGTCTGAGGGGATTTCTGTTAGTTTCCTCATGTACGTGCTCTTTCAGTCACACTCTGCTCCTCCCAAAGAGACCAGGAAGCCTGGCCGAGTTCTCATCACATGGCATGTTCCTGCCTTTAGTCCTGCACCAGGGCAGGCATCAGCTCAGACTTGTGTGCACGAAGCATCCTGTTTCTGTTAACTACCTGTGGTACCACTCCAGAGAGTAGCCAAGAGGAACACAAGTAACTCTAAAGTGCAACATCTTCTGACACCAGAGTTTAAACTAGCAATCTCAGACTTTAAAAGTACACTAGGTTAACATATTATAGTTTGAAATACACTGTTTCTATTCAAAGTCATGACTCAGCTGACCACAGAAGTAGAAAGATACAAACAGCTGGGTAAGAGGATGGGAAAGGTGAAAGAAGAATATTTAAGAAGGGAAATTCGGAGTAGATGTGAGAAGAGCAGTCATTGCAAGTACCATAAAATCAACTGGGCTTACTGATCGTTGTTTTGTACCAAATTTTCCACAGAAGATAAAGGCATTCTCTTCCTAGAGCTTTGACATTCCAGTAAATAAAGAGATTCTGGCCATAAGAACATCAGTCCTCCTGTGAGCCTAAGAAGAAAGTCAACGCTGTGAAGCACACAAGGCGCTTAACGTGGCACTTGGACTCCTCGTTAAGTCCCTGCCAGTAAGATAAAAGTTACAAACATTTCAGAAGATGTAGGAGCTTTAAATGGTTTTTACACGTTCTCTGTAACATCTTCAGTAAAGACACTACAGGTCATAGCTTTAGAAACAGTTTGCTGATGGTTAAATTCTCACTTTTTTATCTTAGAGATTGTTTTCAGCATGTTAAGGTTTTTCACAACACATTCTCAACAGTCCATTAACACGGAGGTCTCTGTGAACACTTTTTATTTGTCTGTTGTAAAATTTCCCCCTGCTCTCAAAGAAAGCAGAGTCTGACCCTAACTGATGAACTATGAGGAACTCTGTCAAATGCACGGAAGACTTAAGATGCGTGGTATGCAGCTCAGAAGCTTTATTCAAAGGAAAACCTTTCGCTTACTCATACACTTTCACAAAGCAAAGAAGAAATAGAGAATGTTTCTGCAGTGATTAAGATTGCTAGAATGTCATGTTTCATCCCTCTTTGAAGAGGAAAGCCTATCTAATTTCACAGAAGAGAATTAGTCGGATTCAGGGCAGCAGAATTGGCCTAACGGAGAGACTAGTCCTCAGGACTCTATTTGCACTGAGCTTCCCTCCCTCTCCTTAGACATAAAGAGGATGCGATTCTTCTCCAAAATACGGCAAAGTCTGTTTATCTTTATGACGTTAAGGACGGACTAGAACTTCCAGGGGTGGTGGCTTAATGTTGCCTTTCCAATCTATGTAATTTAATTCAGCTTCAGCAGAAAGTGTTATTCATTGTTGAGAACATTTAGCATTTTATGATCAAATAGTCGTGGATCTGGAAATCATTTCCTCTTACCTGCCTTTATCCTCAATATCTAATCCTTTTGCCAGCTCTCGGATCAATCTGCTTCGCCTATAACCATCATTAGACTGGAAATTGAAGAAAGACCTGAATTTAATTTCTGGCTTTTACTTTTATTATTCTATTCTGACCAACTCAACAAGTATTTATGGAGTGCGCATTATGTGTGAGGGTTTGTATAAAGGTCCGAAGAACAATGACACATGATCCTGAAACAGTTATTGAATTCATCAGTAATGGTGGTGATAGTTATTTCTCAGGGAGGCATGAATTTACTTGGGAACAACCTGTATAAACTGTAAATGATGACAAAATGTAAAGCATAAACTCTACTAGTTTCACCTAAGCTGAGTTTTAAAAAGGCACTTTGATATTCAAGGTATTTCATAAGTAACAAAGTCCATATAGCAATAGTAACCACGAACTCCTCAGGTTCTTGGGACACGTGAAAGGAATATTCACTGTTTTGGAAACAACCCGTTGCTCACCCTCCCCCTCATCACTCTCTGTCACCTACAAGGCCACCGCTCCCCACTGTGATCCAAAGACATTCTTCCCAGATTAGATGTTTCAGGTTATGTAGTCTACCAGGTAATACAGTTCTGAAAAGAGATTTTGAAAATTTTTCTCTTATGACTATCTAAAGAGCAATACAATACTTTCACCCTGGAGTTTAACTGTATAAAGTTGATAATTAGTCTCAATTTTATCTAAGATCTAACAACTCTTGGAGCAATATTTTCTCTTATTGTTTTAAGTCGGGTGAAAGTTTGATTAAAGGACTCAAATTTTGACTCCACTGTGGTCATTCATTCCCTCTCCCCAATGACTTCAGAATTTTCTAATTTTGAAGACTACTGGCTATTCATTTTGCACTCTCATCGACCATCTAACCCACAACCTGAGTAATATTCTCACACTCGTTCACCTTTACCTTTGTATTACTCTTCCTTCTGCTCGTCTTAATTTTATTACTGGTCTCCAAAGCCCCGGCTAGCCACGGTTCCTAGTGCTGAAAGCAACGGACGTCACCCCTTGGCTCCTCGCCCTCCTGGGGAGGGTTCCTGGCAGGTTGGACAGGTGAGTTTGACAGGAGCTGTCCTAGAGTTCCTGCCTCATCACTCCTCTTGCTGTATCACTCCATCCTTGCCTCTGTCTACATCCCTAGATAAAGGGGTAAAACATTTATTCAAATACTGAGCTAAATAACTCAACCTACTGCTATAAAACAATTCTTTCGGAGAGATATTTAATTACTAGGATCATCCAAGAAACCTGTTTGTCAAGGGGAAGAAAAAGTCAATCTTAGAGTAACCTCTCACATCTCAAAAAGCTAAATAAAATCTTTTGTTTTTCTTCAATGTTACATTTCTCTGAATTCTTCAAACTCAGCCGTTAGCTCACTCGTTGACCTCCGGCAGGCTGCTGACTGTTTTCAGGCTTCAGCTTTGTCGTTTGTGAATAAAGCACCAGACACCTGGCTGACTCATAAAGTCTCCCCTAGACATGGTTTCCCTCTCTTTGAGGCAATTAGCAGACATTTTTTCCTATTTAAATACTGAAAGACCATATAAAGGGAACAGCACTTTATTAAAAGTCCAAGTAGGTCTGGAGTCACAAATATGGGTGACATTTAAGAGCAATGTGACTTAGTTTTTTTTTTCTTAATAGGTGAAATTTGATTTGATTTGCTCTAATCACCCTAAGTCAGCCCTTAGTAACATGTAACCATCTGTTAGGAATGAGGATAGGACAGTTTCAAGGAACCTCGAACCACCCCTGACCAAAACAAAGAAAACGAAAACACACACAAAAATAAGTTTATGCGTGAGATGAAATGTCATGGGAGGCAGCGTAATTTTCCTCTCTAGAATGGATTGGTGGTGTTGGCTCCAATAACATCAAATCAACACATCTCTCCTACTTAGCTGTGCCAGTGATTTATGCAGTCGGACTGGCCTGAGAAGTGACCCTCTTGTTCGACCTGCTAAAGGATGTCTGATCCGCCATGACCTCTGCCTGGGACTGATTTCAGCAGAAGGGAACATTCCTGTGGAATCCTTGATGGATACCTCCAATGGTGGCCGACAAGTGGCTCAGGGAAAGTAATTGTATTAATGTATTCTAGTAATTTATTGGCAGTTTGGTGTGATGGCATATTTACTGAAATGAGGCCTGCCAAAAAGGTCAGGTTAGAACCAGAACACATGATTTCTCAACCAGCCATAAAATATAAATCAAATGCCTTTTCTGTCCCCTGTCAGCCACCTCCACCCGCTCCTTGTCCTCGGTCCTCAGACAAATTGAAGAACAGGCCACAATTTGCAGAGGAAAAATCAAACTCAATTTCGCAGTACCATGAAGTGAGTTTTGGTCTTGTCATGTCCACTGACATATTGATCCCAAGAAGACCGAAAAGATCAGGATGTTCTAAGTTTTTGCTTTTGTAAATAAAAACGTGTAGACATGCAATGTTTTAATGGAGGATAACATTGCACGTGTGTAGTTTTACAGAGATGCAAGAACTCCAGGGGGCAAGTGTTATAAAACAGTGCCACGATATAAAAGTCACTATTTAACAGGTCACATTTTCTTTCCCTTTAGAATTACAGCCTCAGAAGACAAATGGTCTCCTAATCCAGGTTCATTTAAAGTGCAGCTGATCATTTCACAGCAAAAAGGAATTTTCACTAGTGAAGGGGGAAAAAAAGAAAAGACAGCCTGTCTTGGCCCTTTGTAGAATTTATGTCAGATCTATAATGTCATAAGCCCAACACTCTGACAGACATTTCCTATTTAACCTGAAAGGGGCTAAGCCAAAGCACTTAGACGTCCACATCTGTGATTTGCAAAGTGCGGTGACGGCAGCCTCCGAGATGTGTAAAGACCACACAGTTATTCACGTCTATAGAGGAAGCATTAAGAAGCAGAACCACTTTATCACAAGGTGGTGATGAAATTGTAAGAAATACCATGAAACACCCGAGAGTCTAGTAAGCTAAATTTCTCACTGCCGAAGGAAAAAAAAACGAAGGAAGGAGGGAGTCTGTTTGCAGGTAGGCAGAATTTCAGTCGTTATGACAACAGGATGGCTTTCTAATTACCATTTACTAAAGAAACCCTGCAAAACTCCTTGCACTTCCCTGGAGATCATTATTGCATACTATGTGTTGCCCTGTACCTCATATAAAACTGCTGCAAATGGAGCTTTGCTTGCCTTTTTGGAAGGCAAACCGGGGCACTGGTCAATAATGTTGCCAGGAAAAAACACTCAGGAATTTGAGGAAGGAAAGAACTTCTTCACTGATCCTAATTTAAGTAATTTCAAAGCAGGAGCGTCTCATTTGGCTTGATCTTTAAAAATGATAGTAATGACTCACATTACCATATTCTAAAGTAATTACTTATGGTAAGTAAAGATACATTCATTAGTAATTACACAGTCCTTTGTTGTGAAATCCAGAGTAAAATTATTAGAGGTTTTTTTTTTTAAGCCAACAAGAGAATGACTTTACTTCATCAATCAGTTTGACAAAAGTAATGATTTTCTTAGAATTAAAATTTGTCGAAAGCTCTAAGTATTTCATCTTTTAGACGACGAAGCATGTAGTTAATGTCACAGCTAATACATTTGTCAGTCTGTTAATTTTCTTTTTCTATTAGAATAAGTAAACATCGGCTCTTAAAAGCGTACTATTTGCCATGTGTCGGGAGCAGGGCAGGGAGAACTTATTTGAAAATCAGGAGGTAAGACATTATTGAAATGAACAGAAATCACAGGGAGACAACGGAGAAACAAAGAAGGGAAGGGCGTCTAATGATTCCCAAGTGATGGTGGGATGTGCCTCAGGTGGGTGGGGGAGGGCGGCATTTAAAGAGGAACTGTGATAATATAAAATCAACCCCAAAAATGCAAGCCAGAGAGACTGGAAAATTGGAAAGAAGAGACAGTTTACTTATAAGACATAGTGTCACTGAAAAAAAGAACAACATTAAAAGAAGACTTAAAAATGCGCAATGGAAATAAAAGAAAAATGAGAGCTTGCCAACAGGGCAGTAGATGGGAGAATGCTTCTTCAAAGATGCTTGTTATTTGAGAGATTAGGTGCAGAGACAGAAGAATGGACTCTATTTCCGTGTTTTAAGGGTATAATACGCTCATTTAGGCTACACTGTGTCAGACTTTGTTTACAGCAGCTTTGGTATTACTGTAACTAGAAGAAATTAATAACTAGTAAATAACAGTGATAAGTGCTTTGTTCTGCCTGTTGTCAGGTGTTCTTCCTAAAATCAGGATTCTTTTGGGTCATTTTTTGTTATTGCAGATTGCTTAGAAGATGGGTTGATTTCCAAACCTTGTGTTCCAAACCAAACATTACCACCACAGTAAAATTTTCATTTAAGATGGACGTTAGAACATCATTTCTAGCTTTTTTCCTCTGGATAACATAGTCACTTAAAAAAACAAAAACAGAAACAAAAACCCAAACCCTTTTATGCCCGAACAGGACAGTCGACGCTGTCTTCTCCCTAATCCCCAGCAGAAACAAAAAGGCGCTCTGGTCCAGCCTCAGGGTAGTAGAATGAGCCCCGCATTGGGAACTGGGGACCCTGGTTCTCCTCTCTGCCGCTTGATTTTCTTAAAAGGGAAGCATAGCGAAACTGTTCCTTTCTACCTAAGTTTCGGTTGCCTTATTTCTAAAATTAGGAAGTTAGACTCAACACTGGTCTGTTACTCCTTCCTGGCCTTGCAACTCTGAAATAAGAACCCGTGGAATTACGAGATTATATGCATTTCTCTAAAAAGTGATTTTGCAGGCTTTTGTACCTTTAACTCGAGTCTTGGAGTCTGGCCTAAAATCCTAGGACCCACATGGCAGACAGAAGAACTTCTCCAGGATTCTCCTCCAGTGGCCACACCTACAGCACATACCAAAAGTACCGGATTGGCCCTCAGGATCAATGAACAACTTTCTAAAGGAACGAAAGGCACCTGCAGCCAGCCAGCTGCTTAGCAAGCAGATACTTCAGAGCTGCAACACAACATCAGTGAGAGACACGAGCACACGCGGCACATAATCAATGTCAAAAGGACACCTTACATCCAGGAACCTTCACGCATTTTTCAGAGCCGCCGATAACAAAGCTTTTAAAAGTGAACACACGGGCACTTACCTGGCTGCGACAGAAGCGGTGTGTAAGGGACTTTCGGTTCTATTGCACTCATTGGTGGAGGTAGCAAAGGGTTAGCGAAGCTGCGGAGCGGGTGAGTCGGTCGGACGCAGGCCGTGGGGATGGTTCTGCTGGGCGCCTCCTCGCTGCTGGGGTGCTCGGCCTGCGCCGGGGGCAACATGGGTGGCTGCTGGGTGGTTGGTCCTTCACTCACCGCTGCAATGGAGACAAGAGAAGCCATTCATTATTCTAGGAGGATCAAAGCTGGCCTTCCCTAAGTCCCCCGAAGGAGCCTCCTCTGCGTGAGTTCAGAGAGTATCCAGGATGTTCTTCAAGTTAAAAACATCCCCATCTCTCTACCCCCAGATATTTAGGGAATATGACAGCACTGCCCCTTTAAACAGCAGAAGTAGATCCAACAGGACAGGGATCTATCTTCCAGGAAGAAAAGTCAAATACATATCGCACTGACTATTGCCTCAACTGTCTGGGCCCTGTAATCATAGTGATGAAGCGAGAAAAAAAGAGTTATTTCTCCTTTCATAGGGAGCAATGTCAGTGAAATTCAGTGTCCCAGACCCGGCTACAGCTGCATTATTATCTACCAGCCAATATGCCAATTTTTCTATGATTTAAACATGCCATGCCAACTGTCAAACAAATCAGAGTTACTGGGCGCTCAAGGAATTGCTAATGAAAAGATACAAATAATAATATTATCATTATTGTCCATAACAAAATAGAAGCACATCCATCTAAGAAGTTATATGAGAGATGATTCTGATGGAACAAGTTGCCTGGATGCAGAATTGCGATTTTTCCTCTTTGGTAGCAAACAGTGTAATTTTCGGTCAGATTATTACAGTTGAAGAGGCTTCACAGAGTCATCAGGGACAGCCTTTGCCTATTTGGACTGTTTTGTATACGGAAACACATCTTTTCGCCAGAGAACTCAGTTGAGTCAAACTAAAATATTGGCCAGGCAGTTTCTCATGCTAACGACATTGTGATCTGACCTGATGCATTCACAGAGCCACCAGGTCCAGGTTAAACTGCAAATGAAAAGAACTGCCTAGTCGGGATAAGTGTTGAAGTAAGAATATTTCTGATGATTTATTTCTTAAGAAAGTTCTCTTAGGTAAGCTGGAAGAAAAAATGCAGTGATGGAAGATACTGTCTCACTTTTGAAAGAGAATTTTTAACCAGGGAATATTCCCAGATAATTAGTTTGTGAGACAATCTTGAGACACCTGTCTGGGAGGCTCAGTGAGGTCAGCAAAGGGCAGAGGAGACAGAAAACCTGATCATGCTGAAGGGAGTGGAGATTAAAGATACGAAAGATCGAAACATAATATTAAAGATACGCAAAAGTGAAAGGCGCCTGCAGAGGGCGTTTGATATTGAAACTCGTTTTTCTATATTCAGAAAGGGTTCGAGGGCCTCCGGGTCACTGAGCAGCCTTCAGGGTTACCCCATTCAAGGATGGAGGTGGGGAGAGACAAGGGTTGGCTGAGGGTAAGATGTAGCCACGTAGCAACCAGAACCAGAAAACAGGCCAAGACTTGATTACAGAGTCCTTCAAGTAAGGAAAATGTAATCAGGACAGCGGACGGGCTAGGACTCTGAGGGCAAGAGGAGTTTGAAGAGAAGCACCTTCTCTCTAGGCTCGGAAGTCCTGTCAAAGCTGGAGGGGACAAGCAAACGTACACACAAGATCAACGCTGAATGCGGAGCGGCAGGGGACACGTTCAGGCAAAGCTGTGGTGATGCTGGTTCAGGAAAAGGCAAAGGGGGATGGGGGCTTCAGGTAGACGCTATAAGGAGCCAAGCTGCTTTTAAGAATGTGAAGGAAAAAAGAAATGCGTGTACTTGTGTTCAGTGAAGTCTGTGTAATTAAGCGGTTCAGAGCATATTTTTAGAAACAAAGAAAACTGCAGGTTTTACTCCAGACTCATATTTAGTCTAAAGGAACAAATGACCAAGGGTGAATCGTCCAGATGAAAACACGGCGCCTCTCAGCTCTCAATCAGAGCGAAGCGGCTGCGGGAACCCACACCTAGGTCCCTCTTTATTAACCAGCCAGTGGGCTGGATTTTTATTAAAGGGTCCACATCATCATATTAAAAATACCTCTCCAGGAAAAGAAATTTCACAATTTCCCTCAGAAATCCACCTGAAGTATAATTCTCTCTATTGAAGATTGGATTGCAGTAAATTCATATCATATTTTGAAAACTGCTTTAATTATATTACAGAAATGATACTGTTTAGTGATGTCTTTTCTTTATTCCTCCCGTCATGTTTTCCTTTCCTATTTATTCCACCTTTCTGACATGAAAGAGATCTGTGTTAAAACATTATCATGATCACAGATTTAATAAAACTTACATGCATTGTTTTAGTCTTCTAACATTTAGTTTCTTATTTATTTAAAAAAATAAAAATGCCATGCAGGCCTGGTCCTCTATCCCCAGGTTTCCAGCTGGCCACTGTGGTTCCTACTGGGAACATCACAGTGTGATTCTTGACTTTGAGGGAAATCAGGGTGGCTTGATACCAATGGACCAGCTCTCTAGCAACATGCACTGGTGGAAATGGGAAGAACCAGCTTCAAAACTGAATGTATCAGTAATGCATAAGGAACTGTTTTTGTCTTGTTCAAAATCTTCATTTTGCTTAATACCTAATCCAACGCACAAGGTACAGGTTTTCCATAGACAATTGATAAATCTTATATTTTACATGGAGCAAAAAAAAAATGCTTTTTAGAACTGGCTGACATTCAAGGTGGTGAATAACTTAAAACAAACACAGTAGCAACTATTCTGCTGGAGAAAAGCTCTCATTTCAGATGAGCCCGTTTGGCCAGTTCAAGTGACAGCCTCAGGACACCCATGTGAAACAAACTGGCCCTGTGACATGACATTTAGCTGTGCTAAGAGATCAGAAGGCAAAGAAACCCTGCTTTCACCCGCGAAGTGCAGCCTCCCTACAATTCAGAGACTAACGTGAGAATCCAGTGCGTACTGGCAAGGCACCACTTTTCAGATGATGAAATGGTAGGAATTCATTGTACAAATAGCACACAATTACACAGCAGAGTCAAATCCCAAGGCACTTTATAATAATTAATGTCAACACATAAATAATTGCTATGGAATAACTGGCAAAAATACTGCAAAAATGGAAATGAGGATTTTTCTTCTATCTAAAATTGTAATATTTGAAAGATATACAGCACACCGCTAAGTCTAGGCAAAGACCCCTCAAGACACGAACATTTCTAGGAACTAAATTTGCTCATTAATCTCAGATGAACAGCATCATGAAATATTTCTGAGTAAACCCAATTTCTCATATCCTGGATTATCTTTAAAAGACCCTAGAGAAAAATTCATGAACTTCATTGTGCTGATTTTATTGAGGGCAAGTCCCATTCGTTAATTGATTTCCAAATTCGGGGAGAGGTGAGACAGAAAAAGAACATGGATAAAGTTTTCTCAGTAACTAAGACGATGCCGACACTGAAAACAATAGTGGAAATCATCAACCTTTCTCTAGCACCTGTTTCAAAGATGAGGAACTGGGGGCACTGATTTTATAGTGATTTGTAGAAATGAGACCTCAAGATTGTTATTTGAGGTTTTCAAAATATAGCACCGTTCCTTGTTCCCCAAAGTACAGTTCCTTTGCCTCTTGAAGCTAAGAGCAGAACTGCAGTATACCGGTAGAAGACGAGGGACTGGTCCATCGCGACTGTACAAATCGTTATCTGTGGATCACCGAGTATGAGTAATGCAGATGCGCTAACCCTGTGTCTTTCCTCTCCTTCTGGGCAGGGAGGAATTCAGCTTTCTTCGTGAGTTCAGAGAGCAACAGGTCTTCAGGGGCAGGGTTTTAGTGATTCATCTCTCGTAAAACTCCAAAGTCTTTCTGATAACTTTGGGGGAAGGAGAGTTTCCACATTTTGCACAGTCAAATTTTCTTTTCCTTTGTGTGCCTTTTGCTGTTTTTCAAGGTGACTAATAAGACATCTCCAGCCAGAGACACGTAATGTTTTCTGCTTGAGAGAGAACAGGGCTGTTCAGTGTTCTCCAAGGCACTTAGAAACCAATACTGAATGGCTGGGAGTTAACTGTTTCCGACAGTAATTTAGAGGATATTTAGTTTCCTAGAAAAGAGGGTGCTTATTCTACTTTCTCCTTTTCTAAGCCATCCCCTGGAAACACATATTAGTTCCTATTCCTTTTACACTGCACATAGCTTTGCTCGAAAAACACCTGAAGAATGGCTGAATACATATTTTAAAAATCTATGAAATCTTGGCCAGGAGCAGAATGTCTATGCCTTTTGATTTTAGATGAGGGTCAGGAATTACTAAGCTAGGCCTTCTGTTAAGAATCATTTATTTACATACCTTTATATAATAGTTACATTATCTGTTTTACATTTGCATTATATGTTATATAATAGTTATAAAACTGAATTTATTTAATCATCCTTACTTTTAAATAAATGAACAAAATAAAAACTTGACTAAGGAGACTAAATCTATCTGTTTATTAGTTTGGAGGAATTTTTTCCCTCGAGTTTTTGTACACAACTCTATTCTGCAGACATGATGTGCAGTGAGAAAAAGGAAAATAAATCTAATTCTCTCTTGGCAGATCTTTGATGCCTTTTAATTCTAACCTTGCTACATCTAGATGATTTATGATTTCTTAGAGCTGTCCCTGCTGGGTTAGAAAAAATATAGCTACCCCCAGAAATATATTTTATTGCTGTTACCATCTTATCTGTTACGAGACAGCCTATCTCACAGGAGCTGCTGAGTCTCCTGTTCTTAACTAAGAGAAGAATGCCATAAAATCGATTTTAAAATGCTGTGCTTGAAGGAAAAAAAAAGTCAAATGGCATAGGAAAAATCACCAGGGTATATGTAATAGCTTGAGAGTCTCTCTCCATGTCTACTTCTCTTAAAACGAATCAGGATACAAAATCAATATTCAAAAATCAGTTGCATGTCTATATGCTAACAACAAATTATTAGAAAGAAAAATTATAAAAACATTCTCTTTTATAATAGCATCAAAGAGAACAAAATACTTAGAAATAAATTTAGCCAAGGAAGCCAAAGAACTCTACACTAAAAACTACAAGATTTGATGAAAGAAATTGAATAAGCCATAAAAAACCTAAAAAGACATCCCATGTTCCTGGATTGGAAGAAGGTCATATTGTTAAAATTACTACCCAAAGCCATCTATATGTTCAATGCAATCCCTACTAAAATTCCAATGTCATTTTCACAGAAATAGAAAAAAAAAACCCTAAACTTTAAATGGAACTCTGAATAGCCAAAAACAATCCTGAGAACAAAGCTGGGGTCATCATAGTTCCTGATTTCAAGCTATTCTACAAAGCTGTAGTAATCAAAACAGTATGATATTGGCATAAAAACAGACACAGACACCAATGGAACAGAACTGAGAGCCCAAATATACCCCCACATATACAGTCAACTAATATTTAACAAGGGATCCAATTATATACTCTGGGGAAAGAACAGTGTCTTCAATAAATGATGGTGGGAAAACTGGATAGTCACATATAAAAAAATGAAACTGAACTCTTATCTTGCACCATATGCAAAAACAACTCAAAATGGATTAAAGACTTAACACCTGAAAGTATAAAACTCCTGGGAGAGAACTTAGACATTGGTCTTGGCAGTGATTTTTTTTTTTTAATTTGACACGAAAAACAGAAGTAATAAAAGCAAAAATAAGCAAGTGGGACAACATCACATTAAAAAGCTTCTACACAGAAAAGAAAACCATTAAAAAAATGAAAAGCTAAGGGGAAAAAATACTTACAAATCAAATATCTGATAAGTGGTTAATATCCAAAATGTATCAAGAACGCATACAATCAACAACAGAAAGACAAACAATCTGATTAAAACATGATCACAGGAACGGAATGGATATTTTTCCAAAGAGGATATACAAAAGACCAAACACACATGAAAAGGTGCTCAACATCGCTAATCATTAGGGAAACGCAAATCAACACCATGATGAGTTGTCACCTCACACCTGTTAGAATGGCTAAAATAAAAAAGACAAGAGATAAGAAGCATTGGCAAGGATGTGGGGAAGGGAACACTTCTGCACTATTGGTGGAAATTTAAATTAGTGCAGCTGTATGGAAAACAGGATGAGGTTCCGTAGAAAATTAAAAAGTAAACAATCATATGATCCAGCCATCCCACTTCTGGGTAGAGCCAATGGAAGTGAAGACAGGATATCAAAGAGATATCTATATTGCCATGCTTTTTTTCAGTATTATTCACAAGATCCAAAACATGGAAACAGCTAAGCTTTTGTCAAGGATGAATGGATAAAGAAGTTGTACTATATATCTACGTATCTATCTATATCCATCCATCTATCTGTCTACACATATATAATATTGGTTGGGGGGGGTAGTGGGTTTATTTTTAGAGGAGGTACTGGGGATTGAATCCAGGACATCATGCTTGCTAGGCATGTGCTCTACTACTTCAGCTATACCCTCCCTTGCACATATATAATATTATTCAGCCATGAGAAAGAAGGACATCCAGCTCTTTGCAATAACATGGATAGACCTTGAGGACATGATGCTGAGTGAAATAAGCCAGACAGAGAAAGACAAATACTATATGACATCACTTACATGTGGAATCTAAAAAAGCCAAACTCATAGTAATAGAGACTAGAACAATGTTTACCAGCGGCTGGGAGATGAGAGAAAAAGGGAACTAGTGTTTAGAGTACAAACTTCCAACTATAAGATGAGTAAGTTATGGGGATCTAATGAACAACATAGTGATGATAGCGAATGATACTGTATTATCTTGATACACTTGAAAGTTGCTGAGAGAGTAGCTCTTAAATGTTTCATCACAAAAAATAAATGCTTATTATGTGACATGATGGGGTGTTGGTTAAGGCTACAGTGGTAATCATTTTGCAGTATGTAAGTGTATGAAATCAACACATTGTACACCTTAAATTTATACAATGTTATATATGCTAATTATATATTGTTTCATCCAGGTATTGGTTCATCAGGAATCAATGAGACATCTTGAATTACAACCAACAGACACTTAAATAAGAGTATGTTGGAGGACAGTCACTTGCTTATTAACTTTCCAGTTAAGAGAACAAATTAATTGCAAGCACCCATTACATATTAATTACAAGCATCACTGTTTTACTGAACCAGTTAACCTTTGTTTCCCCCACAACTGCCCATATTGTCAGTGCAATGGACAGTGGAAACATTCCTAGAGAAACAGCCCAAAAGTGTGTAAGCAAAGTCCAAAAAACTGACCATGCAGGAAAAGACAAGTCTAGGACCCAGGCCATAGGTAAATCAATCTTTCCAAAAGATAAGAACATAAAAATGCTACGCACTTGACAAGACATCCTTGGTACTACTCATTTGTTCTTAGTAATAAGAAAGGAAAACGCAATATACTGACTTTTTCCTGCTCCGAAACCTCGGTCCACTGACAGTGTTGGGAACGGCACCGGCCGGAGGCTGAACTGCGGGTGGGGGTATCCACATGTGGGCGATGGAAGGATTCCTGGGTACTGGGCACTTTCTAGGGTTGGCACAGGGATGGCACTCACGACAGCTGCAAAACAAAGATATTATCATTGTTATTTTAAATCCTATGTATTCACCTAACAAGCAAAAAGGAAATGACTAAATGTTCATATCTTCAAACCCATGCACATTCTTCATGGCATCACGTAGTTTCCTCTCTTTCCAGAAAGTCCCTTTCTTACTTTTGAAGAGACAGCTCACTCCTCAAACATCTTACTAGGGAGCAGTACCCTGAGGTTTAAAACTTTCCATAGTTTCAAACAAAGAAATAATCTGCCACCATAAAGCCACCTTAAGGCTTCCTGGTTTTACTTTAGTTTAGTTTAGTTTTTGTCTTATTCTTTCTCTTAGGCAAGAATGATGGCATGAGAAATAATGGGTTGTTCAGAAATGGAATACATTATAGAAAATGAGCTGAGGAAATGGGAATTTTCTGTTAATCCTGTGAAAGGAGGTAATGCTTTGGAGATCTACAGTCTGGAGAGAAAACAGCAGGGTATATTCTAAATAATTGCACTAAAGATTTATATTTAAATAGAAAGAAAATACTTTCAAACAGGCAGAAGACCGCAACTTATTGACACATTCATTGAAATGCAACTAAATGTTTTCTGGGAATACCAGGCATTTTTAAAAGTTACATTGCCTTAAACCCACAGACAGTATCTTACAAAATATTTTCTATGTTTAGTGAGCATTGTTCCATTCCATTACTCAAATACCTGTTGAATTATACCATATTATGGAATATTTACTCTAACTGTAGTTTATCTTCCTCTTATAAAATGTTTAGTATTCCTTATCTCTTATTAACAAAAAATAAAATTTAAGCTAGCTACTGGAATGATCAATTTCACTATTACATTCCTGTCTATTACATTAATACAGTTATTTCTATTATACACATGGTTTTTTATTTAATTACACCCTAATGCCAATTACTGGAGTTCAGCATGCACAGCAATGCACATTTACCAAAGGAATTTTTTTAAATCTCATTCCTCTTATGTAAGTAATTTCATCATCAAGATACAGATTCTATTGCATTACTGTTAGTTAGGGGGATATTGATGGGAATACAGTCATAGTTGGAGATTTTAACACTGCATTAACATCACTAGACAGATCTTCCAGACAGAAAATAAACAAGGCAACAGAGAAATTAAATAATACAATAGAAAAACTAGATTTGGTGGATATTTTCAGAGCATTACACCCCCCAAAAATAGGATATACATTCTTTTCAAGTGCACATGGAACATTTTCCAGGATCGATCATGTACTTGGGCACAAAAGAAACCTCAACAATTTTAAGAAGATAAAAATTATCTCAAGCATCTTTACTGATCACAATGCCATGAAACTGGAAATCAACAACAGAGAAACAAAGGAGAAAAAAAGGAAAGCATGGAGATTAAACAATATGTTATTGAAAAAACAATGGGTCAATGAGGAAATCAAAGCTGAAATTAAAAAATACCTTGAGACAAATGACAATGAAAGCACAACCACTCAAAATCTATGGGACACAGCAAAGGCAGTGCTAAGAGAGAAGTTTATAGCGATACAGGCCTTCCTCAAAAACGAACAATCTCAAATAAACAATTTAACCCACCAGCTGAATGAATTAGAAAAAGAAGAACAAAAAGCCCCAAAAGGCAGCAGAAGGAAGGAAATTATAAAGATCAGGGAGGAAATAAATACAATGAGATTAACAAGACCATAGAAAAAAATCAACCAAACCAAAAGCTGGTTTTTTGAAAAAGTAAATAAAATCAACAAACTTCTGGCCAAACTCACAAAGAAGAAAAAAGAGAGAGCACAGATTAGCAAAATAAGAAAGGAAAATGGAGAAATTACAACAAACAAAATAGAAATACAGAATATCATACGAGAATATTATGAAAAACTATATGGAACCAAACTGGATAACCTAGAGGAGATGGACAAGTTTCTGGAAACATACTGTCCACCAAAACTGAATCAAGAAGAAACTGACCACTTGAACAATCCGATCACTAGAAAGGAAATAGAAATAGCAATTAAAAACCTCCCTACAAATAAAAGTCCAGGACCGGATGGCTTCACAGGGGAATTCTACCAAACATACAAAGAACTCATACCAGTCCTTCTCAAACTCTTCCAGACGATTGAAAAGGAGGGAGTACTCCCAAACTCATTCTATGAAGCCACCATCACCCTGATACCAAAACCAGGCAAAGACACTACAAAAAAAAGAGAATTATAGGCCAATATCACTGATGAACACAGATGCCAAAATCCTCACCAAAATATTAGCAAATAGAATCCAACAACACATAAAAAAGATCATACATCATGACCAAGTGGGGTTCATCCCAGGGACACGAGGGTGGTTCAACATACGCAAATCAATCAATGTAATACATCACATCAACAAGAGAAAGGACAAAAACCACATGATCATCTCAATAGATGCAGAAAAAGCATTTGATAAACTTCAACACCCATTTATGATAAAAACTCTTGCCAAAGTGGGTGCAGAGGGAACATATCTCAACATAACAAAAGCTATATATGACAAACCTACAGCCAGCATAGTACTCAATGGTGAAAAACTCAAAAGCTTCCCACTAAAATCTGGGACAAGACAAGAATGCCCACTATCACCCCTCCTATTCAACATAGTCCTGGAAGTTCTAGCCACAGCAATCAGGCAAGAGAGAGAAATAAAAGGGATCCAAATTGGAAAAGAAGAGGTAAAAGTGTCACTATATGCCAACGACATTACTATATATAGAAAACCCTAAAAGGTCTACACAAAAACTACTAGAGCTGATTGAAGAATTCAGCAAGGTAGCAGGTTACAAAATTAATGTTCAAAAATCAGTTGCATTTCTTTACACTAACGATGAATCAACAGAAAAAGAAAGTAAAGAACAATCCCCTTTAAAATAGCACCCAAAGTAATAAAATATCTGGGAATAAATCTAACCAAGGAGGTGAAAGAATTATACACAGAAAACTACAAACCATTGATGAAGGAAATTAAAGAAGACTTTAAAAAGTGGAAAGATATCCCATGCTCTTGGATTGGAAGAATCAATATTGTTAAAATGGTCACACTGCCCAAGGCAATCTACAGATTTAATGCAATCCCTATCCAATTACCCAGGACATATTTCACAGAACTAGAACAAATCATAATAAAATTTATATGGAACCATCAAAGACCTAGAATTGCCAAAGCATTACTGAAGAGAAAGAAAGAGGCTGGAGGAATAACTCTCCCAGACTTCAGACAATACTATAGAGCTACAGTCATCAAGACAGCATGATATTGGTACCAAAACAGACATACAGACCAATGGAACAGAATAGAGAGCCCAGAAATGAACCCACAAACTTTTGGTCAACTCATCTTCGACAAAGGAGGCAAGAATATACAATGGAATAACAGTCTCTTCAGCAAATGGTGTTGGGAAAACTGGACAGCAGCATGTAAAACAATGAAGCTAGAACACTCCCTTACACTATATACAAAAATCAACTCAAAATGGATCAAAGACTTAAATATAAGACAAGATACAATAAACCTCCTAGAGGAAAACATAGGCAAAACATTATCTGACATCCATCTCAAAAATTTTCTCCTAGAAGAAATAAAAGCAAGAATAAATAAATGGGACCTAGTGAAACTTACAAGCTTCTGCACAGCAAAGGAAACCAGAAGTAAAACAAGAAGACAACCTATGGAATGGGAGAAAACTTTTGCAAATGAAACTGACAAAGGCTTGATCTCCAGAATATATAAGCAGCTCATACGACTCAATAAGAAAAAAATAAACCCCATCCAAAAATGGGCAGAAGACCCAAACAAGCAATTCTCCAAGGAAGACACACAAATGATCAAAAGGCACATGAAAAAATGCTCAATATCGCTAATTATCAGAGAAATGCAAATCAAAAACTACAATGAGGTATCACCTCACACCAGTCAGAATGGCCAGCATTCAAAAATCCACAAATGACAAATGCTGGAGAGGCTGTGGAGAAAGGGGAACCCTCCTACACTGCTGGTGGGAATGCAGTTTGGTGCAGCCACTGTGGAAAACAGTGTGGAGATTCCTCAAAAGACTAGGAATAGATTTACTGTATGACCCAGGATTTCCACTCCTGGGCTTGTATCTAGAAGGAACCCTACTTCATGATGACACCTGCACCCCAATGTTCAAAGCAGCACTATTTACAATAGCCAAAACATGGAACAGCCTAAATGTCCATCAACAGGTGACTGGATAAAGAAGAAGTGGTATATTTACACAATGGAATACTACTCAGCCATAAAAACCGACAGCATAATGCCATTTGCAGCAACACGGATGCTCCTAGAGAATGTCATTCTAAGTGAAGTAAGCCAGGAAGAGAAAGAAAAATACCACATGAGATTGCTGATATCTGGAATCTAAAAAACAAAAAACAAAAACAAACAAACAAAAACAAAGCATAAATACAGGACAGAAATAGACTCATAGACACAGAATACAGACTTGTGGTTGTCAGGAGGGTGGAGGGTGGGAAGGGATAGAGTGGGATTTCAAAACTGTAGAATAGATAAACAAGATTATACTGTATAGCACAGGGAAATATACACAAAATCTTACGGTAGCTCACAGAGAAAAAATGTGACAATGAGTGTGTATATGTCCATGTAAAACTGAAAAATTGTGCTGACCACTAGAATTTGACACAACATTGTAAAATGATTATAAATAAAAAGTGTTAAAAAAATAAAATATTTTAACTTAAAATGCAGATTAATTAGATTATACTTTAAATTAAATGGACTGCTTCTAGTAAACTAGCTTTTAAAACTGCATTCCAGAATTGATTTCCCAATATATTTGTAACACTCCTTGAAGCGCATCTTAACATGTTTATTTAAATTGAAAAATAAAGTCAGATTTTTTTCAGATAAAAAGTTTGATTGATTCGACAATGAGGATTAACTCTTTTTTAAGTATGTTAAATTATGGGTGTTTTATGTGAATTGAATAAAAATATGTATTAAACATTTACTAGGATAAAACATTTAAAAAAATTATGTTAGTAAAGATATGTGATGTTTCAATGTTTCTAATCCTGCCTCAGCATATTGTACACACAAAGTATCTCTAAGTGAAAAAAAATTTGCAGGTGTTATTTTATGATTACTTTGCAAGTCTTGGTAAAGCTTTTTACAGTTATATCTCCTAGACAATTAGAAAGTAAGTAACTTGAATGAGTAACAAATACTTTTGAAAGGTGGTTTCTAAAGCTTTTAATTCCCCCCAAAATTGAAGGAGGGCATTATCTAGTTGTTATTTGAAATATTATTAAAAATAGCTTTGTTCACAGAGTAAGTTTTGACATGTAATTGGAAAGTTTAAATCATTGAATAATTACTACAAAAATCTCTCATAATTGTACAAAAAAGCTTCATTCATGTCATTAAGTGATAGAGTTCTAATAAAATTTTGCATACAATTGTGCAGAAATACTAATTGTAATGTTAACACAATACTGAAAAAAATAGCAGTTAAAGACCTGTGGTTATCTAAGTTTATAATACAAATCTAACACCTCGGTTTATAAAAATATTCTGTTTCAAAGTAGTAAGATTGATGACCAACGAAAGATAATCACAGAAACAGATGACATTTGTATATTATTCTGTGGGGACAATGAATTGTAGGTACTAGTTCACGGAAAAAAAGAGTGATACAAATTTCCTCTGTAACAGAGGTGCTTTCTCGTGTATTTTCTAAATGGATGATGGTGGTTATCAAAATGCTATGATATTTTTATGTTTCTGGCTTTATTTAAAAGAGTGTAATACCAGAACAATTACATTGTTCACAGACATTTAACATAATATTTTAAATGTTAAATTAAAAATATGTGCAATGATACAAAGCTTTTATGAATTATTTTGGGGAGGATTTAAATAAAAAAAATTGAGACTAAATAGTATATGGTACCACACATAAGGGTGATTTACAAACAAAAACATATTTTATAAAGCTGTGGCATACAGACACAGAAACAGACTCCAGAAAAAGGGAAAGAAATACAATGACAAGGAAATTTTTAAAAAGAATCAGAAATTCAAGCCAGACACCAGCCCAAATAATTACAAATTCCTTAAAGAAAAAGGTTATAATTTTGTCGTTTTTGTGTTTGTCACAGTGCAGTGCTAGAGATATACTTCACATTTTTCAAGGGAGTTAAGAAGAAGGAGTTTCTAGAACTAATATTAGAAATCTGTCATTTTAACCCACTGGAGATTTTTTAAAGTGGTCTGATGTATTATTTCGTCTCCTGGTGTGTATAATTACTGTACTGGTAGTAGTAATAATAATAATACTAGCAATAATAGATTTGAACACATCGTAAATAAGAGCTGTATAATAACATCAAGTCTGTATTCATGTAACTCAAAATCCCAGTGGCTGAAGCAGTCACTTTAATGAATTCACACATCTTACTGATCAAAATGAGATCGCTGCATAGTCATTAAGGCTGACTGCCAAATTGCAAAGCCTTCCCTGTGTTGACAACTTTTTCTCATAAATGCATGTGATGACAATAGTCTCCCTTAGATACAGAAGGCACCCACTTTACAAATCGTGCGTGTTTTAATCAATATCGTTATCTGGATTTAACCAATATTTTATAATACACCTAGAAAAAGAACGTCATAAATATCTCCTGGTTGGAGCTGAATACATTTGAATAGAGAAACATGAAATAATTTGGCAAGTCACAGGTTCTGTATAGTTAGAGAGCTGAGAGAACCCAAGAGACTAAATTTATATTTCAGTTCTAAGTCTTTCATTCCCAAAGAAAAGAAATTTTACTTTCTGTGAGTTCTGCCTTTTGACTACTGACCTGGGTACAAAAGGTTTGCAAATAATACAAGGTTTTTTTAGAAACCAGAGATCTGTTGTATGTGTCTGCATCTCGAAGCTGCCCATGGTTCTGTTCCCTGACATGAAATAGAATGGTCAGTATTCCAAAGCTTTGGTTTTGAAGTATTTTGATCCGTGATTCTTTCCTAAAAGGGCACGGACGTCTGTACTTACTTATAAAACTGTTGTTGCAAAACTAATCATTCTGAAATAAGTTGGACCCAGCACCGTATATTAAAGTGCATTTTGGTATTTTCCCTCAGATGTCAGTTTTGAGAGCCACAAACACATGCGTACGTGCGTGTGCACACACGTACACTCACTACAGTTCAAGGCAGTTACCACACTGCTATGTTTATGTAAAACAGCTGAGAGAGTGATACCACCAAGCATTTTCAATAAATCTCTGCTCTGTGGCCAAATATGACAAGAAATCTGTCCTGACACAGCTTGCGGACAACAGAATTTATATCTCACCCTGATGCATGAAGATTTCTCAAGTGGAAATTCCCTCACCAAATTACTTAGTTCCCTGAACAGGGCACACTGATATTCAAAAACTTCTTATAACATTCTTAAAAATTGTTAGCACTAAATGTGACCTATAGGAAATCTAAAGTAGAGATTTTATTTTTAAAGCTATGATTGTAAAAAAAAAAGGCCCTCTGGATATTTCTCAACATGATACTTGACAGAACTGAGAGATTTGTTGAAGAGGAGAGGTAGACAAACATAAGAGTGAAGATAAGAATATTTGAAGTGCAAAGAGTTTAACTGAAATGATTTCTCAGTCTGCCTCTCTTTACCGTCTCTTTTCTGTAATGACTTACAGGTCATCTGGACTATTTGGAAATTCAGTGGCCAGCACCCTTGATAAATATTCTTACCTCCTTCACATTTTCAAGTGTCCTTTGACGAGCAATTGTCACTGACTGGCATCTGCACGTATCCACAACCTCTATCAAATTCCCTTTTAGGAAAATAGTGAGCCATTCGCAACTATGTGTTCTATAGTTGTTCTTAACATAGTCATAAGGAGCCCAAGCATGAAGGTCAGACGGCCTGGGTCCATTACCTAGTTCTGTCACCTGGTGGGAGTAAGTGTCACAGTCAGTACCTAAGATGCCTTCCCATGATTCCCTCAACACGATATTCACATCCTGGTGGAGTTCCCTGCCAGGTTCACCGGGGTTGGTCTGGTGACCAACAGGATGCAGCAGAAAGGATGGTATGTCACTTCCAAAATCAGGTCACATGAGATGCTCCTCACCCTTTGTGCTCTCCCTCTCTCTCTGATTACTCACTCTGGAGGAAGTCAGAAGTCCTATATGGAGGGCTCTGAGCCAGCACTGTGTATTCCTGACCCTCAGAAGCTATTGCAAAAAAAAAAAAAAAAGACTGTTTTATATTGCTACATTTTGGAGCTAATTTGTCAAGCAGTAGTTGGTAACTGTACCTTGACTTGAGAGGATATATAAGGTCTATTTCTTAGTTTCCTTATGTGTAAAATGGTGATGATCACAGCACCAACTGTGGCTGGGAGGACTAAAGAGATCACCCAGACAGAAGTGCAGCAGAGCGAGGAGTCAGGAGTCAGCACGTCAGAAATGCTGACTATTGACATACATCTACCGAATTCCAATAGATCTGGCCCAAGACTGAGCTGAATACCGTTTAACAGAAAATATTGTTTAAATCACCATTCTTATGTCTTTGACCTTGATTATGTGATGATTTCACAGGTGAATGCATATGTCTAAACTTATTAGATGGTATACATTAAATATTTAGTTTTATATATATCAATTATATCTCAATAAAATTGCTAAAAAATAAGTTTAAAAGTTTTAAAATATGATCCCTTAAAATATAAGCTAATTTTTTCACAGAGATACTGAAAATTATTATCATTAAAACATAGTTATATTTTAAAACTGCTGTCTTACACTTTTAAAAAGAGTGCAATACATTAAGATAAAGGCAACTAAATAAGTAGTGGTTTTTAACTCAAATTTGAACCTGGGGGTTATGGCACTGTAAGATTTATGAGATTAGAAAAGAAAGCTCTTTCTCTGAAGGAGGAAAATAACAGGAATTATGATTATAAAACCAAATCTGGGCTCCAACTCTGGTTCTGTCATTTATGAGCTAAATGGAAGGCCCTTAGTTTACCTAAGTCTCGGAGACCCATTTTTTATGTGGTTTCTACACACTTTACAAGATGAGATATGATGTGGGGATGACCAGACCAGTGACTGCCACAGGGTGGCTATGAAAATTTCCTAAGATTAAATGGAGTTCAGAGTGAGCAGGGAACTTTAAGACCCTGACAGCCTCCTACAGCCTTCACTCACTTCTACTTCTCAACTGAGGTCTTCTCACTTGAAGTCCAGAAATCTGAAATAGCTGTGAACATCTGAGTACAAATTCTGACCCCATGAGCATCAGACAGATGGGACCACAGGAAAGGGAGACTCTGATCTGGGTCCAGAGGAAGCCTTTGAGAGGAGCTTCCTTCTCCGATGTATCACACTGCTTCCTTCTCTGCAGACCAGTGACTTTCCCAAGGCACCGTGAGCCCATCTTTTGTAAGTTACCCCAGACCACGCAAAAGACTTGACTCAGATGAGAAAGGTCCTGGAATAAAAGATAGTGCGTTTTGTTGTAGAACTTCCTTAATTCCTAACGTCTTAGAGAGAACTGGGCAGCAGAAACCTAGAAAAAGCCAGGGGTCTTTCAGACCCATCCACGTTGCTGCAAATGGCAGTGTTTTATTCTTTTTTAAGGCCGACCTAGAGAATATTACACTCAGTGAAATAAGTTAGACAGAGAAAGACACATACTATATAATATCACTTACACATAGACTCTAAAATAACACAAATGAATCTATATACAAAACAGAAACAGACTCATGGAGAAAACAAACTTATGGTTACCAAAGGGGAGAAGGAGGGAGGGAGGGAGAAATTAGGGATATGGGATTAACAGATACAAACTACTACACATAAAATAGATAAAAACCAAGGATTTACTATAGAGCATAGGGAATTATATTCAGTATCTTGTAATGACCTATACTGGAATATATTCTGAAAAAATAACTGAATCACTTTGCTGTACTTTGCTGTACCCTTGAAACTAATACAATTAGTCAACTATACTTCAACAAAAAAAAAAGCAAGGGATTTTTATTTTTCATATTGCTCTAAAAAACCTTTCTAAAAGCTATGTTTGTATTCCTTTGTACTCCATCATCCAAAATTCTTTCCTTCCACCAACTCTTCGTCAGCTCCCTTCTGGATTATCTCTGTACCTCTGATAATAAAGCTATTTGCTTTCTGCCTTGGAAAATCATTCCTAAAAACACAACTCTGTATTCTCCATAGGCACCTTTTTGAGCTTAAAAGCCATACCTTAACCACATCTGCCCCATCCTACCAACCTAATGGTTTTGCTAATCCAGTAAAATTACTGATCAATTAATTTTATTTAAAAAATACCAAGAGGCAACCTTTGTGTCTTCAACCCTCAGTCATCAACAACTGTTACACAAAGTCCAAAGGCATTTACACAGCACTGTGGGAGCTACAGAGGCACATTAAAAGATAAAAATTAAAACGACCTCCTGCAGAAACTCATAGTTAAGAGGAGGAATTAAGTAGGACATTCAAGATGCAAAGATAAAGACTTAAGAACGTTATCAAATTATCATGTAGAATCATGCATTAGGTAATGAGATCATCTCTAAAGCTAATTTAAATGAGCTTTGACCTTTCTGCTCCTTGACACGCCACTGCTGCCACAGTTCTCAGCAGTGGAAAATCTGTGTGCATTGGTGTTTATGGGCAAGTTGTTTGCACTTATTACTCCTAAGAAAGCATTCTCAATCACAGCGGGCGTCTGCAAGGGCTGCAGGTGAGGGAATGGAACGCCCAGCTCCAGAAGCCTGTGGAGCTGGGACCAGGCTTAGGGCACCGGCTTCTCAGACCACGCGTGGACGGGTCACACAAGGATTCTGACTTGGAATCGAATGTTCTAGACGTAGGAATTACCCTCTTATGGTTCAGTCCATCTGTGTACAAGAGGGCCCTCTGGTATTACAGCACTTCAGACAATACAATTTCAGTTTTTAAAATTTGCTTTTTCTCATGTAGCTTTATTTCACTTTTCAATGGCTTCTCTAACTCACTGAATTCTGCAGGCAAGTGACTAAAGCAGATAGTGTGAATGGAAGAAAAAGAGTTGGCTCTCATAGTGAATATTCTAGAAAGCCCCCAAACCAGGAGCCATTGCAGAAAAGCAAAACTGTATGCTCTTCTTTGCCTCAGTCTTTTTTACTAGATCCTAGTTCAACTTTTTGAGATTTGTTTTTTCCTTAAAGGCCAAATTTACATTTTCTTCCCCTCCAATATTTACAAGGAAAGAAAAAACTGGGAAATAATGAAATTCCAGAGGTTTTTACCCAATCAACCCTCATACAGTGAATTATTACAATTGTATAACTGATGTGACCATACAGGATATTTGCTTCCATTTATATCCTTCCTAGATCTGATTCCTCACTTCTCTTCCAGCATTTTACAGAGAAAGAAAACAGGTTGAACACGGAAAGGGAATCTTTCCAAGGTCAAACAAATGTTCCATCGAGTAATCAAATGATAGAAATGAAAATTCACATCTCTCCGGGAATTGCTCTCAGCTAAAGAAGTTGCTCACCCAAGGTTTTGCCTTACTTCCTCAGAGAAGCCTGCGTCAAAGACAGCAGAAGTCCCCCCACAGACCCCTGCCTCATGTGGGACAACGATGAAGGACAATCCCAGCACCAGAGCAACCTGTAGGGTCAGCTCCATTACACCGCATCAGCAGTTCCCCATCTCCCTCCCCGCAACCCTGCATCCTTCACCCCCACAGGTGCTGCTCCCAAAAGCACTTGCTAGTAAGTCTCCTGCTTACCAATCTCTGTTCAGAATCTGAATCCTGGAAACCCAGCATATGACCCTTATCTATCCTTGAAAAATTAAAGAAAGTTACACCTGATGCTTCTGATTTCTTGTAGTTAATTTCATTTACAGTAAGAACAAGCATTTAAAATAATTTTTTGGCCGCAGTAAAAATAGTCCCTCTTTGCCATCATTTTACAGGAAAGAGCACAGGACTGGGGAAATCAAAATTATCTGGGCTCTTCTCCTGCCTGCATATCAGCTGGTATGCTTACATCGCTGTGACGTGTGGCCAGGGGTACAAAGTAGCACACGCCACACCGTGTTTTCAACCAAGAAGCACCATCTGAGACAAATAAACAGATTCTGCACTTCAGTGAAATTAAGTACCGTTTCCCGTGGGTTTTCATAACTAAAAACACTTCAGATAGTCTATATTTTATCTGCTAATTAACATTTTATAGAACATGGTGAGAAATGTCAAGGAAGAGGGCAAAAATTGTCTTACAAAAAGAATGACTCTTAAGTGGAACAGCAAGCATCTTCATATATGTGACCGGAAATCCAAACTGTGCTGATTTGGTTCATACATAGCTTGATACTCTTGATAAATCCAAATAATTGCAAGTGGGGCCAACAGTAAATGCATCTACTATTCTGAATGAAATCATAACTCTTCCAAGGTACAGATCTACAGGTTTTTCTGCCTAGTTATTTAAAACCTATCAATCATGTCAGTTGCAAAGAACCTATTTTATTTACTAGAAAGCCTAAGAATATACTTTAAAATCAACTGATTATATGTTGACGTTATTTTATTTTGTTAGATTTTTTTTTTTACCAACAGAGCTTGGAGGTAACCAAAAATGTAATGTGACAAAGTTATTTCAAAAGATATGTATTGTATTGATTCTTCATTTCTTACTGAAATTTTAAGTATAATACACATACTGAAACCTGGAATATCCTCGGGAGTGCTCAGTGACTTTCCAAAGTGACATGTCTTGTAACTATCATCCAGGGCATAAAATAGAGCATTATCAGATGCCCCATGTTTGTTTCTGGTGACTCATCACCTCTCATCAAGAGTAATTACCTTTTTGAATTTTAATCTCATAGATTACTTTGCTTGTTTTTGAACTTTACATACACTGAATCATAAAGATGTGTTAGGTTTCTGTCTTGCAACATTATATCTTTGAGCTTCTCCATATTGTTTGTGTCTTGTTAGTTTGCTCGTGTTCATCACTACGTGGTATTCCATGGAGTGAATATATCACAAAGTAATGCAGATATGATATGAAGAGCAGTATTGCCACAGACATTCTTATATGTGTCTTCTGGTACACATATTATGTAATTCTGCTGAATATATAGCCAAGAATGGCACGGATCTAGGAATGGAATTACAGGGTCAGAGCATCCCTATACATTTTACAAAAGTATTTATCTATTTAAAATCACATGCATGCTTTATATGATAATTTTAAAATAATAAAAAAATAAATTGTTAGTCATTCTAGGATCCCCCATTCATGTAGAGTTAAGACACTGGGAATAAGAGAAGTTTTGTTGTTTTAGGCATAGAGTAATTCAGAGTTTGAGGTGACAGATGAGGCAGCACAGTGCAGTGGTAGACTAAACACAGGTGTTGGGTTCAGATTCTCAGAACCTTGGTTTCCATGTTTGTAAACTGGAGATGCTACAGCCAAAAAAAAATCTTTAAAAAAATGAAAAGAGTATAACTAATAAACGGCACACAAGACATCTTTGTCCTTGGAAAAGCAACGCACCACAGAGGTTCAAAGGCTGCTCAGGTGTATCCTGGAGTAAGTTTCTCAATCTGAGTCTCTGTTCCCCATCTGTAAAATCTGGCTAATCTCACCAAGTGATAATACTATGAGGATTAAGTGAAATAATAATTAATAAGTTATTTAGCAAGTGAATAATATTTGGAAGTTCTCGATACTTGTTAGATTTCATTTCATTTCATTTCTCTTTCTTTCTAAGCACATTATTTCATTTTTTGTTTAATGAAAACAATTTTAATTGCCCTTAATACACCAGAAAATTTTATTAAAAGATATTCTAACTATAACTGCCAAAAAAGAGCCTGAAAGTACCGATGTGTTACAAAAACAAGAATTCTTATAATATATTTACCTAATCATTCACCCATTCATTTGACAGATATTTACCCAGCACCAGTTTTGTGCTAGGTATTGAGTTACACAATGTGTGAATAGGAAGATGAATTAGATACATTCCCTCCCTACCATGTAATACATAGTCTGTTAGAGGAGAGAAGATTTGGGCTTGAATATCTAAGCATATGAGGTGGTACTATGTGTAATTAATGCCACAAGGCTGGTTTTTTAAAAAGGCTATTCAAACATGAGAAAGGGAGCCAAAATTTCTGGATTGAGTAATCGGAGAGGAAAGAATTTTTGAGAGCATCAATAGCTTTCTGGTCTTTGAAAGATGCATAGAACTTTGTTAGGGAGAGATAGCCACCAAGTCATCCCAAAAGGAAAGAAGTATTCAGAAGGAAAAACAAATAAAGGACAATGCATACACATACATGCATATTTGTAGACTGGTGATTATTCTGGCTTGGCAAGAGTCTAAGGGACACACACACACACACATAAAATATACAAAGCAACATAGCAATAGGAAACTAGAAATGTAGGCTCAAATCTGGTATTCTGAGGGGCTTGTGGTTGTTTTTTTCTTGGAAGACAGGAAAGGAGGAGCCCCCGGGAAAACTTATAACGTGGAATGCCATGTTTCAGTTGTTTCGGAAGAAATCTAGCAAGCAGTATACAAAGAAGTCTGGAAGACATTAGAAAGAGAAAGACTAATTATAAAGCTGTTTTGACAGTTCAGGTGTGAGGCCAATAAAGGGGAGAATAAAAATATCACCCTCGGGAATGGGAAGGTAGCCACGGATTCAAAAGATATTGCAGAAGAAAAACATCAATAGAATATGGGAACTTATTAGATAAAATTATATATGGGATAGAAAGGCCCACAAAGATTCTGAAACACAATGATTTTTAAGAAGAAAGTTACAGAAGATTGGCACAGATCGGACTTAGTTACAAGAGGAAAGTGGCTGGAAGGAAAGAACAGAGGCAGCTCAGTGTACAATGTCTCTCTATGTAGTGAAAGGAATGAAAGAAACAGGGCACTGGTTTGACAGAGTACTGCAGCTGGGAGCATAATGATTAAGAGAACCCTGAAGATGCAGAACTCTGAAGCTGCTCCTTCTGAGTCCAAATTCTGCCTGCCACTTACTTGCCGTGTGACTGCAAGCCTGGTACTTAAACTCTTCAAGTCTCAGTTCTCCCATCAGTAAAACAGGCATAGGAACAGTATCTGCCCCATGACAGCTGGCATTTATTATAAATCCCACGTTAGGTTTTTACACTTACTGTAGTACAGTTGAGAGAGACACTGAAACATACAGGAAACTCGACATAGAGTAGGCAGAAAGAAACAATCATTTGCTCATTCATTTGGCTACACTGTATCGACTGAGTGCCTTCCATGTGTCAGGCTCCGTTCTGGGAACTGAGGATATGAAGTGAACAAAGCAGGCAAAATCTCTGCCCTCAGAGAGCTGACATTCAAATACGGGAAACAAATGATCAACAAGCAAACACCCAAATGCAAGGAGGGTGGTCATACATATTAACAAAGAAAAATTAAGCAGAATAAAGAGGGTAGAGAGCGACCATGGATGCTGCAATGGGTCAGGGAAGACCTGTTTGTTCATGGTGGTGGCAGCTCAACACAGATGTGAATGAAATGAGGGAAATGCCATGTAAACCTCTATGAAAAGAGATTCTGGGTAAAGAGAACTGCAAGTGCAAAGACGCTGAGTTGGAATGTGTAGTATTATCCAAGGAACAGAGAGGAGGGCTATGTGGCTGAAACAAATTACACAGAGGCGTAGCAGGGGACCATGTGAGGGACATGCCACAGGCTGGATCACACGGTGCCTCAGAGGGCATGGTAAAAAATCAGTGGATTCTGTGCTACATGTGATGGGAAGTTAGGAGGAATAACATGACCTAGCTCTCATGTACTGAAGCACTGCCGTGTAGACAACTCACTGTGGGGTCAAGAGCTAAAGAGGTCAATGGTTTTAAGCTCATAGCTTTAGTCTATAATCTATAAGAGATGGTAGTGGCTTGGACAAGGGCAGAACAGTGGAGATGGGAAGGAGTGGTCAGACCTGGGACAGGTTTTGAAAGAAAAATGATAGGATTTGGTAAAAGACTGAATTTGGAGTATGAGGAAATCAGAATAAAAAAGCATGAAACTAGAACTCTTTAACAAGACTATGGATGAACAGTACTACCATGTAGTGAATGGGATAAGTAACTGGATCAAGTCTGGAGCTGGGGAGAGCGGATTACAGAAGAGGAAGCTATCCATTCTGAGCACAGCTGGCTTATCTATCAGACAGCCACTTGGAGGAGATGAGTCAGTATTTGACATGGAAATTGATGTGGATTTCAGAAAGGGATAAAGCTAGGGATAGAATCTGGAATTCATGAGCATTCAAATGGCATCAAAGCCACTGGTACTAGATGACATCACCTAAGATGCTAGTGTAGACAGAGGACAGCAGCTTGAAGACTGAGCCATGGGGTGCTCTCTGACTCTCTGAGACTAGGGACAAAAGGAGGAACGAGTAAAGGACTGAAAAGGAGCAGCCCGTGGGACAGGAAGAAAACCAGGAGCACTAAGTATACTACAGGCTAAGTGACAAGAAGCGATTCAGGAGAAAAACAGACGCTGTGTCCAATTTTGCTGAGCATCAGAGATTTGACCACTTGGTTAGACCAGGGGCAGATTAGTGGTAACCTTGGAAAATCCTGGTTTCAATACAGAGGGACTGTGAAAATGTCATTAAAGCTAATAAGAATGATTAAAAGAGGAAAAGATATAGACAACTTCCAGAAGAGGCTTTCAGGAAGGGGGAGGAATGGGCTTTAGTTGGAGGGGAACGTGGTTCTGGTGAGGATGCTTTAAAAGAGGAGTTACGAGGTAATGTTTAAATGCCTATTGGAGTGACCAGTAGGAGGGAAAATTGATGTGGAAAAGGGAAGGGATAATTACAGGAGGGTCCCTAAGTGGTGAGAAAGGGTGTCCTCAAGGGTAAGAGCTGACCTCAGAAAGGAGCACAAACAGATCAAGTAAATTTGATGGATGGGTAAGGATGCCATTTCTGAATGCTTCTCTCTCTTTCTCTCTCTTTTTTTTTTGGTGATATAAGAAGCATGGTTATTATCTGAGAGTAGGGAAGGGAGAGAGGTATTGGGAGTCTGAAAGGTAAGAATAGATATAAGACATTCATCTGATAAAGTGAGACAACGAATGACTAAGAGAAATGAATGGCATTTCTAAACAGATGACAGCTCACCTTGGATTCGTGGTCATAAACACCCAGTAAACGGGTTATGTGTTTTTCTCCAAAGTCAGCTGCTCGGGTCCATGGTAAATCTTGGTAGAGGAGCTGATTTAACCAGGATTGAGTTTTTTTTTTTTTCCAGGTGAGTATGGAAGGGAAGAAGAACCAAGGGAGATGAGGGTGTTTGCAAGGGACTGAAGATGTAACTGATGATAGATTGGAAGCTGAGTTTGGATGGAACTGAAGACATGAGGCAGGTGATGGACACTGGGAAGGTTGTAGAGTTAATGGATTGGAGATCCAAGTGGGATTTAAGAACTGTTGGCAAGGGGGCAATAAAATAAGTGGCAGGAAGGTAATAAGGTGCTAGAAAAAGGAATGATACAAACTGACACTTTGTAGGAGGCGCAATTATTGGTTTAGTGTGTGACATGTAATTGATGAACTGGATGAACTGAGGTGGGAAAGAGCTAATATTGTAGGTAACATGAAGGAACTAACATCAGATGGATTACTTGCGTGGATATTGTAAATACCCAGATTGATCACAGAGGTAATTGGAAAGGAAATGATTCTCAGATAATAATATCTTCCGTGGTTGTGGGAGTATGACAGAAAACTTCAACAGGAAGGGGCAGTGAGTAATTATCTCAATATTTGTTTCAAGGGTGCTACATTATTTAAGTCTGAAAATTAGACCTATTGAAAATGTTAATCTATGAAGGTGCTCCTTAGAGTAAGATCAAAGATGACAGAAATTTCAACTCTTTTTACATCAATTCATATTTTTTAAAGTAATTTCTGAAATATGTATCCAACTGATTGCCAACAGACAGATCATATGACTGTGTACAAAAATACAACACTGAAAATTCTGACTTCTAAGTACAAATAATATGATTTTAATTCATTCTTCATCATGTCCATTTACCCAGAATGTTCAGAGAAAACTCTAGTTTTTGATAATTGATATAGAAAAGATACAAACAGAAAGCACTCACTTGTCCATGGCAGTGCCAGTCACTACTCACCAGGATTGTTGGACTGGGCATCCATAGGGATCATGAGCTTTGCCCGAGTGGCTCGGCGTGCAGCCAGTGACCTCTCCAGAGTAGACATGGAGCTTCCTGCTTCCTCTGTGTCTTGACCTAAAAGAAAAATAGTACTCCTGAGAGGCACCTTCTCTAATGGTGTAACACTTCATTTCTAGCCAGGAACTCCACAGCCTTTTTTGTTTTATTGAAGTTTTAAATCATAACATCTACTTTTTCACAGCGCAATCAATATACTCTCATTGGACATTTTTTTTTGGTCCTACCAAAATCATCATTTTAATCTTTGATGTCATTTGACAACCATTAATAAAATTTATCATAACCTCATTACCCAGAAAGAACCATTATTTTTAATTTCTGCCTACATATGTATATGTAAAAGGAAGAGAATATATATTAATGTATTTATTTTTCAAAAATGGCATTAGACCGTACATACTATTTTGTAGCCTTCCTTATAAAATAACAAAAATCTTTCTCTGTCAATAAGTCAGTAACATAATTTTTAACAGCTCAGTAATATTCAATTGTATGAACTTACCACAATCTTTGCAACTATTACTTAAGCCCCAAAGATATTACATCTTATCATTAAAAACAGGAAATAAAGCACATTCTTCAAAAGTAAGGTCAGGTATATCTATATAAATATATTGTGATTCCATAAAATGTTATGAGCCATCTCATATGGTATTTTTCTTTCTCTTTCTGGCCTACTTCACTTAGAATGACACAGAATACAAACTTGTGGTTGCCAAGGTGGGGGTGGGAAGGGATAGACTGGGAGTTCAAAATTTGTAGATACTGACAGGCATATGTAGAACAGATAAACAAGATCATACAGTATAGCACAGGGAAATACATACAAGATCTTATGGTAGCTCACAGCAAAAAAAAAATCTGACAATAAATATATGTATGTTTATGTATAAGTAAAAAATTGTGCTCTACACTGGAATTTGACACAACATTGTAAAATGACTATAACTCAATAAAAAATGTTTTATAAAAAACAGTGTACAAGGGTTTCCTTTTCTCCATATCCTCTCCAACATTGATTATCTGTAGACTTTTTGATGATAGCCCTTCTGACAGGTGTGAGGTGATATCTCGTTGTGGGTTTGGTTGCATTTCTCTCATAATTACTGATGTTGAGCACCTTCTCACATGCCTGTTGGCCATTGGTTTGGAAAGATGTCTGTTCAGGCCTTCAGCCCACTCTTGACTGGGTAATTCGGTGTTTGGTTTTTGACATTGAATTATATGAGCTGCTTAAGTATGTTGGAGCCTAACTCCTTGTTAGTTACATCATTTGCAAATGTTTTCTCCCATTTATTTTGTAGATGGTTTCCTTTGCCGTGTAAAAAAGCTTTTAAGTTTAATTAGGTCCCATTTGTTTATTTTTGCTTTTATTTCTTTTGCCTTAGGAGATGGATCCCCAAATACATTGCAGCTTGTATCATGGCTGCAGTTTGGTCATCATTCAGTTAGCTTCTTCCACGTGGTGGGGGTTTCAGAACCTACCAAACAGCTCAAAGCACGTGGCTCAGAATATTACCTATAGCCCCGAGGAGGTCCCTAACTTTGTTTAAAGACTAACCCATTATTATCCTGTTTTGCGTGACTACTTCCCTTGTTTTCGTATTTTCTTATTTCTCCGGTTAAGCTTATTCTTTGAATAAAGTTCTTCTACAGACAAGGGGCAGGCAGAGGACATGGGGTCAGGGGGTCTGTCCTGGGGAGGCCCCAGAGGGTCCTGCTCTGTCAAACAACCACTTTCTGGATTTCTCAGTTATTCCTAGGCATGGCTTGCTCTACCCCAAATCATTAAACAGTAGGCTTTTCTCTTCAGATCACTTTGTACACCAGCAGAGACTGCAGACTCTGCTAGACTAGGCCAGTGATCACAGAATGTGACTGTGTGGGGGTGACAGTGGATCTCCCTGGTACTCAAGGCAAAGTAACACGAGAGTTGATACTTTCATACATCAAGTGCCAGTGATGTGATTTTTTTAAAGCAAAGAATTGATAGTGAATTTAAACTCAACTTTCCACAGACACAGGGAACTAAAAAGTAGGTTCAAACGACTTCACATTTTTGCTCAAAATGTAACAAAATGCCCTGGATTCACTGAGTCTTCACACCTCAGTGTTGCCCACCTGCATCACCTCCTACCTCTTAGAACTTTCGAGAAGCATTACAAATTATACAAGGCAGTCAGCATGATGAGAGAACAGAAAGTAAGCCTAGTCAATGTACCAGATTTATATCAGGTTCTTGTAACTACGGTGAATGATGTGCAAACTAAGGGAAGGCTATATCCACCAAAGGGAGTGGAGGGTTCTTTTGTGGGATTCAGAGTGGGCTGTTTCTCCTGATGCCAGAGAGAAACAAGTTACCTGAATGAGAGGTGGTTTTGCTCCCCATTTGGGTTTCCGACTGGCTGTGACTGACTGGTGTGAGGTCTTGGCAGCTCTGGATGGGGGAGTCCCTCCCTGCAGGGTCAGTGCTTGCTGGCTTCTCAATATTCTTCATCTCCATTTCTTCATGGTGTATCCAAAGATCAGGGGGCCGGAGGTCCTTCTGGCTGCCCTTCCTTTTGCCAACACTGTGGGTGGCCCGTTTCCTATGAAACAAAATTAGAAGGCCAATGTGAGTGCCTCTATTCAATGGCCCTTCCTTCCTCCTTTTTTTCTTTTTCTTTCCCCCCTCCTCAGTCAATTCAAGTCAGAAGCAGGGAAGGAGACAAAAGCACTCCCAGGAGGAAACCTGTGAAATGCAGGAACTGGCAGACTGGTCTTGGCCGCCTGTCCTCCTGTTCCCTGGAGCTTCCCCACAGAACAGGAGATGCGGTGCTGCATCCCCAGGGCCCCAGCTGCCTGCCAGAGCGCGCCTGCCTCCAGCTCCCCCTGCTGCAGATTCAAGCACAAGGTGACAGTGGGTGAGAGGCAACCAGATGCTGATCTTTGAAACTGGGCATCAGGTACCCGACTGCAACATCTGTTGAGGCGATAAATGACAGAGTTGCTTTGAAAGGGCAAATAGAAATAAAAAGGCCAGAATGTGTGCCAACAGCCAAGACTGGGGCTTAGAAGAAAGTCTCTCCCTCAGCTGTCCAATTTAATGTGCAACTGGGAAGCTGGCTGTTCCAGGACAAAAGACTGCAGTGCACATTCTTAGGAGAATAAAATACTTTTGTCTTGGAGTCACTAAGTGTCTGGATTCAAATACAAGAAGACCCATCCTCTGAAAAGAGAAGAACCCACTCTGGAAGTGTGTTTCCAATGTCTCTTATTTCCCTCAATAAGAACTCAGCAATCATTAGTTAATTTTTTCAGGGGTAGTCTCCATTTGGGGCTAGTGAGATTCAGATACTCCCTGCACGCTAAGCCAAGAAGCGGGATGCTCAGGACAGCTGTTCTCTGCAGCAGGGGTCAGGAGACCATGGCCTGAAGGCCCAACCCTCCCACTGTCTACTTTTGAAAATAAAGGTTTACTGGAATCCTGCCAAGCTCATTCGTTTTCGCACTGCCATGCTGCAGAGCTGCAACAGAGGCCAGGTTGCCCACCACGCCTAAAATATTTCCCATAGGGCCCTTTGCAGAAACGGTTTTCAACCTCTGCTCTATAGTTTTTATAATTTGTTAAAAAATCTCCACTTGTAGCTTCCACTTCTTTTAAAATAATCACGTCTCGTTGTGAGGCAGAATTCAGTCAGTTAAAATCTAATCTTTGGCAGAAGCCCAGAGAAGTACCATTTTTTCCCTCTCCTCACTTGCAGTGAATGGTTTATGAGGCTAACTGCTTCCATGCTGGCTAAATGGTTCAAACTGCCCTCAGTGGAAACGCTTCGTAACCTGTGCAAGGCTGCTAAGAACGGCTTTGTTTTCCCCACTTGCTGGATAAGACACTCTGTACATATTAGGCAATTAATAAATGTTTAGTGGTCTGATCTGTTGAATTTTCTTCCTTAACATTCCTTTTTTCTTTCTTTCCTCAAGTATGTTGATGAGGATAGAAATGAAGAGCCCCAGACCTCACAGCTACGTGGTGGTTTAGTGGAGAAACACTGCAGTGTTTCCTGCTCTAGTATTTCCCGACAAGCACCTGCAATTTGCTGATTTCCTGGGAGCAGCCTCAACCCGACACCAGACAATGGTCTGCAGTAATGCCTAGATCATCTCGTGTTTAAGATAATAACTCTCTTGTAACCATCCACTCCCTGAATTCATTTCCTTACATTTCACCAGCCCTCGGGAAAGGAGTCTGCAACTCATACATAGCTCTTTACGTAATCCACCTTTGGTCACTTAGAAAAATGTAATGTCGTCTTCAAACCTGGAGATTTCACCCCACTATCTTTCTTTCCAACAAATCAAAATGATAAACAACTTAAACCCTGCTGTCTATATGACTACATACAGAGATGTACCAGTTCCCCAATCCAGGACAAGAGAGTCAGAATTCCCATGATAATCTAGTATTTAAACAGCCTGCGGTAAAGAAGTTTGTCAAACAATTTTTGTAGCGAGAAGTAAATGATGAATTCTGGTTTCCTCTTGCTTATGTGCATGTCTTATGCATTTGTTCATTCATTCATTAGTTCCCATGACCTTGGTGCCAAGCATCCCCAGGCGTATCTTTTTTTTTTTTTAAGTTCCAAACCAGATTGAGGCAGAACCTTTTTGTATGTTATGATTTATAACCTCCGTCTAGAAAGAAATGATAATTCCTGATAAAATGCGTAAGTGTTTTTCTGATGGATTTTAATCAGATCGCGATCTCTTTGGAGAAGCTGCTTTCGCCTGGCTGACTGTAAGAATCTAAAGATCTCTAAACAGACTGTTTACTTTTTGTATATATTCCGTGAAAGACCATCTAACCACTTTTGTTTTCCATAATGTCTCTTTTCAAGAGAGAAATCTTTGGCCTCGGAGTGGCCTCCCTCCCCTGCTGGTAGAAGTCCAGCAGCCCCACGTAGCAGGTTTGTAATACAATTGACGTCAATGTATATATACACACACACACACACACACACACACGAAGAAACCTGACATCTGCTTGTAGCTAAGTGGTGTGAAATTTGTCTTAAAACCTGTAGGAACAGCTGTCACCCCAAACTTCTGTCCATCTGCTGGTTCCTTGACATCATGACTGCCGCCCATTTCACCCCCAGTTCCTCTGTCTCACCACTGGAATCTTCAAAATGTCTATGTAAATGAACCTAGTGCAATGGTTTCTGACGCGTGGTCCCCGGACCAGCAGCATCGCCCTCACCTGGGCACTTGTTAGAAATGCACATTCTCAGGCCCCGCCCCAGCTCTTACCCATCAGAAACTTACGAAGGGGCAGTGGGGCCCCATGGTTTGTGTTTGAACAGCCCTTCAGGGGAATGTGATGCAGCTAAAGCTTGAGAAGCACTGTTTTAATAAATTATTTGGTTTTGTTTCTTGTTACTATAAAGCTATAATTTTTTTCTATTAGATATAGAGTATGTCACGTTTATCCCTCCCCCTCCCTCTACACACTTTTTCTTCCAGGTACCAATAATCCTGTGCCTTCCAAAAATAGCTGCAGGATAGGAGTATCTCTTCCCACCCCACGTATTGTTGAATAAAGGCAAAGCAAGGAGTCTTCCATGGCCCTCAGCTGTCTCTTTCTCTTCCTGTGGCAAAGCCGTCACAGCATAATCAAGGTCTGGTGGGTTTTTGTTTGTTCTATGTATCTATCTACGTATCTGTCTGTCTGTCTGTCTGTCTGTCTATCTAATCTTACTTCTGCCCAGAATGCCTTCACAGTCCTATTTACTTACAAACTCCTTACTCTTTACGATTCCCTTCAACCCTCTCTTCCTCAGGAAACCTCCCTGATCGCTTTCGATCAGTGTCATCTTAGGATGGCTAAATCATTTTCCCCTTCTCTCTCTATACCACTCACCTTGCACTGATCACTGTCTGTCTTACTGAGCTGGTCAGATACTCCCTGTGTGTGAACTGGTTTTCTGCAGTGATACTGGAGCCATCTCTATTTCCTTCTCTTCCCCAACATCATCCATTGTTTTACAATATTTATCCATTTGTCTGTTTAGTGAACATTTATGGAATATTAACTATGTGTCAAGAAGTATGCTACATACTAGAAATGCAAAGATCAGTGGGAGTTTGATACGTAAATGAAAAATGGCATGGCTTTTGCACCACTGGAGCAAGGAGCATGCGCTGGGACATGGAGATAGAGAAGCTGAAACAGTAGAGGGGACCAAATCATAACAAAAACATTTTAAATAATATCAGTAAATCGGGGAAATTGCAGAAAGGTTTGCAACATTAATCAGATTGGTTACATTGTATGATGCAGATCACACACTAAGGGTACTAGTAATTCTTGAACTGAATAATAAAAAATGTGTCATTATTGATGTGGAAGGATGGTTTGCAAAGTTTGTCTCCGATTCTTTTTTGCTATCTGTTCCTTACTTTGCACATATCCTATAACTCTAAGAGGAATTTCTTTCCGTTTCACTTTTAATCGGTATGCGAGGGATGTGAATGGGTAAGAACCGACCTTGGCTGAGCATCCATTTTATTCCAGACTGTGGAGCTCTTTTAAGCTCTAAAACACTATCATCATCTCACAGATTATTTTGTTGCACTGTAATAAATTAGTGAATTCCCACTCTGTGGTTAGCCATCCTCTGCTTAAATTATTCACAGGAGGTAAATATCTCTGTACTAAATTCTTGTGGTCAGACAGACACATGCCCAAGATGTGATGGAAGACTGAGGCAGGAGCACTGCCCCACTGGGGAGATAGAGGAGGCTTCAGGAAGAAGGTCTAAACTGAGTGTTAAGAATGATCACAAGTTAACCAGGAAAAAAATACGTTGGAAAGTACAAATACCTGCCCTGCCTCCTCCATCCAAATCTTTCCCAAAGGTTTCCAGTGTCCTGGTTCTCTGTATTGATTATTTTTATTCCATTAACTGCCATTAAAAACAAAACAAAAATCTTGTATCGGAAAGCCAGGGAAAATATGTTCTAGCTACTCACATAAACCTGCATTTTCTGAGATGAAATTAAGATACACTGAAGTCCTAAGTAGTTGCCAGTTAAAATCCCTGTGTAGTGAATACTAAAAATGATTAAAATGTTAAAATTTTGAAAATCCGTTAAAATGGTCTATAGTGTAAGGTAGATTTCATTTGAGTTTCAGCATTTGATCTTCAGTACTGAAGATAGTTATTTTTGTGAAGATCTGAATGTGGGTTGATATTTAAAACTTGCTGTGTCCACATCAAATCAAATAGGAGGCTTAGTTAATGGGTGGTTTTATCATGTAAACCTTGAATTTTATTTACACATTTAAATTACACAACATTAAATTAAAGTTGTTGATCATCTACCCAGGTAATTGCCTTAGAAATGTAATAACCATGTGTCCAGGACTTCCAGGATATTTTCAATGTCAATTATTCTATCTTTAGTATCTATAGGTAAACTCTAATTTATCATAATCCATGTTCTACATTTTGGCCAGGAAAATACTACTTTATTAAAAAGCACAGAAATCCCACACAAATTCAAGCTTTCCTAAAACACAAATTTTCTGTATTATATTCTGCTACAATCTCATTAACTTCAAAATGTATAATGGCAGTCTCTTCAAAGTAGTAAAATATTTTAAATTAATAACTAAAAAGAAATGTAGTAATTCAAATGTATAAGGAAAGTCTCTTCAAAGCAGTAAAAACTTAAAAATAACTAGCAAAATTATTTTTATTTCATGTGAATTTGAAGCTAAATGCTAAATGTGATTCTATAACTTAGCAGTATTCCATGGGGAATTTCAGTGTTTTAAAGGTGGAGGGGTTGACAGAAATTATTTAGTCCCCTTTCTTATTTGAGGGAACTGACATTCAGAGATTAGGTCTTCTCTTCGGTTTAATTAAATCTCATTCATTTAATTAAAGAAGTGGTAGAATCAGAACTAGAACTTGGGTCCCAATTTCTGTTAGTTATTTTATAACATAAAAAAAAAACTTACCAACTAGAATATGAGTCAATCAGCTAGGCTAGCTCATTACCTCATTATTAAATAAATCATGAATAAAATAATAAACCATTATTAAATAAACCATGACTAAAATGTGCAGACACTAACTTGAATAAAGTATTACTGAGAGTACATAAAAATATGGTTTGAATCCACTGGGATGAAATTCAAGTCCCCTAATAAAACACAAAGACAATTCACATTCTCCAGCACTCCTAGACAAAGAGATATTGAAGAAGCCATGGATGTGTTTCCCACTTCACCCTATTAATTACATTAAACTCCCATTTCTGAGAGCCCTGTAATAGACATTATTTCTGTTTCAAATTAGAATTGATTTTGCTTTCATCTGCATTATTTAATTTGTTCTAAAAAGCTCAATGTTGGTGGTATCGGGGGAGGGGTTCTCAATAAAATCAAGAAATGCTAAATTAAAACTCAGAAACCTCTTAAAGGAGAAATGCTCTTATTTTTCTTTTTCTCTGTTAACACAAAGAGACCAAGATCAACGTCAATGGGCTTGTTACCAAAGAAAACTATATGAAGCTAAATTGTGAAAAAATGCCAAGTAAATATTAAGAAACTTTGGGGGTGAGGTGAGGAAAAACCCCAGGGGCAGTAGTGAGGAGCTAGACATTCACTTTCTTTGGGTTTTCATTCACAGAGTGATTCTTCCCTTCCTCATTCCCTAATTTAATTTTTATTCATTTATTTTTTGAAGGAGGGGAGGTAATTAGGTTTATTTATGTATTTATCTTAGTGGAGGCACTGGGGATGGAACCCAGGACCTCGTGCATGCTGAGCATGCGCTCTACCACTGAGCTACACCCTCCCCCTTCATTCCCTAATTTTATAAACAAGTCGTACCCAGGGATCAGCCTCTACTCTTTCTATGTAAAACCTTCAAGCTCTTTCCAAAGTGCTTAGGGGAGGATTTAGGACAATTTAAGAATTTCTCAAAAGAGCATCAAATTCCACCTTTACACACTGAGGAGACTAGCATTTTCTCTGTGGAGAAACAAAACAGGTCTCGGAACTCAGTTCAAGTCAGCACAGCCCTCATTCTTCTCACGAGGATGAAGACGATAAAAACAAAACCCAGCAAACACCTCACTACAGATGGGCTTGGCGCATTCAATTCGTTTGGTGAAGGCATCCATGTTTTTAAAACTATCCTGAAATAAGGCCAAGTTTGGTTCTGGTGCCCTCCCCACTCACCTTTCTGTGACTCTTTCTCAGACCTGCCTCGTCGACCCACGGCTTTGATTTTCCACCCTCTGTGCTCGCACCACCCCCTTCCGTGGACTGGCTGGACCAAGAGATCGCTCAGTGACTTATTAGCAGTGACTTCCCCGCGGAGCCTTCCTAAGGGCCGCGCACTCTAGAAGCTCTGTGGGTGGTGATGACGTCCTAGATCACTTACACCTGAGACTGACCCGTTAATCACATGCTGCGTGGTTCCTCGTTTGAGAACAATGGACCAGCGCACCAGCCATCCTCAGCTTCAAGATGGTCTAGTCAAATGAACGCAGCTGGATATAAAATTTGCCCTGCCATAGAGAGACCCGAAATGCGAAGACTGTATCTACCCCCCTGTGTCACTCTCCTGGGTATGTGTGGTTTCCTGCGTCCTGTTACTAAACCAGCTCACTTCAAAACGCTGGAAGGTACACTAGAAATCAATACATAGGGTCAGAGGATTTTTTAGCAAGAGAGAAAGGCTGAAGTCTTAGCAAGGGAAGAGGGAAAATTATTTGCTAGAGAATCTCTACCAATGTGTGTGGTATATAGTCATCAAACCTGCCACCTCTGGGCCCAGGCCTCAGGCTGGAGAGCACCAGGCCTCAGGCCAAAAACAAACAAAAATTCAGGGAAGAGCCTGTTACAGCCAATCTAATGAGAATAACACTGCTGAAAAAGACACATCAGGAGGGATCTGAAAAGTGTTAAGAGAGGCAGAGAGGCAGAAAATAACCAGGAGATTATCGCTGATTTCCACAACTGGCTGATGCAAGTTAATATGCTGGTTATGGGGAGTTGCTGGAAGGGGATCAGCTGAATTAAAATCACCTTTCCACTCCAAACTTGGTACTTTGATGGATCTGTCATTCTCTGCGTGTGCTATAACCTAGAGCTACATAGTATGAAAATATTATTAAACCCCTCAAATTTTTTAATTTCTGAAAATCAATCACAGCCAGGAAATCTGAACCATTTTGAATTTCTGGAATCTCTCTACTATCCTAACTACTGCCTCCAAAGTAAACACTCCGTAGCATTGTAACTATGTTGAGTTTGGTATTTTATACTTAGCCATTCATGCAACAAACATTGATTAAATGCCTACAGGCCTCCTTGCCAAAAGGGATAAATAAATACTCTTAGAGGAACACCCATCTCCAACCTTTTTTATACTTCATTGCAGAGAGGGCCATAAGTAGGGACATGGTTAAGTCCATTCTGAGTGTTACTTAAGAAGAGCTGCCTTCACTGAAAGAAAGTACCTAGTTTCGAGAAGTAAAATCAAACAGAAATGCAAAGTGGGTCTCCAAGTGGATCCTATTAAGTCTGCAAGTCTAATCCTCACTCAAGTTACAGGCTTGGAATAGATAAAAGGCAAGATTTTGCCCACATCAGGCGATAAGGAATATGTGATGAATTGTAAAAGAGCACAGGAGGAAAGTTGTCAAAAATCGAACCCAAAAAGCTGGCAGTCAGGTCAAGCAGTGACTGCTCCCCTCTCGGGGGCTAGCTGCTACTTACTTTCTTTGCTGGGCCGAAGAGCGCCGGGTGCAGATCACGGCCACGACCACCGCCACCAGCACGGTGATGACACCAACGGTGACCACAACAATCACAAGCAGGTTGCTGCTCTTCTGAGGAGTGACGCTGCCGTGTGGGGGGTGCATCTGGCCGATGGGTGGCTCTGGGAAAAGACAGACAAAGAAAGATCAGGGTTAGGGAGAGGTAGCAGCTCACTGCTTATCAAGCTCTGTTAAGGATTCAGAGTTCCTATTGTCCTGAGCAGTTCTGAAGCGGGGGGGGGGGGGGGGGGGGGACAATGAGCCAGGAGAGGAAAGATCGAAATTATCCACCCAAGGTAAATGAAACCAACGTCCACACAAAAACTTACGTAGGAACATACACAGCAATGTTGCTCAGAATAGCCCAAACTGGGAAACCCCCAAACCATCAACTGATGAATGGATAAACCAAAATGGTATATCCACGCAACAGAATATTATCCAGTCATAAAAAGGAATGAAATGTTAACACATGCTACAACATTCATGTACCTTGAAAATGTTATGCTAAGTGAAAGAAGCCAGGTACAGAGGCCACATACTGTACAGTGCCACTTATATATGAGACTTCCAGAATGGGCAAATCTAAAGAGCTAGAACGTGGGTTAGTGTTTGCCGGTGGGTGGGGGATGTGGCAGAAGTGAAGGGGTAAAGGCTGTTTATCAGTACAGGGTTTCCCTTTGGGGTGATGACAACGTTCTAGAACTAGAAAGTGGTGATGGTGGCACAACCTTGTGAATATGTGAAAAAACCACTGTATTGTGCACTTTAAAAGGGTCATTTTATGGAATGTAAATGGGAAAAAAAAGAACTAAGCGAATTAAGCTTTGCATTGAGTAGAAAGAGGAGAAGGCAGTAAGGATGCTACTCTGAACAATGAGGGTTCCAATATGACAAGAATCAGAGAAGGCTGAGAAAATACTATTTATTTGATGCTGTGAAAGACAAACTATTTGACACCAATCAGTCACACTTTCCATCCCTTTTAAGAAGCTACCTATAAAGCACATTTAATTTTCAACCTGTCAGGGATATATGAATCTCACTGAAAAGCAGCCACAGAGTTTGAAAGAGTGTCAAAAAGTCCTGATATAAAATTTTTCCTGTCTTGCAACCATATCTCATGGTAGGCAATATTTAGGTGAAAATAACAGAAAAATAAGACAGTTTAATTAGCTTATATAAGCAAGATTGACTAATAGCCCCTTAAATTGCTTTCTTTAAACCCTGAGTGATTAATCAATTAGAAATACTCTGTTTCAGGTCATATTCATTATTACAAGATATGTTTTCAGAAGTAAATATTAGCATATAATTTATTTATAAATTAATTTTGAAAGAGTAGAAAGCAATGAATTTGGATGCTTTTAGAGATCTAAGTTTCAATCTGCTTCTTTAGCAACATGCATGAGCTTTCTATATTCCTTAAGCAAAACATTTAGGCCTTTTGCACCTCAGTGCATTTACCCGCAAAATGGAAATAATATTTACCACATGTAGGGACTATCAGAGTTAGAAAAAACAATACATACAATACATACAAAGCCCTGTCTCAGTGCCTGGCACAGAGTAACTGCTTACCAGTATCATTTTATACTATTAAAACATTAAATAAAACGTTGCCTAAGTTAGTAATCTACCATACCATCTGGGATACTGCTGGTGTGGACTTCCAAACTACAACGTTTTTAGAAATAACATGCAATGTAAAAGATGAATTAACTTGTTTTCACAAATGAATATAAAATAACCCAGTACTGGCCTCAACATTGAAACACTATCTTTTGACAGCTTATCTAAGAATCATTGTTTTGGTTTTTTTTTTTTTTTTTGAAAAGATAGTCACCTAAGTTTAAATAAATTATCGCTGACTCATTATTATTGGAAAAATAGTGTTTCTGATAGAACTTGAATCTCATGGGGAGCATCTCATTAAACAGTCTTTAAAAAGCGTTTTCTGATACAAGATTCTGATTACAAAAGAAAGAAAGAAGGTTTCCTTGAAGTAATTTTTATCTTTATTACAAAGAAATGAGGCAAGTAATGAAAGGGCAGAACTTTCAATATTAGAGTTTTACTTACAATTTAAAAAGTCCTGTTACAGTAGTGTCTCCACAGGCCCTTTCTATGCTTAACAAATTAATTGATTGGAATAAATTAACCTTTTATGTGAGAGCCTACAATGGAGACAGCTGGAGATCTCACAGATTTTTATTAGCATAACTTAATTTAACAGTTCACTATTTCTGACAAACTTAGTCTGAGTCATACCACAACAGTAACATAGTGTGAGTATTTTTTTTAAAACCTTGTATATTGGAATTTTCAAATTTTTACTCTTATTTCTTTCTTCCCACCCAGGAAGACATCATGTTCCAAATCAGAAAATAATGACTCTGGATTCTGCTGAGCATTAGTGAGATTATATCGATGTCATTTGCCTCGGAGAGTTAGGGTTCATGAGGGCTCTCATTATAGATCTTTGATTCCAGGCCTTATGACTTCCTCATAAAAGTTCCCATCAGTTCAAAACTTGATATCCAAGATCTTTCATTAATTTTCAAATCTCCATTCAAAGGCTGAATAATCAGAATATCTGACGTTAAACGGGTAGTTAAGAAAGTCAAGCACAATGGTGTCTGTAGATGGAGTTGATCCTTGTTTGTAGTAGCTGTGTCCTACAAAGTCAGCGCAGACACTGAATCAGGGAAAACTAAGTATTGCGTCTAGAGGAAATACAGGGTCAAGTTCCTGGGAGCCTCTGCTGCAACATTTTTATCAACCGATCAGTGCATAGCCTTGTTTTATGTAGGCTTCTGTTTAGAGACACCTTAGTTAATACATAATGTTGATTCATTAACATTGAATTCATGGCTAATGGCACTATAAATTCATGCCTGAGTGAAGCTTAATTAACATACATATTTTCTCCATAAGGCACATTAGCCTTTGTGCTTAGGAACACTAGACAGCACTTTATCAACATATTTAGGGGCAGCTTTAAACTGTGAAAACATCCAACAAACCCACAAAGATGTGAAAAATGGGCAAAATGTATCACTGAAAGGACATATCCACAGTATGAAGGCAGATCATCACCTTATTCCATCTCTGCTCAGTTTGTGAGCACTGGGCTGCTCAAATTTTTGGCTGCTCTGCAAAAGTCCGAGATCATAAAACCATCATAATTATTGGTTTGGGGGGTTAGAAAGAAAATTATATAGATGAAATGAATTCCCAAATAAAGAATCTGCAAGTAATGATGGATCAACCATATTATCTAAATACATCAAAAGACTGCTCCAAATTTGGAAAAAAATTAGAACTCACAAATCTAGATTAGTGTAGTTAAGTGTTCTGGGAGACAGCCTGACTCCAGAAGGGGCAAGGTGACATCTGCCACCTTTCAGACGCTGCACGGTATAATACAAAGACTTGCAAATCTCCAGGGCATTGTGATTATTTCATGAGATAATGGGTGCAGCACACTGACCACACACCCTGGCACAGAGTTGGTACTCAGCAGGCGTGATGCAGCTCAGTGTATTTCATTCTATGTGATCTGTCCAAATGAAAGAAAAATACAATATCCTAATTCATCTGTTGCTGGTGTTCGCATAAGAGCATGGGTACCCAGTGTCTGAGTAGTCAAGACCTGGGTATGTTTCATTAAAATCAGTGAGAAGGGAGTCATTTTTAATATCACATGAGCATTCTATCCAACTTAATTTTCATGCTGTTTGATCACCATAAATGATTTCATCCTTTTTCTACTAAATTTAACAAAAGCAAACATAGACTTAATAACCTGATGGGTCTTAAGTCTTAGTGATGATTGGAAAATTGGTTTAGTAAAAGTGATAATGTCTTTAATTTTTATAACAGTTGGTAGGCTTTCAACAATTTTTTATATTTCTTATCACATCTGCCCTCAAAAACTCTGCAGTCAGCTCGTGGATAGACCGGTGCTCTGCCTTAGGAGGAATGCCGGCTCCTGTTCTGCAAACTTGGTCTCATTGCCACAATGGCTGTGTACCAAGCACCACCCTGTATCAATAGGCAGGTAAATGATGTGAACATAAGATTGACAAGTTCAATTTTGAGGAGACAAGCATCCAATGAAAGCTTCTAGTTTGGAAATGAACTTCTCTCTTATAATTGTTATTGCCTTCCCCAATAACAGTTGTGTTATTAGAATACTTGGAGCTCAACATATGTCTTCATAATTTCACAGGTCTTTGAATTTGAACAGAAATTCATATGGCCTTGAATATGTCAAAGCATTTCCCCCTGAAATAGGGTGCTATATAGTCAGTCGGCTGGAAGAGATCTCACAGATAATCTAGCCCAATGTTCCCTAAAATGAAATATTAATCACCACCATGGGGGGAAAAAAGGTTCCTTGGTCAATTAAGTTGGAAAATATATTTTTTCCCCTCAATCTCAGAATTTTGAACATGCTAATGTGAACTGTGAATCACCAGGAGAGGTAGGGCAGAAATGGTAAAGAATGTATCCAATTATTCCATAAATATGTACTGAAGATCCAATTAGGTGCTGTGGATATGAGGTTATGATCAAAATATGGGTAACGGGTAATTATATGATGTGATGGAGGTGTTAGCTAACTCCGCGGTGGTAATCATTTTGGATTATTTATGTCTATCAAATCAGCACATTGTATACCTTAAATTTACACAAGGTTATTTGTCAGTTATTTTTCAATAAAGCTGGAGGCAAGGAGAAAAGCCATGAAAGGATTCAAGTAGGCAAAAATAAATTCTATGAGCTAAGATGCACAGTTGGGATATAATCAGAGGTTTACCCAACTAGTTGGATCAGAGAAGGAAAAAAAAAATTCCTACATATTAAATGTTCTGTCTTCCACTCCTGAAACATGTAACCCATCTGGGTCATCTTGACACAAATGGAATGTCAGTTAACGTCTCACCTGGGATAAGGCATAGCAGACAGAAGGGAGTTGTAAAAGCTCCATTTCTGAGCTATTTTTTTCTAGAAGGGTGGAGAAAGAACAACAGCCAGGCTGTGAAACCATGAGAAAATATTTATGGGACCACATATATATTTTCATAAAAATTTGTATGTCATGGTCTTCTTGTATATTATGTAGTCAGAGAATAATTTCCAAATTAGAATATTGATTTCTCCGTACCAAAAATAAATAAATAAATAAAAAGAAGGCATAACTGTTGACCTCACGGAACTTAGAATTTCCTGGACAAGACTTACATTAAACAAATCATGAAGCAAAGAAATGTGAAATTACAACTATAGTTGGTGCTTTAAAGAAAAGCAGAGTTCATGCCAAAAGACGTAACATGAGGATGTAATATGAGGTCCCTGACAGAGGAGGGAGGTCACGGAAGGCTTCCTGGTAGAAGTGACATGTAGGCTAAATCATGGAGAGTCGCTAGGCGTTAGTTCTTGTTCATCTACAAGGGAACTGAGAACAGACCATGTGTCCGGAATATTGGGAGTGAAAGGGAAACGGCACAAAAGGAGGCTGGGAAGAAAAAGAGGGCCTTGTTCATAGAGAGCTCTGGAGATCACGTTCAGTTATCCGCAATAAAATCACAGATGACTGAAGAGTTTCCAGCAAGGAGGCGACAGACTTGATTTAAGAAGGCATCTCTTCCCACTGTGTGGAGAGGGGTTGTTGGTGGAAACAGACCAGCTAAGAGGATACTGAAGTTCTGCAGGAGAGAGCTGATGATAGCTTCAACTGAGAGGTGGCAAGCAATCTCAGTCAAGCAAAGAGGACATGTACACACTATAGTGTGAAAGTAAATGAACAAAGCAGACTGTGCATGGGGGAGGAAAGAAAGGAAGAGCCAGGGTCAGGCCGAAGCCATAGTCCATAGGTTTGAGATGAGAGAGAAGGTCAAAGGGCAGGGGAGCTCAGTGAGGGAAGAATGAAAGTTCAGTCTTGAGGTCTCATGATGAATTGTAAAGAGGCAGCGAGGAGGTCTGTGTTAGAGGTACACATGTGGGAGCTGGCATGTAGATGGAATTGATGCCTGGGAGCAGATGGGATCACCAAGTCAAGGCTATAGAGTAAGCAGAGACACTCCCTCAAGACTAATCCTCTAGAGTTCAGGAGGAAGGTGGGGACCTGGCAAAAGAGAACTGAGTGCCAAACAACTTCCCCAATGCTTATTTGATAATGGAACACTTCCCCCCCTCCCCTCTCAGAGCCTCTCAAGGCACCCACGTGCCTTGGAACCACCATTGCAGAATGTTAATCTAGATCACTGGTTTTTAACTGGGGAGACTGTGCCCCCCATGGGGAACTCTGGTGATGTCTGGAGACATTTTTGGTTGTTACAATGTGCTAGAGGGAAATACTACTGGCACCTAGTGGATAAAAGCCAGGGAAGCTGCTAAACATCCTGCCACGCACAGGATGAACCCAGTAGCAGTGAATGTCCCGTCCCAAACGGCGGCAGTCCTGAGGCTGAGAACTCCTGGCTGTGCTTAATACTCTCCACAATCAGATGAAAAACTGAACTCCAAAGAGTTTCAGTGACTTGAGTCACACATTCTTACTCCCTGGCAAAGTCAGTTCTAGAACCTGGGGTTTGGGGTTAGTCCGAGGTCTCGGAAATCATTTCAGAGAGGGAACATTTAGATGGTAGGTCGGCAGAGCCCCTGGTAGACTAGAACTTGGGACCCTTGTGTCCGATTATCTTTATATCAGGGAAGCGACTGTAAAATTCTATTTCTGGACCTTTCCTTTGGCATTAAGGTGTCTACTGAGTGTTCTATAATATCTTACCAACCTCAGAATGATTATCTCACGTGAATATGCAAAGAGCTTTTATGTACACTTTATTTAGCTCAGCTAAAATGTTATTATTGGGTTAGGAAAACAATAAAACAAAGTTTTTCAAAACTAGAGGGCAAATCATGGCCTTGTCTCCTAAACTCAGAGTACAAGATGTGTTTTATAGAACACCTGATATGATGCTAAATGTAAGTATTAATAATAGTAATTTTTAAATAACATTTTGTTAAAGTATCAATACCTGTCACACTTAATTAAGTTTTCAATGGTTGAAGTCTGTATAACAATGCTTTTGTAGGGTTTGTAGATTTCTTAACCAAAATTACTAATTTTGCAAATTATAGGCAAAAGCTACCAATAAAAAGAAATTGATGATTTATCTCCCCAGAGAGAAAAGCAGGACTGAACTGAAGTAATTTTCACTGTTGTGATCTTTCATACAAATATAAACTACAAAATCACATCTTCAGAACTTGAAGATTTTCCAGTTTAAAGAATGCGGACCACAAAATTGAATGCATGGTGAGAGTGAAATAGTACCATGTCACCCCGTTTTAGCTTTGATTTTACATGCCACCAGAAAATAATTTAGGAAGCTTCTTCGGTTTCCTCAATTTAATTAAGGGCTTCCAACTACAAGAGTAAACATGAACTATAGCTTTGTTTTTCTTTATGTGAATTTCAAGAGTGCTTTTTCAATAGAGTGACATGCTATAAGAGAAAGTAAATGATTAGCAAGGTCTGAATTTATTTGCAACTGGCTTGAGTAGCCTGACAATAAACCATTATTCTATTACAATTCTTTGAAGGATGAATCTGGCAAGTATAAGGAGAGACAGGAAGCCTCTATAATTCTGTCACTCTATGAGGAGACGCATGAAATTTTCATTGTATATGAGGTTCAAAAACCCAAGATTTTAAAATGCTTTTGTGATGCAGCCTACTTTGCAAAGGTGCGGTGGGGTTAGAGTTTTATCATTCAAGGTTTCATTTGTACATCTAATTTGAAACTATACCCCCTTCTTAAGGCACAAGGTGTCAGAAGAATTTTGATTAGGATGATAGTTTCCAGATGCCTTTGCTGATTTGCTTGTAAGAGCCCAAGCTAAAGGCAAATTATGTATTTACCACCATTTGTTGGATAGCAAAACAGAAGAGGAAACAGATTACGTTTGCCCTCCACCATCCATGTCTCCCTGAGGTTATCAGTTCACCTTAATTAATCAAGCAGCCTGCAATAATCTGTTATGCCAGCAGGGATTCTAGAAATGTTTCAGGTGCTCTGTTCATCCCAATCGTTTAACATGAAATACCTAAAACATCATTAAGTGATGCAGAAAACTGAGGAGTAATGTCAGTAATCTATCTAAACTGGTTCAAAGTCGTTGGATACCATTCATCTATTTTATCTTCATGACTTTCTCCGGTGAGATAATGTATATCAGATTAAATTTAATTACAGCTATATTTCTCACTAGGAATCTTAAATTAAATGCTAAAAAAAATGACAACATGCATTTCTCTCACTTACTGTCATTCTCTTCATCTGAGGTCTGACTGCTGTGAAAAGACAAGTTCTTATCTGTTGCTTTTTCTGCTAATGTCAAATTTGGACTGGGGCTTCTTTTCAATCAGAGGATTCATTTTATTTTGAAGGGCAAGTTCAAATATCAATATCAAACTTTTAAACTTGATCCAAAATTAGGTATGTCAGATTTAGTAATGAAAAACACCGGAGGCTCAATTAAATTTGAATTATTTCTAGTTGCCTAAGAATATGTACATTGAGATGCATGTGGACCTTGAGATGGTAACTGCTTGCAAGATTTTTCTTAATCTCATATTCATAGCCAGTTAGAAATGATTCAAATCTTACTGGGCCTCCTGTATTTTTGGCTGTTAAATTTAGCAAGTCTATCCAAGATTAGCGTTCTTTAGGACACACAATTTAAGAGACTATCTCATTCTTTTCAGTGCCTTATATCTGCTCCACCTCACACACACATAACTGCAGGTCAGTAGTGGATGGAACTGTGAGGGAGTAATTGTTCTTCCTCAGTTACCCATACTGATTCCCCCTTCATTTCCTGGCACTCTGTCTCTTCAAAAAGCACTATCCTGTGCCAGTATAGGCAGTCATGCCCTTAGCTGGGGATGAATTCCAATTTGAAACTTTGTGAAATCAGCATCTCAAAATCAGCCCTGTGGGATGATTTTAAAGGGAACAATGTTAATTTCTGGCATGAACTTCAAACCTAGAACCTCTCCATCTCAAATCAACCTAAATACCCATCATCAGATGACTGGATAAAGAAGTTGTGGTCTATTTATACAATGTAATACTATTCAGTTGTAAAAAAGAATAAAATAATGCTATTTGCAGCAACATAGATGAACCTGGAGATTGTCATTCTAAGTGAAATAAGCCAGAAAGAGAAAGAAAAATACCGTATGATACCACTATATGTGGAATCTAAAATAAAAGACAAATGAACTTACTTACAAAACAGAAACAGACTAACAGACATAGAAAACAAATTTATGGTTACCGGCGGGGGCAGGAAGGATGGAGGTAGGAAAGGATAAATTACGAGTTAGAGATTTGCATATACTAACTACTATATATAAAATAGATAAACAACACATTTCTTTTGTATGGCACAGGGAACTACAATCAACATCTTGTAGTAACCTATAGTGAAGAATAATATGAAAAGGAATGTATGTATTATGTGTATGTATGACTGGAACATTATGCTGTACACCAGAAACTGACACAACATTGTAAACTGACTACACTTCAATAATAATAATAAAAAAAACTAGAACCTCTCAGGGTAAACAATACTACAATTATGTCTCCCCACACAATTTCAGCAATAACCTTCTTCACCCTCCCTCACATCCCTGGGGTCTTTCTCACTCTCTTTCATCTCCCAGGAGCATATTTCTCTGCCTGGTCTGCTTGAGTAATCCTCCCTCTTCGTTTACTGCTCCATCGGTGGACTGCTTTTCATTCTGTACTCAAAGCCAACAGCAAGTGCCCTGCACACAGTGAGGGCTTAGTACTGTCTCTTGACTGCTTGATGCGTGAAGTGTATTTGGCATATTGTTGAAACTTAAGATAAAATCTGAAGCAAGAGAATGAGCTAATTGAATCTGCAAAGTTCCGAGGCGGAAACTATCATGATCTAAACTCATTTTAAGGAGCACACCCTTGGTCTGTTTTCAGTCCCAACACATCCCTCCTCTCAGCTTCCTGCTGTGAGCTCCCCAAAGTGTCTCACATATGTTGGAACCCAGAAAGTATCAGAGCCAGGCACTGGCTATAACAAGTATCTAAAACACGAATACCTATAAGAGACAATAACGTTACTTAAGGAGGGGAGAGGATCTGTGTATAAGGCAACAGAAAGTGATGAGGGTTGTAGCAATCTGGAGAAAGCATTCTGGATATAACCTCAAAGAGTACTGACAGACTTGCATTTAGAAAGCTTAAATGTAAGAAACCGTACTTATCTGATTAAGTAAAATGCATTAATAGCACAGAAGGATCTAATTGCAAACAGGAAGAGCCTACAGATAAAAATATGTTCCTGAGTCCACCATGGACCAGAGGAGAGGGGATGCTGAGTCTTTAGCTGGAACATCTGGTCTACTCCTCAGATACACATATCCCCTTTAAGGAAATGGATGCATTAGATTTTCATAGCCTATGACAGGAAATAATCACTTACCTCACCCACTCATTCTAATTTCACTCTCAGTAAGCAAATTTTAGATTACAATTCTGGCTTCCCATATGAAAAAAATTTTTAACAGAAAACCACTCAAGGGTATATTTATCTACTCCGTAATCAAATTTCTCATGAAAAGCTGCTAAAATTGTTAAATAAATACATTGTGTTCTTTTCATAAAACAGAATATGAGACAGCAGCAACGAGAAATGAAAAAGAGCTATTTGGAAACTCGTGAATAAATCTTAAAAATTAAGTTAAAGATAGACACAAGCTGCTGCATACATGTAGTGTGATGCCATTTGTATAAAGCTATAAACATGCATAATAATATTATAATGTTCACAGATACACTGATATATATGGTAAACACCATATTTAGGACAGTGGTTTCGTAAGTGAGGGATGGAGGGACCTGTGGAGAAGCATGTGACAAGGCAAAGATGTACAAGAGATTTTAATTGTATGTGGAATATTTTTTACCTTAACCTTTGCGATGGATACACGAGTGTTTCTATTTGTATTCTGAATATATGAAATACGTTTTTAGCAAACCAATCCAAAGAACAGTAATCATAACCATTTTTTTTAAAAACTTATAATAAGGAATAAATATATATTTTTCTTTGAGAGTTTGGCTAGTATTAATCCATCCTCCCAAAGTTTCTGTTTCAGCCAAACTGAGAACAAGATCCTAGAAGACAATTCCAACTGCAACCTGCTTCTTCCATGCAGTTCTAGATACTATCTCCATCTGGTCATCCCCAAATCCAACAGACAGATGCGAATGCTCCAATGGGATGAGCAGAAATAAATATTTAATCTTGACAACACTAAGGAAAATCAGCAATTAGGCGCTAGAGGATTTTGAAGAGTAAACGTACTTTCCAGGTGAAAAGTCCCAGTAACTTCTATTTTTGAAGCTGAGTGGGTTTCAGTTTGATCAACCTTAGATGTCACCTCTGTCTGATAAAATTAAATTTTTAGAGACATTTAAAAAAATGTAGTATTTTAAAATCCAGATATTTATTAAATTCATTTATTAAATTCTCTATGTGTGGGCTTTTCTGACTCTGTTTTGTACACTTGTAACTCTCATCGGCTCTGTCTCCTGGTGAAATATTGCTACAGGTTTGTTCAAAACTTCATGTTTCTATCATCCCAACTAAAACCCTAAGTCCGGGCTTCTTGGTGTTCGCGGTCCATAGAAAAGCTGTCTCAGCCACTCTAGCATAAACCATTTAAATTAATATAACAAATCCAACATCACTTAACTTATATACTTACCATTAAGAGTGCTTCTATCGATCAAATTAGTGTCAACTGGCCAATAACCTCCATCTCCATGGCGACCTGTTTATCAAGAAAGCATATCAGAAATGTTAGTGGATCCACAACATGACAGCACAAATGAAACAAAACTGATAAAAATAACACATATTTGAAAATACACAAACAGTTGAACAAGATTATTTTGGCCACCTGAAAGAAAACCTGGGAATAGTTAATACCATTATACCTTGTGAGAAAATGTTATTTTCTAAGGGTGAGAAAAATCTGTCATGAAAATCAACTCTTTTAAACAAGCTAAATACAATTTGAAAATTGAAATTTTCAATTTTCTCTGAAAAGTCGTTGCTTTTCCTCTTTTCTTCCAATATCCTTGTTAATGTGTCACCAAAAGGTACAGTGGCAATGCTGGTCTAAGTGCTGCTGCCCAGAACATCGCAGAACAGAAAGAGCGTGGGTCCCTGGCTTCTGGACAGGCAGAACCCACCTCCTTTATGCTGCAAGAGGTCCTGTTTACATTGTTGCCTGTTGGCCATGACTTTGCGACAAATTATCATTATTACAGTACTTTTTGTCTTATAACAGGGATTTGGGTAATCTTTGTGTTACATGCCATTATAGGGGCCTGGGAATGAGCTATTACGTATGGAGTAAAGGGTAGGGGACATGTCACAACCCACATGGTTGGAATATTTCTTACAAACACACCAAGAAAGGAAGGTGGCTTCTTTCCTATCACATTATTGGAAACGCTGCCGCCTATTAGGTGTTCAACAATTATAAAAGTATTATTTAAGAGAACTGAGCCAGAAATTAACCAGAAATAATTATACTATCAGGCACATTTAATTAATGGTGTTTCACCACAAGTATTTCCCTTTTCTATTAGTACATCTGTAGAACTGTAATTACTTGATTAGATTTTGAGTTCTAGAATATCTTTTGGGTAGATCATTTACAGGAAAACATTTGGTAGTTGAATCTCTATGCAAACATGTACAAGAGTACAGCTAATTCTTTCTTTACTTTGGAGCATTATTTCTGAAAGCAGCTGTAATCAGTGGATGATGTAGAGGAAGCCAACTGGGGAAGTGGGGTGGTTTTTCTCACGTGTATGGATTTTATTTTTCTTTTTTAAGACTTCCAAGTTCTGCTCTTATGACATTCCTTTGCATACCAAACACTCTTCTTTCTAAAGCTTTTCCAACATCTCATCATTTTATTTGCAAAACAGTTTTGAAGAAACAACTTAAATTTTGTTACCAGACTACACATTCACAATTTTTAAAAATTCTCTCGATATGAAGCCAGAATTGAACTTCGGATGTGAAGCGTCCAACAAGCAGTGATAAATCAATCCAACCACATCATATTCTGTTTTCAGCGTAATATGGTACATTTAAAATCTGCTGGCCAATGACTGTGGATACATAAATAAGTGGGGACTAACATGGAGGATCCAGTTTGGGGTGGGGCACTTAAGGGGGATGGGAGGAGCAACTGAAATAAGCAGCAATTGTGAAAATTTTAGTGGGCTGATTAAAATGTAGATAAGCATAACGCTTTTCCCAAATACCTTGCTTGTGTGACTCTGACACGTTTGGGGTTTCAACAAGCAGAGGACAAGCTTTGCCCACCAGACATTGTCAAATCAATGTTGGAAGAAATGAGGTGAGACAGAAGTTCTGTTTGAATATTAAGAGGACTTTCCTCACATCTGAAAGCAACCAGACTGCAGAGCAGTCAGCCAAAAGAGAAGCTAACTGCCCCATCACTTAGGCCACTAAAGCAGTAAATGATTTCTGTTGGGAGTAATTCTGTACTGGCTGGAAATTAGGTACATAGCCTGTGGAAGATTTTCCAATCCTGCCAGCATCCTGACAAACGCCTTTTTAATGAAGTTTCTCACTCTCCCAGCTAGTTTGTGGGAAGACGCAGAAAGAAGCCCACAAGCACATCCCTACTGACTTAAACATATGTCTCTATGAGGACAGCACTCTTTGGATTTAGAGAGGCTACCGATCATACAGTGGATTTCAATATGCAGAAGAACATCAGGTGTCATATGGTTAGAGCTCTGGGTAAGATAAAGGAACTCTGGAAATGCTTTCTAAATAACAGAGGGCAGCCTATGACTTGAGCATTCTACCTGTGTGATCTAGTGTACTGGCACTGGTTACCTTTTTGTTGGTTATAATTCAACTGGTCCCACCAAAGAAAATTAAGTATCTCTTTACAAATCAAGGAGAAGGTACTTTAAAGAAACCTGATATCATCAACCAGCAAGATTGGATTTATGGTAATTTAGAACGCCTGCATCACTTCAGTAAGGAAACGCAAAACTCATTTCTGGGATTCTGATGAATCTGGGATCTCTTCATCTAAAGATGTGGGAATCAAACATCAATTTTGTATGCCGCTACAGCTCTATTCTCCAAAATACATCTTTTAAATTCCAGGAAGTCTTCCTTTATGGGTAAATAATAAGCTAAAAACAGAGGGCTCTCCTACTGCCTTCAGGCAAGAAACACAAAATTGTCAGATGAGGAGACACTGCAGACTAAAGATGACAGTGAGTGTTACTGTTTCACATGTCAAAGCATTTTTAAGGGCTTTTAGCTGTGGCTCAAATATTAGATGTATTTAGTTAACTTGGTTAATTTCATAAACACTGATTAAGGGAAACAGAGGACTGATTAGACTCTGGAAGATGAGAAGCCAGTTAATGCAAATATGTAAACTACTATCCACTCCGAGAGGTCTTAATTTTTTTTTTTAATGGAGCATAAAACTGATAGTAATTCATTCCAAATGTCTAAGTGCAAGGCACAGTCCTGGATCCTCAGGGAAAGGGTAGTGTATAAACACGTATCAGACATGCACCCTCCCATGACAGAGTTGCTTCGCTGTAGCCAGATCCTATGCAGTCCTCTCCATGGTTAATGTTAGCTAACTGCAGATGGTCTTAAAGTTATTCTGACTGTAAAGATTTATGAATAAGTTAGTCCTTACTGTAAAATCACGATTACTGTCTTGATTTACTATTACTATAAAGTCACTATTAGGTTTAATTGAAAATGTTTTTCATTTATCTAGTATTACTAAAAGAAACATATGCAAATAAAAGATAGTGTATTATTTTTCATCTGTTTCACAATTAAATTTACCTTAAAACCCCTGAATTTCTTTTTTTTTTTTTTGCTTATTGTACTAAAGCTCTAACATTTTTCAAAATAAAAAATTCTAAATAAGTACATGAATGCATGGAAACTTAATATGGCATTTATGGAAATAATATAATACATTTCATATCCATGTTTTAAAATTATTCAAATAAAGCTCAACATGGTTCAAAAAACTGGCAATGGGTAGTTTCCTTTTTCTTATATTATGGCCTTAGTCATACTATTTTACAAGAGCATAGTAATCAAAATGCACTAAATGAATATAGCATTATATTCTACAGGATGTAACGAATAATTATTGTGTTACTGTGTACTTATATTTTCTTAATAACAGAAATGAAGATGAAGAAAAGAATTAAGATAATAAAGAGTAATGAATTTATGGATCACTTAACCAACCATGGATTTCATCCAGATAATTTTATGAAAAATCACTTCTTCCACAAAGTTTTGATAATTGAAGCAAATGTTTTCTACTTTTTAAAATGTTTTGAAACCAAGATATGGTGGTTTCAGGAAGAAAAATAAAACAAATGATTCCACGTTTGACTTTAAAAAGAGGAATAGTGTGGCTTTCTAGAATTATTGCAAATAGCTATATAGTTTTAAGTGTAGTTTATTTAGGTATTTCTTAGGAAGGTCCAAATCAGAAATTTCATGCTCCTCCCCTTGATTTGCATTTGTAAAATATTATAAGTGATAAAGTCATTCAAAGAGTTACCTTTTACATTTCATATAAAGACTAGATCTGACAAGGAGCCTTCTCTGCCTCCTGTTTCGGCAAATATGACATATATTCCTTTAGGCAAAAGTTACAGTCTCCATGATTTCCCTGCCAGTTGCTTTCATGATTGAGGGGAAAATGGGCAGAGGTAACATGAATTCCTTTGGGAAATGTGCTCCTTATTGTTTCTTGGCGCTTACCAAAGTGACTCTCATATTGTGTTCTTAATACTTGGTAAGAACAAGTAAAGTCAGTTAGAATGCTTTGCACTGTGTTAATGATGTGAACAAATCTTAAGTTATTACTATTATACATATTATTTTCTGTGTTCTTACTCTTATCTATTACTGTTGGAGCACAAAATTTCGTCATCCACGTATCTGTCCACGCTCCACCCGCCTACGTCAACAAACGTGTCGAGTGGACCACCCACTGTTCTGAGCATTAGGGATATAAAATGACTACTGCAGAGACTCGTAATTTAGTGAGGGGAAAAATGTTCAGTAAATAATAACTACATTCTAATATTCAAAGGTTAAAAAATTGTAAGTAGGTGGCAGAATGGAAAAACAAGATGACTATTTCTACCTAGAAGAATGATAGAAGGGGTTTTCAGGGGTGGTATCTGAGTTGAGAATTAAAGGATAAATGGAAATGTATCAGGTACAGAAGAATGAGGTGGATAAACTTAGAAAAATAGGCAGAGAAGAAATAATAAAACTCCTTATGTGCTCTACCAAAGAGTCTGGAATTTATCTTATAGAGGGCAGAGGTCCACTGAAGGTATTTTAAGCAGAAAAGTAACTCAATTAGATATGTATTTTAGAGAGATTATTCTAGATGAGTGTGAAGAACAAATTAGGGCTGTTGTAACAAATAGGGTGAGAATAATACTAATTATGAATCCACGACATAGATATCATTAGCTCCATTTTATACATGAGTAAACTGTGGCTCAGAAAGACTAACTTATACTTAAGTGGCTGAATCTGTCTGATTAGGGTGGTGATGATTTTACCATCAGTGGGCAAACTGATAAAAGAAAGAGGAGTAGGGAGTGAGCTGGACAGAAATTAGAGCACTTAGACTGGATTGATCAAATGAGATTGTTCACAGTGTGGGTGTGAGTGTTTAGGTGTGCAAGTGTGACTTAAGGTGGTAGCTCCCTTCTCAGCAGGCCACAAAGAACAAAACAGACTTTGTGAAAGAAACAAAATAGTTCTGTTTGTAACCACGGAGAGCAGTGGGACAAGTGAAGGGGATAGAAAAGGCGTAATGGAAGTGAACAAATAAAGCTAGAAAAACAATTTGAAGATGATGGATACTGATGCCCATATGGTAGTCCTATTCCAGATTTTACTTTCCTCCCCCTGACCCACACTGCCACCACTCCTCCTCCCCCCAAGCAAGACATGATCAACATCAGCACACAGAGTGACTGGGGTTTGCAGGGCTCTGGATCCAGGGGAGCACCGCTGTCTTCAGTAGCCAGCGTAGAGAGTAGGTACTTGATATACTGAAACGTTAAAAAAAAAAAAAAAAGAAAGAAAGCCTGACAACTGGGGTGGAGGGAAACAGCAAAGGCCCCGTTACCAATTTATCCCTCAACCACAGTGCACCACTCTCTGCCCTAACCATGCCGGGAACACATCCTGCAATCGTCACTATGCGTGTAGCATCTTGCCTTCTTGATTTGCCCATTTTAGGATTTTTTCTAAATAAAAGTTCAAGTAATCTTTCCCTCTGTAGTCATTTGTGTTGACTCAGTTCTATGCATATGTTTAAAGTCCAGTCTTGGGTTTTAAGAAGTCCTTTATGCTACTACTCAGCGACTCCCATCTGAAAACTTATAATACACATGTGCAGATGGTACCCCCTGCTTTAGCATTTCAGACTTTTCATATTGGGCTGGGACTCTTTACATCCTCCCTAACTCTACTACACGCTTCTTGAAAATGAACCCACAGAACTGGGCTTCTTTATGTTTCATCACACCCAGCACAGCACTAGGTAAATAGTGACAAACAAGTCGTCAAAAGTGAGTCCAATTCTGTGGGGGAGGGTATAGCTCAAGTGGAAGAGCGTGTGCTTAGCATGCATGAGGTCCTGGGTTCAATCCCCAGTACCTCTTCTAAAATAAATAAATAAATAAACCTAATACCTCCCTCCCCATGCCTAAATAAATAAATAAATAAAATAAAAGTGAGTCCAATTCTTTTCATACTGCACATTTGGAATTTCAAAAACTCATCAGCACCCATTAGTTTGGATTTTCTCCCTTATGTACTCAGAATTACAAGCAGCTGGTGAAATGCAAGTGTACAAATTTTCTGTTAACAAGAAATGACAGGAAGGGTGGAGGTCAAGAAATAGGCCCAGCAGGTCAGAATCATCTCCAAATGATTCATCTCCACCATTTCCTGAATCACAGAGAACTTTTGGCTTTCTGCTTAGCTTTAATTTAGTAGGTGAATATTGAGATATATTTTCTCCATTGGAAAAATATTTTCACATCTTCATCTCCCTCAAGATCAATCACATATATGGTCATTCCTCAGTATCCACAGGGATTGGTTCTAGGACGTGCCTCAGATATATCCGTGGATGCTCAGATCCCATAGATCATAAACATAGTATGCGACCCGACACTGGTTGAATCTGCAGGCAGATGTGGAGGGCTGATCGCAGACTCTGCAGCCATGAGCACTGCCACACTTGGGTTCTCCAAACTATACTCTGGATTAGATGGTAAAGTCTGTCTTCCCAGATTACTCTGTTTCTCAAAGATCTGTGTCATAATTCAATTCAACAAATACTTATCAGGCAACTATAACATGATAAGTTCATAATTACAGACGGGGGTACAGGAAGGCAGGGATGACAATGTGAATTAGACCCAAGGAATTTACAACCTGGCCAAGAGGATGGGGAGATAAATAGTGAACTACAAGAAACAGACAACATAGCAAGGACTACATTGGATGTTACAGACACACAGAAGAATAAGGGACCAGAAGGTAAGAAAGGCTTCTTAGGGAAAAAAACAGGATTGAGAAGGGGCCTTAAAAGATGAGGACTCGTCTCAGCAGAGAAAGGGAGTAAGTACTGTTAAGGCTAAGAGAACAGTGCCAGTTAGAGCACAGAGTTCTAAAAATACATTTTTTCAAGACTGATTTGTGGCTCTTTGCTAACACACTGTGACATCTGTGGAGGGACACACTGGTTGTGAGGTTAGGAGAGGGCATTTGGGGTCAGGCAGCCAGAACTGACTTCATTCTGTAAGCTACAGTGAACCACCTGCGTTTCAGAAAGAAAACTGAAGAGGCAGAATCCAGGACTGATAGAAGTGGGCAGAACATAAAGCTAGGAACCTGGTCCTTGGCTAACGTCCACAGCAAAGAAGGCCATTCAGCAACGTGGTGGGCCTGACAATAAGAACTAGTTTAAGATTTTTTTCAGGGCTTATGAATGAAAATGTCTATCCTTCAGGTTTTGAGAAGATTAAAATGATACCCTGAATCGGGTCAGCTTTTGTGAGTAGAGTATGATTTTTTCCTTTCAAAGTTACCAATAAAACATAAAAACGCCTGAGAGGTTGACTTAGCAGCTTCTCGACTGCTTACTGGGGACAGGACAGCTTCTCAAAATTTTATCAAAAGCACATTACTCATATGTTGCCTCTCCTTTTTTTCACCGTAGTCATAATTTCCAGAATTGCAAAATTTTGGAACTGAAAAAAACATGTGAGAACAGCTTTTTCAAGGAGGCCTAGCAAACAGTTGAATAATGAAGTGAGTTGAAACTACATACAGTAATAGAGTAAAAAGTGGTTTTCGTTTTCAATTAAACAGCTTCCATCAAAAGGTGCTAAAGGTTTCAATTTCCCAAACAGCAGCCTGGTTGCTGTAATCCAAACCCTGCAAAATCGGGATTACATTAACTGAATTCCAGGCTTGACTAGACCGCATTGATAACCCTATTTCTCTGACACAGGAAATAATTAACATTCTGTTTATTCATGAGATTAAACCTGCTGAGGTGTAAAAATGGCAGGTGTAGTGTTAAGTACTTTGCCTGAATACCCTATTGAGGAAAGACAAAGACCTTTAAGCGGGGTCAATTTATGGTGAGGACCTGCAGGTTTCACTGTCTTGATAACAAAGCAGGAGCCAATTAACTCACTGCGTTTTCAGAAATTATACTCTGGTCATGAGCAGACATTCTCAAGTTAGTTAGCCTGCGTATATACCTTAGCCTAATCACATATATACTGTGAACATTTGGGCAAGATCTAACCCCTTGGCATTTTATTCCCTGCATCTGTAAGGATGTTATGAGAAGTAAATAGGATGGAACATGCACAGCACACAGAGTGATGGATGCACAGTCGGAGTGCAAAAATGTGATGTGTTACACTGTGCGAAGATGCCGTGCCTGGGTTTTTTTTTCTAATACCAACCCTAAAATTTAATCATCTTAAACCTGGAAAGAAATCAAAGATAATCTGGGCTAAAGTCATCATTTTACACATGAGGATGCTGAGAGGAGTTCAGAGCTGCAAAACCATGCAAGGACTCACAATGACAGCTCTGTACTGGAATTTGGGGCATCTGATCCCATTCGGGTGCTCCTCTAGCCCGCACTGAGAGATGCTGATGAGAAAGCCGGAGCATTACTGACCATCATGTGATTCAGAGGAGAGTAATTCTCTCTCCACAGTGGGAGAGCTGCCTTCATCTGGAATCTACAAGCTGGTCTCTGAATTTATGCCTGTTTTCTAGGCCTCCTGTGTTAGATCACCCCTCTGCAGGCCATGGAGAATTAAAGATACTGGACAGCGCTTGAAGCAGGCATTTTCTTCATGATTCATCACAGCAATCATACAGATCATTCCATGAAGATTCCTACCCTCCATAAGGTACTGTGTCGTGGCCCCAGCACCTACTCTGTGGCTCCACTGGGCAGGCATGACAACACACATGAAACTGTATACATCTGTGCTCATGCTAAGAATGACCAGTTTTTATATGTCAAAGTGCAGAACAACATTTCAGGGTTAAATGGACTATGAGAATGCAAAACAACACAATACTTTAAAAGTTTCATCCAATAATTACTTTTGAGAATTGGTCATGTTTTATAGTTACAGCTATCCTGCATTGCAACCCTCAAACCAGAGGCTTTTACAAATGCTTCTGTGAGAAGCTTAAAAGGTTTGAGCTGATTGTAGAAAAACAAAAAGTTAATTTTTTTCCCCCACAAATAGAGCAGTAGTCTACAGAGGAGAGATTACACACTTTGGGAATCAAAGAGAAACATGTCTGCGTTGCAACTCTGCCAACCACTAAATCTGTATGGCTTTTGGGGGTCTGCTTCCTCATCTGACAACCTGTAATCAGTAAAAGAGTTAAAGAACAGATTAATCTTTGAAGGTAGATACAATGAACTGAACTGTGTCCTCCCTCACCCCCAAATTCATATGCTGAATTCATAAGACAGTAGCCACATATTTGGAGATGTGTGCCTTCATGGAAGTAATTAAGGTTAAATGAGATCATATGGATAGGGCCCTGGTCCGACATAATTAGCGCCCTTAAAAGAGACTTGAGCGAGTTTTGTCTCTCCACCAAGTGATTGCATAGCATGAAGGAAGCTGTCTGCAAGCCAGGAAGAGAGCTCTCCCTTGAAACCAACCTTGCCAGACCTTGACAGGAGACTTCTAGCCTCCAGAACTGTGAGCAAATAAGTCTGTTGTTTAATACACCCCACCTAGTCTGGTATTTTATATCGACAGCCCACGCTGACCAAGACAGAGCGAATTAGCACCAACCCTCTGTTTCCTGAGATAAAGAATCACATATTTAGGGCTGTGACTTCCCATTAACAAGGTGACCTCAGACTGAGAGCCCTCTGCCTTGTTCTTTAGAATACTCAAAGTTGAGGAAAGGAAGGCTGATACTGGGAAAATATCTCTCCACAAAGTTTCGATACAGAAACTTTACAGATACATGTCAGAAGCGTGCGTGTGTGGTTGTGCGTTTATGTATGTAACATGCCGTGAAGAACACACTTGGCAGTTAAAAGCAGGGGTTTTGGAAGATGCTTGTTTGGGTTTGCATCGTGGCCTTGGAGACCTACTTACTAGCTGTGTGTCTACAGGCATATCAAACTCTCTGAGCTTTGGCATCTTCATCACTGAAACGGAAGCAGCAATGGGGTCTCTCTCAGTAGAGTCCTGAGAGTTAAACGAGTCGACACATGCTACACTCTTAGAACAGTGACTGGTAGTGAGAGGTTCGTAAGGGTTAATTTTACCACTAAACATGCCTACACAGACATAGGCAAATGGACTCGGCTTTTACCAGAATACGGAAAATAAAAAAGGAAAAGAACCTAGAGCAGAGGACTTTTTAGATCCTTCCCCCTCACTTCACATAGGCCGTCCAACTTCCCTACCCTGCCTGACCCTCCAAAATAGTCACGTCTGTGGTTCATCTCTAAAATCTCATGATTACTTTAAAACACATCGGCCATTTGTGCCTAGAAGAGACTAGAGAAGTAATTAAAATGTGAAACAAGAGATAAGGGCCTCTAAAAAAAGTGGAATTATAGAGCAGTTTGAGATGAGAGGGCTGGACAAGTGCTGGATATAATCAAGTCACACTTATATAAAAGGGAAAGGGACTTCTATGTAAATGATCTATATTTTCATACCAGAACGCCTATTACTCAGGAGAAACTGTATTTTTGCCAAATCACAGCTGATTCAAATACAACTGACTTTTTGTTTTCACATTTATGTTCTTCAGGGCAGACAGTCAATTCCAAGAAAAAGTCATTGTGACAAGAGCCTAAAGAGATACTTCTTAAAAACAATCAAAACTTTTCTCATTTTCTCTCGTATAAGCCAAACTCAACCTCCTGCTTTCCTATTTAGGATTCATCTTTGCAAGGTTAACTCTGACCCAGGGTGTTAAATTTTCTCTCTGAGCGAATTTTCTCTCAGCAGAAATTCACCGCTTGTCATAAATGTAACAGTGGGATCATTTCGCCGTGGGAAAGGGGCAAATTGGTCTAACAGTGAGGACAATAATGCATATTCAACTGATTTACTATGTGCTGAAAGTGGGAACGTTCAGAATAGTTTTTTCCCATTATTTTCCCCAATTAGAGGGCTCTTTCGACTGGGTCATTTGTCATGCCCTTGGTCATCTATAGAGAAGACTGATTTTGTTTATGAAGAGTTGTTGATGGCCAACAAATTTCATATGCTTTCTTTGAAGAATTTAAAGATCTCATTTATAACCATTAAATTATATGTCGTCACTCCTCAATTTTACAAATAATTTGAGTTTAATGTAAAATTTAGAACCTATCAATGTGACCAACTGCATACCAGCTGTAATTGAATAAGGGACCAAGTAGCATAATATATGACAGAATGTTTCCAAGTAATGTCAGATGAAGAAAAGGAACAATTGCCCCAATATATTAACAGACTCAGCCATTGGCAATAACTCTTGGGAATTCCTTTTGTTCCCAATAATTGATCAGATCTCACTGAAAATCTGAGCGAAATCCATAGACAGTGCATGATCAGAGAGACTAGAGAATAATTTACTTTTTTCTCTTACAAAAGGAGGACCAATTTACAAAATACATTTCTTGGTAGCTTGAAATAATATTAAGCAAAATAGTTAACTTAAAAAATAATAGCAAAAAGCAACTCAAAGGAATCCAGAAACAATTGGAAGTCCACCAATTCAGACGCTTGGGCATGCTGTCACCCACATGGCTACGACTGTAACATTTCATCTGGCTCAGTTACTTAAAAAAAGTTTGTGTTTTCTCTCTCTCTCATATATACTTTTTCTAAATATAATTTCAAAACTTAGGAGTTACCTGCCTGTGGAAATCCCAAATTCATTTAAGTTAAAGAAGGCCACGTGAAGTTGTTTCAATTATTTTATAACTGAAATAATAAATTCTGCTAATTAATGATTCTAGCTTGGATTTGGCCAGCATTAACATTTAATTTACCAAAGTAAATGCATGCTAACTGCCAATTACACATCATTAGTAGTTTTACAAACATTACTATTCAGCAGATATTGATCTTATGGAAATATTTTAGGTGGAAGCAAGCAGGAGAAGCTAGGTGATTAGCAGAGCTGTTGACCCTGGGTAGACAGTTCTGTGTATTGTGTCATTTCTAACATCCCTGTCTGGAGGCCTGGCCATGTTCACTTAAGCAGAGGGATGGCAGAAGGACCCAGAGATAAACCTGAACATGGGATCATTAAATTAAATGCTACTTGTGTAGACAACCTTCTATTGTTACTGAAACTTAGCTTCCACATGCTTAATATCTGTCAACAGTTAGAAAGTATTCTTGTTGGAAGCATGTTTTCGCCCAGTCTACAACATGGTGCCTTATGAGACCTGGTGCTGTAAGTAGGTTCTGTTGCCACTTGATGTCCGAAGCAGGAGACAAACTATATGAGCTGTAGACCCTGAACCAACACTGACAACACTGACTATAATCAGTTATGAGCATTTCCAAATTCTCCCTCCTTTAAAGGACACGATATCCTGAAAAAATAAAACTCATATACTCTCCTTTTCCCCCTTTAGCATTCTACTAATTACCCTCAGTGTAAAAACAACAGAATCCTAATTTGTGCGTCTACGGTTCACGGTAATAAATTCAGAGCTACCGGAGAGTTGATGGATAACTCTTCTTTATCTCCATCCTCCTTTGTGTAAAACCATCCCTGTTTCTCTACACAAATCAGCTTTCAGCAAATGAATGGAAGAAGGACAAAATACTAGAAGTCAAACTGGCATGTGACTCGTGGAAGGAAAGCTTTCTGGCTTCAGAATGAACAATAGTGATGCCCTCAAAGAGTTGACCTAAATTTGTTTTTATTTATTAAAAGAATTGTATATGAAAAGCACACATGATTTATGGTTTTTTTTTTTCTGTCAAGCAACAGAACTTTAATCCATAGCTCATGAAAGGGAACAAGAGCAGCTTGAAAATTATGCTGAGCTTAATTATACTTAATGTGAATTATTCAGAAGTGCAGACAGAGACTAAAAATTTATTTCATACAAAGAAGCTTGACATTTTAATTGGTCCTTCAGAATAGAGACAAAACAATTACCTCTCAAGAAAATTTACATCTTCCCTATCAGAGCCTAAGCCTCAGCCAAGCAGAACTTCATTAACAAGATTAATTATCGAGCCAGTGTCTGCTTCGTCAGGTATACGGCCCAGGTAAAAAGAGGAACAGAAAATAATGCTTGACATTTCTAACAGACAGGACTGATTCAACAAGGGAAAAATGACAGACGGAAGCATCATACCTTGGTCATTAGCCATTTTGTCAGGGTGTTCCACTGTGGGGGAAAAAGAAACAATATTATTAGATTTTGGCAGTTCCCATCAAGAAAGCTGACATTTCAAATCAACAGTTTGGTTAGCGAGTTCTCATATCAAGGCCAATGCCCTGGTGAAATAAAACTGATAAGGAATGAGGTTAATGTGATTATTTCCATTCAATTAGTCTGAGAAAAAAATTCAAAATCATGTTTTTGCTGTATAAATATGTTCTAAAAAATATTAATTGTAACATTCCTCTAAACCTGAACTCGGAATGATCATCATGTAGTTTAATTAAAAATACAATTAACAGAAACAAACGCATATGATTATCAACAGATTATCACCCATGTATTTTAAACAAGGAAGTAATCTTCTTGTATTCATTTTCTAAAAAATTTTCAGCAAGAGAACTTAACCAATTTTCACATGGATAAGATAAAATAATACCATAAAGTTTAAATGATTTGATAAATTTTTACAATTTATGAAGAAAAGTCTTGAATTGTTCACAACTTTAGATGCATTATGAGTAATGGTCTTGAAAATGACTTTTTAAAATTTAAAAATATCTCTAGTATACCTGAAATTCACATTATAAATCAACTACATTTCAGTAAAAAATGAAAATATCTCTAATTTTTTAAAGGTAGTTTCTTTTCTATTAACCAAATGTACCTTTCTTTATAGGAAGTAAATGTCTGTGTATCATTGCTTTTCTAGAAATTGAGAAATGACATTTTGATCAATGTAGATCTTTGTAAGTCTCCATTAATTAGAATTAGTTCATCTACACTCGATATTCTTTGATCTTTGAGTCTTCTGGGCATATTTAACTCACTTAATTGTAGTCAAACTTAGGCAACTACACTCGCTGGTTTGCTTTCTGTGTACATCTCAGTTAAACTCACACAGAGAAAAAGATCACAGCATCCCCATGGGCTGCAAACTATAACCTAATCACCTCTCACAGCAAATCCACCATCACCACGTGAAAAACAGCTTACAGCAAAGATTGTACAGGGGCTGGTCCTTCCTTTTTTCAAAGAAGGAACACAAACCACTGTCCAAAAGAATGTATGGTATCAAAATATTTAAATAAAATGCTGTTAACAAAAACCCCTTCCAGATAAACAGGGTTTATTAACGTCACATCATAGAAGAACAAATTTCTAAACCGGAGCTCATTTGCAGTATCATGTAAAAATACTATATAGACATAGTCCATGCCAAGGATAAACCAGAAAGGGGATCTTAATAAGCAGTAGAATTTGAATTCTCAATTGCTCTTTGGAAAATGGTATATACAGGAGTGCTTTGTGTTAAGATTCTACAAACCTTAAGTAAGTTTTATAAATGTCTTCGTTATCTCCTCAAGATTTAACAAACATGTTTCAGTTCATCAGGCCATCTAATCTTTTCTAATCTAATCATTATGATTTAATTTTTATCTTGATTTTTCTGTCCCATTTCTCAGTCAAGATTAATGACTTCTCAAAGTACATTTTGTTACAGCATTAGAGGACAGTTGATGAGAGGTGCCTCTGATAGGCAAACTCATTATCTGTAGCGTATAAACAGAGACAAGTTCCTAACGTAGCTTTTAAAGGAAGACACTATGTTGTAGGACGTGCCTACCAGGTCTCCAGCAAGAATGAGGATGGGTGTGTCAGGATCAATACGACCACGCAACCCAGGAAGGGTCAAGTTTGGCAGCCAGAACGGAACACACTTGAGAAACTAATCAGTTTCTCACAATCTAGGTGAGAACTTTTCAGAATGATACAAAGGGCGGGGGGAGAAAACCAATCTCGTATTATTTCCATTCTTCATCTCGCCCTCTGTCTTGAATTATATAATGTCTTACCTGCAGTCTAAGAAAAATTTTAGCAAGTGACAAATAAATATACGTCATAGGGAACAATCTCATCTTTATTCTTATCTTTTGGATTTATTGTCGTGTCAGCAAATTTAGACTGACTGTAACTTTAGAAATTTTGAATGTCTCGAGAAAGGTTATTAACTGAAGAGTATTTTCCCAACAGGGATCAAATATTTCTAACAGTTACTTTCAATTAAAGATAAATAATGGCTGAACAGGATTGTAATCTGTACCTTGACTTTTTCATTGTTCCTGTCATTTGTCAAGAAAATCTTGTATTTTGTCACAGAACAATTTAAAATCTAAAACCTTTTTGTATTCTGGTCAGAGCTTTCACTTCTGTATCCTTAGATGGGAGAGATGCACATTTCCAAATGACAAGGATGCCCAGAGAAGTGACCCCACTCTACTACATTTTCACTGCTGAAGACTCTGCTTCTTTGTGTAGAAGGTGAGTTCATCCCTCCACAGGAGCATCCTTCCTCCCTACTACTTGATGGTCCAACACAGAGAAGCTTACTTTACTGACGGAAACTCATGTGATGGGCAGAAATAAACAAGCCTCTTACACATCTCCTAAGGTTTCCATACTGTGTGGGTCTAATAATGGGGAATTTGGGGAAGGGAAACGGGTACTTGCAGAGTCCTCTGTGGTCAAAGAATCAAGTTCATGATTCTTCTAATTAGCATTGCAAATAAAGAATCAGATATACCACATATATGCATGTACATAGGGTACCTCCATAGTAATTTAATTCTTTTCAAATGATAAATGTCGTTTTAATTAACCAGTGATTACTGATTGAGTGTCCTGTATCTCTCTGGCTGGTGGCTAAAACCAAACCAAACCAACAAACCCTAATCTCTAATAGAAAATTCTTCTATCTTTGCGAAGACTCATTATGAAAAAATGAAGCTTGTGGACACCTGCCTAAGGCATGATTTGCAATGGGAACACTTGCCTATTACCCAGTAGATTACTGAGGGTTTCCTCAGCTTCAGGACAACACGTAAGCCTTTTTCTCTGTCAAACAAAGTTACATTCTGATGAACAGAGATCTTATGTTTTGAAGCAGCTTTGAGAACCTAAAATCTGAAATCAGACAGCACTTTGTCTTCAGTGTAGATTTGGTTCATTGTGGCTTTAACTCTCTTATGATGAGTAATTTATTTACCTTAGAACATCTCTCATTGTAAATGGCATACATGTGAGATACATGCATGTACAGTATCAATTATTGATAAAAGTGGGAACATCAATATACCTGAATACTTTAAAATACACTCAAGACATCTGAAACTTACCGTAAGATTTACCACAGAAATCTAACTGACTATTAATTGGGCATGACATCCTTAGGGTAGACAGAATTAAACATTCAAATCTAGGTATGAGAAGTAACTCTTGTGGACTACTATGACACATAACAAGTTTCTGAATTTGTTCTTAGTTCTGAACATCATCTAACAGATGCATTTAGGGCACTTAGTGTAAACAGTACCAAGTGAGAGATGAAGTTCATTAAATAATCTACAGGATGATGATCAGCGTGGGCCTATAAACCCGGTGGTAAGTCATCACTCTGCTGCTTAATACATGTGGATGCCTTAAGTCATCTTAACCTTTCCCTGAAATCTCTAGTTGGCACACATTGTGAGCATGAAATTAATTTGGCACTTGTCTATAGACAAAGATGAAGCATTTGTGAAACATTATCTAGTTACATTTCATGCTCCTACAAAATGAATAACCAGTTTTCTTTCAGTTGCTCATTTGGAGTGAAACCTGATTTAGACATGAAGTCAGAAAAACCTGGATAGATGAAGACTGGCTGATTTTTCTCCTGCCTCCCTCCCAACTTCCACTCTTGTCGTTGAGAGCTGTCATGCAGGCTTAGGCTGAATGCTTACTTGTGTGTTCTTGGCAGACTTTCAGATTAACTGTATCCAAATCTAGCTTTTGAATAGCTCAGTCACCAGAATTCAAAAGTCCTCTATTTATTAGGGTAGTTTTCCTAGGAGAATTGAGAAATAGATGGTCTAGTTACTCTAAACTTATTCTTTAGTATATCTAAGCAACTGGGTGAAAATGTCTTCTGATGCATGCTTCTAATTTTTCAGTTGTTTGCCATCATGTTTTATCAAGTTTTCAGCCAGATATATGGGCATAAGGTGGAAGAGATTTAAGAACAAAGTATCCTTCTTTAAAATAACACATGTCATAGCTTCAATATACATCTTTAGATATCAGCCCTGGAACATCTGAATTACGTTCAGTTTTTAAATAAAAGAGGCTCTTGAAATTATTTGTCCTCCAGAAAAATAATACTATGCTTTGAAAATAATACTAAAATAGAAAAAAAATAATACTAAAATACAAAGGACTTATGTGGAGATCATTTTGAGGTAGTTATGAGCCTTAGTATTATTCTGTACAAATATTCAACTATTCTTAAATTGAGTAGCGATTTTCATTCTTACAAGCATGTAGAGTTTTCTTCTAGTAATTATACTGCAAGATTTTTTTTTCATGTTGCTATCCTGGGCCCCTAAAACAAATACATGAATTTTCTTTGAGATTTTCAGTCTTGCCATATCAAAATTTCTTTTAATACATTAGGACAATAGTTCCTGAAAGAAAATATTTAAAGTTGGCAATAGTATACCATTCACATAATTCAATGCTTTTTAACTTTTATTCTCTTACATAAAATGGCTAAAGGTTTTCATTATATTTTGAATAGAGCCCATATACATGAAATCAATACAAAATTCCAAAAGGGCTGTAAATGAAAAAGAGTCAAGTTAAATAGGTCTGCTCTGTGCTGATGGCAGAAAATGTAATAACATAATAGATCTTTCTTTGACATGCTGGCTTTCAGCGTCAAAAGGTAGCTTTTAATTATTTTTTTTTTAATCTTTTTTCCAGTTTCCAATATTTTTCCAATTATTTAGGAAATAATTGACATACATCACTAAGCTTAAGATATACAGCATGACGACTTGATTTCCATATACTGCAAAATAATTACCACAGTAGCTTTAGTTAACATCCATCATCTCATACAGATAAAATAAAAAGGAAAAAAAAACTTCTTCACTATAATTCTTAGGATTTACTCTCTTAACAACTTTCCTATATGTATATCATACAGCAATTTTAACTATGGCTACCACGTTGTACATTATATCCTTAGTACTTATTTATCTTACACCTGAAAGCTGGTACCTTTTGACTGCCCTCCTCCAATTCCTCGTCTCACTGCTCCCTCCCCCAACCTCTCATAACCATAAATCTGATGTCTTTTTCTGAGTTTGGTGTTTGTGTAGGCTCCACAGATAAGTGAGATGACGCACTATTTGTCTTTCTCTGTTGGACTTATTTCACTTAGCATAATGACTTCGAGTTTCATCCATATTGTCGCAAATGGTAGGCTTTCCCTGTTTTTAATGGCTGAATAGTCTTCATCATATACACGTACATCAAACCTCCTTTATCCATTCATCCATCAGTGGACATTTCTTTGTGTCCAAGTCTTGGCTGCTGTAAATAATACTGCTAGGAACACTGAGATGCAGTTATCTTATGGAGTTAGTGTTTTTGTTTCCTTTGGATATATTCCCCAAAGTAGAATTGCTAGCTCATATGGTAGTTCTAGTTTTGATTTTTTGAGGAACCTCCATACTGTTTTCCATAGCAGCTGTACCAATTTACATTCCCCAAAACAGTGCCCAAGGGTTCTCTTTTCTCCACATCCTCACTAGCATTTGTTATCTCTTTTTTGTTGATGCCCATTCTACAAACTTGAGGTGATATCTCACGTGGTTTAATTTGCATTTTAATTATTCTGAATGCCCACTGTAGACATGTTGCCAACAGAGATGGTTTAGGGCAATTCCCAACACAGACTCCAAAACTATTTCATAATAATCCCCCAGGAAAAGAAAGACAATGAAAGGAAATGATTCAAACCTTTCAGAGTCCTGAAGAGGATAGGATCGGAGAGGGGCCCCACTCCTTTTGCATTTCGTGCTTGGATTCGAAAGTAATACATCGTGTCAAGGTTGAGATCCATGATTTGATGAGTAAGCCGATCACCACTAATTGTTTCCATAACCCAGTCATCAATTGGTATGTTCTTGTCCAAGGTATAAAACAAGATGTAAGCTGCATAAATAAATGAATGAAACTTTATTTAGTGCATTGATTACATGCTATACCTCTGCTTCCAAACATTCATTTTTCCAAATATAATTTGCAATGAGTTCTATATATTCACAATCTATAAACTACAGTATTCAGTTTGGCAAGTAATGATTTTTTTTTTAAATTGCAAAGACTGGAAAGTAATTGCTGCAATGTACAAAATCTGAAAGTGGAATGAGATGTTAGAAATAAACATATCTGCCATATTTTAAAAATGTGAGGTTTCTGCTCCCTATAAATCCTGATTATTAGTTTGCTCTACTACGTAAGCATGATGAAAAATGGAAAACATAGATAACAAGTCCGTATAATTTGTATTATACCCAATTATGAAAACAAGTAATGTTTATTTAGGCTGGTGTTTAAATAATACAAATACACTGAAAAGTATAAAATTCCCTACCTATTTAAAGTATTATAAAAACAAACAATCAAAGATTATTTTTGTTATGACTCTACTGTGAGGTTTGCATGGGTACTGCTGCCCTCCATTCATAGATGATGAATTATCTATTGATGATGATGATGATAAATAGGATGACCCAAGCTAGATGATGAAAGGGCCAGGATAATATCCTCTACTACCATACTAAACATCCAACACTATTTCCCCTAGTCCATCCTACCTCGACTAAAAGAAAAAAAAAAAAAGGAAAAAGTATTTCTGGGCAACTATAGGTTATCTAGCTGATATTGCAAATATTGATAATCCACATTTGATAGTATCATTTACCTTCTGTATTAGGGGATATGTTACTTGAATGCTAGTAGTTTTCGTAGTGATCATCTAATAGGTACCCCCCCAAAATCAAGGTATCCTATAAAATATTCATATTCGAATATTATCTTTATCCAATATGTAATCTAGCTTTTATTTTAAAGCATTAATTCATCACTTTTTATTACAGTAACAGGTGAGTGTAATATAAAATGTAAAAGAACTCATCGTAGGTGTCTCTGTTACTTGAATGTGGAGCCAGGCTCCATTTCTGTCAAAATTCTGCGACAGTATCTCCATCAGATAGGCCACAGTTGTCCCTAGGTCTACTCTCATACACCAAATACAGTCTTTGTCAATCAAATACAAACAAGTTTGCATTTTTAAAAACAACTATCTTCCTTTGGTTCACTTACTGCTTCCTTTTGAGTCCCACCTGCCCCATGTGGACTGGGGACCTTCACACATAGGCTTTTCAATGGTCATGTCACAGGTTTCTCTGACTCACAGTCACTTCCCTCCCCAAGTAACCATGCGCACTGCGTACATCTCAGCACAAATCCTTACTCAAGGAGGAGTGGTCTCCATACTACGCTTACCCCTGCTTCCGTCTTATTCCTCACCCCACCCCACCACCTTTCCTCACTTTCTCTATCCAGTTCCCACCCATCAAGGTCCAGCATAAGCTACATCTAACATATGAAACCTTCCTCTATAGTGAGCTCTCCTTCTGTTAACTTTGTAACACACTTCCATAAACTGTAAGAGCAATGATATGATTCTGTGTCATTTGTCACTTAATCCCATAGTGATTTATAGAATCATGCCTGGGTTTGGGTATGTGTTTTTAGACAATGAATATTTAGTTCATAATTCCTCATAATTCTGTAGGATTAAGCAGTGCTGCAAACTCCCACACCTGGAAGTCCGTTTCTCTTAAATTCCAATCAGTGCTGAGAGCCTGCATCTCTTTCGCTTTGGCTCTCACCTCTCCCTGAGTTTGTTGTTTTCCAAATCGGCCCAATCAGAAGAACTACCTGGGGACTAGGCATGAGTGACAACACAGACCCCAAGAAAGGGCATTTAGACTTAACAAGTGTGGCACACAAGTCTTCGACAGCCTCCCAATTATCCTTGCCTCCTGGTTGCATAATCTTCTCCATCTGAGGGTAGATGGGATGCCAGTCTTGCTTTTAACCAACAGAATATAGCAAATGTGATGGACTGTCACTTCCATGGTTATGTTATGTAAGATTATAACATGTAACTGCTGTCTTGCTAGCACTCTATAGATTCTCTCCTTTGTTAGTTTTGATGAAGTAAGTTTCCAGATGGAGAAGACTAAGTGACAAGGAACCAAGGCTGGGCTCTGATCAACACTCAGTAAGGAACTGAATCTTGCCAACAGGTAGATTAGCTTGGAAGCAAATATTTCCCCAGTTAATCCTCAAATGAGACATCAATCCTAAGCTAACACCTTGACTGTCACTTTGTAAGAGCCCCTAAATCAGATTTCTCAGCTGAACTGTACTTGGATTCCTGACCGACAGAAATAATGAGCTGGCAAATGTGTGTGGTTTGAATCAACTAAATTTGTGGTGATATATTTACACAGCAACAGGTAACACGATAGGTTAATGGTAACCCCAGTCATCTGCACCCCAGATGGTTTCTGTGTCCAGGTAACGTCAGGAATTGCTGCTGTGGTTGATTACGTGAACGCTGTATCCTTTGTGGTATTTGCTTGAGATGCTGATGTTGCAGATACGAATATCTTCAGATGTAGAGAGATGAGGGTAGAAGACCCAGAAAAAGGAGTCTGCAAAATTTGTGAAGGTTGTATGGCTCCTCCCTCTGGTTAACACCAAAATTGGAAGACTATAATTCAAAAAGGATTCTGAAATATTACTGGATGAAGAAGTTGTTTCTGACCCAAGGATGTCTATTCATTTATAACTCAGCTGCCATGATCAACATAAATAAAATCTCCTAATATTCTCTGAGTCAGAGAAGTTTATATTCTTACCCAAAGAACCACACTTACCGAATAGAAGACCTTGGCACTGGGAAATTTTTTTTAGCTTTTATTATGTACATGTCTTATCTCTTCAAAGGAATGAAAACATTCCTTTAGTTCAGGAGCTCTATCTTATATTACTTTTTCTTCTTCAAAAAAAAAACCTAATAAAATTGTCCTCACATAATGGGTATTGAAACTCACATATTTAATAAAATCCCTTAGCCTGTAAGTATATAACTTTTAAATTCACGACATTTAATGAAACTGTTAAAGTTTTCATGGGCTGTTGTAAAGGCATGATGAATCTGGGAGTTTGGATAACTGTGCTCCCATCCAAGTCAGCTACACTTATTGCTGATTTTCTTCATTTACCAAATGAGAATATAATGTTTGCCTTCACTGTCAATTTTTCTGTGTGAAGAGTATTCAATTAAGCATTGAAAAATGAAGGTTCTGGCATCAGGTATGTAAAGTTGAACATGCAAGCGTTACTTCTGACTCCAAATTGTATTTGAGCAATTTCCTGAAATTTATGAAAAAGCTTGTCATTGGTTGTAAATCTGAGAACTGAAGAGGAGAACAGAAACAAACTATCATTCAAAACTTTAAAATTTGGCCTTAGAGAAATCACACAGCTTCATCTGAATGTGTGTTTGTCGTGTTTTGAGGCCATTTAATATGTTACTGAGGCTTTTGCTTTATAGATTTCCATATAACCACATAGGCTGGAACACACTCATTGGTTTCTCACGATCTTTGTGTATCTGTATGCTCTTTCCTCTCTGTCCAAATCTCTGTCATCCTCCATCCTTTCCTCTTACAGTTTTTCCACTTCGTTTTTCTCTCTTACCCAACATACTGGCCAAATAATGAAGTATTATGTTCTGTCATAGATTTATCAGTTTACCTCGGCACTCCCGCATCAGAATACTATTTGTCTAAATACACATATAAAATGTAGCAGCGTACATCTTTCATTTTGATTCTACTCATACAAACGGGTAGTTGTAATTCCAGAAGCAAACTGTCAGGAAGTTTCCAATCCCAACTCTCTTGGAACTGGTAAGTACTGGGAAGACCAAGATATATGACATGGCCTCTCCCAGCAAGGAAGTTAACCTAGTGTGGTCAAAAGTCACAGACTTGGATTCCGAGATCTGACCTCAAGTCATAATCCCATACAAGTTTTCCAACCGTGAGCAACTTGCTTAATCTAAGAATGTCTCAATTTTCTTACCCAACAAGTTGCTGTGATAGAATGCACTTTAAGCACTTAACATATCTGAGTATTTCTATTACATTATCTTCTATGTAAGATATGCTTAGTAAATGCTATGGCTAATATTTATTTATTTTACTTAAAAAGTATCTTATTTGGAAGCTGAAACTTCAGCTTCAAGGCAAACAATGTATTTACTATCAATTCAATGATTATTCTGCTCAGTAAATATTTATTAATTCTTCCTAAGTGCCAAGAATATTGTTACTGGGGAGAAAGCATTGAGCAAAATATGAAACCTGTTCTCCTGGAGCTTTCAGCCCTTAGAGTTTAAGCATTCAGATTAGCATTAAGATAGTCTCTCCTGATAATATGGAAAAGGGAATGTAAAGGAAGAAGTCAAGATGAGTATGTTTTTAATTGTTGTAACTGGGGGAAGTGTAGAGTCTTCCAAAAGACGAGAGTAAGAATATTTAGACCTACAACTCCAGTATGAGTATCCAGTTGGGTTCAAAGTCCCAAGGGGTTTTCAGATCCCTATTCTGAGTATAACAGTGCGTTATCTGGCCAGTTGTGGTGGTGATAAGCAAAAAAATATAAGGAAGAAGGGGAGTGAGGGGGAGTGGGGAGGAGAATGAGGTGCCAGTCAGACAGACAAATGGAAATGTACACTGTGAGGTATGATGCATGTACTCAGAACTCCTTGGGTGGAAATACAGATTGCAGAGACATGAATGCCTATTCCCTGCAGTCCTGGCTACAGAATATATACTTCTCCAGAGAAAGTAAACAAGGGACTAAAAAGATCTGCATTCTGGGAAGTAACACTTATGGAACAGGTGGAATAAATGTCTGCTAATGAGACCACAGCCTGGAGATGGGAAGAAAAGTGGTCAGGTGATTTTACAAAAGCCCCCAAAAAAGAGAATTTCAAGGAAGAAGAATTAGATTAGAGTATAAAGAGCGCATCACCTCAGTCATTAGATGGTATCGATAAGGAAACAACCTCTGAAGAGCCACCTCCCTGTCTATATGTTGGTCCCTGATGCTAAGTAATGTTGGATGCTACGTTTCCTCAGATCAATGCTTCACAAATCTAATTGTACATTAAAGTCACTTGGGGAGCTTTTAAAAAAATACCACGCTCAGTCCCTCCTCAGACAAATTAAATCATAAATCAGTTGAGCATCACTGGCTTGGACCAGTCGAATACTAATAAGAAGAGCAAAACACGGTGGTACTTCTAGGTGATCTGACTATGCGAGTGTTATTTTCTCCACAAGGCCCTTGACTCTCCATTTCAAAACAGAGTAATAGGAGTACATGATCAGAAAGCCAAGCATATAGTAAGTGCTTAATTAGTTTGAACCATTTTCTTCTGAAAAATGTCAGTCTAAATTCTTAAGATGCCAGTTTATGGTCGACAAATTTAGGCACTGGAATTATCTGGATCTGTCCCCTTTGTCCTCTTTTTTTGCTTAATCTTTTTGAAATACACATACACACTTCACTTATATATTTATTTATTTATAAATCGCTGATCTGAGTTCTGTGCAGAGCACATTTGTGAAATCTTGTCCTAGAATGGATTTCAAATGGGAGTAACAATCATTCACTCGTTTTCAGTGCTCACTGGGCATCAGGTGCTTTTCTCAGTACTTCATTATAGCAATTCTACAAAAGAGGTTCTAACTTCTAAAGTAAGAGTCGGGAGGGGGAATAACATCGGGCATCTCCCTCAGAAGCTTGGGTTCTTGACCACCCTACGCCACTGCCACGTACATGCAGGGACTTAGGGAAAGAAGGAAATACAACAGTAGGACGGGAGCACACCCCTTCACGTGGGCACACGCATGCCTTGCCATAATGGAACTCACACTTTCCTTTGTAAACTCGTAAGAAACTGAGAGTAGAAAATCTGAGCCCTCTGCCTAATGGTCTGGTAGTTTGAGTATTTTATCACTCTATTTTTTGGAAGTAATTTGACTGAAAGAATCAAAATATGCCAGGAACGGAAGTTGTTTTAAGGGTTCTTAGTGTTTGCTCCAAGATGAACAGAGTCAAAGTATCTCAACTTCATGATCAAAACTTGGTTTTAATAAATGAACTTTAAAGATGAAAGCATATTTACTCCCATACTTTTCCTATTCCACTGTGAGAGAAAGGATTTTTCATAGTGAGAACTACTGAAATACAACTCTAAATAAAGTATGAGGACATGGTTTCTTATATATGCACTATGAGTTTGGCACACAGAATTTTACTGCTCAGATTAATTTGCATTTCTTTCCATCAAAAAGCGGAATTAAGCTTTTTTTCAGATTTGAAAACACACTGCATTGTTTACATCAACTATTTGATGAGATTTATTTAAACAAGAAGAGAATTGGGTAGTTTATGACTTATTTTATCCTTTATCCCTCCAAATTTTTTTGATAAGAACATGTTTTTATTTAGACAACTTGTATTCTATCTTTTCTTCTTAAATTTATTATCTGTTGATTTACCATTTGCTTATAACTAACTCTTTACAACATAATAAAAGTCATCCTGAAAACAATTAAAAAAAGCACCAAAAAAAGAACCAATGAAAACATACCATAATACTGGGGAGGCGAGGAAAGAAAATCAGAATAAGCCAGCCTTAGTTTTAAAAAGGCTGGCATAGTGACAAATGAGTATGTAAGATTTGGGAGAGATTTTTACCTCCCTCTTCATTTTTCATATGTATCAGCTCAAATGGAAATTCTGTTTGCTATTACACTAAGAGGAATTTCCTTGAGAAAACAAGTCTTCCACTTAAATTTAAATCACATTTGGAATTTTCACATTATCTTTTCATTTTGTAAAATTCAAAAAGTAACTCCCATGAAGTAAGGATGTCATCTGAACTGTAATTTCCATGCTTATCTCTGCATCACAGAATGACTGACTGACTCTGTTAATTTATAATAGTGCTATCCACCCCAGGTCTCAGAAAAGAAGAAACAGGAGTGACTCACACATGTACCTAACCCAATGGTTCAAGTTAATTAGACTATAATGTACACATTTTCAGTTATACAATATTTTTCATAATAATTATATGCTATGGAGACATCTATTAAAAGCCTAAAGTGATCATTTAAATGCAAAATCTCTGATAGAACTCCATTATATTTTTCATACTAAATTAACATTACAGGCTTCTAATGGATGCTCTAATTAGGCGTTGATGTTATCAGCAATATTTGGCAAAATAAAATCTGTCACTGTGAAATATTCATTAAGTCCAATTTCTGTCCGTCAATATTAAGTGTTTTCCGGACCTTAGGATTTAAGTAAGTAGCTAAAAGCTACATGAGACACTAAAAACCCTCAGACAAACCTCCTCTCCCTGGTTCCATACAGAAATACATGGTCATTAAGTGTCTTTTGTATTTGATAATTGCCAAACAACTGGCTTCTTTTTAGTCATCTATGCTCAGAGGCATTCCATTAGAAGGCTGTCCTAATGCTCCACACAATGAAAAACAAAAGATCTGTACTAATTGAAATACACATCTTTCAGGAAGCAACACCAATGAAATGTGCTTGTGTGCAGACTTGTAGGCGCCATTAGAAGAATTTCAAGGTCAGCGAGGGGCAAGAAGAGACAATCAGGAAGGGTCAGGAGGCAGCTGAGATGCTGGGACAGAAAACTGAATACATAAAAGGCAGGAGCAGTGCGCAGGAGGGAAGCAATCACAGGCCAAGCAGAGCAACGCAGGGAAGGGAGCTGAGACGCCTACCGGTAATTTTCCCATTGGCTTCCAAGGGAGGCTGCCAGCTCACAATGACAGTGCGAGGCTTCCCTTCTCGAGTAATGACTGTCAGATCCTTGGGAGCAGAGGTCGGGGCTGTGAGATGAAACAGAGACATGGCCTTGTCATTGGACATGAAAGAAAACAGACATTTATGGGACTTCCAATCATGATGTGGACACTCGGAATCTACCATGCAGTGTATCAGGCTTATTTTACCATGGACAGTTGATTTCAGGCATTTGGATTAAATAGGCAAACAAACAAAAATACAGAAATTAATGTTTTTCCATGGAAGTTAATTGAATTTCAAAGGTGTGAATATAGAGAGGAGAGTAAGATATGTGTGATTTTAGAGAAGAAAAGTGTGTAACGGGTCTTTTCAAAGGAGTGCCACGCTTAAAATGTAAGAACCGCTAAAAGAACGAAGAAACGCACAGGTACTTAGTGAGATTGATGGCTACATGTCTCCAAGAGACAAAATTCTGTTACAATTGTAGGACTTATAGATGAAAAATCACCTAATTCTACTTTTCCTTAACAGCCAAAAAAAAAAAAAAAAAAAAACCAAAAAACAAAAGGAATTTAAATGCAAGCCAAAACATCTTGCTTAAGTAACATACTAATTATCTCCTAACAAAAGGCAAAAAATACTTGAAATTAGAAAAGATAAGGAATCTGTGAGGGTCTTACCCTGCCATGGAGTAAGGTTGCAATAAATCCTGTCTTGTTTAGACCTACTTTTCCCACATACTGTTTAAGAGGAACATAACTGGTCACCCTCAAAGTATGCCTCTTTGGCATAAGATTGATCTTAGGCTGATTATTTTTAAGAAACAGCAGACAAAGAAGTTCTGAAAACTGAGTAGAAATTACCCTTTTATAAAAAAGAAATTTATGTTTATAAGGGTGTCTCTCTCTCTCTCTCTCTGTACCAGGAAGAGAAAGATGACAAAATCTCTAGAATTTTCTTACCAATGGAGAAGGCAGAGACTTAAATGTACATCACAGTCATACCCTTGTGGACTGTGATTTGCCTGAAAACTTCCCATTCCTGGATCCTCACCCCACAGCATCTTTTGCCTTTAGCTGAAGATAGTATTTAAAATGATGGTTTGGGCCCTTTTAGGGAATTATTGTTTTCCTGGGTATCTCCCATGTATATAGAAGGTATATATATGATCAAGCTTCTGTTTTTCTCCTGTTAATCTTTTACTACAGGGGGTTCAGCCCAGAACCTGGAAGGGTAAAAGAAAAATAAATTTTCTTCTCCTCTATTGTGCTCAACAAAATTTTAAATATACTATAAAGATGGCAGCAAACTGGCCAAGCCAGTCCAATATCTTTCAGGCTTTCCTTGACCTGCTTTCTCACTCTCTATGCTGTGAAGTCCAGCTAATTTTCCTTCTAGGTAGCTCACGATGCCCAAGTCCACTATCCATCATTGTTTTCAGTTACTCTAAATTTGACACAGGCAATTTTGCAGGACATATATAAGTTCTGCAGTTGGGTTCTGGAGGAATTTCCTGATCTCTGCACAAAGGTGCTTATGTATTATAAGAGAGGTACAACGAGGTCTGAATTCTGAATTCCATCTTGACTCTTAAAATACTCTTTGGTCTTCTGTTGAATGTTCAGGGCAGAATCTGAGCGTTATCAACATTCTATTTCCAGCTTCTCTTCCCGAATAGAATTCCAAATAGAGGGACACCAAACATTCCCATCTATCATACCATTTTATTTCCAACACCCTGATTCTCAAAGTCACTAGGATTTCAGGTTTAACCAAAGCTGCAACTAATTGTGATATCCTGACAAAGTACTTAATATATTCTTTTTTTTTTTTTTAAAGAGGAGGCACAGGATGAGAAGGAAGAAGGCAACACAGCAGAAAAAGGAGGAGGAGAAAAAAAGGTCTAATGTAGTTGGCCTCTGAGACTGTATATTGAGCTATAGTTTAATACATACTTTTTAATGAAAAGAGAACAAGAATATTCTTGCAAAAACCAAAGATCTATAATAGAAAAACACCTAAGAGACAATGTTATCTTAGAAGGACTATTCTCGTAAAAAGCTCATTCAAGATATTTTCTAAGCCACAGATAGGAAGGTAATATATAGCCACAAACTGACTTAGATTATTATAACAAACATAGGAAGAAATTATCCAATTTTGGAAGTAATGAAAGATCTGTCTTTTTAACCAGTGGGAATATTTTTTTAATGTGTTCAAATTAAAATTGATGCTTATTTAGAAAACAAATGATGATGATTAGACTGCTTCACTGAATCTAGATTGAGATTCAAAAAAAAATATAAAATGACTCCAACTTTAGCTAGCAAAATAATTCACTGAAGAATTGGTTATTTTTCAAAAAAAAAAAAAAAAGAAAAAAAAACCCACACAAAAGAAAACCTAACAACTAATCTATTTAAGGTGCTGCACAAATTTTTCTTTTTCCTCAAGGCACATAACTGTTGGTGAATAGAGATGCTGGTATTGGAATCAACAGCTTATATGTTTAGGATTATCATATGAACTGTACACTGTTCCCTCATATTTGGAAAATTGCCCTAACAACTTCAATGATCCCCTAAGTCAAGCACAAGATCTCTGGTCTGCTCTTCTCCAATCTCGTGGGTTTTCCTGAAATAATCTTTTATAAATTCTTAACCATCCTCTTTGCATTAAGTGTGGATAAATAAAAATGAATAATAATACCAGGCCCTGGAGGATTTATCCTCTTATTTTCTTACACAGCCTCGTTTCCCCTTGCTGTCCATGAATATCATGCTCCAGTCACCCTGAATCATTCATAAGTGTCTCTTAAAAACATGCTTTAGATACTTGCTTGTGTAATTTTATTTATACATGGTACTCCTTTCCTTTGAAAGGCCCTGGAATGGGTACCTGATGATCCACCCAGCCACTGCTCAAGCATTATTTCATTTGCAAAACCTTCCCTGATTTCTCCAGACAGCATTTCTAGTTGGATCTATTTGCTCTGATTCCAACTTGCCCAAAATTCTATGACTGTATTTTCCTGTTACTTCAAGATTGTTTCTAAAATATATTTCTTATGTATTAGATTATAATTCTCTCAAAGTTATAGACTGTATTCTCTTTATCTTTTCTACTAAGTCCTCCTATCTCAGGATCTGACAGTCAAAATGTACCTTATTGGAAACCAGTAATTAATATCTCAGACAACTGGACACGGCACCACCCTCTACTTTGTTTCTCAAATGACTTTTTCCATGCTTCACTTTTTTTGTTAGGTGTACGAGTGGAAGGTAACATTCAAGATTTGGAAGATTTCCAACCATGGAAACTGTATTCAGCATTCGTTTTAGGACTGCTCAACATCCCATCCCTTCCTCTTCATTTAGAGTAACACTTGGCTCCTTTTTCCTTTGGGAATAAGCTCTCCTCTGTCACGTGAATTGGGCAGCAACAACAAATAGGACTTTCATGACCTTCAACTCACTCTCTTTAGCTATGTGACTCTTTTCTAGGAAACTGAATGTTATACAAGAAAGGAAAACACATGGAGTCAAACCACTGTGACTGTAACATCTTGAATGGAGAGTCTGATAGTTTCTCATCTCTAAAGCCTGGGAATACTGCTGGCTCCTTTCCAACACTTCATTATTTCAGGTGTCCTTCCAATCATTTTTATTTTACTTAAGTTAACTAGAGTTCAAGAATTTGTCAGCTGCTATTACTTTTATCATGAGCAATTTCAGCACAAGTGCATAACAATGCAGACCCCTATAGTCTTGATGTTACTACAGAATTAGAAGCAAACTCTAGAGTTACTTCATGCACGTCATTTCCTTCTCACACTTATAAAATCTGCAGACACTTGTGAATTACTTCTTACTCCTCAGCATCACCCAGGGATCTTATCCACATGCTATTTACACCTCTGTCCAGATCATTACCTGTTTTGACAATTGCCCTTCCTACTAACCACATCTCTAAAAGTTAATATCTTTTTGTCAGCAATGGGTCTCACCATTGACATCCCTACAAGGGTAGGCAGTTGATGAGAAATCAACAGGGAGTATTTATCAAGCCAGGTGTCAGTGTGCATTTATGTTTATGACATGGAAAAACTGAATGAATTTCCTTGCTTTCAAGAGGAAATTACTACTCCTTCTCTTTACTCAGAGAAGACCAAATGTCTTACTGGTTTATATTTAACTCCTTTCATTTCCTTTTAAATAAAAAGAAAGATCAGGGCCTTTATTCTCCCCATAGTACATAACTCATTCAGCTTACCCTGCTCTCCCTAAGAAGCTATGAACACTAGCATCCAGGGCACAATCCTAAGAGAAAGAACTGATGTATTAATAAATAAATAAATAAATAAATTAATTAATTAATTAATTAATTAAAAGAATTAAGGAAATAATTTAATATGTAAACATGTAAACTAGAAGAAGAGGATGTTGAAATTAAATCAAACAACCTAGAAAACTTCCTATAGAAAGAAATATCCACAAAATTGCAAAAATATTCGCAATGAACTCTCTGAGTTAAGGTAGTAGCCGGAAATAAAAATTAGAACTGTGGGACAGTTCTAGTGGGAAAAAAAAATTCAACTTACACAGATAAAAATTTTATTGGCATATTTAAAAAAATCTGGAAACGTGTGGTATCATTTACCCCCAAATATTATACAATGCTGTGAAAGCAATCAAAAAGCATGTTAAATCCTATTTTTTTCAAATGTTGGATTTCTGTGAACTATAAATGCCAAGTGCACTGCATGCCTACTAAGGTTATAAACTCAACATTTATGACCCGTAGTAAATGTGACTGGTAAAATTTACAGCGGATTGCATTTACTCTAGATTTGAGCTATTTCCAAATGCATGAAAGTTTTCCATTGTTATTTCCACCCAGAAAACTCTTCCCCAGCCACCGGAGGTTATTCAGAATAAGCATCTATGAGACAGTAGTTATAATGCGATGTTCCATTCTGTATCTAATTTCTTTCCAAAACAGTAAATACCTCTTGCATCTACTGATCAAAGACACAGATGCTTTGGACAGAGTAAGATATCTTTCCTTAAATGTACTGAAAAGAAGATTTGTGTATTATCTCCTAAATTAGTGTCCAGAGTAAAACCAGATTACTTAGTCCACTGGGGACTCTTTTCTTCTTATCTAGAGTGGAGAGGATAAGTTAGGTATAAAAGTGCTATGAACTACAAAGTATAAAATATCCTATGTAAGACAAAGTGTGATTTAGACATTGCAGTGCGCACCTGTTCCTCGGAACCTAGGAAACACCATCACCAAATATCAAGAGTAGAAATTTTGTTCTTCACCTACCTGCTTCATACGTGGTGGCATGGGCAGTCATGCTCCACGTGCTTGACCTTCTGTTTTTTGTCACCATGACCGAGAACTCATACATGGTGTTTGGTTTGAGGCCTGTTGCTGTGTAACTAAGAGATGTTGTGTCTTCTGACTAAACAAGTGGGAAAGAAGAAAAGAGAAAAAAAAATGAACTCTATCAACTTGGTAAATCAAGACACACAAGAAGACTATCAAAAGCCAACAAAAAGGGAACTGATTTCCAAACAGCGAAGGCCTGGGACACAACACTGACTTTATTTCCTTTCTGTAACCGGTTTACACTGGCCAATTGTACATCTAAAACATAATCGATAAAATCAGGTGTTATGTTGTTCAAAAGAGGCAGAGAGCTGATAAATTTTCCCAAGTAAGGTAATAACCATGGAGACAGGACCAATTCCGCTTTCTTTTGTCAGTTCCATTTTCAAGGTTATCTGCACTGACTTTAACTTCAATTTATTTCTAATAATCAAAATTCTTTTTTTTTCAGAGGATTTAATATTATATATTTTATAAAGACTGTTATGACTATTTTCCAGTGGTAATAAAATTAATTTTTAGAGTTCCACTGCGCATGAGTTTTTTAAAAAAGGTTTTATGATACAGACTTCTAGTGATTCCAGAATCTGTATAGCTGTTACAAAGAAAAGGGGCAAAAGCAATATTGTGTCCTGTGGTTTTATTTCTTTGTGCACAGGTCACATTAAATACACATTGAAGTATGGTCACTGGAGCAGTTGATCAGGAAGAGAACAAATCGGATAAACATTAAAAGATTACATTAGTGTTAGGATTCTTTGTCTTTTAAACAACAGGTTAAGGATATTTTAGTAGAAATTATCTGTCTTTATTGCTTACTCAAAAGATCAAAATGGTAATAAAGAAAAAAAAAGGTTAAAGTGTATTTTCCATATGATCTGGCAAATTTAAAACTATTTATGACTCATAAATATCAAGTTATGCTTGTTATTTAGATCTTGATCTTCTTCCAAAGTTAAATTTTTACTTTTACTTTCCAATTTGTTACATTTTCTTATATATCTGTATCTAGAAAATTAAAGAAAGCTTTTAGTCCCCACCTATGTCATACCTCCGTCTCCTCCCTTGGCTACTCTGGTGTGGTATTATCTTTTTTATTCTATTATGAATCCTTCTTAGATTATAGCTATGAAAATCCTACACTTCATTACAAAACCAAATAAATATTTAACTGTACTAATAACATTTCAATGATGTACCCATCCGTCCTATTAAAGTGATGACCTCATAAACATTTATCAGAAGCTCTTCTTAAAAATAGCTGTAAAAATGTCTGCCCTAAATTAATGTAAAAATATTTTGTAGGCTCAGTAAGATGGAATCCCATCAAATGCAACATGAAACAGGCAGCTAGTATCTGGCATGCTGATATATAGCTTCCAACCTCGCCCACCTTTCCTATCACGAACCTCTTAGAAATAGAAATAAGGGGAGAAAGATTCCAACCAGGAGGAAAGGATCATACTTTGATACAACTAGTCTCTTTTAGCATAGACACAAGTGGTATTTGGAAGACAGCTAAGCAGTATTGTCCTCATCTGTATTCTTGAATGACACACTTGCCTTTTATAAATACCACAGATTCACTGAGTTTTCTCAGGAACAGCATGCAAGGTTACTTTCTCAGCATAAATCATCAGCCTAGAAGCACTTTGGAAAATCATGGCTATTTGTGTGTGTGTGTGTGTGTGTGTGTGTGTTGTGTGTGTGTGTGTGTGAGAGAGAGAGACAGGGAGAGAGAGCGTGAGCAGAATACCATCCCAGGTACTACCTCGCTGAACCTCGGTTTCTTCCTCTATAAAATGGAAATAACCATAACACAGACCTGATAGTGCTATTTAAAGTGTGAAATAAGCCAAGGAAAAACATAGTGTCTGGCTCAGAGTAAGTGTTAAATAAATGTGAGCTACAATATTTCATGCATTGTCTAATGTGATACATAGGCATTGTATGTGTGTGAGATATATATATGCATATATACACACACACACATATATGGCATTTTAGGCATGTGATAAATTCTCTATTGAGTTGTAAGCATCTTGAGGGCTGGCTGAGACTAAGTCTTGCACAACTTTGTATCTCCTGTAATAACCATGTTACATCTGATAAGCACTGGACAGTAGTCAATGAATGCATTTTGAATGGAGATCCATAGAAAACGTTAAGTGATTCATCACTTTAGAAGAAAATAAATTATAGGACATTTCTTCATTTGATAGGGCCAGTCAATACAGAGTTTTGGACAATCAAAATATGAATGTCTGGATTATGGCTTGACGTAGGACGTGGGAAGAGGCCTGGAAAATGCCATCAGGTCATCTGGGTTCCAGCTCTAGCTTCATGGGGAATTTTTGTCAAGTTATACAATCCACCTAAGTCTTCATGAAGATCGCTACGTGCATACTTAGCTATGAAGAATCTTACTCATTCTTCTTACAGCAGGTACAAATATCCCAACCGCATAGATGAGAAAAATGAGGTTGAGTAAGTTAAGTGACGCAACAGGATCTAGCCAAGCCAACTCCTGGGCCCCAGTCATTTGACTCCATGTATGACTTCTCCCTCTGTATCTTGTGGATGCTCTGCCCAGCTTATAAGCTGTAGTGGGCAATGCAAGGAAGTAGCATTTATGACAGTGGTTTGAAAAGTTCCAGATGCAAAACCAAAGCATTCTATTGCTATTATTTGTAAAATTTAAGTTCATTATATGTCTCTGTAGTAGACTGGATACATTCCATGTTTAGCCTCACTCTCCAACTTACCCAGCTCTTCCCTTTAACCCTTCTTCTCAGGGTGTGGGTGTAGAGTGTGCATGTGTGAGAAGTCACTGAAAGCCTTAGGTCAGGGAAGATGTTGGGGAGAGAAACAGTTAACATATTTTTTTCTGTTCTCAAACTTCGATTCGTGAGAAATCAGCCTCTCCTGACAGAGGATGGTTTGGGGTTGAGTCTCACTTTGTAGGCATTCTTTGTGAGTCTCAAGAATCCTTTGTCTGTTCTATTAACTATTCAGCTGAAATAATCTGCCTCCAGAAATTTTGGAATTCAAACCATTCTGCAGAGAACAATCATTGTCCTTCAGGACGTTTCACATACTGGCAAGATACCCATGGCTGTTCTGTGTAATGAATGTATCTACAAAGTACAGCAATTATGAGCATAACATTTTTAAAGTAGTCTTTTAAAAGTAAACTTAGAATTGGGTAATCTCTATATAAAGACTTTTTTTTAATGCTCTCATATGGTTCATTGGTTGCCTTATCTGATAATGTTGTCTTTATAGTTCTGCTGAGTCTTAAATCTAATACTGAAAGGAGATGGATAGGATGCTTACAACATATCTCCTATCAACAATACTGTTTGGACTTGCTTGAAGAGTTTTTCCAAACACCTGACTTGCAGAGCAGCAGAACCAAAGAAAACTGTTTTTTAAATGGTCTCAACTAAAAACTGGTTTATGATGAAATGTGAATATTATGCCACTTAACAGTGGGATGAGACTAAAAGCAGATCCAGCATGGCTAGAGGGAATAAGAGGCAGACTTACAAAATTATTGGTGGGGTTCTGCTTTAACTCCAGGGTCTTTGGAGGCAGGAAATTTCCAAAGGGTATTTTAATCCCCCACATCACCACTGGCTCAAGGCTGGCTTCAGCAAGACAGCCGTTTAGTGGAAATAAGATTGGATAAAGTATTAGGAGATTTGGATTCTCCCTGAGAGCTACCCTGGTCAAGCGGTAAAGAGAAAGGGAGTATGAAGACTCTGGGAGTCAGGGCTGAACCACTGGCTCCTTTGTTGTTCGTAACATCTATGCTCTTTCTTCCTTCCAGTTTTATTGAGAGATAACTGACACACAGCACTGTGTAAGTTTAAGGTGTACAGCATAACGATTTGACTTACATATAGCACAAAATGATTACCAGAACAACTTCAGTCATCTAAACTATCATCTCATATGGATACAAAGTTAAATAAAAAAAAACTTCTTGCTTGAGATGAGAAGTCCCAGGATTTATATTCTTTACATTCATATATGGCATACCTCAGTGTTAATTATATTCATCATGTTGTATGATGAATACACATCCTTAGTACTTATTTTATAACTGGAAACTTGTACCTTTTCACTGCCTTTATCCAATTCTCCCTCCTCCCAGCCAATTCTCCCTCTCACCCTTTACGGTTTTATTTTTAAAGCTACTTTCTTCATCTCAAATCATCATCTTGTGAAGCTTTATATTTTAAATGTGTTTTCATATATTACCTCACTTGAATAAGTTATGAAATCTCTGAAGCACGTGTGTAGAGCTGAGAGTATTATGTACATATTCCAAAATTATAAACAGTAATGTTAAGTATACAAAGTAACAACAACTAAGCCACATTAAACTGCCTCTATGATCTAGCACAGTTCCAGGTAAATGGCAGGTGCTTAATAATTACTCAGTGATCTCACTGTAGTCTACATTTGTGTACTGTTTATATACACTAACGTGTGGCAGGCTTAGGAGGTAACGGAATTGTCCCAGCGTACAAATGACTCTTTGTTGGAGTTCCTGAGCTGAGGCTGATAGAGATTTGGAAGCAGAAATGGCAGTGCCTCAAATGTGTATCTCCAAGGAGCTCTTGGGTGGGGGTGGGGGGGTTGTGAGGTAACTCAGTAACAGGACAGGAAAAAGGGAACTTGTTTAATTCGTATCAGTTAAAGGAGAGTGTGTGTTGAGACTCAAACTACATGTTTTGAGGCTAAACAAGAAAATAGATGCTAGTGGCTTAGAGTGTTTTCATCATCTAAGGATGGTTTAAAATTTTCAAGTTATGTATTCCCATTCATATTCACTGTAAGATGGGTCTCTGTAACATTAATAGGGTTGCCTTTGGCATAAATCTAGATTCCAAACGAAAAAAAAAAAAACACCAAAATCTATCCAAGAAATTAATATGGAGCCCTGCTATTTTCAAAAGCAAATGACATTCCCTTGTACAGAATCAAACTATTTATACAAACCCAGCATCTGGCGTAATTCAAATATTTTGTAGCTCTTGACATTTTTCTGTCTTGCCTTAGAATTGTTTCCTAAGACGTGATAATTCCCATGCTAATTTTAAAAACTAAGTTATTTAAGTGTTTTGTTTTCCATTTCATGTCACTGCAGCAAAATGACTCAGGACAGTCCAGAAAGCATTGAAAATAATGTATTAAAACAGACAACAGTTTAAGTTTCATACTATCAATGAGAACTTCACCTTGTATTTCGCATTTGCAGAAAAGCTGGTCCTCCACCGGACAGTGTAAAGTCGCACTTCGGACGTTTTTTGGTTCTTAGGGACAGAGTTGTCTGCCCAGCTGACCCTCACGGCATCGTGGGTAAGAGCCACAGCCTGTACACCTACTGGTGGGAGCATGGGGGTGGAGACATCTGGGACCGAGGTGGGGAAATCATCAAGCAAAGGATAATAATCAACTGGGTCAGTGGGATCTGGGTTCAAAAAACCCGCCAAATGAAACAAACAAATAAATACATAAAGAAAAGAGTTAAACAAATAAACATCAGTGGTCACACATCACAATGAGTTAAATGCATGGCAATAATGATGAAAGGGAACATGAGAAGAACAGAAAAAAATACAATTAATTCAATCGGAAAACTCAGTAGAAACACTACTGCTATATTACAAAAATAACTGACTAGTTTCTGTACTTTACTCATTTCCTTAGAGTGAAATTCGTATTTCAGTTTGACTGTCACTTCTAGTTCTATATTTTAGAAGTCCAGTTTTCCTCAGAATGTTGCACATTGCTTCTTACAAGATCGAGTATAGAATTTATCAGTTTTATAACTTGACAGATAACTTAACAAGATACAAAGGAGTATCTGGTTTATTTCCTCCTGCAAAGGAAACGAAGGTCTATCTAATACCTATTTTTTTATTTGTTTTTCTCCTCCTTCTCTAACTGGATTTGATTTCCCTAGCGCTTTTATTATTGCTTAGATTCTACCTGCATAAATACTGTTTAGGCAAGAAACAAATGATGAAAACCAAAGGGCCCTGAGGTCTACAGCCATCTGTCTACAGCTACGATTGCCCAAAGCCAGAATGACCGAGTCCACGGTCCACATGGTTCCATGATGTGATAGGCTTCATATAGCACGTGGTATGGTTAGACTGAAATTCTTCAAGAAAGTGTAGAAGTGTCCGTTTTACCCACATTCTCACAGAGTAATTAAATTCTCTATGGCATTTCTATATTCTACATTCCTTCTTCTAAAATTGTAAGTTCCACAGAAAGACTTCGTATTAGTGGGTGGGGAGGCAGACCTGAACCAGCTTAGCTACAGACTGATGAGATCTGCGCTGAGGTACACACACGCTTTGATCCAGAACACAAGCAGAATCTGCACGAAGATGTGAGTGGTTTCAAAAAGTTCTCTAGAAAAATCTTGCCCTTGTTCTCATGCTGGGGATATCACAGTCAGGGCAGCTTATTTGGTGGCCCTTGTAGGAGTCGAAATGTAAGCCTTTTCTTTATTACCCAAGAATTTTCCTTTAAATCATGTAATATGTGTCTCACTACCAAAAAAAAAAAAACAACAAACAAGACGAGCTCTTAGGCTGGGCATTTGATGACATCTGGGCAGACAAGACCTACTACAATGCACAGTATCTGAAGCAGGGAACAGACAGAGCTTGCAGTTTTAAATATAGTGTTGTGGCTGCTGGCTGACTGTGATGATGCCTTCACTTTGTTCACTGAGTTTTAAATGTCTACCCCCTACTCAGGACTCTGTTTTCCAATGAATTATTTAGTCGTTTACTGGGCTGTGGTCATTGGAGCAAAATCAGAAAACAAAAACAAAACAAAAGGGAAGACCAAAAAGAAAAAAAAAGGAGAAAGAGAGAGAAAGAAAAATGTGTGTTTAAAATTTAATGACAGAGCCCAGGCTTTTCATATTTCCTTTGATGTGTCTTTTTATTAAGGGCTCCTTTAAACCCGAATGGATTTATGAAATGATGAGGGGGAGCTGAAGATACCGCAGCCTCCAGAAGGCTCCCAGTCAGTCATCAGGCTGCTGCATCCATGGAAAGTGTTTCTGCCAAACTAAACCAGATGCTGCCTCTCTTTCCTTAGTTCTAGCCTTAGCTGACTGACTGAGAAGAGCGTTACATGCGGGTGGGCCCCTCTAAACGACAAACTCCTTTTGGACCAACCTATATTCATGTTACCCTAATTGTTGTTCTTTGCTTCATCTAGTTTTGCTGATAAATCTCTATTAACATTGTCGTCTTTCACGGGTACCATGGATAAGACTTTGAAAAGTAGTGATAGTATTTCAAGAAATGATAATGCCCCAGTCCTGCTGCTCCTGGATTTTAGAGCAGCATGTTTTTCATGACTTGTTGAGTTTCTCAGAGCCTCAGTTCCAGAACGCATCCCTAAATTGCAAGTCATGCTGCCTGTTGGTATATCTCTATGAACTTCAGTAATTCAAAAATGTCTACCTTGGCCAAGTTTTTCTTGTTTATTTTAGGGACTTTTTTTCAGGCTTGGCTTCTCATTCTGTCTGTTACTTCCTCTATAGCTGGGCTAAGACAATAGCCACTTTTACACAGAAAATTTATATTTCAATTAAATTAAAAATTCACTCACTGTGTCGTACTAGCCAATTTCAGATGCTCAGTGGCCACACGCGCTTCACGCCTACCATCTTGGACTGCACAGTCACAGCACAGTGTTTCCAACACAGCAGAACTAGTAGCACGTGGCAAGCACTGCTCTGAACGTGTGTATGCTACATCCATTGCTAATTATCTTTTCCTTTCAGATCAGAAACTGAGTAGCTGAATTAAAAACATTCTTTTGCGCTTTTTTTCAGTTGTTCTCTTCATACCCCTAAGGGCCTTACATTGCGTTGATTTTCAGTGGTTACGTTCAAAAGAGTGAAAAAAAAAAAGACAAAACGATAAAATACAGCTTTAAACCTTTTGCTAAAAAGAGAAACCTATTCAGTTCCTAATAGATGCTTTGGTGAGAACACATGAGTTTCTAGTCAGTATGCTAAAGGTCAAAACAAGATTTAAAAAAAAAAACCCTCATAATTTACATCTGGATTGTACTTCATCTAGACCTTGATAAAACGATTGAGAATAAACAAATTTTCAAACAATTCACCACATTATTCCCCTGTCCTCTGCCCTTCTCCAGGCTCAAAATATCATGCTTTTGCAACAGTATGAAATAAAAAGGCTTTACAGCAAAAATGAAACTCTTAACCCGCCCATTTGACGTGGTGAAACTGTCCTCCGGTCTAACGCTGGTATGTTCAGGATAAGACGACAATTCAGAGTGGACCAGGATCTCTGAGAACACGCACGTGGAAAGCACCACAGCCTGACACTTGCTCCAGCCTGACGCATTTACTGCCTAATTTTTTATTTCCTTTATGTTGGCCTCTGCCAAGACTGCTCCTGGGAATATTTTGCAGAAGCTCAGAGACTGAGAATGGCTTCTGTAAGCCCTAGAACACATTTTATTGAGAGAGTTTCTCCCAGAACCTTAACCTTTGATTCTATTTATTTGTCCTTTGTTCCCCGTGACATGTGAAAACACAATAAAATACGTCCGCCACGTCCAGGCAGGGATGTGGAAAGGGCTGGTTTTATTTATCCCCTCCAATCCCTTACTGACTTTTCCTCAGTAAGAAAATCCTTCACACGTTTTCCAACTTTCGGTATTATTTCATTTCTCAGATCCATTAGGATTAGTCACATCAGGGAAAAAAATTCTTATGGATCAGATATTTAAGAAACCGCTCTGGGAACGCCATATGCTGAGAATTGCAGAATGACACAAAATGCGAAGGCAAAAGAAGTGAAAACACCTCAAATGATTCTTTCTGAGTAACTTATCTTCAGTTTCTCCAAACTCTTACTACCTCTACCACTACTACTACGTTCTGCTCAAAAATTGATCTCTTTTTGATCACCTTAGTAACCCTTCTTTGTGGGCTTTAGTTTTGGTAAGAAAATACCAAAAGACTGGCCATGGCACAATTCTGTGTGGCCTGCTCGTAAACCCACAGTCACATCAGTGAGCAGCATCTTTTGCCCCAGGCAGGGAAGAGCTGGCTTACTGAGTCAACATTATGGGAGGCCCGGGCACAGCCAAAGTGGGCTGCTGTCTCTCCAAGGGACTTTGGCAGCTCCAGGGAATAAGGGGAAGTAAAAATCCCAGACACCCGGTATCACGTTGTCTCGTGGTTTCCATTCTGGGCCCCCTATCTGCCTCAACTCTATATATTTAGAGATAATACATTAGGTAGTAAATGTTCTCTAGGGTAATATTTCTTATCTACCCTTTCTGGGGAGTTATGAGCCCCTTTGATAACAGTATATAAGATCTACATTATCTCCACAGATAGATTAATACACTGACAAGCACACAAGCTTTTGCAGACCACCTCAGGCAGACCCCAGACGCTGAAACCAGCAGCCAAAGATTCAAGGAGACTCTGGAATAACACCTTTGCCTTATAAGAAAATCTTAAAATCCATAAAGCAACGGTATGCTCTGGAAACCACTGCATAACAACTGCAAATTTGGTTTGTAATTGTGTATTCTCAAGATGGTCTACAAACGAAGCTTCTGGATTTGGAAAACAAACTGTACAAAGTTCATATAAACTTAGGTGAGAGCAGAAGTCACGGGATCCCCCGATGTGTTTTATGTTCATTTACTCCGACCTGCCAGGACTTCATGCTCGGACACCCAGTCATTTCCCGTGTGTTCTCTGGGGCTCCCTATCGAATCCTGCTCTCAGATCCTTCGTTCTCACTAAAGGGAAGACAGCTGATTAGCTAAATGAGGTCTGAGGGTTGCGGGCTTTGAAAGGGGGCAGGACTGAAGTGTGCATGAGAAAAACGGAAGTCTCGGGTTTTACTTTTATGTTTTAGATGACAGGCTATCGGAGGTGGTCACGTGACGGGGTCATGAACAAGCCCCACAGAGGTGGCACTTACTCTGTTTCTGAGTAGGTCCAGCCTTGTTCACAATTAGTGTCCATAAATGGCTCAGATCTCACGTCCTCACCCACCCCTTCCTCATTCCCGCGAGCTCCTGTTCCCTCCCGCGCTACGTTCAAAGTCCAGCTCAGGTGAGACTTCCTCGAGGAGATGAGCCCTTGAAGCAGCCGGTCCCGCCAGTGTCCGGAGGCCCCGGGCACTGCTGGGGCGACCTGGCGGCCCGGCTTGGCAAGAAGCCACTGTGTGACTCGGCTCATCCCTGTCCTCTCAGCCTGGAGGACCCTCTGCGGACTAGCAAGTGGCCATTCTGTAGAGACCCTCCTGCTTACATTGCGTGGACCTGAGACAACCTGCTCAGAGGAATGAAAAGTGGCATCAGGACACCAAAACGTGAAACTACTGGGAGAAGAGAAAGAACATTACATCTCTGTTCTCTAAGTCCACGTGCTAATTTATAGACTGAATTCCTTTCACTTAATTTTGATAACCAGAAACATAATACATTGTGTGTGTGTGTGTATATACACATAAGGCTCCAGACAGGATTACATACATTTTCCTTCTTTGTGTGTTTTGTTTTCTTCTGCTTTAGTTTTTTTGGTTTTTTCCCCACCACAACTCAAGCACTGACTACCCTGTCACGAGTGAATGCGCTATGTGAGCTTACCTGTTATAGACCTGGTGGTAGCGCTTTCGTAAAGAGGAACGCCTTCTCCTGCGTTGTTAAAAGCTTTTAGGGAGATTACATAATGGGAACTCGACTCTGGAGAAAAACAGAAAGAATATGAACGTGTTGATTTACTTCATGCACTGAAATACTCAGGATAAACATTTTCCTAAAATCAAATTTAATACATTCAATTAAGCAAATTGTTGTTTAAAAACAAGTGAGCTTGATTCTGGGAAGAAGGCAGCAGTGGTGTTTTGCTCTTCCTAAATTTCTACATAAAAAGAGACTGAAAGGCTAGATAGAAAACAGAAGGCGTTTGGACGCTGATGACAAAACGTGGTGATGAGGTGCACCCTCACACCCTAAAATAAATACGAGTATAAAATAAATAAAATAAAATGGACGTGGACAAACCACGAAGGAACTGAGAACCTGTGTATTTCAGTATCTGTGTAAGAGAAAGCAGAGGGAAGCATCAAATCTGAAAACACAGTAATTCTAAAATAACTATCCGGTGATGCTACAAAGTGCAAGCAGCCCAGCTGGAGGACAGTGAGTGTAAATACTTGAAACTAACCCACCAAGTCTCTTTTCCAAGACAGGGCTCACACTGGGGACGAACTACAAAGAATGTATTTAAAATTTATGAGTAGGATAGAAGCAAGAGAAATAAAAGGTCAAAGCAGGAGAGAGAAATAGTCATGAAAACTCAGGAAGCAAATGGCCATAGTTCTTAGTGTGCACCAGGGATCGGCCGACTTTCCTGTAAAAGGCCCAGAGAGTCAACAGAGCTTTGCGGACCATTTGTCTCTGTCACATATTCATCTATGTTTCTTTTGTTTGCAACTTTACAAAAACAGGAAAACCATTCTTAGTTCAGTGGGGCCCAAACAAAAACAGGACCTGGGCCAGATTCAACCCATAGGCTGCAGTTCGCTGAGCCCTGAGCCCTGGTCTAATAAAAACGACAGGAGAGGGAGCTCTGTGTGCTTAGAAAAGCTACCTGAACCTCTGGGAGTGCAGGGAAACAAACCACAGAAAAGCAAGCAAAAGAAACCTGTCGAGGTTCAATTCCTTACAAAATAAAATGAAGAGAACAACATTCCTACAGACACACACACACAAAAGGATCAAAAATACACAACAAAAATAGATTTAACGTGCAATTTACTGTTTCAAAATGAGCTAAACAACATTAGGAAAATGAAATGCCAGATATCTAAGAGCAACATAGGTCAGAATCAGAAAAACTCAGAAGTAAAATGCATAATTTGAAGAAGACATAATTTACATGTAAGTGAAAAAGTAATTTTAGAAATAAAGGGTAACTAGGAGGATAAATGTAACAAAGAGAAAAAAATTTAATTAAGAAAGAGGTCAAAAAGAATTGGGAAGAAAGTTAGAGTTGTTAGAAAAAGGAAAAGCTAATATGTGAGTAACAGTTGTCCTTGAGAAAGAAAACCAAAGAAAGGGAACGGAACAAATATGTACCCAAAATGTAATTCAAGAAAGTTTTGCTGATTAAAAGAAAATCTCTTAGGCATCTGGACAAAAGGGATACGTGACTTATAAGAGGGAAAATTAATTATTATCACGCTTTTTGACAGTACCATTTTGTGCCAGAAGAAACTGAAAGAATTTATTTGAACACTCAAGGTAAGAGGAGCTGACTGAAGGATTTCACAGTCAACAAAAGTTAACTTTAAATATAAAAGGTTCACCCAAAGTGCTATCAACTTGCAAGCAATCAAGGAATAGTGTTCCTCCGATCCTGAGAACTATGAGAAAATGAGCTTTAGACATCCGAAACGACCAGGGGAGACACTGACCTAATGGCTACCCAGTGAACAATAAATTTAATGAACTAAGACTAAATGAGGGTTAAAAGGCAGAGGTTTTATTTTGCAAGGCGACATGTTCTGATAGTGTAGGTGTGTTATAATCATAAGACAAAATTTAGGGAGATTATGGATAGTATATGCAAAAACGTTTCAATAATTATTAATGGTGACACTATTATTATTGTCATTGTGGGACTAATGCAATATGAGACAGAGGAAATGAGTAATCAGGAGAAATTCTAATTCCATCATCTCCTGTGTCCTTGAGAACCAGATTCTTGGTGTGAACAAAAGTACAAATAGATGAAAAATAGAAGCGATTAAGTAAAGTATGGGGTTCCTAAAATTTAATTGGAAAAAATCAGTTTAAATTCAAAAGGTATTTTATCTCTGTTCTAGTTCTGTCCACTGCAAACGTCTCGAAACACTGACTCAACAACAGTAAATATCCCAGCAATCAGACTGGGATTTTGGGAAAAAAAAAGAAAATCTCAGTGCCAGAAACAAGGACTTCTCGGAGGAGAACTGGCTGCTTTCCGGTCTGAGGTAGCCACCAGCCTGAGGTATCCGGACATTCCAGACAGAAAGGACACAATCAAAGATCATGTCAACAAGTCTGTTGAGGTGAAATTCCTTATAAAACAAAATGAAGAGAGTATCATTCTTACAGATAAGTATACAAAAAAAAAAAAAAGACAAGACCAAACATACGCAAGAAAACTAGGTCAAACCTGCAATTAGACTGTTTCAAAACGAGCTAAGCAACAATAAGAAAATGAAGTGCCACACGTGCAAGAGTAACGTGAGTCAGAATTAGGACAAACTCGGAAATGAGGCGGCAAGACTTGAGAAATCAGCTTGGAAGAGGCTTCCACAGGCCAAAGACGAGGACAATCTGAGGTTCAATAAATGTAACAGTTGCAATGAATTGAAACCCAACAAATACATATGAGTGTATAAATTCATAAAGGTACTTTAAAGAACAGTAAGAGTCAGTCACTTCTGAGGTTGACAAAGAACCAAATTACTACCTCAAAGTCTGAGGAGAGTCAAATATTTATCATGTTTTTCTCGAATAAACCCTACCACTGTATAACCAAACAACATATGAGGGGGAGTATCTCCTTACAGTATTATTCCAACTAATTAACCAAATAATAAAATGCAAATATTGCTGGTTTTCAGCCCCCGTGAACAAACATCTATGCACTAAGCACTCATGGCTGCTAAGATAAAACAGAGCTAGCGCGACATCACACGTCTCTTCATGGAAGAAGACACTGCCCTGTAGGGTCCTGCCGAAGAGATGGGAACCACTTAGTCTGATCAAGCTCCAGGATCCAAGTGCCAGTTTGCAAGAAAAAATGCAAAGGAACATGCTGAACTGCAACTTATAATAATTCATGAAGCTGTACATTTGTTGCATGTGGTTTTCTGTGTTTGTGTTTCAGCCTACAATAAAAAACTTTTAAAATGGGTAAATGTATCTGGGATGGTGTTCTTTGAAAAACTGAATCAGACAAACTCTTCATGAAACTTTTATGTGACCTAAGTGTAAGCATTCCAAACCACAATGACACAAGAACCTCAACATAACAAAAAGAATAAAATAACAGTATATTTAATGGAGTCAAAGGGCTTCTATTCAGCAGCCTGCTTCACCTACAAGAGGGGAATTTTTTTTTTTAAATGCATGTTGTCAACCTAGTTTATCAAAAAGAAAGTAATCTGTCAACAAGCATTAAACGCTTCTGGAGATTCAAGAACACTTGTGAAAGACGGGGCTCTGCTGTCAGGTTACCCTCATATTTCCGGGCAGAGTAAACAAGGAGAGAGTGCATAAAATTAAGCAGTGAAGTGCGCGATACAACTTACAAATACTATGTGAGTTTGGAGGCCTAAAAATGAGTAAGGGGTTGAGTCATCAAAGACGTCCTGGACTTGGAACTAGCACTTAAGGCACAGGGAGCGTTTACAGGTAGAAGCACGTTAGAAGGTAGAAAACATCGCAGGAAAAAATGAGAAAGATTACAAATACAGTCAGGAAGATCGGCAAAATACTTTTCTACGAGGAAAAATCTCTCTTATGGTTATTGGAGTGGAGTCTGATTTCACACATACACACTGCAATGTAAACAAGTACATTAGGTTCAGACCATACAAAACTACCTTTTTTGGGTCAAACTGCACTTGCATTCATCTGATATACTTACACTATATATTGGCATTTATCTACGTATTTATCAAGGGAGTGAGAGAGAGCCCAGGAATTCCGAACTCACATGCTTAGAAGCTTGAATTTGTTTGTTTGTTTTTGTTTTTAAATCTGAGAGAGGGAGGGAGAGAGAAACAGAAAGACTGGGATACTTGGCTACAGTGTCTGAGAGACAACAGGGCAGAGAGAATGTTGGACAGGAATTCATCTAAGAAGTGGGGCCACCCCTCAGCTTCAAGGTGTTATTAACAGATGGAGAGCAGTCCCAGGGTTGCCTGATTTTCTGGAAATCCAGATTTTTACAGGATTATCACTAAATATCCAAATTTTGGCAAATATTTTAAATAAAGAAAATATACCTGTGCTGGCAAAACAAAATATATCTCTGGACTGAATACAGGCCATGGTGACTAGTCTCTACCCTAAGATTCTTACATATACAACTACATGCAAATACACACACACACACACACCATACACACACATATGGAAAAACAGGTAATCAAGTCTGGACTTCCTTAGTTAAGATGTCAACCATAAGATTGACAGCAATTAACTAGAAACCATAAGATGCAATAAGGAGGGTATGTATAAAATAAAGTAGGACTCGTTTCTGCAAGGCTAATGAGCATGCTTGTTTTATGCTGACCTCTCCAGTTTAGACCAGAATTCAGAGTGAAGACCGCTGGACTTGATCGGGGGGCTCTGAGCTTCCTGCTCAGGGTTAATGCAAAAGCTGCCACATGGCTGACCTGGTCCCTATACTGAATTCATGCCTTCATTTCTCTGTCCCTACCTCCCAGCTGCCCAGTTTACACCCCTGCAGGCAAAAATACTCTGTAGAAGTCTCGGTAGTGTTGGCTTTCAGTTTTTGGAGTATGCATTATTTCACATTTAAAAAAATAAAAGTACCTTATCTGGCTCATTCTTATTTTACTGGTTTGAATTTTTGTCTCGATCTGAATTGGGACAGCGTGTGCACCGCATCCAGCAGCTGTCTGCCTCCTGAGCTGTATTCGTCATTTCTTAATCTCCCCCCGCAGTAAAGGTGAGGGAATCATTACTTCAACAACTGATTCTTCTGATACCGATACCCACCATGTCTCTGATCATCTGAGTAACGCTGGTTGCTTCCACTTGATGTCTGGCTAGTGGAGTACAGAGGTTTAGAATTTACTAGCTGTTGCATTAATGAATTATACTAACTCCTACATCCCACAAATTCTGACGATGCTGTGTACACCTTGGGGGTGACCAAGCTTAAATTTAAACAAAAAGCAGTAATGCCTTATCCTTGGGAAAGGTAAAACAGATTTGCAATAGAGTTACTGCTGATAAAAGAAGATGGCCAGAGTGAGGGGTCTTGAAGACTTTTTGGTTTGGTATTTTACTGTTGTCAGTAATTTGAGGATCAGTAAGTTCACAGACATTTCTAAAATAACACAGAGTTGGCTGGGAAGTAAAAGACCTAAGACAACTTCACATCCCGTTCTAATTTTTTCAAGAAGCTTCCTTTTATGCTCTTCACATTCTACCTGCTGGTTAGCATCTTTTGGGCTTTCTCTGGCCTCTGTGCTTTTGTCAAAATGCATTTCGATCTACTGAGGACGCAATGGGATCTTTTCATGCCCCCATCAAGCTTGATCCAATATTGAATCAGCCTGAACAGCAACACAAATACCATTCAGTTACTGGTTAATAGTGCACACTGCACTACATTGCTTTGATCCTCTCTTATATTGTAATGGCGGCATCTTCTTCACGTGTGTACTGGGACGACGGCTGTGAGGGTGCACAGGGAGCAAGGGAGAATGAGGGTTTGTGTTTTCTCTACACATAAAAGCAGTATGTCATTTACTACATCACCACTAGAGGGCAATGTGGGGCTATTTTTCTGCACATGCTCAGAGCTCTTAAACTTCAAAACCGATAAATCACAAAAGAATTGCCTAGAATTGCTCCCTCTTTAGAAGCATCAAATGAGTCAAACTATTTAATAGTATCCTAATGAATTCCAAATGAATTAATCATTAATTATGGTCAAATCCCAGTGTTCAGGAATACACTTAATGACAATTAACAACAGCAAGTTTATTTTTGGGATTTGCTGAAATGTTACAGACATATAGGCTTGAAAACGTATCAATTGCCTCTGAAAAATAACGTAGGGCAGTATTTTCTCATCTGAATTCACTGTGATTGAATCATACTGCAGTAACTCGAATTTTGATGGACGTCCATGGGAACTATTTTTAATTATGGATGTTCTGAGCGATTCCAAAGATTTCAAATTATTGATCAGACTTTCATCATCGTTTGGCCAACCTTACCTATGAAATATATCACACTGGGAGAAGGAGGCTGAAGAAATACTTAATAACTCTTTGAGCATCCAAAACAGATGGCTGCTGGCCAGTGTTTTCTTTGGGGATGGGAACAGAAGAAATAAAGGCACCTTTACTGATTGTAGGGGTTGTAAAGACAAGAAATGGGCAATGGGGAGAATTTTTGGCTCTCCTTCCCCAGAGACTTGGTAGGTGAGACAGCTTTTGTTGAGGCTTGGGTGAAGGTGGTGAGATCGATGCGGCTCCTCAGGGGCTGGACTAAGATGCTGCACTTGGTAACAAAAGCCAGTAAAAAGAACATCATTATGTTTAATTAATATTTTGTGTGAATTAAATGCCACCAGCCTGTTCTACACTGACAGCCCGTAGTCCTTTCCTCATTACAGATTATGTACTTCACTCAGTGCCAAGTGCTTGTCGGGGCCCTTGTCTTCATGTCTCTATGTCTTTTGCCCTCTGTTAGCACTGCCAACAAGTCAATTAGAGAAAATTAGAGTGGTCGCCGTTTTCCTAATGCAGGCGCCTGCTCACTTCAGTGAACCAAGGCCACCATGGGCATGGAGTACAGGCCACTGGAACCCTGTCAGATGGTAGATGTGACTGCTCACCTCTGACCCCACTGGACCCAAACTGTTTAATTAAGTGTAATGGGTGGACAGCAAACACGGCCGATTGCACTGATCTCTTAGAAGCATGAGCAATTCATATTCAAGAAAGATGCAATTTAGACAGCACGTTCAATACAGATACTTGTTTGTAAATTTAATTAATAGCTAATCTAACTAGCACCTTTATGAAGGCTTTCTTTTCTTCCTTCTCTCTCCCTCTCCTTTTCTAGGAACACTGTCCAAAGAATGGTCAGATTATAACGTGACTTGCTCGTTAACCAGTCTTGCAGGCAAACAGACACTCAGCTAATCTATCTGAAGAAATATCTGAGTCCAAAGAAGGAGAATCAAGGTAAATTTTCTTTAATCTACCAAGGTCTACCACCCAGAGGGTGATCTGAACGTAGGACTCAGATTTCTTGATTCCAAACTGCACATTGTTTGGAAAAATGAATCCAGAGATGGTGCAACAAGCCCTCTCGCTTGCACATTCACATCCAGTCACATCCATCTACTCATCTGTCCATTCGCTCATCAACTATCCTTGAGCATCTTCTGTGTGTAAGACACAGTTATCAGTTTCCTAGGGTAGGTGAGGGTTTAAACCAACAAATACACAAACCCTTATTCACCTCGATGAACCTTCTAGAGAAGCAGTGCTGGAAGTTAAAAAACAAATCAGAATGAAATATTCTGGACTCAGAGAGGCTTTGTGAAAAGATGGTACTTTCGGTGAATCTTGGTGAAGAAAAGTTTGAGGCGAAAGAGGGAGAGAAAAAGCAAATGCAAGTGAACCGCGGTTGTAGAATCATGTATGTTAGGACCAAAACTTCAAGAATTACATTTCTCCTCCTCCTCTCTCCTCTTCCTCGTAGTAACATTTGCTGGATGCTTAATTAGACCCCTTGTTAATGACCTCACTCCCTTTATTTTATGTAATCCTTACCTTAACCCAGTGTCTGGCACACAGTAAGCACTCAATCATCATCTGTCGAATGGATGAATGATTGCCCCTTCTGCGGGTGGGTGGGAGGATTTCTCATTCCCAAACTCAGCCCCTTATCCTTGCCTTTTACTGAAGAAGGGATGGTGAGTTGAAGAACATTTTGAACACATGTCAAACTGTGCTTTTGGAAGTGTTGACTCCTCAGACCCATGCAGTCCAGCAAAGATGGGAAAGACGCTGAAAGTGGGTCTACTTCAGAGCTACGGTTGTTTCCAGGCAACGAGGACAAAGGCCTGGGCTGAGGTGGCAGAGTAACAAGGAAGAGGGAAAAGAGGCATGTGAGTGATGTAATTGTAGGCATATTTGGAGGGACGGTGGGAAGAGGGAAAAATCAAGAATGACTCCTCGATTCTGAGTCTGATGGCGCCATGAAACTACTGCCTCAATGGAGAAAGCAAGAAGAGACAGAAAACACATCTGGCTTCTGTCATGTTTGGTATGAGAGGAAGGGGCATCATGGACAAAACGGACCGGCCGCTCTGGACTCTGGTGCCTACCAGTATCCGCAATGAGCGCACGGACACAGAGAAGCTCAGGAAGCAGCAGATGTCAGAATCGGATATGAACGATCTTTGGTGTGGAGGACTCTTCAAGCCTTGAGGAAGTAGTGTATCAGTCCAGATCCTCTTCTAAATTTTTTTTCCTATTGTCTCCACCAAATTAACCAGCTATCTTGGGGTTATTTAGGTTCAGGCTAGAGATCGTTAGAGCTGCTGGCTCCTTCTTGGAGACGGTCACTGAATTTATGTAGCATCTTCCATCATATTTAAGAAAAGCAAACTTTCCTGTGTCCCGCATTTTGATTTGAAAACCGATTTTTCCTCAACAATCTCAACAATGTTCCAAAGTAGTTAGGGCAAGGATGGTCATTCTCATTTGAAAGATGGAGAGACGGAGGTCCAGTTGTAATCATCTCAGCCAGAGAAGACACAGGAAGAGCTCACTGTCTGTCACATGTGCCCAGACTTGCTCCTCCACAGTGCCAGGAGAGAACGTCTGGGGTTTTCACTGGAATATTCAGCGGAGCAGCCTTTGGTCGCCAACAAGAGCAGAACATTCCTCACCAGCTTCAGTTGGTGAGGGGAGGTGTGACTTGGCAGAGAGCTCTTAGAGTCAGAGCAACGGCGGAGTAAAGGCTTAGATGACAGAGCACCATGGACAGCTGACAAATGGGGCACTTAAGAAAATAATTTCTCAGCCAAGCTTTACACCAGGAAATTGCCAGAGACAATATAACCAAACATAGAGGTTTTTCTCTTTTTGCTCACATTTCTCAAAGAAATGCTGAATTAAGTAAAAGACAAAGTGAAAGTATCGTATAACCATCTAAGGATTCAATTCACAAGAAACACACACACTGTTCACTTAGCTGATTGAAGCAAACAAATCATGCCTTTGGCTTAAAAGTCTGTCAGACTGACCCCTACCATAGAGGGAAAACAGCAGGAACAAAGTAACAAAATAAGACGGTTTGGGTTTGGAATTGGAAGAGGAGGCCTATTGTTTCCTCCTGCAGATGTCTGCCTTCCGCTCCTCTCTTCCTACCTTCTGCCAGACTTCCTGGGTTTTGTCTTCTTTCCTCTCCTGACTAATTCTGCCCGGCTTCTGGGAGAGGGGGCAGGAACAAGGAGCGCGAGGGAACCACAAAGCGGGAAACAAAGGGAAAGAACAGGGAGCCTATGAACACAGAGACGCTGAGGGCAAAGAGCAGATGTGAGGGCGGGGGCAGCGTGCGTGTTTATGAGCGCCTGCTGCCCCAGCTGCCGGCCCGGCCGGGCTCGACGGCCCCCGCGTGAGCCTGAGGGGCGGGCTGCACGACGGCCCCCAGTCCAAAGACGAGAAAGCGCGGCTCGGTGACGGCCACAGAGCTGCTAACCAGCAGTGCTCAGGGGCAAAGCAGGAGGACCAGGCGTGTCCTCCTCTCCAGTGCAGCCGCCTTCCAGTCACTGTGGGATGAAGACTGAGCAGGACAGCTTGATCAAGAGGTCCCCAGTGGTTACCCCTCTTTTTGAAGCGGAAAGGTAGGAAGAAAGATACCAAAAAGATAATAATAATCTGGGGACTATACCATGCCTCACGTTAAGCGGAGCCCAAGTTGACATTCTCTAATTGTTGGTGTCTGAGACACGTATGCACACGTGTGTATCAGAATAGCCTGCTCGATCTGCCAGCTTCCAGACTCGCTCCGCTTCCTGCCTTCAGCTGGGTCATGTGTCTCCTTATCTGATTACCGACCTTTACTTACCCACGATGCCAACTAGACGATATTCAAACACTCCAGTGACGTGCAGCCTGCACACATACATGCCTACACTTACCTATAATTCTAGTGATTCCTTTTCTCTGTACCGTTGCATCTGCGTTCCTCATTATCTTCAGATTTAAGTTCCCTTCATGGTAACCCACTAAGGACTGCAAAACTGTGTTGTCCTATAGCACCTTCTGCTATGATGTCAATGTTTCATAGCCATGCTATACAGTAATGGTAGCCACTGGCCACATCTGGCTACTGAGAACTTAAAATGTAAATAGTATGATGGGGAACTAATTTTTTTCTCATTTTACTTAATTTTAATTAATTTAAATCTAAAGAGCCACATGGGGCTAGTGGCTTCCATGCTGGACAGCACACCTATGCAGAAGCTCTGTTCACCTTTCTCTCTCGTGCTGTTGCCACAGTTACAAAGGTCTTTGTGGACAATGCCAAGGGCAGATGGGACAGGGTCAATGTGAGGGTTCCCGCTGCTATTTTTCCCTTCAAATGTGGAATAACTCACTACATATACATACTATGGCTTTATAGCCTGGGCTGAAGTTTAATTTAATAAGTTGCATATAGGTATCACATCTGATGGTAAAAAATAAAGCAGCTGCCTTGTATCTGATTCAGTTTCTTATAGATATCTTAACTGACTTCTATCCTCCTGGCGGTAAGTTTGCCTGAACTGATGGAAATTTTGAGTACTCGTGTTTTTCAATAACATGCTCTAAAATTTGGCTCTGCTGATGATTCGAATATGTACTTGACACGGGAAAATATGTCCAGATGGAAAATAACCTGGTTACTAATGGAAAGGGAAACATTACATTAATAATAATTCTAAGGTGGCTGTAAACTTGAACTCATTTTTAACCTCACGCTTTAATGATACATGAACTTAAGTCAAAAGAGTTAGGTAAGGATAAAGAGCTGGTAAAAACAGTAACTGCTGATGAAAAATGGCACAAGGAATACATCATGAGGCCATTTGATCATCAACAAATACAGCTTCTGACCTAAGTTCTCAAGAAACTCAACTAGCATTTTAGTTACTGACTCAGACGGTCTTGAGAGGGTAGAAGAGGGAGAGAAAAAAACTGAGACACAACTAAATGGGCTTAAAATGATCTGAGCCAAGAATCAACCAAATGTTAGCATTAACAGCAGCAGTCAGTAGGTCCACGGGAGCAGAACAATACGCTGTCATTCTCAGGAAGCCAGTGAAGTAAGAAGCAAAATCCACTTGCTGATCCAGCAAAACATACTGAATTATAGCATGACTGGTGTAGATCTGGATTTTAATGGACAATTTAGTACACGATTGCTTTAAATTGACCTAGACTGTAACACAGCTGGCTGCACGTCTGGAAAATTCCACTGAGAGACTGTGAGCAAAGGGAAATGATAAAAGAGCACTCCACCCAGTTGTGGGGACACACATGGTGAGGCTGGGCTTTCTTCAGCATCGTGTTTAGTGAGAACTGGGAAGCAGGTAAGTAGGCAGGAGGGAACTTGAGAGACGTACACTCAGAGGGGTGTCAACCTAGACACAGGACGACCTTAGCAAATTTACAAGGTCTTGCCTTTCAGAGAGAATCACTGAGCTCTCAGGGTTAAGACTGAAAAGGACAGAGTTCTTCCTTCTGGACAGATTGCATGAGGTGGGGAATAGCAAATATTTGTATAATAACTATAAACGGAGAATAAACTTTAAAATTGTGAATTACTATACTGTACACATGTAATTTATACACAATATTATGCATCAGCTATACTTCAATTAAGAATACTCAATTATAAACAAAAAAGGTTGCTTTAACCAAGTGGAATCACAGGGCCCCCCCAAATCATATATATATATATATATATACACATATATAATTATATAGTTGAATATTGAGAACAGTATACTCAGTGAAAGCAAAAGATACTAGACTCAGAAGAATAAGGATACAGATACAGAAGTACATCTCTGTGAAGTTCTAGGACAGGCCAACCTAATCCTTGTTACTCAAAATCATAACTGTGGTTGCCTATGAGGGATGGGAGGTTGACTGGAGGGAGGCATGCAGAAACTGCGTGTGGTAATGGAAATGATTTGTATCCTGGTTGAGTTCTTGTTTATACAAGTGAATACATTTGTCAATATTCATGCAATTGTACATTTACTATCTGAACATTTTACCACGTGTAAATTTTTCCTTAGTTTTAAAGGAAAACTATCTATTTCATGTGGTCAGAAAACAGATATATGTTGATATAGTATTTTAAAATAACTAGATACCAGGTCCACATTTAATAATGTTATTTGTTTTATTATCATGACCTATTTTGAATGCCACCTCTTAAAGTTATTCATTATAAGTTTATTTAAAGTTATGTTCCCTTTTTTACGGGTCCTAACTTTATCTTTGATGCCTACTCTGTCTCTGCAAGAATCATCACCTTGGTGTAAGAGTGACCAAAAGCTAAATTTTTACATCACCACTCCTGTTCGCATGCAGTAACACTGACAATGGTGGTTCATTTGACTCTGCAGATTACAGAAGGACAAACAGCCCCACTCCCTTTGAAACCTGTGAACTAGGATTATTCTTCTGACCAGAGGATCTGGCCTGGAATAACTTATAAGGCAAGAGATGTCTCTGATATTTGTGTCTCATTATTTTGAATATATCATTTAAGGGAGAAACAAAACTTTAAAGAAGCTGCAAATAGAAAGATAATCTTGCCACTTTAAGACTTCTTAAAATCTGAAATATTGGTTTATAATTTGTTGTTCATCTTATTTATATTTGTCCTTGAATCACCATTGGTTGTTATATTAAATCAAATCCAGGGATAAAACATTTCTATCAATGAAGAAATTCAAAATATGTGGTACTTCCTAAAAGTCTTTCTCAACAAAGATTTCCAAAAGACACTGTAAACAGAAATATCATTGGAATAAGTGTTCGACATCTTAAGGAAACAACTCGGATAGGACAAGACTCACTTGCTTCTGTAAACTCTGTTCTGTTAGTGAAGCATCCTACTGTGTTCTGTGTCTACCCCTATGCCCACACTACTGAGAGACACATTCTCGTTTGTATATTTACTTCAGCCCATTATTTTTTGAAACTTTTTATGTGTTGCAGAAAAGGCAAAGATCAAGTCTGAAAAATAAATTCAGAAATATATGTAGAACTTGTCCAGATACCATTTCTAGACTTTGTTGAATATCAAAACTACCTGGGTGCTCTGACAACTAAAGGAATTTTTAAAATATTGTAAAACATAATAAAGGGTCCAAATCCCAAAGGGAGAGCTCCAATTATTTTGCTGTTCAAGAATTTTCCTTTATTAGGCATTACCTGAAATGGGATTATCAAAGACTAAGATTTGCTTTTCCTTTGTAAGTGTAAGCAGTTTTTCCTACATTGTAATTACTGTAAAATAACTCAAATCAAAGTAAAAATAATAAAGTGAGGAAGTAACTTACAGAGGTACTTAAGTCATCCTGCAGTAGTTTCAAAGATAAACACAAAAAAATATTTTTCAGTGATGAATGTAAACAAGTATGTCCTTTCTAGAATTCAACACAATGAATAGGGTATGAACTATATTTGTCACAAATGTATCGCTTAAGGTACAGACCAAGTTGCTAGAATAAAGAAACACAAAATAGAGCAGCTTCAAGCGGAAGTGACAGTTTAGGAGTCGTCCATGTTGGTCACGTGGCTTTGACATCCTCTTAACTTGTATCTCTCAGTCTAATTCCTTGACACCTCCCAGCCTAGGGGAAGGGGAAAGGGCCTGAGGGTGCCATGTGCTCATGCATTCTGTGAGGGTCAAGACCTGAGGATGGAAATGTCACATTTACTTATATGCATTGGCCAGAACTCAGTCACACCACCATCCACGACTGCAAAGAAGGTCATGCAGGAAACTTGCCTTCAGCTGGGTGGCCACGTGTCTTGCTAGAATCAAGCAGGTGGGTCTACTATTAAAGTCACTGCCTTTGGAGGAAATTAGAAGAGACAATGCATGGAAAGTTCTTTCCAACTGAAAAGGAGATAAATATCAGGATGTTTCAGAACAGTGCTGATTATTTATACATGTACCTTTAATGCACATGCCACTTGTGAGAGAGAAACATCCTTACTCACTCTGAAGGCAGGGACCATTTTTCCTTATTTTTCATACCCCCAGTGCCTACCATAGTTCCTTATATACAGCAAGCACTTAAAAACTATTTGTTGAATGACAAACATGACTGATTAAACAAAGGAATAAAAAGGTAAAAAAAAAAACTAATATTCAAAAAGATGAATTATCTTTGCCAAGGTCAAACAGCTTATGGCTGGTAGAGTCAGGATTCAACCCAGATCTGTTTGAAGGTTTTCTCCTAAGAGATTCGCCTTCAAGAAAGTTCCTGTGATAAAACAAGCCATCTGCTTGAGAGAAGCTCTTCCTCTGTAAACTGGAAGATAAAATCTGCAGTGACTACAGCTTTGTCAGAAAAGGATTTGTTGTATTTCTTTTGTGGAATGTGAAAGACACTCATGTTGGTCTCATAAATTTTCTGAGCAATCACTCACTGTTTTCTCAGGCTTTCTGATGTCAGAGAAGAATGCGGTTGAATGATTCACAGATGAGTAATTCTAGTAAGAAGGCTCATTTCCAGTGTGCTGCCTTTTTGCTTACGATTATAAATAGTAAGGTTAACACCTGATTAATGGATGTTTTAACAAATGCTCAGTGCTAGAACACACACGGTCTCCCAGGCTCATCCTTTGCCCAGCAGCTGTAACAATTTCTGAACTGATCCCTTCAAAAACCATTAAATCTGGTAATGGACTAACTGGGCTCCCATCCATACCACAGGTTTACATATCAGCGCTCACTCAGGAAATAAAAAGTTTGCTGATTTTTCTTTATCCTTGAAGGTAGAATTCAGAGAGAGTTGGCCGAGTACTTAACAGAGGGTGAAATTTCCATTAATGTGAGAAACATCGTAGTGAGGGTGTGTGTGTGTGTGTGTGTGTGTGTGTGTGTGTGTGTGTGTGTGTGTGTGTGTGTGTGTGTGTGTGTGAGAGAGAGAGAGAGAGAGAGAGGGAGAGAGAGACACAGACAGAGAGAGACAGAGAGTGAGAGAGAGAGAGATCACGTGGGGGGAGGTGCATAAGAGTTCAAGGACTGTATCTAACCGTTGCAAATTTTTAAGTCATAAAATAACATGTGTGGGAAACCAAGTTGGTAAACAACGTATCTGGAAAAATATAGGTGTTACGTCACTATGAACACATATGTAAAAAAGAGTGAATAGGAGACAATTGGAACATGGATTAAAATGCTTTCCCCTAAGTCATCACCTCCATCTATTTTCACTTTATTTCTGGGGAAATATTTTATGAAGGTTGGGCTTCTTGAAATCTCAAGTCACTTGGCCTTTTGTAATACGGTGGATAAAGTAGGAGAAACCTTATGTGTTTGTGATGCTTAATTTTAAGTGTCAACTTGACCAGCCACAGGGACCCATTATACATTATTTCTGGGTGTATCTGTGAAGGGGACTCTGCATGAGGTGAGCATGGGACTCCCTGGACCGAGTCAAGCATGAGTGGGCATCACCCAGTCCACTGAGGGCCTGAATAAAACAAAAATTGAAAGAAAGAGGGATCCACCCATTTTTTTCCCACCTTGCTGCTTGAGCTGGGACATCTCATCTACCCTCAGACTGGGATCTACGCCACTGGCTCCGGTGAATCTCGGGCCCTTGGACTGGGGCTGACTTATATCTCCAGCTTTCCGGAGTCTCCAGCTTGAAGAAATCTCTCTTTCTCTCTCACTGGTTCTATTTTTCTGGAAAACCTTCTCTAGTCTGGTCTTCTCCCTTGGTCCATTGTTCACTTCTTCCTCAATAAGAAAATTCATCACTATCAGTCGGGCCAACGTCTTGGCAAAATAAAGGTCATATATTTCCCAGCCAATCTTGCAGTTATGTTTTTGTGAGAAAACAGGGATGATTTCTCTTTATTTATGGAAGAAGAAGAAGAAAAAAAAAACTTTTATAAGAATATATGTTATGTGGTCTTATATACTCTATCTCTTTAATCTTCCTAATAACCCCAAGAAACCTGTATTTTCACCTCTAATTTGGCAATGTAGAAATCGAGGCCTAAAGAGACTATAATTTGGTCTCCCAGATAAGAAAAGGGAGGGCCAGATTCTAAGTGAAGTCTCCGGTTCCAAATCATGTTCTTTCTACTCAGCCATGACTGGCGATATTGTTTCTCTGTTTGGCACCTGATAATGTCAACTGAACTGCTGATCTGCATTAAACTCCAAACACACTAATGCTCCAAGAACACTATCTAATTAGCTGAATAGACTTATCCCAAAGTAATTCTATTTTTCTGTTATTATAATGTTAATGATCTTGAACAATTTATTATGAAGTTTGCACCTCTAATAAGTATCTCATTGTTAATAATAATGAAATGTAGGCTGCTCACTGACTCTCGAGGAAACCAGGAAAATCACTGGAGGCCTGCACTGAGGTGTGAAGCAACTTGGTTTTAGAGAAAACTGTGCTGCTGGCAAGTTATTATACAAGTCATTGTTAGTCTATTCAGTGTATTTCTTAAATCAAATGAAAATCATATACACTTTTTCTATATTACGGGCAATGCTGCAGAGCTGAGGTTGAGATGGGAGGCTTCTGTTGAAAAAGGAAGGGGAGGAAGGCCCAGATGGCAGAGCAGAAGGACGCGGTACTCACCCTGTCCCATGAATACAACAAAAACCACATCTATGTACAGAACAATTCGCACACAATGCCTACTGAATTTTGGCAGAATCTCTCTTACTATTGGAACTACAAGGAAAATCCTCAGAAAACAACATGGTTATACTGTAGAGCACAGGGAACTATATTCAGTATCTTGTAGTAATCTATAATGAAAATAAAAAAGGACATGAAGACGAATATACGTGCATGTGTGACTGAAACATTATGCTGTACACCAGAAATTCACAACATCGTAAACTGACTGTACTTCAGTCGATAAAAAAAAAAGAAAGGAAAAGAGAAACACACCCATAAGAGTAGACTGTGGACAAAGAAGCAAAAATGACCTAATGTATGTGTGTATGCTTGTGTGTATGTGTGTGAGACAGAAACAGAGAGAAAAATAAAGACAAGTTGGAAAAAAAAAACTATTTTCAATCTTCTACAGTTGTAGTGAAAAAAAAAATCCTGAAGAACTTTTCAGGTATTAAATGTGCGTGCAGAAATGACTTAGATGGCAGGAAATTATCCTGGAGCTTCAGAGGGCTGGGCTCCATTCGCCAGGTATTTTTCAAAGGTGCGCTTGACTCCCACAATTCGGTTTGTGGAAGACACTCAACCTGACGTAGCACAGCACGGCCGGTAAGCAGTGCTTCCGAGTCAGGCAGTTGGAGCCCTGGTTCCACTGCTAACTGGCTAAGAGATTTGGTACAAAGCATGTAAGCCCTTTTTAGCCTCTGATGAACTTTGTCTAGTTGGTGTTAACCCGCCTGCACGATGGCATTGATCAGAGCACCCTTGTCTTAGGATTCCTGTGAGGACCCAGTGAGACAGTGCGTATAAAACACACAGAGCTTGGGGCATAGTAAGTGCTTCAAAAAATGGTATTTTTTTGCTGTTATTATGGGCTGTGCAAACCTTCTACTATCGGTAGTGCTCAAGTTAAATGAGTCTTCTAGGTGTTTACTATGTATCAGCATAAATAATATTATCTGCTTGTTTTATTAAACATGATCAGTATCAGTTTTCCCCTTGTTTTCTCAGGATCTAATCATAAAAATATAGTTCATATAAAATAAAAGTAGAGTTTTCACATTAAAGAAGTTTCATACGTTTGTAGTAATAGCCTATTCAGAAAAGCAGGAAAAAATCTTAAACCTGATTCTGTTTCCTGAAGATACACGATACTTGTTTCAAAAACAACTTCCCCTCCGCCGCCCAGACTGGCAGGATCTGCCTCCTCCTCCCAAGCCCGTTCCCATGAAGGCCAGGCACCCATTACACTCCTCTGGCAGACTGGGGAAAACCAGGACACAGAGTCTAAGCAACTGGACCAACAACAGAAAAATCAAGGCGTGCTGAGCGCTCAGAAACTTCAAAACCCATTGAGACAAGTCAAGCACTGGCAGAGCCAACAGTTGCTTTCGCCTGTCACTGACAAGAGATGGAAGCTCTTACGCTCATCAAAAATTCTTCAAACATATTCCATTTGGCAGTATGTGTGTCCGTGCTTTTGGTTCCTGTATGTCATCAAACGTACGTCCCACAGTGAGGATCAAAATACCAGCCCCTAAAGTTTTACTGCAAGTTCTAACCATAAAAGATGGTGTGGAAATAACACAAGAGACTTGGAAAAAAGGTAACAATTGAGAAGTGACTTATTACTCATGATCGTGAGACAGCATATTAGTAAAACACACTGATAGGAAGAGGGTCAGATGTAGAAAGAAAATCGTCACCTTTCTAGCCCAATCCTGCAGCATCTCCTTAAGCAGAGTTTTGTCCAGTAGTTTTATACTTGTCCCTGATTTCTGCTCAGAAATGACTAATGGCTGCGTAAACCTTATAAATTAGAATTATTGTAAAGATAAATCATCTACTGTTATTCTTGTGGGTATAATTCCTCACTTTTCTTTAATAAAATTAATTTCTTTGCTGTTAATGTGTTTTGCTCTTAGCAAGAAAAAAAAAGCCTCTTTACAGTATCCGTTGTATTTCAACCAAAAAAATTTTTTTCTGTCTCTTGCTGAAAAATAAAGGCTCTGGCACATTAGAGAAAAGGTACACAGGGCTGAGCCAAGACTGACACTCAGTTTCTAACGTGCTTTTGGACATTAACGTAAGAGAGGTGGTTGACAAGCCAGAAGAACATAATTCCTCTGGATAACTGAAGTGATAATCCCTTCCACCATAAAGCAGAACCATCTTACTCATCTAAGTTCCCGGCCAAGAATCCTCTCACGTGGTCATTCCCAGTCACCCTAATAATTTCTTTTACAAATAACACTACTTTTGGGGTAAAGTTTTCTTAAGTTTTCATGTTTTAATTTTTAATATTGGTCACACTGCTTTAGAAAGTAGACGATACCTGGATCAGAAAATGATTTTTAACAACTTTAGAAGGAGATTGAGAAAAAGTGAGTGAGATGGAAAGTTACTTTTTTTTTTTTTATTGCCTTCCTAGGGGCTGCTGTAGCAATTGTCAGGCATAGCTTGGAAATACCGTAGGTTTGGTTCCAGATGACCAACATAAAGTGAATATTGCCATAAAGCACGTCACATAAGTTTTTGGTTTCCCAGCGCATATAAAAGTTATTTTTCCATTATATCAAAGTGAGCAATAGCATTATGTCCAAAAGAACAATGTACACACCTTAACTAAAATACCTGAATGCTAAAAAATATTAACCATCATCTGAGCCTTCAATGAGTTTATAATTGTTTTGCTGGTGGAGGGGCTTGCTGTGATGTTGACGGCTGCTGACTGATCAGGGTGGTGGTTGCTGAAGGTTGGGGTGGTTGTGGCAATTTCACGGAATAAGATAATAATGCAGCTTGGTGCACATCTTGCTCTTCCTTTCATGAGTGACTTCTCTGCAGCATGCAGTGCTACTTGGTAGCAGTTTACCCACAGCAGAACTTCTTTCAAAATTGGAGTTAGTCCTCTCAAAACCTGTCACTGCCTTATGAACTAAGTTTATATAATATTCTAAATCCTTTGTTGTCATTTCAACAGTTTTCACAGCATCTTCACCAGGAGTAGATTCCATCTCAAGAAACCACTTTCTTTGCTCCTTCACAAGACAGAACTCCTCATCTTTCAAAGTTTATCATGAGGTTGCAGCAATTCAGTGTTATCTTCAGGCTTCAGGTCTAATTTTAGCTCCTTTGCTATCTCTACCATATCTGCAGTTACTTCCTCCACCGTAGTGTTGAACCCTCAACGTAAACCATGAAGGTTGGAATCAATTTCTTCCAAAACCTGTTAATGTTGGTATTTTGACCTCTTGCCATGAATCATGAATGTTCTTAATGGCATCGAGAGTGGTGAATCCTTTTCAGAAGGTTTTCAATTCACCCCAAATCCATCAGAGTCATCATTATCCATCACAGCTCTAGCCTTATGAAATGTATTCCTTGAAAAATGAAACTTGAAAGTTGAAATTACTCTTTGATTCATGGGTTACAGATTGGATACTGTGCAGGCATAAAAACAACATTAACCTCATTGTACACCTCCATCAGAGCTCTTGAGTGACCACGTGTACTGACAGTGAGCAGTCATATTTTGAAAGGCGTCTTTCTCTTGGTAAGAGTAGCAGGTCTCCATAGTAGGCTGACCCTATTCAGTAAACCATGTTGCAGACAGACGTGCTATCGTTTAGGCTTTGCTGTTTCATTTGCACAGCACACGCAGGATAGACTTGGCATAACTCTTAAGCCCCTAGGATTTTCAGAATGGTCAGTGAACACTGGCTTCGACTTCAAGTCACTGTAAGCCCCTAACAAGAGGGTCAGCCTGTCCTCAAAGCTTTGAAGCCAGGCATTGACTTCTCCTCTGTAGCTATGAAAGTTCTAGATGGCATCCTCTTCCAGCAGAAGGCTGTCTAGACTGCACTGAGAATCTATGGTTCAGTGCAACCGCCTTCATGAACACTCCCAGCCGGGTCTTCGAGCACCTGCTGCAGCTGCACCATCCGCACCTACTGCTTCGTCTTGCACTTCTGTGTTACAGAGGTGGCTTCTTTCCTTCAACCTCATGAACCAAGCTTTAAACTTTTCTTCTGCAGCTTCCTCACCTCTCTCAGCCTTCACAGAATTCAAGGTCTCTGAATTCAGCTTTGCCTTAAGGGAACGTTGTGGCTGGTTTGATCTCCTATCCAGACCGCTAAAAATTTTTTCTGTATGAGCAACAAGGCCGTTTCACTTTCTTATCCTTTGTGTGTTCAATGGAGCAGCGCTTTTAATTTCCTTCGAGAACGTTTCCTTTGCATCCACGGCTTGGCTGACTGTTTGACACAAGAGGCCTGGCTGTCATCCTGTCTGGACTTGCGACATGCTTTCCTCATCAAACTCCATCATCTCTAGCTTTTGATTTAAAATGAGAGACGTGCAACTCTTCATTTCACTTGAATGTGTAGAGGCCTTTGTAGGGTAATTAGCTGGTCTAGTTTCAATGTTGTGTCTTGGGGAATAGGGAGGCCCGAGGAGAGGGAGCTGAGGGAACGGCAGGTCAGCGGAGCAGTTAGAACACACAAAACTTTTATTCGTTAAGTTTGCTGTCTTCTATGAGCACAATTATATGCTGCCTTACACACGCACAGCTGCCCCTTCAAAACACTGACAGTAGTAACATCAAAGATCACTGACCACAGATCATCATGACACATATAATGTTTAAGAAAAAGTCTGAAATAATGGGAGAATTACCAAAATGTGACACAGAGACGTGAAGTGAGAAAATGCTGTTGGAAAAATGGTGCTGACTGACTTGCTTGAGGCAGGGTTGCCACAGACCTCCAACTTGTAAAAAATACAATGTCTAGGAAGCACAAAAAAAACAGCATCATAAAGCAAGGGATGCATGTGTACAAATTTAGAGTCTCAACTTTAGAAACCCAGCCTCTCACAATTCTGAAGGCTAGAAGTCTGGAACCGAGATGTCAGCTCTCCCTCTCCCAGAGGCGCTCACGGACAATCCCCCTTGCCTGTTCTAGCTCTGGTGGGGGTCAGCACCCCTCCAGCTGCATCACTCCCATCTCTGCCTCTGGCTTCCCAAGACCTCCTCTTCCCTCTGTTTTTCCTCTGTGTGTGTGTGTGTGTGTGTGTGTTTTATAAGGACAAGTCCTTGGATTTTGAGCCCATCTAACAATCTGGGAATATCTTATCTACAGATTGTTAATTACATCTGCAAAACCCCTTTTCCCAGATTAGTCACATTCACCATATCTGTTAGGGTTCTCCATCCAAAATACTACACCTTACAAAGAAGCCTATCTGAGAAACCCATCACTTCTAAAATGTCACTCCTCTGCTAATTGTTCTGAAGGCTATGCTGACATTCACTTAAATGCTTGTAGAAAAAAATAATCCCTTGGCTCATAACACTGTGACTTCCCAGAAATCCTCTAGGCTACCAGCACAAATATTTAATCTCTGCTAATAACGGAAGTGGCTCACAGACAACGATGTCTAAGGGGGGAAAGCCTGCCTCATTGTAGGTCTGCTTTACTTGCATTTACATAAATTAACATACAATGGAGCAGCAGAAACGTAACCCAACTTGCTATGTTTTCTTTTAATGATTTACAACACAATCTGTTTTTTCTGAAATATATGGCCAGTTTTTTCTTATTCTGATGAGACAGTAAAATATGTAGTGTAAGGAACAGCCATTTCTGTTCAGTGAAAAGAATTTGAGATAACATGGTATTCCAAGTATGGTTAACATGTTTTTCTAAGATTTGGGCTGTTAGGCCTCTCCCAAATGACTGTGTTAATTAAATTAAAAATGTAAGTAATTTACGTATTGGATATTCTACCTGATCACTTGGTTAACTAATTAATATGCTTTGGGGTAGACATTGCTAGATACAATAGATTGTATTTGACTACTGTGCTTGATTTGCTACTTAATCTGTACTAGTCTCATAATCTCTGTCTTATTCTCCACCTTTGTACAATAGAATAGTGATCATTAAAACACAGACCCACGCACACTGCCACCCACACGTGCGGAACACCTGAAAAGCAGGAACATCCTTAGATGTTTCTTAATGAAATGATTTGCCACTTTTTAAAGGTGGATTTTTTAAAATTCTTGACTGTAAAGATTTTAATGATCTAAATCTTAACTCTCTGTCCCCTACACGTCTCTCTCCTCCTATCCCCACTCTGAAACAATTAAATGCCTGGGCACAGTCCTAAGAAAAAGAAGGAGATTTATAACACCATGAGCCACTTGGATCCAGGGAGGGAGACAGGATACAAAGTCTAGATGACAAGATAGGTCAGAGAGACACAAATATGTATTGAGTCAGAACCCTTCAAAGTAGTTAAGGCTATCAGGTTCGGCTCTCAGTGTCTTTGTAAGAATATCGGGAGCTATACCTTGAGAAATTCTGGATATTGAACACAGTGTTTAAAGAGAACAACCAAGGTGCAGGGTACAACTGCCCAGTGCTGGCAAGGGCTAATTAAACAATAACAGGTTAATCCATTTCCTTTTTCTTGGCTCAGTTCTTAGAAAAGACATGACAGGGAGGAAAAAAACACTTACCAATAATTACTTGACACAAGTAAGTGAAATATTGACTGTTTCCCTTTACTTAAATTGCATAATTTAAAAGGCCAAGTCTGGGACTCAAAGACCATCACAATGTAGTGCCAGCTTCCCTTGTAGCCCCATATCCCCATACTCCCAGGGCCTCTCTGAATACAGAATATTATTTTCTCATAACGGATACGTGGCAACGAGAAGAAAGGCTTGGTGGTGGATGAGGCTTGCTGACCAGCTAAACTGATCCACACACAGGTTCTCAGCGTTGGGGTTCAGTTAGTTCCTCCACAAAGTGACCGTTAAATGTACAGCATGAACCCCTAGAATCATCTGGGAATACGTGAATCCAAGAGTGTTAAAAGAGTTTCAACTTTATTCCACCTCAAATTTACACGCAAGTTGTACTCATTACTCCTGCAACTGCTTTATTAGTACTTATATTCATGGTTAAATTGGCCTGCTCACTAGACTTTACACCTCCCTTGCTATCCCCTGACTTTGCAGTCTTGCATTTGCCATATCAGGTCTTCCCCAAGGGGAATGAATTCTATTGATTCCTTCAATCAACATCAAGCAAATATTTCTACCAAAACTCTTTTAACAACCTCATGTCTAAGTAACCTTCCAATCATCCAATGCAATTAATGTTCTCATAGAAACCTTAGACCTCATTTATTCTTCTCAAGAAATATTTTTATACTTATCAAATAAGACCCTGAGAGCACAGAATATGTCAGAGAACATGCCTTCTATTTCATACTATCTCCCAGTAATCTCAACATGGTGTCTCATGCTTAACCAGTCACTTGGTAAATAATTATACACAGTGACTTTGGTAAGAAGTGATAAACCGTTTAGTCTTTTAAAACACCATCTATCACAAGAAAATATTCTTCTAATTAAGCTTGCACTATGGAAAGTTCACCCACTTAGTATTTTGAGTGATATCAACTAAATATCAAATAAATGATCAAGCACACTTGAAAGTAAAACTGTAACTCAGATAATAATGCATCATGTTCTACTGAATTCATCTACATCTGTAAAGCAGAAGCATTGAAATCTACCAGGGTGAATGTCAAAGAGATTATGAAATGTTAAGAAAACAAGATGATATATTGTTCTTTGGATTCATTAGGGTTCCTATTCCATTCATAAAATTTAGAATATAGACATTAGGCAAATAGTATTGACAGGGAGAAATAATTCACAGCAAAAATAAGACGCATACACAATCAAATCTGAGATAAACAATAGACATTCACATGTTCCTAGAAACTCCATCTTAGAGCTCAGTCATTAAAACTGCCAGAATATAACTGTATTAAAATTTGCTGATATCAACTTGAGAATAAGCATGAATTTCCTGTGTAAATAACAAAATTACAAAATAATAATAACAAGGTAAGTTGACTTTCTTCTAGAATGGCTTATACAGCATACGATATATAAATGTTCAATGATCTATTCTGATCTTCCAGTCTGAAACACAGCTGGGGTTTATGTTCCCTATTGCTTCATTGTACATAAGATAGTTGTGGATAAAGAATAGGGTAAGTCTACCCTCCATTTTTATTTTCTTTACCATTAAGTGACTTATTTCAATGGAGTTTTTGTGATTGGGCTTTTCAAACTTCAGGTCAGAAATCATTCTCCATAATTCTTCATACATTTTGCTTCAAAAAACACAAAGCAGAATTTTGTTAACCAACACCTATAATGTACTTCATTTCAAAATAATAAAATGGCCTCTATGTGGTGCTTATTCATTTTTTATTTATGTATGTCAACTATTCTAGAGGCTGTGAAAGTGCACTGATTTTTTCTGACTAAAACTGTTTGCATGTCATAAACTCAAAACTTCTATATTCCATGCATGAAGGGATTGTTTTTGATGGGGGTGGGGGGTGATGCTGAGGTTAACATTATAATTTACATTGTATTCACTGAACTCAGAATGCACTCTGGGACTTATAAACGTTCATTTCTCCACAGGCTCAGACCTATTTCTAAGAGCACTCAAGTTAAATTTATTCACCACAGACACTATATGACAGTTAGAAATCATTCTTGATGAGATTTGTGACAGACATAAGGAAAGAGATACAATGTAGTCTGGCATCTTTGGTATTCTTGAAGAGCTGGAAGTTTTGGCATGCTGGAATAATAAAATAACTGTTTAATTGTATATTAAAGGACTTCCAGATCTGATCAAAACAGATTTATAGGGACTGGATTTACCCTCTTGCCCAGATCAACTTAAAAAAAAAAAACAGACAAAATATATGAAATGATAGTTTTTATATTTTGGACATCAGGCAGATGAGGTCAGTGCTCTCTAAGAGAAGAGAAAGAAAGTTAGCCCACTGACTCACCCACTTTACTGTGGAGAAAATTCCAAGGCTGCAGAAGAAAATGGGGACACCCAAAAGAGTCCAGTGATCTCCCAGAATTAAAGGCACAGAGCTGGAAGTCTGAGATGACCAAAGCAACTGGAGTTAGTGGGGAAGAGTACCAGAAAAGAGACAGAAATGCACAGAAGGAGAATTCTGGACATCTGCAGAGGATCTCTCTTAAATCTTCATTTGAGTACTCAGTCCATGTGTAGGAGGAAACGTCTCAAGGCAGGGGAAGGAACCAACTAATAGTAGAAAGGGAAAAAAAAAATCTTTGGTGCTCACCTGGTGCTAGGGAAAACCGGATTTCCATAAGCAAGATGGACAATCATGTAACCCATGATTTGGAGTAGAGCACTCAGAAGGTATTGCCTCTGTAGCAGGGCAAATTAGCCCTGTGCTATTATGTGCAACTAGTATTCTCACACCATGCAATAATTTAAAAGCAAGCCTCAAAAGAAACAGTTTTTCCAAGTAACTGAATTACATCAGAGAATAAAACTCAAAAATATAAAAGAAAAAAACTATAAAAATCTCTAGCATCCCACAAGACAAATACAATCTGTAAGAAACACACAAAAATTACTAAACATGCAAGAAATAGGAAAATACAATCCATAATGAGAGGAAAAATTAATAAATAAAAATAGGCTCAGAAGTGATACATATGAAAGAATACTTAAAGAGTTATAACTATTTTCCAGATATTCAAGAAGGTAGCAGAAAGATTGAGCATGTTAACTGAAATATGGAACATACAGAAAAGACCCAAACCATCTTTTAGAGATGAATGTTGCCATGTGTAATAAGAAAAATACACTAGATAGGATGAAGATCAGGTAAGTGACTTCAGGAAAAAAACAGTGACTTTAAAAATACAGTAACAGAAACTATCCAAAATGAAACACACAGGGAAAAAAGACTGGAAAAAAAACGAACAAAGAATCAGTGAGCTATGATACAACCTATGACACCATAACATGCATACACTTGGAATCATCAATTGAAAAGAGTAAGATTGGGAGGAAAAAAAAATTGATGAAAAAAGGGCCAAAATGTTTCCAAATTCAATGAAACCAATAAACCCACTGATTAAAGAATCTCAACAAACTCCAAGCAGAAGGAACATAAATAAAACTGCATAGAGACATAATAATAAAACTGTGTAAAATTAGTGGCAAAGAAAAAATCTTCAAAGCATCCAGATAAAAAAAGATTATGTAAAGAGGTACAAAATACAAATGACTGCAGTAGTCTTATTGGAAACAAGGCAATATAGGAGACAGTGAAGCAAAAATTGTTAAAAATGCTGAAAGAAAAAAACTTTTCCTATCATTCTATCTTCAACGCAAATGTCTTTAAAAACCAAAGGCAAAATAAAAACATTTCCAGTTGCAGAAAAAACCATCATGAGCTTAACTCATTACAGAAAGAACTCCATTCTTCTCCATGAAGAAAGAAAACAGTTGAAAATCTGGATTAATACAATTAAGATATGAAATACATCTTTTTCTAATTTTTTTAACCTGTAAGGGTATTTCATTACTTAAAGAAGTACTAGCAATGTATGGCAAAGAGGTATAATATTTCTGTAAGGTAAACAGAGATAAATTTAAGATACATACTATAAATTCTAAAGCAATCACTAAAGAAACAAGATAGCTGTAGCTAATGAGTTCACAAAAGATGTAAGATAAGAGATTAAAAATACTTAATCCTCCCAAAAAAGGCAAGAAAGAGAAGGAAAATGGGTACAAAGTCCAGATGGGACAACAAATACAACAAATGAAACACAAATAGCAGGATGGCAGATATAAATCCAACCATGTTAATATTCACATTACATGTAAATGGCCCAAAGAGCTCAATTAAAAGTCAGAGACTGTCATACTGGATTAAACAAAACAAGACCCAACTATGTGCCGCCTGTAAGAAGCCCACCTTTAAAGATAAATAGTTTGAAAGTAAAACAGTAATGGAAAAGTATATGTCATGCTAACACACAAACAAAAAACAGGCTAGAGTTGTTACATTAATATCAGACACAAAGCAGATTTCAGAGCAAAGCACATTACCACTGATAGAGAGTTCATAAATGACAAAATGGTAAATCTAACAAGAGAACATAACAATCTTTAGCAATTGTGTTCCTGATTACAGAGCTTCAAATTGCATGGGGGCAGAAACTTAAAGAAGTAAGAGAAGAAATACTAATTCGCAAGTATAAATATTAATAATGCAATACATCCAGATATCTGTTTTTTTCTGTCTTTTCTCTCTAAGTCAGCCCTGAACCTAGTTCACAGGATTAATAATTCTCAGACCTCCATGATTAAACTCTGGGACTCATACGTGAAGCTGTAATTTGTGTTTGATCAGAAATTTTAGGGCTGTGTCCTATCTCACTAGATCATATTATTCTACTGTTGAACTGAAGAGATTTAATTTTACCAGAATATCGTTTTTCACCATAGGAAGTGGAACTTCCCTGTAGCAACATGTTCTAGTGCAAGTCCTGATCAGGCTCAAATTTGATCCCAGCCTCCTCTCTCCATGCTTAAGAGAGATTTTTGCTGTTTATGACAATAGTTAGCTGAGTGTGTTAATGTAACTCAACTTTTTTTTAAATCAGAAATTATCCTTGACTTTTCTTGTTTACTTTAGTTTTCTCACTATCTTTCCTCATCTGTAAAATTGGGAGATACCTGACACTAACATAATGGAGAAGATAAAGGAAGAGATTTGTAAAGTAGTTGGAAAAAATGCACTATTTGTCTGTAAAGTCTAAATGACATGGAAAATTAAGGAGAGATCCAGGTTGTTCTCAGTCAAATAAAATATTCTCTAGAAAAACAGAGAAAGTGAAGGGAAAATTTTTGATTGAATTCCTGAATTTAATGTTGATGAATGAATGACTGACATAATCCTTTCTTTGATCAATTTGACTTTAAAAATGACAACTCAGGTTCTAAAATACAAAATGAAATGTGAAAGGGTTATTTTTATTTTTAAAGGAGAAGAGGAAAGATTTGGAGATTCCTAATTAAATATATTTATATATGTAATTTTTACCCCATTGAGAAGATTTTTTTTCTCCTCTTAACCCACTATAGTATTCATCTATTGTATTAGATTCTTCCAAGTAGTCTTGGAAAACTCACCAGTTGTAAGACAATGCATCTGCTTTGGACCTCAGAGGGTAGAAAGTGAGAAAAGAGTTACAAATAGAACGGTATGTATTATTAATGTATCACTCTGAGCTGCCCTTAAAGACTGCTAGAAAATGCACATAGGTTTAGAAGATACTAATCTCTAAAAAAGAAGTCATGAAAAAATAAAATCCATTCTTACTGATACATTTGAAGTAACGATCTCATAAAATGACCTTTTCTTTTCTCTTCTCACTTCTCTCTGGGCAGCCAGTGCTCATGTTGAGTGAATCTAACTCTCCCACTCAGAATTTTCTAATCAGCATTTATTATAATTGAAACTAGGAGGTCACATTTTTGTCTTTCACGCTGAATTGAACGTCACTGTGTTGGTCAGATTTTTGTTTCATATAAATTTTAGTAAATGAATAGGTTTTATATAATTTCACACATTTGGCGAGTTATCTGAGTTTAAAATCCTAGAATCCTCAACTATTTTAAAAATTGTATTTGCTACAGTAGTCTACTTCCAGGTAAAGAAGACAAACCAGAGCACTATAAACCTCAAGTTACAGTTTTATAAAACACCCAATTCAAAGCCTATGGAACTACATCATTTATACTTGCTAAACCGCGGATATGCAAAATTGTAATAACAACAACAATGCTTTATTTATGTGTGCATAATGTTTTTAACTTAAAAAAATTGCAAATAACTGTGCTTTTAATTATCTCAAGTGAATCTCACAAAAAGCTTGTAAGGTAGCATAAGATCCTGATCTACAGATGAGAAAACTGAGGCTTAGAGAGTCATATAGTGTGAGGATGGAAAGGCTACTGCGCCACAGACAACCAATAACTCACTGTTAAAGACAGAACTTAAACCTTCATTTGATATCACTGCATCATGAACAAATTTAATTACAGATGGAACAGGCATTTTCTTAAGTTTCAAAAAAATTTACTAAACAGTCCAAAGTAAAATATTTCCAATCAGTGTTATAAAAAAGGTTTTTTGGTAATATTTAGAAATAAGTAATGAATTTATCTAAAATAACTAAATATTTTAACCAAGGCAAAACTTAAATATTTTGACAACGATCATGATGCAGAGTTTGATATTTATATCTCTTACAAAGACCAACTTCTCCACCTCTGTTAACTCTTTTCAGTATCTGTTAACTCTTTGATACTACATAATAGGGAATAAAAGATATTCTTATTTCTTATTTTTACTGAAATACTATAAGGCTGGAGTTTAAATCACTTTTCTAAGACTAAATATAATGGGAGAGAGAAAAATATGGATCTGAAACCAGATTCAGAATTATATTCAGTTCCATCCTTATTTAAGTTTTAGTATGCTTAAGCTATACTTTTAAAATATAAGTCTACTAAAACTATATCCTTTAATAAACATTAGTGAAAGAATGATAAGAATTAAAGCAAATAATAATTGAGTATTCATGAAAAGAACCAAAAATATCTTTCCATACTTGCGTTAAAACACTTCAAAAGAAGTGATAAATGATCATAAAGCCCCCCAAATTTTAATTGTACATTCTTCCTTTTATTGTGTAATGCCAGATCCTAAGAACAGGAGTTCCCCGAACATCTCTGCTATTCCACATCAGTGGTGGTGAAAGGTTTTTAATTCTCATTAAGAAATCTAGTAATTTTAAGTGGGCTGATTAGACCTCAAAGAACATAAATCCTTCTAGAAATGTTTACCATGTTTGTTCATCTCAACTGGAAAAGCAATGGCTGTATCTGGACACTTACATATAACCACTTTTGTTCTCTGACCCTGATCAGTTGCTACAAGTATGATTTTGTTTTCATTTTCATTGTATAAGGACTTGAATACTATATTTTTTTAAAGTTTTAAAAAAATTAATCAAATATATAACCCAAATTTAGTTTTTTGTATTACTAAACTTTAGTCAGAAATCTGCTCCAAAATGTTTTTTCAATTGGACTATATATTCCACAGTCATCTGTGGACCCTCTGATTTATTCTGTTAACACAAATAAGTGAAATGGTGCCAAGTGTAACTGAGATGATAAATACACTGCCTAGAAACCAACCTTATATTCATCACCACAGCACTTGTCCCAAACTATTTAACACTATGTGTTTCTGGTTCTTCTATGATTGTGTGAGCTCCCTTTAGCTCACCCATCTCACTTGTAACAACAATAAACTCTAAATGAATAAACAAATAAAATACAAAAAAAGAGAATCAACCTAAAAATCCAAACTACATAATATCTGAGGATTATATAAAAGCAAGCAGGCTATAAAATTAACTAAGAACTTGAACAAGAAAGAGAAAACAGGCAAACAAAACAAAAGAGAGAGAGAGAGAACAGAAAACACAAATAAAATGGTAGACATAAATTCAGCCATTTATATTTCATTATATTTTATTGGTCTAAAAACTCCAATTTAAAAGGCAGAAATTTTCATAATTTCATAATTTTCATAATCGGAAGAACCAACTATATACTACTATATACTACCTACACGAGAAAGACGAATGTTAAAGGCATAGGTTGAAAGTAATGGATTGAAAAAGATATATTATGTAAACTGTAAATTTAGGAAAGCTAGAATGGCTCAATTAATAACAGATAAAACCACCCTGAAGACCAAGAGTATTACCAGAGATAAAGACATTTATTAAATGAGGTGATTTACTAAGAAGATATAACAGTTATAAATGTGTACTTGCTTAATCACAGACTCTCAAATAAATGAAGCAAAAAGTCTGACAGAATTAAAGGGAGACATAGATGATTCCATGTTTATAGAAAGGTGATTCTGATACTCAATCTTAGCAATTCACAAACTATTGGTCAAAAAATGTAGTAAAGGCACAGATGATCTGAAAAACCCTATCAAAGACCTTGATCTAATTGACATTTATAGAACTCTATACCTAATAACTGCAGAATATTCATGGTTTTCAAGTTCACATAGCACGTTCAACAAAATTAACAGTATGCTGGTCCACAAAATAAGCCCCAAACATTTAAAAACAGTGAAATCAAATAGAATATATAGCTAATCATGATAAGAAAATTAAAAATTAATAGTAATAAGGTATCTAAGAAAACACAAAACTGGAAAATTAAGCAACACAATAAGTCATAGGGCAGAAAGAAATCAAAGAAAAATTAGGAAATATTTTGAACTAAGTGGTAATGAATGTACAACATATGAAAATTTACAGAATACAAGGAATGTGGTACTTATACTAATAGGTTTAAAAACCTACATTATCAAGTTCTACCCTAAGAAATTACAAATAGAAGTGCAAAGTATGACTGAATTAAGTATAAGAAAGAAAACAGTCAAGATAAGAGCAAATATGAAAGAGAAAGAACAGACAAATAATAGGAACAATTAGTAACGTTAAAGCTCTTTCTTTAACATGATCAACAAAACTGGTGAACCCTACCTAAACTGATCACAGAAAAGAGAACATAAATCACTAGGACGAGAAATGCAGAAGCACTTAACACCATAGATCGTAAGAGAATATCATGAATGAACAACTTCTATGCCAACAAATGTGACGAAATAAAACAGACAAATTTCATGAAAAATTTAACTTGCCAAAATCAATACAAAAAATGCAAAATATAAAAATACCTATATATGTTAAGGAAATTGAATACATTTCAAAACCCTCCCTAAAAAGGAAATCTCAGATCAAGATGGTTTTTTAGTGAATTCTATCAAAATTCAAGGAATAAAAATTATTAATTTTATACAAACTTTTTCAGTTACAGAAAAAAAGCAAATTGTTCAACTAATTTTAAGAGGTCAGTATAACTTTTAAAAAAATTGGATAAAGTCACTACATGTACAGAAATTTCTCGATAAATATACCTTATAAATATAGGCACAAAACATTCTTAATAACTATTAACAAATTAAATCCAACAATATAGGAACGAGTATCCTTCAAACATCAATGTAATTTACCATATTTAAAAATAATAAATAAGGAAAAGTATATGAGTATTTCAAGAGATAGAAAATTATTTCATAAAAATTCAATAAATATTTATGATAAAATTCCCATAAAGCTGAGAAGAGTATAAAACTGCCTCAATCTGATCATAGACATCAGTGAAGAAACTACAGCTAACATCCTATTTCATGCCTCCCCTAAGATCAGAAACAGAACAAAAATGCCTGCTTTCACCATTTCCATTCAACATTTTACTGGTGATCTTAACCTTTGCAAGAAAGGAAGAGAAGGAAATAATAGGAATGAAGATCAGATATTAAGTATAAAACTGTTCCTATTTGCATATGACGTGCTCATTTAAATGGAAAATCTCCGAGCATCTACAAAACTACTAATAGAACAAATAGCTGGATTGAACAGGTCTTAGGGGACCAAGGTTAATATTAAAAAATTAGCTGTTTTCTTCTACACTAGAAAATAAATTTAAATGACTATTCATATATATATCTATCATTTTGTTTGTTCGTTTGTTTTAGGGCTAAATCTAACAAAAACATTCAAGACCTCAAGACCTCTACATTGAAAACTATAAAATACTGCTGAGACAAATTAAAGAAAAAATGCAAAAATACAGTGTATTGCATGCGAATTATAACTCAATAAAACTCTTTTAAAAATGCAACAAGCTGTACACTTTATATATGCAGTTCATTACCTATTACAATACCTCCACAAAGATAAAAAGATAAATTGATCAATGAATAGACTGATCTATAGATTAGTAGACAGAAAATACTGAGTTTTTAAAATTTCAAATTACTGTTGCTAAGCATTGCTAGAGTTCAGATATTGTGGATCTACACCATTGGTATACATCAAACTTGGCATTAGGACTTCTGAACTAAAAAGGAGTAAGTTTTCAAAAAATTAACTATAAACATCTAATGTACAAATGTTGGTTAATGAAGCTTTATGCCTGTACTAGGTAAGCTTCGTTTTGTTCTAAATTAAGCAGTAATATGTGCTGTTCAAAATGGTTTTGTATTTCTAGTCCTGAAGCAGGTCATAGTGCCTCGTGTCTCGATAGTGAGTTACTATGTCTGATAAACAAAACGCTATTAGGAAGTTCTTGTCTCATCAAAGAGAAGAGGAGGCTTATCTCTCAAATACAAACCAAACAGCTTTTATAGCCTTAAACACAACCATTCTACTTGAAGTTAGGCTGACCCTATGCTTCAATGGATTACAACTTTCTTTAATTCATTTTTGATCGTATAACTGCCATATAGTTCTTAACCTATGTTCGTTCCCTTTTGTCTATTATAAAGTGTCTAGATTCTTTGTGTTTCTAAAGCTTTAAAACTGTATTTTAAATAACTTTTCAAAAAGATACTAAGAAAACTGAAATGCCTATTTTAACATTCAATAGAATAAATAAAACATTGATGATGTGTTCTTTGTAGAGTTCAAATGTGGAACTGAATGAATCCTTTATAGCTTTAAAAAAATTACAACTTAAGATTATGCTTAACATATATCTTGGCCAAATAGTAAAAACACATATTGAAAGAATACTAGTTTATGTGCAAAACCATGAGGATATTTGAACAAGAATAACAAAACTCTATTTCATATTTTAAGACATGGGACTACGTTAAAAAGAGTATCAGTAGAATTTAACACATATGTACATACACACGTGTGCGGGGGTGAGAGTGGGTGAGTGTATGTATGTACTTTCTCCTTCCAGTTAAGTTTGAAAGTGAACACTCATGATGGTCTATCACAGACAGGTTCCTAGCCTACTGTACCTTTACTAGTTGTCTTGTCTTTAAAACATATTTTATTAGGGGAAATTTCTTTGTTAAGCATTTGGAAAGATTTGCCACAGGGTTAATCTCCCAAATGCCTCAGTTTTGCTAGATTTGGAAACTCATGGGAGAGTTAGTGCAGAAGAAAACAGCTAGCATGGTGAAACAATGCAGTTTGCTTTCACGCCTTCATTCTGAGTTTGTACCACATCCTCCATGCCAGAGAGCCCGTGCACTGCCACAGGAACCTCTCCCTCTGGTGCGTGGCATCAGGATGAACTGTCAGAGATGGTGCAGTTTACTGAATAATGGATAAATGAGAGTCCCCTGACATAGGTTTGACGGCCATAAAATATGAATTTTGTGATTGCCTTAGCATTCAGACTCAGGGACTGACTGAGAGAATATTATTCCCAAATGCCAAGCTAACCCAAATTGTTGGAGATTTGCAGAAGGTGCGTCTCTTACTAGTGTTTGAAGCAATTATAGGGAGAATGGGTCAGTGCAGTTTTCCTCTTGCACTGACAAAACCATTTCTCGCTACTGCATTTTAGCTATCCAAATTCGAATCAGGTTTCTTGACACAAATGTTCTGTTTCTGAGAGACACTGCAAATAAGGAGGAACCCGAATCAGGCTGCATTTCCACTGAGAAGGTCACTATAATTCATTGCAAATAATGCGGTATTAAATCAACAGGTAGAATCAACTTGCTTTTTGCTTTATGATAACTGCTTCACTTATTGGCAACCTGTATATGACATATATTCATTTTATTTCCCTCTGCTAATGATGTAATCTTTTCTAACACTATGGAAAATGTGATACAAAATGAAGATGGAAACTTTATACATGTTAATCCTCTGAATAAAATTTTCAATGAATTCAGAAATACAACAATTGAAGTCTTGTATTCAGCAAAATGAAGTTAAATATAATAAGATAGCTTGGATTGGGAGGGATACAGAATACATGTAGAAAGGAGTTTGACTGCTCCAAGTTACTGGCTTGATTGAAAATCCTTTTCTTTATCTTGTTGGTCTTACAGTTGTAATGACATAGCCACAGAGTTTTATCTGTGAATACTAAGGGGAAAAATGGTAACGTGGCTAGATAATTCAAGGTTAGAGAAAAACTGACAGATTATCTAGTGAGAAAAAAAAATGGCCTGACTTTCTTTTTGTAAGAATTATTAAGATTAGAGGTTTCCATCGACAGTGGAAAAAGAAAAATGTTCCAACATACTTTTTGTACCCTCTGACACAAAGACAAGGGTACACACCAGGGTATTCATTACTGTGAATCTCTCTAGATAAAATTCTCCAATTCAAAATCCAGAAAAGTGTATGTGTGTGTGTGTACAGGGAGGCAGGTGTAGACTTATAGAAGAAAAAAAGAAAATAGGATAGAGTTGAGAATAAATATATGTTACAAATTGAAATCAAATTCCAAAGAGTATTTTTCCAAGAAAGAAAATAATTTAAAATAGATCACTTATTTTCCTTAATGGAATAAAAACCACAGCTACTCACCCAACCTCTCAATGGAATAATACCGCTGTTTACTGTCCACACGGACTGTCTCGGCATAAGGGCTCCCAACGCCATAACCGATAATATAACCTCGCACCACAATGTTTGGGTTCAAGGGAGGAGTCCAACTCATGATGATGCAGTTGGTCTGGGGCCTCACGTGAAGAGAGCTTGGCTGGTCAGGGACCTGAGACTCTAGAATTAAAAAAGAGGACATCATTATGTCTCATGATGGAACACACAACGTGGCAAGACACCCCCCGTTTTAAACTGTAAGACTTAACAGCATGTTCCACAGACCCTCAAGCGGTGCATCACTTATTACCCAAGTTCCTCCTTGTTTCAGCATGTGACACAGTTTCCATGCCTGATGTGGCTTTCACAGAATTTCTTAAGCACAAGAGAAGGCTGAAATCCCCTCAGAGACACTGCAGTATCGTGCATCTTTATTCCAACAGATTTTCCTTGGACTTATTTTTTTCTCATATATTTCTTCTTAGGTATCGTGAACAAGGGGTGAAATCAAGGCAGATGTAAAAACAATAGAGAAACGAAATGTCCCAAACTGTCTCGCCTACAGGTTATTTACTATGATTTAACTAGAAATGAAAATAAATATAGCTGTCCTTTCTAAAGAAATTGTCAGGATCAACAATTTAGGGCCATGATTTGCTGAGTATGATTAGGATGGTACTTAACTCATGGTTTATTGCATCTGTGAAAAGTACATTTATTATGAACGGAGACGATGACCTGGGTTAAAGCCCCAGACTTTGGAGTCTGCAATTTTGGTTTCCTACCAGGCTCTGTTATTTACAAACTGTGTGTCCTCATCAGATTATTTATCTTCTCTGAGTTTACCTTCTAATTAAACTGGCCTTCCAAATACTGATTGACTCAAAGATTGAGCTCTGGAAATAATCAAGAGAAGCATCCAAATTTGTACTAGATACTCACTAGCTGTGACACCTTAAGCCTTATGTATCCTCTCTCAGCTTCAGTCTCCTAACGCGCAGGATGAGAATAAGAATAGTACTGTGGGGCTGCGAAGGTTTAATGAAATAATGCTTAAAAACACTCGAACTACGAGTAGCACCAACTGATGTTAGCTACTCGAGAGAAAATGCTACCCTGACCTAAATTTTCTTTTAAAGAGATTGTGTGTTGAAAATTAATAAACTGGCATTCTGATTTTTATATCATCATGCTTCCCTATGACTCTATTTCTAAAGAAATGATGTATTCTCCGGACACTGATCATAATTCAATTAATAAATATGAGTAGAGTGCCTAGTGTGTCTGAGTATACGGCTAGGCACACATGATGATCAGGGTACAGGAGAGAGTAAATGTCTTGAGGTTTATAGTTTAAAGGGGAAGACAGAAAAAAAGGCAGTTGTAATATACTATAATAAATATCTTGATAGGTTTAATACAGAGCCTATTCTTTGAAAATCCAAGAAGTATGCTAGGAAGAAGTTTATGAAAGAATTGGCCCATCTAAACTTTAATAGTCCATTAAGTGCTTTGCACAGCTCTAGGTAGTTGATAAGTACCTAAAAATATTAGTGACTTAAACTTTATTCAAACTATCTGTGTTCATTATTTCTTTCACAACTGAAAATTTCTGAAGGTAGCACATGTCAAATTATGTAAGAGAATCTGACGATTAAACTTAATATTACAATTCATTTTTCTCCTTGATGCAATGGCAAAAGGTGATGCAGTCTCCACCACCAACTTTATCTTCAACACGCATACTTCCAACTGAGCTGATATATGGAAGCATGTCTTTCATTAAAGTTTTAAAAGTAGGTACCATACTAACAGCTTTTCAAAAGATGCTACATTCTAAAGATGTTACATCAACAGCATTTTCTAAAGTTGCTTTTTTCCCCCCGAAGATGCCCATTCGGGACAAAAGGGACAAAGTATTATTCGTCTGCCCTGAAGAAGCCTGAGATACAATATGCAAAGGTGCCATATAAAGTCATTTCGAAATGTGTATCTAAACCTTAACAGTAGAACACAATGTCTGTGAAGAACTTCCCATTATAAACCCTAAGTAAAAGTAATAAAAGAGATGAAAGAGATGGATTAATACTTTTCAGCCCTACTGTCATGGAGGCTCTCCAGTGTCCTTGAAATGTAATGGGCTCACCAGTGAATTCTGTTTGACATATTTGAAGCTTTTGCAATAATTATTGAAACAATAAGATAATCTGCCTAATATTATTTTTAGAAAATGAAATAAATACTATTCAGATTTTCTGCATTTATGACTTTTCCAAAACAATATGCAAGCCTAATGATTTGAATGACAATACTCAACATCTTTTAGAAGAAAGAGAAAACTATTTTAAATATTTCCAAAACAATCACTATTTCTCCAATTATCTGCAAACCACAGAGTAGCTCCCTGCAAGTTAGTTATATTAATACCCCATAGAATTTCATCAATCGAAGCAGTAAGGGTACCATGGTAATGAGTGCATGAACTGGTTCTTGAAGAAGGCCTGTTAGTATACAAAACTCAATCTTATTCTTCACCACCTAAAACGAGTTTCAATTCTACAGCCAAACCTCAAAATAATTTTTAACGTGATAAAAATCAGGACGTTGATACTTAAGAGTATATGCTGCTTCCGATCTGAACATTTAATGGGCTTTTAGCACCCAATTAAGATCCCTGGGCCGAAAGGAAAAGTGCCAATCAAGGCAGTATTAGACCTAAGCCATTTATAATACACAGTCTCATCAGAAAGGTAATTGTGTCAGAAGATTGTTCACAATCTGGAATAACCCACCTGTATCCACTCACTCAGTTATAAAAGACAGAAACAACAATTTTCCTTTTATGCTACTTGAGTGAGTTTTGCCTAACACAGCTGACCAGAGAGACTATGAAAATGGTTACTATTGGAATGAACTATAAAACATCGATTTAGAAAACCTGCTATGGAAGGTATGTGGCATGAGTACTCTTTAAAGGCCAAAACTGAAATTTGCTACTTAGAAGTACATGAAAGATTTTATAAGTATCTTCAGGACAATGATTGCATATATAAAGCATAGAGAAGTATCAAGGTACTTATTGAAGTAATTTGAAACCCCCCCAAAACACAAAACATTTTGCCTGAAATATTCAAAATAATAAGGTCCCAAATTTCTGCTAGAGTCAAGAAAACTAGGTCAACTGCCATTCTGATTATAATATGGAATTATGAATTCTCTTTTGGTTTGATTGTGTCTAAAGAATATTTATTATTCTCTGAGTGATGATATAGATGTTCACTAATGAGTAATGTTCATATATAGCACACTAGGAATTTATCAGACTAATCTCAGAGACATTTCAACACTTACAGTGCATATCCTATGTGTCAGTCATAGTTCTAGTTACTGGAAATAGAGTTTTGGGGGAGATGAGACCAAAAAAACCCACAAGGAAATCATGAAACCTTGGTAAGTGCTATGCTAGGATATGGCATATAACTGACTCATACACATCGGACAGTAACAACTCATCAAGGAAGGTATTCCTGGTAAGAGTCTAAGATGAATGATTGGAAAGAGCCAGTCAAGTAAACTTCAAGGTGGAAAGCTTCATGGGCAGAAGGAATAACTACTTCAAAGGCCCTATAGCAAGAATGAATTTAGTATTTGAAGAAACCAAAGAAGGTCATTGTGCTTGACCACAGAAGGAAAATGAAGATTAAAAGGGAGTTACTCAGTGGGAATGTGAAATGATGCAGTGCTCTGGAAACCAATATGGTGGCTCCTCAAAAACTCAAAAATACAATTCCCATATGATCCAACAATTCCACTTCTGGGTATATTCTTCAAAGAACTGAAAGCAGGGATTCAAACAGGTATTTATATACTGTGTTCACAGCAACATTGTTCACAATAGCAAAAAAAAGTAGAAGCAACTCAATTATCCATGGGTAAACTGTGCTCTATACATACAATGGAATAATTGTGGGCTTTAGAAAGAAACTCCTGACGCCTACTACAACATAGGAGAACCTTTAGGACATTATGGTAACTGAAATAAGTCACTCACTAAAGGACAGAAATCGTATGATTCCATTTATATAGAACTTAAAGTAGTCAAATCAATAAAGACAAAGTAGAATGGGGATTACTAGGGGCTGGGAGGAGGAGGGTGGAAGGAGCCACTGTTTAATGGATACAGAGTTTAAATTTTGCAAGATTATAGGAGTTTTGCAGAACGGTAGTAGTGATGGTTACACAACGGTGTGACTGTACTTACTGCCACTGAACTGCACACTTAAAAATGGTAAAAATGGTAAATTTTGTGTAATGCATGTTTTAAAACAATTTTTCAAAAAATTAAAAAAAAATAAGAGACCCTAAAAACATGTTCATACTTGTCTGCACGTCTATTGTGGAGATTAAGTATTTGGGGCATTTGAGAGGTAAAGTCAACAGAGCCATGTGAGTGGCTGGGGAAAGAGGAGGCTCAGCGATAACTCAGAGATCCTTGGCTTAGGCAACTGGTAAATGATACACTGAGCTGAGGAAGAGCAAGTGAATTCTTCAGTCATGTTAAATTTGAGATGCGTATTAGTCACACATACACAGCCATCAGCGAAGTGGGAGGGCCTGTAAGTCTGGGATTTGGGAGGAAGATCATGGACAGATTCAGAGATGTGGAAGCCACCAGTATATAGAGGGTATTTAAAACAAACTCGTATGAATATAAACATAGTGTGAGGATGTGTGTAAACAAATAATATATATATATAAGATGATGTCAAATGAGTAAAATCACTCAAAACTCCCTAAAGTCTTCCCACAGCACATTGGAAATCCAGGTTCTTTATAATGGCCTAAAAGGTCATGTGTAATCTACCCGTTTCCCCATTTAGCTCTCTGTCCACATCTCCTACCACTTCCCCCTGCTCACCTCACCCCAGTCATTCATGCCAAGTTGGATATTTACTGTCTCTCAAACATGACAGGCATGCTCTGGCCTCAGGACATTTGCACATGCTATACTCTCTGCCTGGGAAGCTCTCCTTCAGCTATGCCTTCCTCCCTGATCTTCTTCAGGTTTTGTTATATTATTTCCAATTTCAGACTTCCCTGGCTACCATATTTAAAATTGCAATCTTTCTCTAACCTCTAATCTCTTAAACTAATAATCTCCTTTCATATTTTTCCCCATAGGATTTATTGCCACTTATTGTGCTAGTTCATGTGATTATTTTATTATTGTTTGTCTCATCTCCTTCTATAAATTCTCTCTAAATCCAGTACTTAGAATAGTTCCTGGCACGAAGTTCTCAAGAATGTGGGAACAAAGTCGACATTTTCTATAATGTTCCATACAATTGTCATCATGTATAACTGTCATTAAAAATAAAATTATCACAATATTATACAACTCTCTCCATAAGATAAAAGTGGTAGGAAAAAAATGGAATAACATTTTTGTTATTTTGCTGTTGAAACAAGAAAAAAATATAGTTAATGTCATTTTCTCCTAGTGACCAGCAAGATTTGTCTCCTCTGACTCCTGCTAATGAAAATGATTGCTCCTGGGTACCGTATGCTGCGATGGCACTGCCAAGTGGTGTCAGGCAGTTGGTACTTTAGACAAATATTCACATATCAGTTCTCTATTTAGTGTGCTGCATTTTATAGGTCATTTTGTTAGAGTTTTGTTTCAGTCCTTAAAAGCCTATATTTCTCTATGGAGAATTACATAAGGCAGTTGATAGACTCACAGTCTGTCTTTCCAGAAAGGTCTGATACATACTAATGTGTTCATTTCTATTGGCAGGACCTGTTCTCAGTAATGGACATCATCTTCCATAAGCCACTCAATTCTATAAGCGTTGAATGTTATTTATTTGTTTATTGCAATGGGCAATCACTTGTATTCATTATTAAACTCCATCTTGGTTTTTTGTTTGTTTGTTTTTACAACGCTACTCCTACCGTTTTCTCAATATTAGCTTTTTAATGTATTTTAAAAATTTACATGCAGTGAATTCACTCAGCAGTACACGGTTCATGGATCTGCCACGGTACAGAACGGTTTCACCCCAATTAAAGTTTCCTCATGCTGCTCCCTATCTGCAATCATTCCTTCCCACAATCCCTCAGTATTAATTCAAATAATGACTTTTACAATTTCATTTCTCTACAAATATATGCTCTTGGACTAATCTTACATATTTGCAGCACTACATTTTTAAAAAACCACCTAGGTTTCTGTTCTTGTTCCTAATAATAATGAGTAAAATTTCTGGAGATCTATTGGCCATAAGCATTATACTCAGCATTTTAATAAATGTTTTATTATTTAACATTTCACATATAGATTGTGCTATTAGCTATTCCATAAATTTTACATTATTTATCTCAATTTTTACTCTTTGAAGTTGAGAATTGTAATTTTAATTGTATTTTATCTTTTTGTTGAGTTTTAATACAAGTTTCCCTTCAATCTTAATTGTTTTAGGTCATATTTGATAATAAGATCTAAACAATTTAGGTCTTATTATTTCATTATGTTACTTTATTTTCAGCTACTTTTGTTTGTCTAGTATTAATTTTACTCTATCACTGCTCCTAAAAAAAATTAAGATGGATATAGATAGAAACAGAGCAGAATGGGGATTCTCAGGGGCTGGGAGGTGAGGGAAATGGGGAGATGCTGCTCAAACGGTACAAACTTCCAGTTATTAGATGGCTAAGTCCTGGGGGGTCTAATGTACAGCATGGTGACTACGCTTAATAGTACCATATTATATAATTGAAAGTTTCCAAGACAGCACATCAGTAAATGTTCTCACCACACATACACACAAAGAGGTAATTCTGTGAGATGATGGATTTGGTAACTAATCTCACTGCAGTAATTGTCATATTGTATACATTATACACTTTAAAATTACACAATACTGTATGTCAACTATATCTCAATAGAGCTGGCGAATTTTTTTTAAAAAGGCAAGACAAAACCAGGAAAAGAAAAAAAAAGAAAAAAGAAAAGGATGTAGACATTCAAGGGAAGCAGGTGAGTATACAGTCTACTCTAAAAAGGGTGTTCTGACAGTTTTTTACTACATCACTGCTGCATTTGTAGGAGTCTCTGCATTGCTAATTTTTGCTAGCCAAGCTCCTCTGTTTTAGGGTAAAGGTTTAACTTTAAATTACATCCTTATTGATCGTGTATAACAATTCTAGCTGCTCACTTCAATTTTTTTTTTAAAGCAGCACAAACCGATGTCTGAGATCAATTTCCTGGACAATGCCTTGCTAAACTTCATCATAAATTCTCTCATATCCTTATGCAAGACATTTACATAAGAACTTTGGGGAATTCTAATGATTTTGTGTTTTCTTCTTAAGCTGAAATTTTGAGGCACAATATAAATATTTTAAAACTTCCCAGCTGTTAGTAATAGCAAACATGCTTTCAGGGAACCATAAACAAACAGTGAGGTTTGGCTCTATAATTACTTTAACAAAACATCCTAATGAAAAGGGGGATCCATAGGGAACTGGAGTGTTTCTCCAAGTTACTGCTGACCTTCACAGGGCTTAAGTCAAACAGAGAAGGCAAGAGAGACGACAGAAGTCACAGAAGGAAAGGGAATTTCTTTGTTTTCAGTTCCCTGCACATACCACTGCTTCTGTTTAGTTGACCTGCAAGGTTCAGAATTACCACCCTAATGACCCTTTGGAGTTCATAAGGAGAGTCTAAAGAAAGGGGGAAAGAGACACAGTACTCACTTAAGAGGGCTAACACTGTGCTTCCTTCCAATGCAGATTTCTTCGGCTACAGCAAAGAACATGTCTTTCCACGTGGTGCTCCAAAAGGACTGCTTCCTCCTTATTCATAAGCTTAAGGGAAATGAAAGCAATTCTAATGGAAATCTGACTTTTGAAATCTGACTTTGGAATGCTTAGGACTCAAGGTTCTCCAATGTTACCCACGAAAGCTTTGGTGGAAGTCATTTAAATCTTATACTTTAAAGATTTACATGAGTAAGTCAAAATGGGATGAATACTTAAAACATCTTTAGCTTCAATCTATGTATATATGTATTCTGTTCTATACAGACTAGGTTCTATATTATTTCTGTGTTTATATATAGAAAAAGAGCAAGCCATCGGGCTGAATGTTGTTTTGATGCTCCTAGTGACCACTCCTGAGCTCGTCCGTTTCTCCAACTATTCATTCCCATCAAGGGTTACACTTTTTCATATCTGAATGATGCAGTCAAAAGAAGAAAAACAGGAGGAAGGAAGAGGAATCCAAATCAGATTCAGGATGTAGCTGGGTGAAAGCACAGCTTAAGAAATTGAGAAACCCTTGGGACTGAATATGTTCGGTCCTATTAATTTCTTACCGCAAGTAAAAACAATGCCTACAAAGCAAGTGAAGCACGTCTTGTTCCACGTTTATGTAGTCAAATGCCCTGAAATGACTATCAGTTTCCATTATGTTGTGCAGGTGAACGAACAATCTCAAATCATATACTATAACAGCACTATGTGCAAGGAATATGAACTGCACCAGCTTTCTTCTATTCATTTTTTATTTACCTTTTATCAGACTGCTAATGTGTGTATTACGGTCAAGGACAAGAACTGTCTAAGCAATTATAATCCAAATGAAGAAATGCTAGAGGGGGAGGGTAGAGCTCAGTGGTAGAGTGTGTGCTTAGCATGCATGTGGTCCTGGGTTCAATCCCCAGTGCCTCCATTCAATTTTTTTTTGTTGTTGTTTTTTAAAGAATTGGAAGAATGAGACCAGAGACAATATTTGAAATGTGTTGAAATGTGTTAAAATAATTGGCTGGTTAAGGAGTCACATTTGGATGAGTGAGGGTACATTCTGAACTAATAGTGGCAAAAATAGTTTTTCTCAAGGTGTTTGTTTTGAAGAACGTCCACCTTCCCTGTAATCTTAGCTGTCAGTCCCCTTTCCCTGGAGTTTCTAGTGTAAGTGCTCTTCGTTTTCATGAAGTCTTTCCAATAGTGCAGCCATTATCTGTTACTGCCTGAAGAGAGTTCTTCCTATTTCTCTCACGTTTATACTCCCTGTTACTCGGCACACTGTGGGTTCTTAATCAATACTTAAATAAGGAAAAAAGTACGGAAAAAGGCTGCATGCAGAAGAGGGATGGTATTAAGCTAAAAACATGGAAAGTTCAAACATCCAACTAAATATCATTTATTAAGACTCCGTTCATGAGCTCAGCATAGAGGTTCTTGATTAAAATCGATGTGTGCATTGGATTATATTCAGATCACATGGATATGAAGAGAATGCACTTAAATGAAGTTTTGTGCTATCCCAAGAGCTGTGCTTTTTACATTTTGGTTCCACTTACAATGTGAGTCACTTAACAAGAGGGGCTCATAAGTCAAGTGGAGAGCCTCATTCATCCTGGGTATTTTATGGGAACTTCGGCACCTCCACTCCATTTATTTTCACTCCTTCCAGTAAGAGATACAGTCTCTTAAGTTTGGGTAAATGATATGACCTCATTTCTTAGAATCTTTTGCCTTGAATCACTGTCTTTTATCATCACTGGATCAGTTCACAAGGGTCATGGAGGCTTTGCTTCGATAACCAGAACTGGACCCTGACTCACCAAACCTGGTCTTGGGTTTTAGCTCCACAGTTACCCGCAGACTGACTCGATCAAGTTAGTTTAATGTTCTTAGCTTAAGTCGCTCTTCTTTAAAGGAAGGAGAATAATATATACCTCATATGCATGGAAGAGGGTGTAAAACACAAATGAATAAACTTTAAACGTTATTTCCCAAGTAAAATAAAGCAC